>NC_048283.1:6458124-7658124 GCF_009762535.1 Notolabrus celidotus | reverse complement strand
TGTATTTTTAAAAATATTCTTGTGTGGAAAACTGTACAGTAAAGTTGTTTTGCATGGAAGTTATCTGTAGCCTGCGTAGTTTTTATAGTGCCACAAAGTTTTTTAGGTGAAAATTCTAAATAGTGATCTCACTGTCGAAGCATGGGGATATGGCTCCATCTTATGCTAAATGCTAAATGAAATTATAATCAATATTTCAGAATAATTCCCACCAATAGAGTATATATATTGGTGGGATGTGTAAGTTTAAATTATTCTGATCCAAATCTTATCTTATAATTGCTACCAGTGATTGTTTCTTTGATAAAAACGAGTTAGCCCTGGTTGACTTCTAACAAATAAATAAATATAACAATGAGTCAAAGAGCCAGTCTTTTGAACGGCTCTTTCAAAGGAACGACTCCTCAAGATCCGGTTCCCTTCCAATAGCCATACATCCCATCTCTAAAACAAACTAATTGAATCATAATCAAACACAATTTAAGTATTAGGGTTTGTGGATAAAATATAAAGACCTTTCTCTTAAACTTGAATTGCTTCAACTTTGTTGTATCAGCAGTTTAAGTAGCTACATAATCAGCAAGAGGAGACTGTTCAGCTAAACGTAGGAAGACTGCATTTGGACAGTCTGCATTTTCAATCAGAGCAGCAGAAAAATGGAACTCAATTCCCACCCACATTAGAGACTGTACAAGCCTCAGTGTTTTTAAAAGTAAACTGAAATTATGGCTCAAGGAAAAACAATTATGTGATCATCTGAATGCATCAAATTAGAGACAATGAAATGTAATTTTAAATGTGTTGTTATTAGTGATGGACTGTGTTGAGTAGCCTATGTATTGTTTTAAATGCTAGTATGTTTTTTTTTATCATTTGTATTAGACATTTGTTTACATCTTCCTGCCCAGGGACCACAGATGAAAAGTAGCTTATAGCTAACTCTGGTTTGACAGGTTTTGTTTTGCATGGTCCCTGTCAAATAAACTAATAAATAAAATAATACATAAAATATAAAATAATGGAAAATGGCTCCCTAACTCTTGCTTTACTTTTAAACATTAATAGAGCTAAGTTAATGTTACAATCTAAATACACGCCTGTTTTAAGGTGTGTTTTTACTCTGGTGGGCTTCATGTATCCACACCATAACAAGTGTTACATGCATAGGTTACATGGTTACATGACACAAATACAGGCTGCAGTCTGAGGGCTGGTTCACTGCAACTAAACGATGTTACGACCGAGGACTTGACAACAATTGTTATACTAAAAACCCAACCTGTAAAGCCTGGGGACAATAACAGTGAATGAAAGCTACCGCACACCTCAGTCTATCACAAATGTATTAATACTGAAAAGGTTGCATGATGACCTACATGTAAATATGAGATGTTTCCTCTTCTTCTTCTTCGTCTTCTTCTTCCTCCTGGATTTGTCTGCAGTAGTTTAGTGTTGCTGCCCTCTGCTGACCGCGTTAAGTACATGACTGAAATCTTTCATTTCAAAAAACAATGAAGCTCAATGTTTTGAAAAGTATCCATCACATTTATTCAATTCAATGACACAATTGTTGTTTTCTTGACTTATGTTTTTAGGTCACTTCAGTCTCTTAAAAGCAGGAAATAACAACACATTTCAGAATAGAACACATGAAGAACCTGTTGCAACTAACAGCTCAGAAAGCCATTATTGCTACCTGATAAAAAATATATTTCTATATGCATCATTTATATGTATTATGCAATATAGATGTGTTGCATGGCACATTTCAACAACATGGACATTCAAAGGGCTTCTTAGATGTTTAGAAAATATCTAAAGCAAAAATAAAAGTGGTAATAAAAAAGGCAAGAGAAGTGCTTTCAGATAACTAAATATAGTATAATTTGCAATAAAAAAAATATATCATATGAAAACACTGGGAAATATAAAGGCATTCATTTATTCCAGGCCTCAGAGAAAAGAAACAGAAAGAGAAAATAATAATATTCAGAAGAATCTCTGTTTTTCAAAGTGATCAAACAGCTTCTGAATCAGTGTTTGAATTTCTTCAACAGATCGGATGTTCTTTAAGCATAACATTATAGTATACAATATTTCAAGTTACCTTTTCAAAACATTTCAGTATGTAAAAAAAAAAAAAAAAACTATACCATGGGTTATATTTTGTTTCATAAAAGGTTTTCCTGATAAAGAATACGAATAAAACACTGAGGAAAGACTCAGATGAAGAGTCCATATCACCCAAAACTTGGTGTCGAGCAGTTTATGTATGAGAAGTGAAATCACATTGTTATGTTATGGTAAGATTGTAACAGCAATAGCTGGAAAAAATAAGTTATGAACCATATGATACCATCTGCTGCAATGCCATTGTCCTATGCATTTGTCAAATAAGATGAAAGACAGGCACACTGACTAGGCTCATATACATGAACTCTACTAAGGCAGCTTCGCCTTTGTTAACCCCCTGTTATGTTGCGGGTCAAAATGACCCTTTTTAAAGTCTATTTTAGGCAATATATGCCTTCTAAACCAGCTAAATGCAGCATAAAAAATCTGGGCAGCATGTGACAGAAGAGGTGTTGTGTTAATTTATAAACATCACTTCATAAAAATTAAAAATGTAGAATAAAATAAACAAAAATCTATGTCATGTAAAACTATTTTAATATATTTAGAGCTTTCCAATGTATATTAAAAAAGTTGTAAAATTAATTTTAATGAAAAACGAGTGAGTTATCCTCATTGAACCATGATCTGTGAGAATTAAAGAACACCAATGCACTAAATATTGATTTAAATGGTTAGTAAATGATGAGATCTAAAAAGTGTTTATTGGAATTTTTTGGGGGTTCTGACACTTTTGAATCATTAAATATGCCCCGGGTCAAGTTGACCCAGGAACATTATTGTTGTCCCTAAGAAACAAACATAACAGGAGGGTTAATGAAACGTTTTGACTTTTGAACTGACAAGTCCGCTCTCCTCTCTGCGTTCACAGATGAAGCAGGAAGAGACTGAAATTGTTTTTTAAATTTTGCATTTAAATTTCAAGATTAAGGAAACACAGATACCTGTATCTTCACTAGGATAGAGATGGCTATGAGATATTTTTTCATTTAGCAGGTAATTGTTCATAAACCAATAAACTCTGCTGTAATTTTGGGGTTCACCAACAAATTATTCCAGATCTGCTCTTTAAACAGACACAACAATCTCATGTTTGATTGACTGATGATAACTGCATCTATACATGATACAACAGTTGACTGTTTTCAACATAAAGACATTCAAAGCTACATGAATTACCGACTGTAAAGCAGCAGACCGAACTCTGCTTACAAGTTCACTGATCTGTAGGTCACACACATTTACGTATGGGATACATTTTGCAACCAACTTACCTTTGGGTCATCAGCTGATGTCTTACAATGTCTCAACCAGATCATTCCTATTTATTGCCTCAAGGACCCTTCTGGTTATGTCCATACACTGTGTACTGTAGGTCCCTAACATGAGATCCACCAGCTCCAACATGTCTTTGTTCTCTATTTGACTCCTTGAGATGCACTGGAGGCCTGCCAGGATGCCCCTGTCCTGCAGGTACCACTTGAACTCTTTAAACTCCTCCAGTGTTAAGTCTTTCAGAGTTTTGAGAAGCCTGTCTCTGTCTGTGGTGGTGATTGTTGCTGCCTGGTCAATTCAAAGTGAAAAAAAGGGATTTGAGTTTTCTGTAATGGTTGAGTACTTACAACAAAAGCAACCTGTATTGCGCCAGAGCATTACTAGTGTTTAGTAACTCACTTTTTGCACCAGTGCACTCAGCTGATCATCCACAGAGGGTTTGTCTGAAGAGAAAGGAAATAAATCAAGTTGCGTGAGTGACTGACTGAATACCAAACTATTCTATAATAGGCTTTATGCATACATTGTGTAATAGATAATGTACAGTGAGCAGGTGGTTATGAGAAATAGAATCCCACCATCACACTCCTTCCCGTAACCTGCGCTCCTCACATGCCAACCTCCTGTCCCCACCTCACAGAACCAAGCACCGAACATGGGGGGACAGAGCCTTCTCAGTAGCCGCCCCCACCCTCTGGAACTCACTCCCCTCCCATATACAAAACTGCTCTGACCCTTCAGCTTTCAAATCTCTTTTAAAAACTCACCTTTTTAAGTTAGCTTTTCATTTGTGATTGTACTGTTGTGTTGTTTTGTTTGATGTGTGTTATTTGTTATTTGTTTATTTTGCTTGTATTGATTTTAACAATTGTACAGTGTCTTTGAGTTTTTGAAAAGCGGTTTATAAATAAAATGTATTATTATTATTATTATTATTATTAATAGGATAAGACAGGACTCAACAGGATTCTATTTGACATAGCCATCCACTTATACATTATTCTGTTAATACCCAGCTATGAACAAAACATAGTTCCTCAGATTACACATTTGCTAGCACTTCTATGGCAACAGTATTCAAATTTATTTATTTGCAAATTAAAATTAAACTTAACATTTTCTTTCACTGTAAAGTTAAAAAAAATGTGTTTTTCCACTGGCATTCTTGACAAATGCATAAAGACTTTCAAAGCCAACAGAGTGTTGTGGTTTGTAGTTGCTTTGTGCCTGTTTTCTTCAATTTGGTCGATGTTTCTTTCACTCTGCAGCTCATTGTGTGTTTTTACATCCCTCGCTAGTTTCTGTGCAGTGCTCCTCCTCTTGTTTGGTGCTCTCCAAATAAATTGAGAGTTATATTAAAAGTATCCTCCATGTTTTTTACTGATGCTGTCAGAAATGTATTTTTGCCACAGTGTCAACAGGAAAAGGAGAAAACATACATTGTTGAGATGTGTAGGCCTCCTCTCCGCGGATTGATTTACTATGACGTGTTATCTCTGGTGATGCTCGTTATTCAGAATGAATTACCATTGTCATGGGTTTTTGACCTAGAATCAAGTATTTAACACAGCTGGGTAACAAATAAGAAAGACGGGTATTAAAAGAGTGATTTTACTGAATGAAACTCACTGGAGCCAGCTGAATGACTTTATCTACAACCTGAGTTTTAACCCCTGACATTAAAAATGTACTTGACTCACTTAACTTAGTTTTTAATGTCCTACCTTGCATAATTAATTACAGATAAAATCACTGGAAAAGTTTTTATTGCATCATAACTGACTTTTAAATTTGAAAGAACGGAGCAGATGTGAGGTCATGTTAGGATGTAAAGCCTAAAGTGTAATCCTTGTAAAACTTTATTTCATGCTGCATCTTACCGTCTGAGGCAGGGTTTTGATAGTCATCTGAAATAAAAAGGAAAACAAATCAATACATGGAGAGATAATATTTCGGTTCATCTGTTGCTTATTATATTACACTTCAATATAACCACTGACCTTTTTGGATTTCACAGATCCAAACTTGTTCACACCGAGCTTCACCCTTGCTCTTTTGTGATAATTCAAGTGTGAAGTTTCTGTCTGGTTTCTCTATGAACACTTCATAGAAATTTGGGTCTTGGTTATCATACCTGAGGGTAATTTCCTGTGTGAAAACATGAGAAGTTAGAGAGGGAAGTTGAATCTTAAGCAACACAAACAAAATGGAAGGATTTTTCATTAAAAGACTAAAACCTCAAAGTTACTGTTAAATCTGTTCAATATGTATTCCTCATGTCCAACCTGCTGTGTTCAAAACACTTAGTGGTTGACTGCCATGTTGTATTTTATATAGAAGCCCAGATATGAAACTGATATTTTCTTTTTCCAACACATGATTTTTTATAGACAATGACACACAACAAATGTGTCATCACATTCTATATAATCCGTCTATGTTTTTGTTTTGAGAATGACACTCCTGTAAAAATAACACTCTATCATGAGCCATTATGGCCAGGTGAGGCTTTTTTCAGACTACAAAGCTTCAACATTATACAATCTGCACACCTCACAAGAGGAAATGTGGTGCTCAGCCTCTCCCATTGACTCTCTTTACTAGAAAAACTCTCTCGGCGTCTTCATTCTGCGGAGCGAAGCTGCATTGAAAAGAATTACTGTTGAATGTCTCATCCTTGCCCTGTTTTTAAAGCATCCGTATCTGTTTATGGGGCTTTAGTTAACCATGAGTTAATGACTCATGACACAAGGCAGATGTTGAGTAAATTTATATTTTTTGATTTGATAAAATGTTACAAAAGCACCACCAGCAGCCATCTTTTATTTTAGGTAAGGAAACAGAGGCACAACTTAAAAAACAGTCTGAAAATATATACTGCTTTTTATTTTGCTGCAAACAGATTTTTTTCTAGACAGTTCTTTGTGGATTCAAAGATTACTTTCAGACCAGCCGGAAGTGTGGTTAAACAAACTTGTGGGATTTTAAGATATTTGGACAAACTACAACAGTGGCAAAAAACACACCAGGATAATTTGGGCAAGGTTGTTATACCTGGTAGGTATAATGGAAACAATCTAATATTAATACTTATACAATAAGTTAAGCTGTGCAAACAGGATAGAGCCACAGTGCTTGAGTGAGCATTCAGGCAGTATCAAATAAGATGGAAAATGATTTTGGCAAAGCCACAACATATCAACAATATTACAGGTTTACAACACCTTCAAAGGATAATGGTGAAGAATATGTCACAAACAGGAACAAATAAGAATAGCTTTTCTAACTCAACACTTCTTTTTTCTGTTTCAAATTTCAGTCTGAAAAAAATCAAGTACATTTATGATGAACTTTAAGGAAACAGACAGTTTAGCACTTTCAACAACTCAGTCAATTAAAGAAACATTATCAATCTTTGTTTGACTTTACAGTCCTTTTTCTTTATAATTTTCAGGCATACAATTTAATGAGTTTTACTCCTTTTCATTGTCACCTCGAATACCTCTATCACTATTGTATTTTTTTAGATTTTTATTTTATGAATGTTTTTATATTTGTGAAAATCAATAAAAAAATCTCCTGAGGTGAAAAAGAAACAGACTGTTCTTTGCTGTTACTCCAGTTAAACTCTATGTAGTGAGACAGGGTTGGCAGTAGCAGCTGTGCTTCAGAAACACTGTGTGGGTCATCTCTAGTTGTATGTGTTCTCAGCAGCAGCTGCTGCTGCACTGAGGTAGAGGTAAAGAGTGTGTTTCAAACCATTTGCTTACATGCAATGTGTTCATCGCTTAGCACCTGGACTTGTGTCTTGGAAAAATGCCTTAACTACATACAAAGATACACATGTTAACAGACAAACTGTACCTTCGGCCCAATCTTTGCCGTGCTGAGATCTGCTGTGAGGCTGAAACCTTTCTGCATTCTCAGGAACTTGTCTGGACGAGGCTTTTTGATTGTTTTGAATCCGTACGAATACTCATTTTTGTCCACAGTCTGTAAAAGAAAAGCACAGAGCTGCTTCAAGATAACAGTGGTGGGAATGTCATCTTTTTTTCAAAGTATATTCATAAACAGTATTTCAACAATGGAGTACATGGACCAATCCTGAGCTAGAGATTATGTTATGAAATAGAAACAAAGATTTCTGACAAGAAGACATTTAGTAACCTGTTGTAGAGCAGGATCACATGGGATCAGGTACACATGTAGCTTGAGGAATGGTGTGTTGGGTTTGTAGTATATTAACACACTACAACTTATTTTCACTGGAAAGCCAAGTTTGATCAGGACCGCTCTTGGAGAGAAAACTGGCTCAGATAACTTGACATGGGATGGAGTGACCTCAGACACATTTTCCACAACGTCTCCACAGTCATCTATGTGAAGGACTGCAAACTCTTTCAATATGTTTGGGTTGTCATCTGCACAAAATAGAGGCACACAAGATTAAATCAAAAAAAAAATTAACACACTTAAGTGAGGAAAAATAATGTCATCAGTTTTCTGAAATACTGTTTGTATGTTGGTACATTTTGTTATTTTATATATTTTCCCCACCTGTACAGATCCAGTGTGGCATGTAAACTTCATCTAACTTCCCAGTGATGACTTTGATGTCTATTAGAGGACCTGCAGGCATGTACTTGATTATTTCCATCCTCTCCATGTGTCCTTCCCAAGAGCAAAACTGGTACTGAAAGCTGGCCTTCTCCTTACAGACCCAGCGCAAGCCAGAGACACCACACTCAAAGAAGTTTCCTGTTTCAGACTGTAGGCTAAGACACACAAGAAAACTGGTGAGTTTGTATACATGCTGGTTGTGTCTATCTTGAGTTCAATTAAAAAATGTAAAGTTATTTTTACCTGTAAGTAGGGAACTCATCTCCACCAGTGCTGATCACTCCAGGTTCAAGTTTGGTCCAGTGACTGGAGTCCGGCTGAAGGAGACGATCATATTTTGGGAGAGTTTTAAACATGAACCATTCATAAATAAACAAAACAAAACAAAAAAAAGAATTACAAAGAAACTGAACAAATGAATGATGTAAGGGATTACCGTACTGCGCCCACAGACCTCAGGCTCTGAGCTTCCTGATGCCCCTTCTTGTAAAGACACAGAATATTTTCTGGGTTTCCAAAAATATGAAAGTGTGGCTGAGCCTAAATCAAACAGCAGAATCACAACAAATATTATTACCCGAGTACTTCTTTTTCTATCTGTGTTTGTCTGCAGGGCGCATGATTGTCATGAAACCCTTCTCCTGACCGCTGGAAAGACATGAACATAAGGGTAGTGTGTCCACACCTTTGGCCATGAAATAACATGTCTATGAGAACGGAATCACAGAACCCATCCACTATCATTTTTGGTCACCTGTTCAGGCATTCAGGTGTAACCAGCAGTTAGTCTTAAACGACCCCTAGCCAAGACTTCCCTTTCCCTTTGCTGCTCTGTTCTCTGTCCAGTTAGCAACTTTAGAAGCAACTAAGTGGTCTCATGAAAAAGGAAATACATTTTCTTATTATTTACTTGCAATTAACAGGTCTTTCATTTACCAAAATAACATCAAGCTTTGTAAAGTCTGTCCTCAAGAGAAGAAGAAAAAGACTTTTAAAAAGTGTGTTTGTTGAATGGAGGTTGGATCAACTATTTCTGGTTTTACAACAAGGTTCTCTGCTTTAAAATATTTGGTCTACAAGTGAAATATGTATTTGGTGGAACTTGTATTCAAATGTCTGTTAACGGGACGATTAAGAGCTGGGGTGTTGTTTGTGTTCTTCCTACTTTACAGGGCATGGTTACTTGGGAGATAGAAGAGGAGATTTGGCCCAGCACCAGCAGCCAGATCCCGGTAATGGTCCCCCTAACAGACTGTCTGTCCTGCATACACCACATCTCGCTTCAACTTGATTGGTCAATACTACTTAGAGTTCTAATAAGAGCTAGAACACTTTCCATACTGAAAATCCAGACTGCCCAGGTACACATTTTACATTTCTCATGTAACATCTGTAAATAGAGATGGATGAAAACTGCACTGATTGCACCAAATACATTGAATAATTTCATACTTTAAACTTAAGGGGTGTTTTTCCAAGTTTAAAGGTATTTACTTCAGGCACTCGACAGAAAGACGGACAGACGGATGGACGGACAGACAGACGGACAGACAGACAGACAGACAGACAGACAGACAGACAGACAGACAGACAGACAAAAGAGCAGCCCAGCAACGTGATACCTCCTTCTCCAGCTGATCACCACACAGAGCCATAAAAAAGCGAAACAGTCCAAATAATACAAACACACTGCGTACCAAATGTTTGATAGTGCAATAATTATTTTGTTCACAACTTACCTTGGAAACCTGAACTGCTTCCTGACAATTTCTCCACCAGATCCATCCTTTTGATCCTCTCTAACACATCAGCAGTCACGTCCACACACCGTTGGCCGTAGATCTCCACCATCAGCTTCACTGTCTCTGCTTTGTCAGCTGTCTCCAGTCTGTCTCTTGGGATTCTTGGGAGACCTTCTCTCAGTTTTGTGTACTGCAGGACATGCTTGAATTTCTCCAGGTCCCCAGTACTTAATTCTCTGAGTGTTTCCAAAAGCTTCACATGGTCAGCTGTCATGGTGAACTCCTGATGGATTCATTTTTTAAAACTGGTTATTGGTCATTGTGCCTCACTGGTCATCTCTAATTCTCGCATGGTCTAGTTTGTTTTAATGCAGTCTGAATTATTTTCATTAAAAAAGTATTCAACACCTTTACAGTCCAGTAAAATAAAAAGTCAGGACAAAAATCAATCTCTGGTCCTTTAGTTTCCTTGTTTTAACCCTCAGTGTATGCCTCTGTCATGTAGAAATATTGATAGTTACAGATGTATTCATGTTCAACATGTGTTGTGTAAACTGTTTATGATGTTACACTACTTACTTTCAAACGTTTTTTGGACAGGTGCTTCTCTGAGAGGAGAAAGAAAAGAAAAAAATAACTCAAAATCAGACAATCACAACTTTCATCACATGATACCAAATCAATAACACTAAAGATTAGAGTGTTTTTCAGTTAGAAATATACCATCTGAATCTTCACTATTTTTAAGAACAAGGTATTTGGCTTGGATATATATATATTCTGATTATACTCTTAATTACCAAATATGTTACTAAATGAGGTTTTGCGTCTTGAGCTGGACCCTGACATCTTCACCACCAGATCAGTCCTCCCCATCTTCTGGAAAACATCTTTGGCCACTTCCACACACTGTTTGCCGTATATCTCCACCATCAGATCTACCATGCCAACTCTGCCTGCCCTCTTTTTTCGATTTTCTGGGACTCGTCTGTAGCCTTTTTCCATAGAAGTATGCAGCAGGAGGTCGTTAAAAAGCAACCACTCTTCATGCCTTAAGTCTTTCAGTGTAGTTGAAAGTGTCCACTGAAGGTAATTTAGTTCCTGATGGATTAAAATAACAGAGAAGTGATGTGCTTCATTTCCACTGTAGTGACAGAACTTTAATTCATTTGCATCAGTCTAAACTGTTTAGTCATGACTGCACTGTGACAACAAGTATCAATCACATCAGTCGGGATGATGGAACTATAGTAAAACCAGATTTGAAGATTAATATAAAAACACAGTATTTAAACCTCCTTTCTTTTAGCATTCATCCCATCATTTTTAAACAGCTTTACCAGGATCATTTTTATTCAGGTCACAATGAGGACATGAAAAGAGATCTGTGTGAAGTGTCTGATTTAACGTTACTCACTTTCTGGAGAAGGTCAGACTGATGAATCTCTGAGGAAAAATAACAAACATTAATTAATCATGAATCTTGACAAACCATGGGGCTGTGATTGACATTATTCTGAGATCAGAAGTAACATATTTTGTAACCCTGAGATAACAAAGTTCTAAGTCTACTGTGTGTTTGTATCAACATAATAAAACAAAATCTGACCCAACACCATGAGAGGACAAGCTTTGACTCTCCTTCAACACAATAATTAACATGTGATCCAAAAAAACTGTTACAGTAAAGATGAAGTATGAAATCTATTAATTCATCATTTATGACACACATATATATGGTTGTGTAAGGTGGCAGTGTCTTCTTTCTCTGACCTGTGAGTCCTGAGCTGGTCCCTGGCAGCCTCTCAACCAGATCACTTCTGTTCATGTCCAGTAAAACCTCTTTGGTCACTTCCACAGGCTGCTGGTTCCTCACCATCAGATCCACCAGTTCCTCCAGCTGATCTTCCTGCCTCATTACAACACGTCGGTCCAAGGAGATTTGTTGAAGGCTCCTCTGGAAGTATGTAAACTGTAGCAGGTACCTGAATTTCTCCGACTCCACATTACTCAAGCTCCTCAGGGTTTGCAAAATAACTCGTTTGACATCTTCCTTTACTGCCTAAAACAAAACAAAAAAAATATGAAACAGAATAGAATAAAATAAAATGTCCACTATGTAGAAAACTGACTCCAGTTTAACAAGAAGTCTTGTATTGCAAGCAAGACCAGATTAAAGAAAGAGATTTAGAGAGAGCGCTTGGAGTCCTTGGCATCGTCACTGTCAATATAATTCATTAACAAAGAGAAGAATATTTAGAAGCCGTAGTTGTACTCTAAAAACTTAGAGTTAAAAACATATTTATAAAACAGCTTGAAGTTAAATGTTAAATGTTGAAAGTAAGAGTACGTGAGGTCATTGGCATCATTCAGACAATTAAATCCACAGATGAAGAAAAACCATTGTGTAGTACCCTGGACAGTTATAATCGTGGGCGATGGCAGGGAGGGATATTGGATTTAGATTTATTACAAAAATGTAATTGCTCTACAATGTGCACATAATGCAAATAATGCATTATACAATATGCATGTCCAAAATAAAGCATACATGTATCTTGGATGATTCAAAACAACAATTTAGTCAGAGATTAATGGATGAGGGAGAAATCACAAGCTTTGGAATGAGATTAATTATTAATAACCACTCATTTGTTCAATTTACTCTGTAAGTTGAGGAGGTGTTGAGTTATGAAATCTTCATTTTGTAATCAATGAACTAAATATACTAGAATATCTTAAGAATTACATCCTGGATAAGAAAAACTAGACTCACTTCTGCTGCAGGTGTGGGTTGATGTTTATCCACAGAGTGTTTCTCTGGAGAGAAAATATATAAAACAAAGACTCAGAGGAATATTATCCACTTCAACAAAGACTTTCATTTACTTTAATACACCTCTGTTGATTTAAAAGGTGATATAACAAGTCCCCTACATGAAGACACTTCCTCAACACCTTCAAATGTGGACATTAAAATACAACTCATTATTTAATTATTAAATGAATCATTTAAATGATCTATTCCTCTAGGTTTACACTGTTTGAGATGTTGGAGATGAAGGGGTCACATTTATTTTATATATTTATTCATCCATTTAAATTCTTAATTGTGTTTAATAGACATCAAAAATAAATCAGTCACAATTCATTGTGATGTTTTTTTGGTTTTCTTTGTCTTACCTTTGAGTGTTAAGCTGGTCTCTGACAGAATCTGCATCAGATCAGTCCTGTTCATCTTCTCTAAAACCTCTCTAGTCAGTTCCACAGATTGTTGCCCATGTGTCTTCATCATCAGATCCACTGTGTCTGCTCTGTGTGTTCTGTCACTCAACATATATGAGATGGCTCTGAGGTCTTTCTGGGAGACAATCTGCTGCAGGAACTCCATAAATCCATCTAGCTTCTTCTCACTCAAACAGTGCAGGGTTTCTAAAAGCAGATGCCTAACAGCTGCCATTGTTGCTACCTGGAATAATCAGAACATACATGTGACTTTATTTAGTGAGAAGTGTTTCTCTTTACATTTCATCAATACAGGAGTAGAGCTGGGAGTGTAGGATGGAGGAACTTTTCAGTATTTTATCAGTTGATGATGAAAAAGATCAGACAAAATGAACGAGCTGAAAATTCATCTCATCTATAATGTTATAAATATATATTTTTATTTTGTCAGACTTATTTACTGCTGAAGAGCTCAACCTGAGACCTTAGAGTTTGACCTGAATGAAGCCTGAGCTCTTGTTAACACATTGATACGGTCAAGTCTGTTGAGCAAACAGTCAGATGTGATATTACTCACTTTCTGGATCAGTGCAGAGTGTTGTTCATCTGAGTGTTCCTCTGAGGAGAAAAGGGTTCAAAATAACTTATGAGAGATTCATCCAAAATCTGAGAACACACACTGGTATGAGCTGAAAAACATGACAGAATAACATTAAAGTCTCCTCATCAATGATGTATTAATTATGTTTTTATCCCCTCTCAGAAAATAATTTTCAGACTTCAAATACGAAAATAAACATACCTAAAGAGATTGTGTCCCTCTTTACTTAAATTTAAACCTTCTTACTTTTAAAGTAAAAACAAAAAGACAAAACATAAAGATTTATGGGTAAGTTTGGAGCCAGCTCTATGATTTGAAGTTGTTTTGGTCTTTATGGTCTTACTTTTGATTCTTGAGCTGGTGTCTGATAACCTCTGCACCAGATCAGTCCTCTTCATTTCTTCTAAAATCTCTTTGGTTGTCTCCACTGAGTGTTGGCCGGAGGTCATGATTATTGAAAACACACACAGCTGATGGTCTCTTTCATTACGCAGCCACCAAGGATGGTAATAGGTATAGCTAAAACTGAATGAACGTTTCAGGATTGTCATGAATTCCTGAAGTTCCTCTTTACTCAAATCAGCCAGTGTTTCCATGAGCAGCTCCATAGCAGATGTCAATGTTTCAACCTGGTGAATTAGAGGGACATGATCAACGTGCAGTTTTAGATAAACAGATGTGGGAGTACTTTGGGCTTATCAATCAAAGTAATCATATAACTGACTGTACTTATATTCAAGTAGTTTACTGTTGTATTTTCACATTTAAATCAGCTTGTGTATCTGCATGGATTTCAGTGATCATTTCATGTCTACATCTTTTTTAAACTGAAAATGTGTTGTGTAAAGTGTGTTTGATTTAACATTACTCACTCTCTGCAGCCAGTCGGGCTGACTTTTCTCTGAGGAGAAATACAAAAAATCATGAAACTTGACAAACCATGAAATGCTTTGCTTGACATTATCATTAGATCAGAAGTTCATTATTTTGTTATCTTGAGACGACAAAGGTCTCAGGATACTGAGTACTTAAAGCCTGGATTCAATGATGAAGTCTAAATCTGGCATTAGATTAAAATCTCAGATCAATGAGTCCACTTTATTGATTAATTGTTTTTTTTTAATAAAAGTCTATCACAGGCTGGATTCACATTGTGTCTTTCTGTTTGTCATACATTTAGATCAGTCATTAACTGAAGGAAGTATCAACCTGGCTGTCATTTTACAGTCTGCTGTATTTAAGTGATCCAGCTGAAAGTGTGAGTATGTTATTTTAATGATAATACTCATTGTGTTCAAGAATCTGCCTCTCCACTGAGACATTAAGAAAAAGGAGCTTGTTATCTTTGGTTACTAAAATAATTAACTTGATATCACAAGATAGTTTTCTAACTATGAAGTATGAAATCTATTCATTTGTCATTTATGACACATATATATGGTTGTGTAAGGTGGCAGTGTCTTCTTTCTCTGACCTGTGAGTCCTGAGCTGGTCCCTGACAGCCTCTCAACCAGATCACTTCTGTTCATGTCCAGTAAAACCTCTTTGGTCACTTCAACAGGCTGCTGGTTCTTCACCATCTGATCCACCAGTACCTCCAGCTGATCAACCCGCTCTGTTTTGATCCACTGGATTTGTGGAAGGCTCTTCTGGAAGTATGTAAACTGTAGCAAGAACCTGAATTTCTCAAGCTCCTTTAAACTCAAACTCCACAGTGTGTGGAAAAGAGTCCGTTCAACATTTTCCTTCACTGCCTAAAAAACAAAAGGATACAGAAAGTAAGAATGTGATTTCTTAACTAGGATGATTAAAAAAATCCTCAATGGTAATAAAGTCAGAGATGTTTGTTATCAGAATGATTTCTGTTACTATAAATGGGTAAAATTGTTGTTCCATTGTTTAACCTGGTTTGCATAGATGTATTGTCTCTGTATCAGGATCTTCTGATATCAGCCCTGTTGACTGATATAGGCCTGTTGGTAAAGAGTTTGGTATTCACAGACCGGAGTGGCCAATATGTATCTGTTGTGACTCATCAATTTAGTGATGGTGAGCTAGTAGGCCCGGTGTTGTAGCCCACTGTAAGGTTTTAGCTCATGGAAAAAAAGATTTGGTCTTTATATGAGGAGAAACACAACAGCTGTATAGAGACTGAATATAAGAATAAATATAAAGATATTTTTTTGTGAATCACCTAAGGAGGCTTTAGAAGCAATCATGTTCAAACAAGACTCCTTCAATATGTGAGAGATGGTTAACTTGTTTTGTACATTTGTGCGATTAAATGAGCTTTTCCTCAGGATAGTGGAACAAAGGCCTGAATGACTCAAACAATGTTCACTGATGTTGGTATGAAAATATTTGGTCCCCTCGCCCAGATGTGGGAAATACAAAGAAAAATAAAAATAAAAAGCAAATACAAAAAAAGAAAGAAAAAACATCAGTATCAGCTACGATGTCAGCTTTAGCATTGAAATCAGTATTAGCTCAGATTTTCTAGGTGTATCAATAATGTGTATTTTTGGCTGCAGCAACATCAGAGACTCCCTCTGACACTTTACCCTAACACGCCTATTCACAGATTACTGCCCCCTGACTTGACTCAGCATATTTCTGCTTCTCTTCATCAGCTCAAATACAACCTCCTGCAGTACTTAACATTACACATTTATTTTCTTAATTCAGAGGTGGATAACGTTAATCCAACAGAGCTCAACTTTTGTTTTGTTTAATCACATATAATGTTTAGGACTGATGGTTTTCAGTCTGCATCGAGAAAATTAAAACCATGTCATGAAAAGTCAGACTCACTTCTGCTGCAGCTGTAGGTAAATGTTTATCCACTGAGTGTTTCTCTGGAGAGAAAAGATATAAAACAAAGACTCAGAGGAATATTATCTACTTCAACAAAGACTTTCATTTACTTTAATACACCTCTGTTGATTTAAAAGGTGATATAACAAGTTCACTACATGAAGACACTTCCTCAACACCTTCAAATGTAGACATTAAAATACAACTCATTATTTAATTGTTAAATGAATCATTTCAATGATCTATTCCTCTAGGTTTTCACTGTTTTAGATGTTGGGGATGAAGGGGTCACATTTATTTATTTATTTATTCAAATTCATAGTTGTCCAAAATATATCAGTCACAATTCATTGTGATGTTTTTGGTTTTCTTTGTCTTACCTTTGAGTGTTAAGCTGGTCTCTGACAGAATCTGCATCAGATCAGTCCTGTTCATCTTCTCTAAAACCTCTCTGGTCAGCTCCCAAGATTGTTGCCCATGTGTCTTCATCATCAGATCCACTGTGTCTGCTCTGTCTGCTCTATCACTCCACTCATATGAGATGGTTCTGAGGTGTTTCTGGGAGACAATCTGCTGTAGGAACCTCTTGAATTCATGTAGCTCCTTCTCACTCAAACAATGCAGGGTTTCTAAAAGCAGATGCCTAACAGCGGCCATTGTTGCTACCTGGAATAATCAGAACATACATGTGACTTTATTTAGTGAGAAGTGTTTCTCTTTACATTTCATCAGTACAGAAGTAGAGCTGGGAGTGTAGGATGGAGGAACTTTTCAGTATTTTATCAGTTGATGATGAAAAAGATCAGACAAAATGAACGAGCTGAAAATTCATCTCATCTATAATGTTATAAATATATATTTTTAAATTGTCAGACTTATTTACTACTGAAGAGCTCAACCTGAGACCTTAGAGTTTGACCTGAATGAAGCCGATCTCTTGTTAACACATTGATACAGTCAAATCTGTGAAGCAAACAGTCAGATGTGATATTACTCACTTTCTGGATCAGTGCACAGTGTTGTTCATCTGAGTGTTCCTCTGAGGAGAAAAGGGTTCAAAATAACTTATGAGAGATTCATCCAAAATCTGAGAACACACACTGGTATGAGTTGAAAAACATGACAGAATAACATTAAAGTCTCCTCATCAATGATGTATTAATTATGTTTTTATCCCCTCTCAGCAAATATTTTTTAGACTTCTAATAATAAAAAAATACATCTCTACAGAAATTGTGTCCTTATTGACTTACATGTAAACCTTATCACTTTTAAAGTAAAAACAAAAAGACAAAACATAAAGATTTATGGGTAAGTTTAGAGTCAGCTCTATGATTTGAAGTTGTTTTGGTCTTTATGGTCTTACTTTTGGATCTTGAGCTGGTGTCTGATAACCTCTGCACCAGATCAGTCCTCTTCATTTCTTCTAAAATCTCTCTGGTTGTCTCCACTGAGTGTTGGCCGCAGGTCATGATTATCGAAAACACACACAGCTGATGGTCTCTTCCATCAAGCAGCCAACAAGTCCTAGAATGGATACATCTAATACTGAATGAACGTTTCAGGATTGTCATGAATTCCTGAAGTTCCTCTTTACTCAAATCAGCCAGTGTTTCCATGAGCAGCTCCGTAACAGATGTCAATGTTTCAACCTGGTGAATTAGAGGGACATGATCAACGTGCAGTTTTAGATAAAAAGAAGTGGGACTCCTTTGGGCTTATCAATCAAAGTAATCATATAACTGACTGTACTTATATTCAAGTAGTTTACTGTTGTATTTTCACATTTAAATCAGCTTGTGTATCTGCATGGATTTCAGTGATAATTTCATGTCTACATCTTTTTTAAACTGAAAATGTGTTGTGTAAAGTGTTTGATTTAACATTACTCACTCTCTGCAGCCAGTCGGGCTGACTTTTCTCTGAGGAGAAATACAAAAAATCATGAAACTTGACAAACCATGAAATGCTTTGCTTGACATTATCATCAGATCAGAAGTTCATTATTTTGTTATCTTGAGACGACAAAGGTCTCAGGATACTGAGTACTTAAAGCCTGGATTCAATGATGAAGTCTAAATCTGGCATTAGATTAAAATCTCAGATCAATGAGTCCACATTATTGATTAATTGTGTTTTAATAAAAGTCTTTCACAGGCAGGATTCACATTGTGTCTTTCTGTTTGTCATACATTTAGATCAGTCATTAACTGAAGGAAGTATCAACCTGGCTGTCATTTTACAGTCTGCTGTATTTAAGTGATCCAGCTGAAAGTGTGAATATGTTATTTTAATGATAATACTCATTGTGTTCAAGAATCTGCCTCTCCACTGATAAATCAAGAAAAAGAGTTTTCTTATCTTTGGTTACTAAAATAATTAACTTGATATTGCAAGATATTTTTCTAACTATGAAGTATGAAATCTATTCATTTGTCATTTATGACACATATATATGGTTGTGTAAGGTGGCAGTGTCTTCTTTCTCTGACCTGTGAGTCCTGAGCTGGTCCCTGACAGCCTCTCAACCAGATCACTTCTGTTCATGTCCAGTAAAACCTCTTTGGTCACTTCCACAGGCTGCTGGTTCTTCACCATCAGATCCATCAGAACATACAGCTGATCAACCCGCTCTGTTTTGATCCACTGGATCTGTGGAAGGCTCTTCTGGAAGTATGTAAACTGTAGCAAGATCCGGAATTTATCAAGCTCCTTTAAACTCAAACTCCACAGTGTGTGGAAAAGAGTCCGTTCAACATTTTCCTTCACTTCCTACCAAAACAAAAGATACAGAAAGCAAGAATGTGATTTCTTAACTAGGGTGATTAAAAAAATCCTCAATGGTAATAAAGTCAGAGACGTTTGTTATCAGATTGATTTCATTTACTATAAATGGGTAAAATTGTTGTTCCATTGTTTAAACCTGGTATGCATAGATGTATTGTCTATGTATCAGGATCAGGGGTGGAGCTAGACTCTCAGCGCAAAGGGGGCGGAACATCCTCGAGGGGCCCTTCTGACAGTCAAATTCACAACTGGAAAACAGCTGATATATTTTCTTTCCTACTTATCAACAAAAAAAAACACAAATTCTCACTTATTGATCCAAGACAGCCCATAAAAGGCTACAGGTTGCTTGTCGAGTTGAAATGTTTCAGCTGCACCGAGGACAGCACACAGCACTCTACTGCATTGATTAAAGAATGGTTCAGCACCGACGAAGATGGACAGCAACAGGCAGGTGCATTGTCCAGTACTGTCTTTCTCAGGAATAACATTAACAGAAAATAGACGCAAAGGTTTAAACGCAATTTCAAAAGAAGTCTACAATACCTCAGGAGATGACACATAGGTGCCGAGATCCGTTAAACACGTCAGTTAAACATCAGTGTTAGGATCCATGGCTGACACAATGTCTCAAAAAGAGTGAAACTCCTCCACAACTTCCTCTGGCTTGGAGATGTCTTCTGAATAGAAACATGCAAGCTCTAGCATTTTCTTTTCTGCATCAGGGTGTCCAGTATCGTGAACAGTTTGGCCATTTCTCGATTCTCGAACTGCCCCACGAAAATATCGGGGATATAAAACTAAACCTCTGCTGAGAACAAAATGCGAACAAGGCCAGTCGATTCCCGTGCCGCTGCTGTGACCTCACATCACAGCTGATAGAGGGGAAAGCCCTGACCTAACACCTGCTGAGCTGAAGTCCGAGATCGAGCACACCTGTTAGGAGCGAGAGTGACGCAGTAACATGCAGGCATATTTCCAACACCGATTCTAATAAATATAGGCACTGGGGATGTAAATTTCAAGTATTTTCCGTGATCCTTCTTTGGAAATGTTAACGATCAATTATTGATTAATCATTAAAAAAAACGTACATTTTATTGAGAAAAATAATTATGTGAACGCAGTCAGGTGTCAGCCGGGAGTGCAACCGGGTCATAATTAGTCCGGCAGCGGAGAAAAAAAGAGACCTGTCACTCAGCCGCAGCCCCCAGCTAAGCGTCTCCGCTGTGCGCAACAGCTGTAGTCAGCGGATTCACATCGAAACATGCTTTAAACATAAAACACCTCCCTGATAGCTGAACCAAATATAAGACCACATGATGTTTGTTCCACGTGATCAAGTCCAAACAAAAATGTGTTGGCCGAATGATATAGTTAATGGAACTTAGGCTACCCACAGTGGTAAGATGTAGAAAAAACGCCCAGTTCATTTGTAGCCTCCAAGGCGATTATTACAGGAGGATTACAATGGTAGGTTGCTTTAAATTGAAAACAGATATATGTGTGTGCCCTGTTGACTGATATAGGCCTGTTGGTTAAGAGTTTGGTATTCACAGACCGGAGTGGCCAATATGTATCTGGTGTGACTCATCAATTTAGTGATGGTGAGCTAGTAGGCCCGGTGTTGTAGCCCACTGTAAGATTTTAGCACATGGAAAAAAATGATGGTCTTTATATGAGGAGAAACACAAGAGCTGTATAGAGACTGAATATAAAAATAAATATAAAGATATTTTATTGTGAATCACCTAAGGAGGCTTTAGAAGCAATCATTTTCAAACAAGACTTCTTCAGTATGTGAGAGATGGTTAACTTGTTTTTTTAAATTTGAACGATTTAATTAGTTTTTCCTCAGGATAGTGGAACAAAGGCCTGAATGACTCCAACAATGTTCACTGATGTTGGTATAAAAATATTTTTGGTCATCGCCCAGATGTGGGAAATACAAAAAAAAGAAAAAGAAAAAGAAAAAGAAAAAAAGAAAGAAAAATCATCAGTATCAACTATCAGCTACGACGTCAGCCTAAATATTTAAATCAGTATTAGCTCAGATTTTCTAGGTGTATCAATAATGTGTATTTTTGGCTGCAGCAACATCAGAGTCTCCCTCTGACACTTTACCCTAACACGCCTGTTCACAGATTACTGCCCCCTGACTTGACTCAGCATATTTCTGCTTCTCTTCATCAGCTCAAATACAACCTCCTGCAGTACTTAACATTACACATTTATTTTCTTAATTCAGAGGTGGATAACATTAATCCAACAGAGCTCAACTTTTGTTTAGTTTAATCACATATAATGTTTAGGACTGATGGTCTTCAGTCTGCATCGAGAAAATTAAAACCATGTCATGAAAAGTCAGACTCACTTCTGCTGCAGGTGTGGGTTGATGTTTATCCACAGAGTGTTTCTCTGGAGAGAAAAGATATAAAACAAAGACTCAGAGGAATATTATCTACTTCAACAAAGACTTTCATTTACTTTAATACACCTCTGTTGATTTAAAAGGTGATATAACAAGTTCACTACATGAAGACACTTCCTCAACACCTTCAAATGTAGACATTAAAATACAACTCATTATTTAATTGTTAAATGAATCATTTCAATGATCTATTCCTCTAGGTTTTCACTGTTTGAGATGTTGGAGATGAAGGGGTCACAATTATTTATTTATTTATTCATTAATTCAAATTCACAGTTCTGTTTAAAAGACATCAAAAGTAAATCAGTCACAATTCATTGTGATGTTTTTGGTTTCTTTGTCTTACCTTTGAGTGTTAAGCTGGTCTCTGACAGAATCTGCATCAGATCAGTCCTGTTCATCTTCTCTAAAACCTCTCTGGTCAGCTCCACAGATTGTTGCCCGTATGTCTTCATCATCAGATCCACTTTGCCTGCTCTGTCTGTTTTGTAACTCCACTCATATGAGATGGCTCTGAGGTCTTTCTGGGGGACAATCTGCTGTAGGAACCTCTTGAATTCATGTAGCTCCTTCTCACTCAAACAATGCAGGGTTTCTAAAAGCAGATGCCTAACAGCTGCCATTGTTGCTACCTGGAATAATCAGAACATACATGTGACTTTATTTAGTGAGAAGTGTTTCTCTTTACATTTCATCAATACAGGAGTAGAGCTGGGAGTGTAGGATGGAGGAACTTTTCAGTATTTTATCAGTTAAGGATGAAAAAGATCAGACAAAATGAACAAGCTGACAATTCATCTCATCTATAATGTTATAAATATAAATTTTGGTTTTGTCAGACTTATTTACTGCTGAAGAGCTCAACCTGAGACCTTAGAGTTTGACCTGAATGAAGCCTGATCTCTTGTTAACACATTGATTCAGTCAAATCTGTGAAGCAAACAGTCAGATGTGATATTACTCACTTTCTGGATCAGTGCAGAGTGTTGTTCATCTGAGTGTTCCTCTGAGGAGAAAAGGGTTCAAAATAACTTATGAGAGATTCATCCAAATCTGAGAACACACACTGGTATGAGTTGAAAAACATGACAGAATAACATTAAAGTCTCCTCATCAATGATGTATTAATTATGTTTTTATCCCCTCTCAGCAAATATTTTTTCAGTCTTCTAAAAGGAAGAGAAAATACATTCCAATAGAAATTGTATCCTTATATACTTATATTTAATCTGTATCATTATAAAGTAAAAGGAAAGAGAAAAAACATAAAGACTTATGGGTAAGTTTAGAGTCAGCTCTATGATTTGAAGTTGTTTTGGTCTTTATGGTCTTACTTTTAGATCTTGAGCTGGTGTCTGATAACCTCTGCACCAGATCAGTCCTCTTCATTTCTTCTAAAATCTCTCTGGTTGTCTCCACTGAGTATTGGCCTGAGGTCATGATTATTGAAAACACACACAGCTGATGGTCTCTTTCATCAAGCAGCCTCCAAGGATCATCAGAGGTTAATCTAAATCTGAATGTATGTTTCAGGATTGTCGTGAGTTCCCGAAGTTCCTCTTTACTCAAATCAGCCAGTGTTTCCATGAGCAGCTCCATAGCAGATGTCAATGTTTCAACCTGGTGAATTAGAGGGACATGATCAACATGCAGTTTTAGATAAACAGATGTGGGAGTACTTTGGGCTTATCAATCAAAGTAATCATATATCTGACTGTACATATATTCAAGTTTTTTACTATTGTATTTTCACATTTAAATCAGCTTGTGTATCTGCATGGATTTCAGTGATGATTTCATGTCTACATCTTTTTTAAACTGAAAATGTGTTGTGTAAAGTGTGTTTGATTTAACATTACTCACTCTCTGCAGCCAGCCAGGCTGACTTTTCTCTGTGGAGAAATACAAAAAATCATGAAACTTGACAAACCATGAAATGCTTTGCTTGACATTATCATCAGATCAGAAGTTCATTATTTTGTTATCTTGAGACGACAAAGGTCTCAGGACACTGAGTACTTAAAGCCTGGATTCAATGATGAAGTATAAATCTGGCATTAGATTAAAATCTCAGATCAATGAGTCCACATTATTGATTAATTGTGTTTTAATAAAAGTCTATCACAGGCTGGATTCACATTGTGTCTTTCTGTTTGTCATACATTTCGATCAGTCATTAACTGAAGGAAGTATCAACCTGGCTGTCATTTTACATTCTGCTGTATTTAAGTGATCCAGCTGAAAGTGTGAATATGTTATTTTAATGATAATACTCATTGTGTTCAAGAATCTGCCTCTCCACTGAGACATTAAGAAAAAGGAGCTTGTTATCTTGAGTTACTAAAATAATTAACTTGATATCACAAGATAGTTTTCTAACTATGAAGTATGAAATCTATTCATTTGTCATTTATGACACATATATATGGTTGTGTAAGGTAGCAGTGTCTTCTTTCTCTGACCTGTGAGTCCTGAGCTGGTCCCTGACAGCCTCTCAACCAGATCACTTCTGTTCATGTCCAGTAAAACCTCTTTGGTCACTTCAACAGGCTGCTGGTTCTTCACCATCAGATCCACCAGAACATACATCTGATCAACCTGCTCTGTTTTGATCCACTGGATCTGTGGAAGGCTCTTCTGGAAGTATGTAAACTGTAGCAAGATCCTGAATTTCTCAAGCTCCTTTAAACTCAAACCCTTGAGTGTGTGGAAAAGAGTCTGTTCAACATTTTCCTTCACTGCCTAAAAAACAAAAAGGATACAGAAAGTAAGAATGTGATTTCTTAACTAGGATGATTAAAAGTATCCTCAATGGTAATAAAGTCAGAGACGTTTGTTATCAGAATGATTTCTGTTACTATAAATGGGTAAAATTGTTGTTCCATTGTGTAAACCTGGTTTGCATAGATGTATTGTCTCTGTATAAGGATCTTCTGATATCAGCCCTGTTGACTGATATCGGCCTGTTTGGCCTGTTGGTAAAGAGTTTGGTCTTCACAGACCGGAGTGGCCAATATATATCTGTTGTGACTAATCAATTTAGTGATGGTGAGCTAGTAGGCCCGGTGTTGTAGCCCATTGTAAGATTTTAGCTCATGGAAAAAATAATGGTCTTTATATGAGGATAAACACAAGAGCTGTATAGAGACTGAATGTAAAAATAAATATAAAGATATTTTATTGTGAATCACCTAAGGAGGCTTTAGAAGCAATCATGTTCAAACAAGACTCCTTCAATATGTGAGAGATGGTTAACTTGTTTTGTACATTTGTGCGATTAAATGAGCTTTTCCTCAGGATAGTGGAACAAAGGCCTGAATGACTCAAACAATGTTCACTGATGTTGGTATGAAATATGTGGGTCCGTCGCCCAGATGTGGGAAATACAAAAAAAAAAAAACACAAATACAAAAAAAGAAAGAAAAAACATCAGTATCAACTATCAACTACGATGTCAGCTTAAGCATTGAAATCAGTATCAGCTCAGATTTTCTAGGTGTATCAATAATGTGTATTTTTGGCTGCAGCAACATCAGAGACTCCCTCTGACACTTTACCCTAACACGCCTGTTCACAGATTACTGCCCCCTGACTTGACTCAGCATATTGCTGATTAACTTCATCAGCTCAAATACAACCTCCTGCAGTACTTAACATTACACATTTATTTTCTTAATTCAGAGGTGGATAACATTAATCCAACAGAGCTCAACTTTTGTTTTGTTTAATCTCATATAATGTTTAGGACTGATGGTCTTCAGTCTGCATCGAGAAAATTAAAACCATGTCATGAAAAGTCAGACTCACTTCTGCTGCAGGTGTGGGTTGATGTTTATCCACAGAGTGTTTCTCTGGAGAGAAAAGATATAAAACAAAGACTCAGAGGAATATTATCTACTTCAACAAAGACTTTCATTTACTTTAATACACCTCTGTTGATTTAAAAGGTGATATAACAACTTCACTACATGAAGACACTTCCTCAACACCTTCAAATGTAGACATTAAAACACAACTCATTATCTAAATCATTCACCTCCCATCCAGTCCCCGTCACCACAGGTGTGCCCCAGGGCTCTGTCCTGGGGCCCCTGCTGTTCATCATCTACCTCCTCCCCCTTGGTCACATCTTCCGTAAACATCATATTCACTTCCACTGCTACGCGGATGACACCCAGCTCTACCTCTCCACTAAACCTGACTCCTCACTTCCACCTTCTTCCCTCACTGATTGTCTCCTTGAAATAAAATCTTGGTTCACCTCAAACTTCCTCAAATTAAACAGCAATAAAACTGAACTTCTTCTAATTGGCACAAAATCTACATTAAACAAACTCCATAATTTCTCTATTCCTATCGACAACTCGCCCCTCTTCCCCTCCCCTCAGGTTAAGAGTCTGGGTGTCATCCTCGACAGCACCCTCTCCTTCACCTCCCATATCAACCACGTCACCCGGTCCGCCTACTTTCACCTCCACAATATTAACCGTCTCCGTCCTTCACTCACTCCCCACTCCACTGCCATTCTTGTTCACAGCCTCGTCACCTCCCGTTTGGACTATTGCAACTCCCTTCTGTTTGGTCTCCCCCACAAAACCCTCCACAAACTTCAACTGGTTCAAAACTCAGCCGCCCGTATCATCACACGCACCGCCTCCATCCACCACATCAGACCCATCCTGCAACAGCTCCACTGGCTCCCCATCACACACCGGATCAACTACAAAATACTTCTCCTCACCTTCAAATCCATACACAACCTCGCCCCTCCATATCTCTCTGACCTCCTCCATACTGCCACACCCGTCCGCACCCTCAGATCCTCCTCCTCCATTCACCTCACTGTCCCCCCTGCTCGCCTTGTTACCATGGGGAGCAGAGCGGCAGCTCTGGAACTCTCTCCCACCTGACCTCCGCAACACTGACTCACTCCCACATTTTAAATCCAAACTCAAAACCCATCTGTTTAAACTGGCTTATTCCATCTGACCACAACTCCTCTGTCCACTCACTTTAAACTTTTTAAATTGTGTTTTATTTACTGTTTGCTATTTAAACTCTGTTTGTTTTTAATGTTGTAAGGTGACCTTGAGTGCCAAGAAAGGCGCCTATAAATAAAATGCATTATTATTATTATTATTATTATTATTATTATTATTATTATTATTATTATTATTATTTAATTGTTAAATGAATCATTTCAATGATCTATTCCTCTAGGTTTTCACTGTTTTAGATGTTGGAGATGAAGGGGTCACATTTATTTTATACATTTATTCATTCATTCAAATTCACAGTTCTGTTTAAAAGACATCAAAAATAAATCAGTCACAATTCATTGTGATGGTTTTTGGTTTTCTTTGTCTTACCTTTGAGTGTTAAGCTGGTCTCTGACAGAATCTGCATCAGATCAGTCCTGTTCATCTTCTCTAAAACCTCTCTGGTCAGCTCCACAGATTGTTGCCTGAATGTCTCCATCATCAGATCCACTGTGTAAGTTCTGTCTGTTGTTTGACTCCACTTATATGAGACGACTGTTAGGTCTTTCTGTGAGACAATCTGCTGCAGGAACGCCATGAATTTATGTAGCTCCTTCTCACTCAAACAATTCAGGGTTTCTAAAAGCAGATCCCTAACAGCGGCCATTGTTGCTACCTGGAATAATCAGAACATACATGTGACTTTATTTAGTGAGAAGTGTTTCTCTTTACATTTCATCAATACAGGAGTAGAGCTGGGAGTGTAGGATGGAGGAACTTTTCAGTATTTTATCAGTTGATGATGAAAAAGATCAGACAAAATGAACAAGCTGAAAATTCATCTCATCTATAATGTTATAAATATATATTTTTATTTTGTCAGACTTATTTACTGCTGAAGAGGTCAACCTGAGACCTTAGAGTTTGACCTGAATGAAGCCTGAGCTCTTGTTAACACATTGATTCAGTCAAATCTGTGGAGCAAACAGTCAGATGTGATATTACTCACTTTCTGGATCAGTGCAGAGTGTTGTTCATCTGAGTGTTCCTCTGAGGAGAAAAGGGTTCAAAATAACTTATGAGAGATTCATCCAAAATCTGAGAACACACACTGGTATGAGTTGAAAAACATGACAGAATAACATTAAAGCCTCCTCATCAATGACGTACGACGACTTAAATGTTTTTCCCCTGTAAATAAATATGCAGTATATTCCTAGAAAGATGGTCAATTTAACATATTGGGATTAAATGACAGGATAAGTGTAGTAAAAATTAACATCTTGTCAGAACTATTATACTCATTCTTGTCTCTGTCTATAATTGTTCCACAAGCTCAATTTTTTAAACGGGATAAGCTCATTAAGAATTATATGAAAGGTAAACGACCCAGAATACAACTGACAAAAGACGAAGAGGTAATAACACCTCTGAATCTAAAATAATATTTTAACGCTGTTTTAACAGTGACAGCTAATCTACTAGACATGAATAATAACGAGGTCTAAAACGAACAAGGTAAACTTCTCCCATCCCACAGGCTCAGATCACTCAGCTTCTTTGTAAACCCTCTAACACACTTATATTATTATTTTTCATTTAATTGATTAGTTTAAATAACTTTAATTTGAACTCATAATTTGACTTCTAATTAATCATTTTCTATCTTGTCTTTAGTTTTTTTTAAATTCATTGAAACTAGTCAAGTTTCTTTTTAAAGGGGACATATCATGCTTTTTTCATCAATATATATTGGTCTAAGAGGTCCCAAAAACATGTATTTAAAGTTTATGCTCAAAAAAACACTTTGAAATCAGATTTTGGCATGCCTGAAAAGTCCTTTTCTTCATTCCTCATCAGAACACTCTGTTTTCCCTCTGACCACGCCCCCTCCGGAAGTGGATGTGCCTCGGCTCTCCAGCACGTTGATCTAATGTTTACATGTTGGCTGAATATACACGGCTGCTCAGAGATCGCGTTACTTCAACCCTCTGAATCTGATCCTGACGGAGAGGCGCCTGTAGCAGGACCTTTCTGAAGGATTGGTCACAGATTTAGTGTTTCTTGTTGTTTTATTTATCAGTATGTAGACGTGTGTCTTGGTACACAGCTACGAGCATGTAGCTATGTGGCTATGCTAACTAGCGCTAGCACTTATCCATGATAAATCATCCACTAGATCTTCAAATCTGCAGACGTGGGGAGTAAACCCGACCTCTGCCAGAAAGGCAGCGGGACCTTTTATGAAGGATTGGTCACAGATTTAGTGTTTCTTGTTGTTTTATTTGTCAGTATGTCGACGTGTGTCTTGGTACACAGCTACAGCTACAGCTATGAACATATAGCTATGTGGCTATGCTAATTAGCGCTAGCACTTATCCATGACAAATAAAAATCATCCACTATATCTTCAAATCTGCAGACGTGGGGAGTAAAACCGACCTTTGCGTTTATTAAGAAAGCCTACAACTAGCATGCCTCCCTCCTAAGCTCCTTGTTGGCACATATTTGTGCAGGTAATGAAAAACGGGGGAGGGATTCAGTATTATTTTATACAGTCTATGGGCTGAACAAGCTCCGAGCTCTGACTCCGTGACAGACCGGATATTGTTGTTACGTAACAAAAACACGGAAGTCTGAAACGGCTCGTTTCACACACATTTACAGAAAGGTGTAGAAATCAAAACAGGGGCAGAATGGATTTTTTTCATTCTTGGGGGGTTTGTAGACATGCCAGGGACACATATTTCAGGTAAAGAACCATTCAAAAGTCAATTTTGCATGATATGTCACCTTTAATACAGCTCTGTGTTCAAATTTACTTTACTTCTTCTTAAGGAAAAATTAAGCTGTATACTGTATTTCTATGGCATTGATGTTTGGCATTAATGACAAAACAAAATTAAACCAGATTAAAAGAAATCCATATACTGTATATATATATATATATATATATATATATATATATATATATATATATATATATATATATATATGTTTAAAACCAGCTCTATGATTTGAAGTTGTTTTGGTCTTTATGGTCTTACTTTTGAATCTTGAGCTGGTGTCTGACAACCTCTGCACCAGATCAGTCCTCTTCATTTCTTGTAAAATCTCTCTGGTTTTCTCCACAGAGTTTTTGCCGCAGGTCAGGATTATCAAAAACACACACAGCTGATGGTCTCTTCCATCAAGCAGCGACCAAGGATGGTAATGCGTATATCTAAAACTTAATGAACATTGCAGGATCGTCGTGAATTCCTGAAGTTCCTTTATACTCAAATCAGCCAGTGTTTCCATGAGCAGCTCCATAACAGATGTCAATGTTTCAACCTGGTGAATTAGAGGGACATGATCAAAATGTAAAAGTATAATTTGTTTGCTGAAATGAAAAATGATATTTCTTTTAACATCACACAAATGTCTGTTTTATATTCAGAGATAAGGGAGTACATATCCCATCTCAACCAGGGTTATCATGCAATTGACAATAATTATATATCAAGTAAGATATCTGGTTTTTATTCTTTCTAATAACGCCTTGAAATTCTGCATAGATTTCGTTGGGTTTATGAGGCACATAATCAGTATTTATCTTATTCTACTGTCCTGAAGTAAGTTTTTCAATATATATAGATTAGATAATATAGACTGCAATTGCATTCTAGATTTTCTAAGAAAGTGTCTGGTAACCAGTTGCATATTATTAATGTAAAGTGAGAAATAAAGTATTTTTTTGTTTTTGAAAACTAAATCTCTGGTTAATAGAAAAAAATATAAAAAAATAAAAACTTAATACTTGTAAGTTTCCATCTTCATTAACTTACAACAAAACAAAAGAAAAAACAACTTAAAAAAACAACTTAAAAAAACAAAACAATGGAATGTTTATTATGTACAAACAAAGGTAGAGGGTTGATCAGTTCTTCACATCATTAAGCTCTGTGAGAAACATTTTCAAATGAAAATGTTCAAGATCTGTCATATCAAAGCTGCACTGTGTAAAGTCAGTGTGAAGTGTCATACTCACTCTCTGGATCAGTGAAGGCCACTGTTTATGCACCAAGTGTTTCTCTAAGGAAGAAGAGAAAAGAAAGATCTTTTTTTCCTTATTGTGTATAAAAACTTAAAACTCATGAAGGATTTAATCAGAAAGTCACTTCAAAGTCAACTTAACAGCAATCATAATATAGAGCAATAATCACAAACTTAAAACATCTCATTAATTTTATTGAAAGCTGCACATGTCCAAGCTGATGCCCTTTTTGACTTAATCAAACACAGACCTTGTGATATAATTTGTTGTATTGTATGAAAGTTTTGAGTTTTTCTTCCATGTTATCTTCTTTGTCTTACCTTTGGTTCCTGGGCTGCTGTCTGACAGTCTCTGCACCAGATCAGTCCTGTTCATCCTCTTAAAAACATTTTCAGTCAACTCCACACACTCCTCACTGTACGTCTCCACCATCAGCTCCACTATTTCCTCTGTGTTTGTCACTTTTGCACGGCTTTTTGAAAGGAGTGGGACGCCTGTCTCCAATTCAACATTCAAGTTGAAATCTTCCAGCTCCTTAGAACTCAAATCTTTCAATACCTCAGATAGGACCCTCTTGGTCGTCATCTTTTCAACCTGGAAAATGAAAAATGATATCAGACAACATACAGGATAGGGTGTTTGCTACATTCTTGACATCTCTTTATTCTTTTTTGTAATTATAATGTCAGGTTAGGGTTAGGTTAAGCTTTGGAACAATGTTTTAGTAAGTGTTCAATCTGCTCAGACAGCTTCTGCTTTTATATCCTGTCTGACTCATTTTTACAGAATTCACATTCACAAGGCAATACTCTCACTGATACAACTTACATTTAGCATATTCATTTCAGACTCTTCGTTTTAGTAGAACATAACTTTGTGGGTTTCATATCATTAACACGTAACGTATTAAGTGTTGTTAATCTAGCGCTACTTTCATACTATTTTCTTACTTTAGTTTTATTAACTAAAAACTGACACAAACATACTTTAGCGATCATTATCCTCTAGTGCAGGGGTGTCAAACATGCGGCCCATGGCCCAAAACCGTCTCGCTGGAGGTTCCAATCGGGCCTGCAGAACAACTTTTCAAAGTAAAAAAACTACAGAGAAGACATTCACTGCAATTTTTCAATAAAGTAACTACTATTTCAAATATGTCCTCTGGGGGTTGCATAAAATCATAGTGCTGACGGAGCGCGGCGCTCTGGGACTTTTTTCCTCAAAGCACTATAAGATGATCCAATTAGCACTAAAGTTTGTATATATGTAAACTTGTCACAGTAGGAACAGTGGATCCACAATCTTCGAAAGGAGCCACAAATTGTATGTGTGCTAACCATACATGTGGTTGCTTTACAGGTGCGCTCTGTCACTACTAACACTAGCACTACACCCCTGCATACAACACTGTCCAGCAAGCAAACTGTTCATGCTGGAGCTGAGGGATCCAAAAGAGTCAACTTTATCTTCTTCATTATTATAATCTATCTGTTCTTTTGCAGTAAACATTACACTCTGTGTCAGGTGATGGGATAACCTGTGTGTTTGGTGTGTTTGCAGCAGGTTTCAGGGCTTAAAGAGTAAAATATTCAGCCCACTATGAGACTCATCATGGAGAAAAATACAACAGCTTTTTTTGTAGAAAGATAGTTCATTAAATGTGAACATTTTCAGAATTCACTTGTACTTTTTTTGAACTAAAACAAAGGGAAAAATTGAGAGTTGTCATTATTTATAGGTTATTATGTTGTGATTTTACTGGTTCGGCCCAAAGACTGTAAATAAAATGGACAGCTTTGCTCCGCCTTTTCCCGTTGTATGGTTTTGAAGCCAAAAAAACCTGTTCCAATGCACAGACATTGTGCTGCCAGAGTCTGCGCTGTAGAGAATTTCTGTGGTTGCCACAGTAATTTCTGTGTTGCCACGGTAACGAGCTCCGCCCTACAGCGTTGTGTCACGAGATCCTATTCCCTCTATGGCAGCTGTCAATCAAAGCCAACCCGGAAGTAAAACTCCTTTTATTAAACTCTAATAACTTACGAAAGAGAAACTTTTCAGAACAAAGAAGCCTTGAACACGAAACAGTCAAATAATAACTACATATCACCACAGCATACGGAGGGAGAAACATTCGTACGATGTGTATTTATTTTTTGAAGTTTGACGGCAGCCCCATCCAAATGAATGGGGGGGACACAGTTTTTGACCTATACTGCAGCCAACCACCAGGGGGCAGACACTTTGGTGGAAGCTTCACCCTCAGCCGAGCGAGCTGCACCCCTGGTCCGGCCCACTTCAGATCAACTTGGGCTGTTTGTGGACCCTGAACTGAAATGAGTTTGACGCCCCCGCTCTAGTGAATGTTTAATTTTGGCATTGTTAACATGACATTTCTATTTCCCTCTCTCTCAGACACACACACACACACACACACACACACACACACACACACACACACACACACACAGACACAGTGAGAGAGAGAGAGAGAGAGAGAGAGAGAGAGAGAGAGAGAGAGAGAGATAGATAGAGACAGAGAGAGAGAGAGAGAGAGAGACAGAGACAGAGACAGAGACAGAGACACACAGAGAGAGACAGACAGACAGAGACACAGAGAGAGAGAGAGAGAGAGAGAGAGACACACAGAGAGAGACAGAGAGAGAGAGAGAGAGAGAGACAGAGACAGAGACAGAGACACACAGAGAGAGACAGAGACACACACAGAGAGAGAGAGAGAGAGAGACAGACAGACAGACAGACAGAGACACAGAGAGAGAGAGAGAGAGATACACATTATCTCGCCCTTTTTGTAAATTATATAACATTAACTATAACTTCTTTCGAACGTATCCGTCATTATCTTAGTGTAACTTCGAAACAGCTCTAAACCGGAAGAAACCCTACAAAAGTGAAAGTAATGAGAACAAGTACAAAGTTCTGTCTTACTGACGTTGTTTGTATAAAATTCTCTTCAGTTCAATTATCGGTAAACTCTGTTCGTGCCTGTCAGTGAGGTGAACCGTGAAGCTCTGCATGTTACGGTCATAACGTTCAGTATTCTTGCTGGACGTTCACAACACTCACCGTATCTCTCTCTCCTCATAAAGCGGACCCGTTAGAACTTCTGGACTCCTCAAACCAGCTTTACATCAAGATACATTTTCGGATGGTTCCGCACCTTAATGTCGAAGACAACCAAATCTCCTCAAGTCGGAAGTGTTGTTCAGTTTACAGTTACTCAGCCTCTTCACTTCCCAAACCTGCAACGCCAGTTTACCTGAACACTTACAGGAAATATTTCGGTGTATGACTGCAGATGACTCCACAGACTGAAACATTATTTTCATGCACCATTATATTTCATACTTGTCTGTGCCTGTAACATGGGGCAGTAAACGTTTTAAAGCTCCATATATTTATAAACTTCAATGGATATCTAGGAGACAACAGTACTGTATTCAGTCAGTGTGAGTTATCTTATTTAACCCTCCTGTTATCTTCGTTTCTCTGGAACAGCAATAATGTTCCTGGGTCAATTTGACCCGGGGCATATTTAATTATTCAAAAGTGTCAGAACCCAAAAAATCCCAATACACATTTTTTTGAATCTTATTTTTAACTCCATTACTAACCGTTTAAATCAAGATTTGGTCCATTGGTGTTCATTAATTCTCATCATGGTTCAATGAGGATAACTCACTCGTTTTACATTAAAATTAATGTTAAAACTATTTTTAATATACATTGGAAAGCCCTAAATATAAATTCCATAGTTTTACATGACTTAGACTTTATTTTATTTTATTTTACATTTTAAATTTTTTAATGATGTGATGTTGATACATTTCCACGACACCTCTTCTGTCACATGCTGCCCATATTTTTATGCTGCATTTAGCTGGTTTGGAAGGCACATATTACCTAAAATAGACTTTAAAAAGGGTCCATTTGACCCGCAACATAAAAGGAGGGTTAAGACTGCAAACAGCCTGCACTCTGAATAATAAAGGGACTGCAGCTTTTCACTTCTTTGTATGGAAGCCTGAAGCAGACATGTGCCCATAGATTGCATTTAGCACTTTATCATCTCATTCTAAGATTATTTCAGTTGTTATCTCAAGATCTTAACATCATATGATCTGGCTCGTCTTATAGCTTCAGTGACTCATTTTAGCTGATTCATGGCCCATTTTACCTGAACACTGATCATCTCAAAAATGTGAGACCTATACAATTATATTTCATCACATCAATTCAACACAAAAATATTAGAAACAGTCCTTATTAACTATAAAAACACAATTCAGTGTCATACATTTCCTTTCTTAGTTTCCTAAGCAATTAACCAAAAAGTAGCTCAATTTAGCTGATGTCACCCTATTTGTCAGCAATCGAAACATTTTCAAGATCTGTGTGCTAACAGAGGTTTAAAACCCCATGTGGATTGTAGAGTTAGTATTTTAGTTGTTGGTCTTCATAGAGGCCACGGCCAGAGACCTGTAAAAAGTCTTGATGTGTAAAATTATCACATTTGCACTTTAAAATAAAACTTTACTTTTAAGACTTCCCAAATGTAAACTGAATTTTACTGAGTAAAATATTACAAAACGAGATTTTAAGAACCTGAGAAATTAAGATTTTTTATTAATTTACATAAAATGAATATGGATTAATAACAGAGTAGCATTTCATTTATTATAATAAAGTTCAAACTTTGGTGGAATCCTAATTCATGTTTTTTTGCATGATTATCAAAATTTGATACATTTGGTTTTATTTTGATTTAAATCAAATCTCATCAAACTATTGCATAAAAAGAAACACTTCTGGATTTAACATTAATGTACGGTGGTAAAAAGTGAAACCCACACAGATACAGAATTAAAATCAATATGAATTCACTTTTTTGAAGATAGATTTTGTTTGGTCTAAAAACTCATTTTTACAGACTTCACATTCACAAGGCAAACTACTTTCACTGATACAACTTACATTTAGCATATATATTTCTGACTCTTGGTTTAGTAGAAAATGACTTTGTGAGTTTTACATCATTAAAGTATTCATATGAAGTGTTAATTCTAGCGCTACTTTTCGGCTACATTTTGTTCATGATGTTAGCTTTATAAACTTGAAAAATTACCATCTCATGTGACTCTAAACTTACTTTGGCTATTATTGTGAAACTCTGTTCGTTTCTGTTTGTCATTGAGGTGAACCGTGAAACTGCAAGTAGGTCAGAACATTAAGTATTCGTGCTGGGCGTATCTGTCTTCATAAATGCAGCCTCGTTAGTACTTCGGGACACCTGAAACCTGTTTTAGATGAAGCTACATTCCTAACTTTGCGTGGTTCCACACCCTAATGTTGAAGACAACCATTATATTTCATACATGTCTGTGCCTGTAACACTGGGCAGTAAACGTTTTAAAGCTCCATATATTTCTAAACTTCAATGAATATCTACTCAACTCAACTTTATTTATATAGCACCTTTCATACATAAAAACATGCAGCCTAAAGTGCTTCACAGAATAACAGAGAGACAGAAAACAACTGCAACAGCAGGAGACAACAGTACTGTATTCAGTCGGTGTGAGTTATCTTGTTTAAGACTGCAAACAGCCTGCACTCTGAATAATAAAGGGACTGCAGCTTTTCACTTCTTTGTATGGAAGCCCGACACAGACACGTACCCATACAATGTATTAAGCACTTAATCATCTCATTCTAAGTTTATTTCAGTTGAAAGAGACCCAAATAGCTTATTGTTAATTTTACTTTGAAGGTATCTTTCTTAAACTAACATTTTTTATTTCCTCTGAAGTTAAAGTAGGCTATAAAGATCAATGTTTTATTTTGAAAAGTTATATACCTGTATGGAAGTATGGAAGACCAAAGCAGCAAAAACAGAATGTGTAACATGACTGAATGACTGATAGTAAGTTACTTTATGTTGATAAAGCACCTGATTGATAGCGGCACAAGGTTTATATTAATTTTGTTTCTTACGCAAATTAATATGAAGTAACATTTTCAAGATCTGTGTACTAACAGAGGTTTAAAACCCCTTGTGGATTATAGAGTTAGTATTTTAGTTGTTGGTCTTCAGAGAGGCCATGCCCAGAGACCTGTAAAAAGTCTTGATGTGTGAAATCATCACATTTGCACTTTAAAATAAAACTCTACTTTCAGCCTACTTGCATCTGGCCACACACAGGTCCTTCAGGAGTGAAGCACTGAAGGTCCAATAGAGAATTCAGATTTAACATGAATTCCAAAAATAAAACTCCACATCATCTTGAAATCTGGACAATCTTTGAAGAAAATGTTCTGGGGAGGAAGCACAAAACTTCATCAATTTAAAAGTAAATACCTTCTTGCCGACAACTCTGCATCATTATACAAGTAAGCATATGGACTCATCTTAACAGTTACAGACACAAGCACGTTAAGATTCGTAGGCCCATTCTAAAATAAAGGAGGTAAAGATGGACACATGATTTCTATCAAAATAACTGCTTTGAATATTGTTTAAAAAGACTCAAGATGTCAGAACCACACAAAGAAATCAGAAGATTTTATTGAAGAAAAATATAGATCTCAAAGTACAAAAGTTTTTTCCTTTTAAGACTTCCCAAATGTAATATGAATTTTATTGAGTAAAATATTACAAGACAACATTTTAAGAACCTGAGAAATTAAGATTTTTATTAATTTACATAAAATAATTTGGATTAATAACAGAGTAGCATTTCATTTATTTTACATTACTTCAAACTTTGATGGAATCCTAATTCATGTTTTTTTTTGCATGATTATCAAAAAATGATGAATTCGGTTTTATTTTGATTTAAATCAAATCTCATCAAACTGTTGCATAAAAAGAAACACTTCTGGATTTAACATTAATGTACTGTGGTAAAAAGTGAAGCGGGAAACCCACACAGATACAGAATTAAAATCAATATGCTTCTTTTGGTAAATTAGTTTCACTGTGTGGTATATTTCTCAAGTTTCTTGAGGATTTGGTAGAAGATATCTTTGCTGGCTTTTCCAGCTCTCAGCCAGCCAGAGTAGAGCTCTCTCATCTTCTTCTGACAGGTAGGCAGTACTCTGATTTCATCATATTTCTCTTGTGCGATGTCATCTTCATTGAGGAGCTGGTCCGGAATGGGTGCAGTGTTGCTCACTTTTGATCAGCTCGATTTTATTTTGATTTTAAGATTTTATTTTAGGTCCGAGGTATACTCGTCTATGAGAAGGGAAACACACTTAATCAATGACTGCTTGTAGTTAGAACAAACATAAAGCACCCTGGAGCGTATACAACCATAGGTTACTGAAAACAGCGAACATAGTCTGAAAACTTAAGCCAACACAGACGTGCATTCTTTGTAAAGTCAACTGAGAACTGAATGTTCCCCCTTTCTTCTAGTCTTTATGATAAGCTAAGCAAAGACTTCTCAAATGTCAAACTTTCAATTTTAACTTTAAACAATCTGCTGCTACTGTTTCTTCTTTGAATTGACCTTACCATCTGGCATTGTGCCACCGGTTGCTCCGACTGAGGGTCTTGCAGCTGAAACAAATATAGGAGTGGATTGGTATAAGGCAAACAGTTTTTACAGAGCAGGAAACAGGAGTCAGGAAACAACTCACCGTCATTGGAGACAGGTGGTGAGGATAGTCCAGCAACTGCTCTCTCTGCAGGAACAAAAGGACACAGAGTTAGATTCTGGTAAAGAAAGAAACTTAAATAGAAATGGGTTTTATTAATCTGTACACAAAACATGTATTATGTGATAGAGTCAAAGCTCCTGCTTCTCTGGTGAACCTGACTGGATCTCATCAAAAGAAAGTTGATCATTTCCTTTTTATAATAGAAATGTATTTGTTGGTTTAAAGACAATTTGAGGAACTTCCATGTTGTGTTGATTCTGGTGACCACTTTGGACGAAAATTCCAAGAGCACCATCACATACTGCTGTAAAGATGTGACTCCTGCCATATTGTGCGTTTGTTATGGAAGTAAGTGAATGGATACAGATCTACCTTTTAATACTCCTTATTTTCCATAAGCATGGGTAAAAACATGGCTGCTTCTACCTTATATGTTAGAACCGGAGTCAGATTTAAAATCTGAATTCACACACAAGTTAGTCCGGCTTATTGAGATATCATCGGCCAAATGTTCGGTGGAAAAGACACCAAATACAGATAACCATATTGGTCTACTTTTCCATACACCTTCGTTCATGACCGAGATTTCACAATGCTAAGAGACAGAACTGACCCAGTCTAAGGTACGGACAAGCTAAGTTGTTATTTCTAAGTCTGTATTGCTTTATGAAGTTTTTATTTTGGTATTTCCGCTAGGCGGCATTGTGAATTTGCAAATCAGCTATATATTACGGATCGCGGAGCAACCTTTAACATTTATATTTATATTTAATATTTATATTTATATTTAACATTTATATTTATATTTAACATTTAGATTTATATTTAGCATTTGGATTTAACAATGATTTTTATTTAATATTATTTTCACAACAAAATTACATGTGAAGAAGATCACAAATATTCCTCTAAATGTGATAAAAAAGTGACTTTTAAAAATTCACTCTACATTTTTAGGAAGTTTTGGAGCTAAATGTGGAGAAATGTTGCTGTTATTTTCGGTGTGCACAACTTTACAAACGGCGCTCCCTAAGTTATTCAGCAGATCTTCATAGCTTCTGTTTGACAGTTGTTTTATACGGCCTGAAGAATATCACCGGCTGAACTGTCCAACATTACAGACAAAAAAAGCCTACTAAAAACTCAGCATCCAGCTCGGCTAATCCTTCTCAGTAGAGTAAATCCATGAGACGCTTTAGGGCAGGGGTGTCAAACTCATTTCAGTTCAGGGGCCACATTCAGCCCAAGTTGATCTCAAGTGGGTCGGACCAGTAAAATCATTACATAATAACTTATAAATAATGACAGCTCCAAATTTTTCCCTTTGTTTTAGCGCAAAAAAAGTACAAAGTACATTCTAAAAATGTTCACATTTAATGAACTATCTTTTTATATAAACAGCTGTTGTATTTTTCGCCATGATGAGCCTCATAGTTGTGACGAATATGATATTTTTTATCACTGACTCCACCTGCAGCACACAGGTTTCCCAGTCACCTGACACAGTAGTGCTAGTGTTAGTAGTGAAGGAGCGCACCTATGACGCACCCACATGTATGGTAAGCACATGTACGATATGAGTCTTATTTCGAAAATAGTGGATCCACCGCTTCTACATAAATGTAAGCTTTAGTGTTGATTGGATCATGAAGTGCTCTAAAAAGTCTATGAAATTCAACAAGATTATGCAAAACTGTAAATATTCTTTTTCCCCCCTCATAGAAAAAATGTCCTGGAGTTCCGTTCAGGTGCACTTCGTCAGCCGTTTGATTGTATGAACCCCCTAGAGGACAAATTTGAAATAGCTGTTACTTTTATTGAAAAATTGAAGTAAATGTCTTATCTGCAATTTTTCAATTTACGAAGTCATCCCGCAAGCCGGATTGGAACCTCTGACGGCCCGGTTTTGGCCCACGGGTCGTATTTTTGACACCCCTGCTTTAGGGTATCCCTGAAGGTTTGGCTCTGATGGTGACGGTGGAGATGCCAGGTGAGGAGGCAGGTATAATAATAAAAAACTCACCTTGTGATGAAGGGGCTTATTTCACATTTTGAGAGTGAGTTAATACTCCAGACACCCACGTACATGTGCAAATTACTAATAAAAGTTGTTTTTTCATGATATCACATGATATTCACAGTATCAATGAGCAAGTGGAAAAAGAGTTTGAAGCTGTAATTATAATGTCAGGTTAGGGTTAGTTTAAGCTTTGGAACAATGTTTTAGTAAGTGTTCAATCTGCTCTGACAGCTTCTGCTTTTATATCCTGTCTGACTCATTTTTACAGACTTCACATTCACAAGGCAATACTCTCACTGATACAACTTACATTTAGGATATTTATTTCAGACTCTTCGTTTTAGTAGAAAATAACTTTGTGGGTTTTACATCATTAACGTATTTATATAACGTGTTGTTAATCGAGCGCTACTTTCAGGCTAAACTTTGTTCATAGTTAGTTTCATAAACTTCAAACATTATTGTCACGTGACACTAAACATACTAAATGGCTATAGATCTCTTATCGTGAATGTTAATTTTGGCTAACACAACATTTCTTTTGCTCTCTCTCACGAACGCACACGCACGCGCGCGCGCGCACACACACACACACACATACATACACATACACACACACACACACACACACACACACACACACACACACACACTATCTTTCCCTATTTTGAAATTGTATAACATTAACGATAACTTCTTACGAACATGTATGTCATTATCTTAGTGTAAGTTGAAAACAGTATTTTTCCAAACTTCGAAACAGCTCTAAACCGGAAGTAGACCTACAAAAGTGAAAGTAATGAGAACAAGTAAAAAGTTCTGTCTTACTGACGTTGTTTGTAAACTAAATTCACTCTCTTCAGTTCAATTATTGTTCGTGTCTGTTTGTCAGTGAGGTGAACCGTGAAGCTCTGCATGTTACGGTCATAACGTTAGTTTCTGTGCTGGCTGTCACAACATTCACCGTATCCTTCCTCCTCATAAAAGCGCCCACGCTAGTACTTTGAACGCCTAAAACTAGTTTTAGATGAAGCTACAGTCCTAACTTTGGGTGGTTGGGAACAAGATTTTTGGAGTGGGTATCGCGCTCGGGCAGGTGCGTTTCTGTGTGGGGTTTGCATGTTCTCCCTGTGCATGCATGGTTTCTCTCCGGGTACTCTGGCTTCATCCCACAGTCCAAAAACATGCTCACAAGGTTGATTGGTCATTCTAAATTGCCCTAGGTGTGAGTGTGTGCTCTCCGTGTTTGCCCTGTGATAGGCTGGCGACCTGTCCAGGGTGTACCCTGCCTGGCGCCCGATCACAGCTGAGATAGACTCCAGCGGCCCCCCACGACCCCAAACGGGATTTAAGCACTCAAGATAATGGAATAATGGAAACACTCAAATTAATTAAAACTCTTTTTGGGTCAAACGCTGCAATAGTCACTATTTATTTTCTGTAAGCAGATCGAACGGGGCTGAGACCTAAAACCTCACCTCACGTCTGAACCCCTTCTTTGTATCAACATTTTTAAGTAGTAAGATCTCCTACTTACCGAGTTTGGCAGCTTCATCAGTGCATTTAATTTTGTTCAACAACTCCACGGCCACCACAGAAGCTCCAGCTTCAGTAAAGACAGACACCAGGACATCTGCAATGTCGAGGAAGTTCTTTCCTTCCACCTGCCCTCGCAGGACTCTCGGCTCCTCTCTGCGATCCAGCAGCTTGCTGCAGAACTTCACAAAGTTCTGTTTTGACAGATCCTCCAGCATGTCAGCCAAAGCTTCCTTGATGGTTTTGGAAGCCATTTCTCAAAGATCTTACCCGCCGTGTGGATGGTCTAATGAGCTTGTTTCCGAGTCAGCCCAGAGAGATGACGCCACGCATACAATGAACCCGTGTGTGTCTCTTCCTCGCGTCTTAGTCCCGCCCACCAGAGATGCGAGGCAATGAAACGAGAGGAGAGAGGAGAGAGGAGAGAGGAGAGAGGAGAGAGGAGAGAGGAGAGAGGAGAGAGGAGAGAGGAGAGAGGAGAGAGGAGAGAGGAGATTTGTATTTAGAGAAATGACACGTCCTCTCCTCCGGAGCGTCACGTGAAGCGATGTTGGTTTGTGATGACGGCTTTAACAGCTGTTTGTGTCTGCACACATGTTCACTATAATAACTCTGATCAATATAAACAGTGACAGAGCTCTGTCTCTGTGTTTACCTGTTGAACACACACCTGTTTAACACACACCTGTTTAACACACACCTGTTTAACACACACCTGCACATGAAGAGAATCTGCTCTCTGTTTATTCTGTCCTGAAGCATCGCAGATCGATTCATCAGTAAAATGCCTCATTATTAAATTATTTATTACTTCAAGGGAAAATAGAAACCATGCAACTCTTTTCAAACCCTATGCTCATTAATGATCAGCCTCGTATGAAACTTTATTAACCTAAGTGTTTTTACTAACAGACAAACTTTACTGTCAGACTTCTCTTCATGAAGAAAACAAGAACAAATGGGGAAACTAACAGGAGAAATAACTGATCATTAATATATATTCTATTTGATATTAGACTCTATTAATCTATTTCATTAGACAGTGAATCTGACATAAACCATCCTCTGTTATATTGAATTAATGATTTTATGTTCAGTATTTTGTGTTTAAAACTCACATCAAACACTTTTCAATCTCAGCTCATCACACACAAGCGCTGTTTTGAGGCTAATCGTGGGTGGCAGCCATTTTGCTGCTGTAGAGCCAGTGTGATGTAAAGAGGAGGGCTTTGAGCCTCCTAGCCAACAGCAACAGGGTTCCCGCCTGTCAATCAAGTCCACTGTGCCTCTCATTGGAAGACTCGTAATCTCAATATCTTCGAAATTGCCGTTATAGAAGAACCCCCCCCATCAAAAAGTTTGGATATAACATGCTACATAGCTAAATCAGGGTTGACAACTTTGAGTGTCTGGCTAGAGTGAGATTTTTATGACATGGACCTATAATCACATGCACTGTGCATCTGATCACATTTAGGACTTAACAAAAGAATAATCAGTACTTAAGGGGCAGGGGCGAAGAAAATACAAAGCACCTCCTTTCAAACCCCTGATACTCAAAGATTACGGTCTACTTTAATTAAGAACTTTGAATATGTTTAACAAGACTCAAGATGTCAGAACCACACAACGAATTCAGAGGAATTTATTGAAGAAAAATACAAATCTCAAAGGAAAAAGGTTGTTTAAAGACTTCCCAAATGTTAACTGATTCTTACAGAGTAAAACAGTATAAGACGAGATTTTAAAAACCTGAGAAATGAAGATGTTGTCTTGAATTTACATGAATAATTTGGATTAATAACAGAGTAGCATTTCATTTATTATAATAAAGTTCAAACTTTGGTGGAATCCTCATTCGTGTTTTTTTGCATGATAATCAAAATTTGATAAATTGGGTTTTATTTTGATTTAAATCAAATCTCATTAAATTATTGCATAAAAAGAAACACTTCTGGATTTAACATTAATGTACGGTGGTAAAAAGTGAAACCCACACAGATACAGAATTAAAATCAATATGAATTCACTTTTTTCAAGAAGGATTTTGTTTGGTCTAAAAAGGATTTCATCTCTAAATCTAGCTGTTGTTCTCCAGGTCCCTTATGAGATATGCCTCATGTTTCTTGAGGATCTGGTAGAAGACATCTTTGCTCTCTTTTCCAGCTCTCAGGCAGCCAGAGTAGAGCTCTCTCATCTTCCCTTGACAGGTGGGCAGAGCTCTGATATCAGCATATTTCTCATGTGTGATGACACCTTGTTCGAGGAGCTCATCCAGAATGGGTGCAGTGTTGCTCACTCTGTCGATCAGCTCGAGTTTATGTTTGTCCACGAAATGCTTGTCTAAGAGAAGAGAAAAATACTTAATCAATGACTGCTTGTATAGGTTGTATTAACATAAAGCAACTTGGAGCAGATACAACCATAGGTTACTGAAAACAGCAGGCATAGTCTGAAAACTTAAGCCAACACAGACGTGCATTCTTTGTAAAGGCAACTGAGAACTGGATATTCCCCCTTTCTTCTAGTCTTTATGATAAGCTAAGCAAAGCTTTCTCAAATATCAAACTTTCAATTTTAACTTTAAACAATCTGATGCTACTGTTTCCTCCATTGAATTGACCTTACCCTCTGCCATGGTACCACCAGTTGCTCCGGCTGAGGGTTGTGTAGCTGAAACAAATAGGAGTGGATTGGTATTGGGCAAACAGTTTTTACAGAGCAGGAAACAGGAGTCAGGAAACAACTCACCGTCACTGGGTCTAGGTGGTGAGGATAGTCCAGCGATTACTTTCTCTGCAGGAACAAAAGGACACAGAGTTAGATTCTGGTAAAGAAAGAAACTTAACTCAAATAGAAATGGGGTTTAGTTTCTTTCTGTGAACAAAACATGTAATTTGTGATATTAAGTGCAGTTTTTTTTTTTGCTTGCACATGTGATACTTGTTTTTGGAGGGGGGGCAGTGAAAGCACCCTCCTCGGATTAGACGCCCCCAATAATACCTGGCCCTCCAGATGATTATGATCCATTTGATTAAAAACTGAGTTGAAAAAATGTATATTTGATATCACAAAAACAACAATTCCACACAAATTTCAGAACATTTATTAAAGTAGCATCTGCTTCACTTCAGATGCACACTGACTTAAACTTTATTGGCTCATGCGCGCTCTGAGAAAAAGGAGGAAAAAATAAAACTCGCTTTCTGTGACACTGCAACTGACAAAATGCAAAATGTCTTTCATTGAATTACAAAATAACAAGCTTGGCTCAAAGATCAAATAAATAAAATGAAATCAAACAAAAGCAGCAAGTTCTGCTTGACTTTGGACACGCACAGGCTTGCGGTGGGAAATTGGGACATATGCAGCTGCGCACCTGAAATTGAAACCTTGATGGCATTCATTGAAGAAAAGCTCGACTCACAAGCATAGAGGGAAACATCGTGAGCACATAAAAGGCGAGTCTCTTAATCCACCTGTACTCCTCGGAGCATGCGATCCAAAAATCCTCCACAGATTGCGCACTGAGCGCATCGCTGATCAGGGAGCTTGTTTGAAAATCAATAAGCTCCAGCTGAAATGTGTATTATTAAAATGGCAATTATTTAACCATTAAGTCTTAAAAGACAGTGCGTGATTAAGTGATCAAAGACAGCAGCTTTATTACTGTCTGTTTAATCAGGCTGACAGAGTGGAGCCAAAACAGTAATAACAGCCTGTAGCAAATTCATTGGTTTTAAATAATTAACTTTCTATAGATGAGAAAAAAGTTAAAGAGTATGTATTTTGGAAAGCCCTAAATATAAATACAATAGTTTTACATGACTTAGACTTTATTTTATTTTACATTTTGAAATTTTTTTTTTAATGATGTGATGTTGATAAATTAACATGACACCTCTTCTGTCACATGCTGCCCAGATTTTTATGCTGCATTTAGCTGGTTTGGAAGGCGCATATTACCTAAAATAGACTTTAAAAAGGGTCCATTTGACCCGCAACATAAAAGGAGGGTTTAAGACTGCAAACAGCCTGCACTCTGAATAATAAAGGGACTGCAGCTCTTCACTTCTAAGTATGGAAGCCCGAAGCAGACACGTACCCATAGATTGCATTTAGCACTTTATCATCTCATTCTAAGATTATTTCAGTTGTAATCTCAAGATCCTAACATCATATGATCTGACTCGTCTCCCCAGTGTTGTAAAAGCCCAAATTGAACTAAGAAAAAAAGGTACAGTGTACACAATGTAAAGGATCTGATTTTTCATGCATCACAGCAGTTAAAACAAAAGAGTAAATTAAATCTATGGATGCATTCCCACTGAGGGCTTCCATTAGTCTCACAGCTAGAGATGAGAAAAAAGTTCAAGAGACAGACCTGAAAAAGTACTGCCTGATGAAGATGTAATTTTGGCCCCACCAATGAGTTGGTTAGAAAAAAATTTGGCCCCCAGGCCAAACTTAGTTGCCGACCCCTGCAGCATGTTGCACCAGCTGTGTGTAAGTTGTGTCCTAAGTTAGAGTGTAAAGTCCTCACTAAACCACACGTTGAAACTAGTTAGTTTGTAACTTAAGTTGTGTCGTTGTTTGGTTTCACCACAGAGACGTCAGGTTCATCTTAACTAGTAGACCGTAACGTCCAAACTGACCAAAACATTGTCGCAGATATGACGTTGACACTTCCAGCAGCCAATCAGAGGAAAGCACAAATTTTGATGCATTGTTATCTTTCGTGCCTAATGTACTGGGAACTGACCAACAGCTGAAACTTACTTACGTTACTGTCGCAGAACAGCAACAAAAGGTATGTCAATCTTCATAAAGTGTCATAGTAAGGTGATAACTATAGCCTAAATCCTTAATCTACGGTGTGTGTATAATAACAGTGACATTGAGTGGTAAAATTATCAACTACAACAGTGATTTTCAACCACTGTGCCGTGGCACACTGTCACTGCCGTGACAGATCGTCAGGTGTGCCGTGGGACATTATCAAATTTCACTTAATTAGTCCAAAAAAGTATTATTCATATACTGAAAATAATTTGCCATGTAGTGTGTCTGTGCCTGCAGTGTAGTGACTGGCTGAGTAATTAAATACTTGTCCATGTACTGACCTGCGCTACCCACCCACTGGGTGGCAATAAAGCACACTAATGACCTTGTTAATTTAAGACAATAGAATTAATGATGCGTAAGAGAGATGTATGTGACAAGATGTAGGCGTACAACAGCGATGGATAAATATTCAAAAAGGAAAAATGAAAACTCCAAACTGGGCCCTGGACAAAATTCTAACCCGAACGAAGAGCGTAATATGGGCGGTTAAAAAGGCAACTTATATGAGAAAAACTACAACAGTGTCTGCAAGAGCTCTCACAGCGAGCTATTTAGGAGCTGAACTCGTAGCCAAATCAAAAAAGCCACACACTGTGGCAGAGACATTAATACTACTTGGAAAAGCCATTATAAATGAGATGCTTCGCCCTGACGCATTTAAAAAAGTAGCCAAAGTCCCTCTCTCAGATAAATAGATTCATATATATTGAGAGACTAAATGTGTCATTTCGTAAAACCTTTGGTTGGTGGTGTGACTCCGGATTTTTTTAATGTATGAAATGTGCCTTGGCTCAAAAAAGGTTGAAAAACACTGAACTACAACATATGTTAATATTCTAGAGTTCAAATCTTGGTCTAGGATGTAATCTCTTGCGGATAACACGTTGCTGAAGTAATCTAGCTGTGAGAATAATAATAATAATAATAATAATAATAATAATAATAATAATAATAATAATAATAATAATTTTATTTGTAGAGCACCTTTCAAAACCACAAAGTGCTTTACATGGGCAGCAAAATAAAACAGACAGATCATAAAAACACACAAGTCAAGATAAAGAAATAAAACATATTTTAAAAGACATAAAATTCCCCTAAAAGAACTATAAAGGAATAAAATTATTTCAAAATATATTTCTTAAGACGGTTAAAATAAAATAAAGTCAAATAAAATTCAGATAAAATCCGGGAAGGCTCTGTGATAAAAGTATGTTTCAAGAACGGATTTAAAAGAGCTCACTGACTCAGCAGACCTGATCTCCTGAGGACCCTCTGTATCTCCTCATCCTCCAATTCATCCCAACTTTAGATTACACCATTACACCTACTAGGAGCCAAGTGTAAGAATTAAGTTGTAACTTAGGCTGACGTTGAAACTATCTCAGCTAGTGCAACGTCCAAAACGTTAGTAGAGAGTAAACTCCATCCTAAATGAGAAATTACTTTCAAACTAGGCCACGTTTGAGCTTAGACACCCAGCTGGTGCAACAGGCTGCAGGACTACAGGAAGCAGAATGATTCATCTGTGTTAGAGACGATCTTTGAACACTGCGAAAGTGAAAGTAAAATCAGCAGCGGGCTCGTTCAAAAGAGTTTACCCGTGATTTTAACTTCATATGTATAAACACTCAAATTAATTAACACGCTTTATGGGGTCAAACGCTGTAATAGTCATTATTTATTCTCTGCAAGCAGCACGAAAAAGGATTCATATTCTGAGACCCAAAACCTCACCCCACGTCTGAGCTCCTGCATCAAAACTTTGAAGTAGTAAGATCTCCTACTAACCGAGTTCCACAGCTTCTTCCACGCAGGTAATGCCTTTCAGCAACTCCACGGCCACCACATGAGCTCTGTCCTCAGTGAAGACAGACACCAGGACATTTGCAATGTCGAGGAAGTTTTTTCCCTCCACTTGCCTGCGTCGGACTCTCGGCTCCTCCCTACGATCCAGCAGCTGGCTGCAGAACTTCTCAAAGTTCTGTTCTGACAGATCCTCCAGCATTATTCCCAAAGCACCTTTGATGGTTTTGGGAGCCATTTCTCAAAAAAATCTCACCCGCCGTGAGGATGGTCAAATCAAATGTGTTTTTTTTCCGGATCAGCCCAGAGACGGAGCCACGAATACAATCTACACTCCTTTTTTATCTAGTAGACAAACCCCAGGCGCAGTGTGTGTGTGTGTGTGTGTGTGTGTGTGTGGGGGGGGGGGGGGGGGGGGGGGGGACTACAATGTGGTGCCTTCAGGTGCTGTAGAAAATTTCACAATCAGCCCTGTAGGAGTAATTTATGGCCCTGAGGGCCAAAAAATATAACTTAAAAAAAAAAAAATTTTTTTACAAAAGATGAAACACTTTTACAAAGTTGGAGACAAATTTACATTTTGGAAAAAATTCTTACATTTAAGAAAACAAAATTACATCAGCAAAACACTTTTAATAAGGCTAAAACAAATTTACATTTAAGAAAACAAATGTACAAAAGCTGAAACACTTACCATTTCTGAAACAAATTAACATTTCATTTTTACAAAAAGGGAATGTACCAAATACCGGATGTGATCCAGAAGTGATCGAGTAATAATAATAATATAATAATACATTTTATTTAGAAGCGCCTTTCTAAACACTGGCTACGTTTACATGAGACTTTTAATTCCTCTTTAATTCAGAATTAAGATTAAATCCTCTTTAAAAAGATTTAAAATGACCATGTAAACACCTAATTCCGAATGAAAATGACCATTCTGAATTAAACTTAAATCCGAAGTAAGTGTCTGGTTTATTCTGATTTTAAATCAGAATTGAATAATTCCTCGATCATGTATACGTTCATTCCGCTTTAAATTAATTCCGGTCGTTCTGCCCATGCTCGTTCCCTTGTCCTCTTGCGATGACGCACATATTCCGCGCTGGCGGGCACATATTCCAGGTTGAGGTAGAGCAGCTGTTGCACTAACCGGCTTTGATTCGCCAAAGTACGGTCTTCTGCCTCCCTTCTCCGGTCCTCTATCTCTCTTCTCCTCCTCAGCTGACGAAAGTGAAGCAGTATGTTTGTGTCGAGCTGCTTATTCAAAACCATAATCAAAATCAAAGCAAAAGTTGTACTTATTGTGTGGTCTTCCATGTTGTAATTGAAAATAAAAGAAGCAGGAACTGGAGTCTGTTTTCTTCCGGTAGACGTAAATACGTGACGCCCACCCCTGTCCAATCAGAACCCTTCCCAACCCCCAGACCTTAAGCAGAATTAAATAAAGACGATTAAACATGTTTTCATGTAAACCTCAATTTGGAATGACTATTTCCATGTGAACACGAAGGAGAATACTTTAATTCTGAATTATTTAATTCTGAATAATTAATTCTGAATTAAAAAACATCATGTAACCGTGGCCAATAACCTTAAATGTGTACTGGAGGATTTTGAATGATGCGGGCTGCAGAGTTTTGGACCAGCTGAAGTTTATGGAGGGGGGTCATTTAGTTTGTTTTGATGGAGAGAAACCAAATGGAGATGGACATGGTTTACATATTAGGACATCCTCAGGTCTCAGAGCGAGTTGTCAGACCTCAGATGAAAAAGCATCACGTCTCCAGAAAAGCTCCATCACATCTCCACAAAACCTTCATCATGTGTCAGAATTCAGATGAAACGGCCTCAGACCACAGAGCCTCAGGCTAAACGGAGTCAGGCTAAAAGGAGTCAGACTCAAAGATAAAAGTGTTCCATTGTTTCTAAAATTGTCTCCAATTTTGTAAAGTGTTTCATCTTTTGTAAATTTGTTTTCTTAAATGTAAATTTGTTTGGCCTTGGTAAAAGTGTTTGCTGATGTAATTTTGTTTTATAAAATGTAAAAATGTTTTCCAAAATGTAAATTTGTCTCCAACTTTGTAAAAGTGTTTCATCTTTTGTAAATTTGTTTTGTCCTTCAGGGCCACCATAGTATGAAGCAGTGATACCTGGAATCAAATCATCTATGGGCTGGGAAACTTTGAATCATTAAGGCATCCAATCTTCTACTATAGGCAGTCTGAACCATTTATTGATCCAGCCAATGATTTAAGTGATAAAAGAAACAAGCTCCATAAGTAGGCCGAGTCAGTTTTATCCTCAACCTTTCAAAGAGGGTTCTGCTTCAATAGATTCAACATTTAAAGACTAGCCTACACACCGTTGCCCTTAAGTGAAAATGTTAAATTATTGCCTATGAGACACAAAGTTTATCAATAGGTTGGCATGCTAGATAGCTAACTGTTGCTAGATAGCTACTGTTGTGTCACGAGTCTTTAAAATATTGAATTCTAGAAATGAAAACGCTTGTGTGCTGACCGAGTGGATTCAGAACAGTATCCCTCACTTTGTCATGTCCTACTTCCCCCTTGAGTTGAAAGCGCAATACTTCAACAAGGGACATACATTTAGTGTTATCTGTGAAATGTATTTTTGTTCTGTGCAATTTATTTTTATGTGAGATTTATTTTTGTTCTATGCAATTTATTGGTGTTCTGCGAAATTTAATTTTATGTGAAATGTATTTTTATGTGAAATTTAATTTTATGTGAAAAGCATTTTTATGTGAAATTTATTTTTGTTATGTGCAATTTTTTTTTTTTTTGTGAAATTCATTTTTTGTTCTTTGCAACTGATTGGTGTTCTGTGAAATGTATTTTTGTTCTGTGCAATTTATTTTTGTTCTGTGAAATGTATTTTTGTTCTGTGAAATTTATTTTTATGTGAGATTTATTTTTGTTCTGTGAAATGTATTTTTATGTGAAATGTATTTTTATGTGAAATGTATTTTTATGTGAAATGTATTTTTATGTGAAATGTATTTTTGTTATGTGCAATTTTTGTTATGTGAAATTGATTTTTGTTGTGTGCAATTTTTTTAATGTGAAACTTATTTTTGTTCTGTCCAATTTTTTTTTTGTTCTGAATATATTTTGCGCTTTTAAAATATGTATTACTATTGGCCTTCAGGGCCACCGTACTCATATGACGTCATTTGACGGAGTGTCCTGATTGGTTGTTCAGAGGTCACTTGTGTTCACTACCTGGCGCCAATTTGAATGTTTTTTGCTTATGTCTATGGTTGTTTGCACCAGAGTGAGTCCCACTGCTGAACTGTCGGATTGTTGCTGTGAAGGAAAGTAAAAAAGGGATTGAAAAATGTCCTCCTCGACGATCAAACGGGATATAGTGAGGATGCTGAATGATCTGAGTAAGGAGGATTTTCTTACATTTTGTAACCAGCTGAGAGATCGCAGAGAAGATCCGCGGGTCAGCCTCAGCGCTGTGGAGGGCAAGAGACGATGGGATATCGCAGACGTCATGGTTTCAACCTTCACGGAACCAAAAGCTCTTCAGGTAGCTCTCCAAATACTGAGACAGATGGACCGGAACGAGGAGGCGAAGACACTGGGTGAGTAAACAATGATGCTGTACCTAACCGGCTCTTCATACTGTAACCACAACCAGAGCCGTGGGAAGTGGCTTTAAGTTGGGGCCGCTGTAGTAAGAGGTGCAATTTTTTTTTCTTTTTGCATTTAGGTAACTTATGTATGGAATCCCGTTTCCGCCAGTTTAAAAAAAATTGAAAATTAAAAAGAAAAAAATATTTTTTTAGGAAAAGTTAAAAAAAAGAAAAAAAAAGTTAAGTTATAATAATGAGATACTAACTCATAATAATGAGATACTAACTCATAATAAGGAAATACTTACACATAGTAATGAGATACTAACTCATAATAATGAGATACTAAGTCATAATAATGAGATACTAACTCATAATAATGAGATATTAACTCATAATAATGAGATAGGTCTAAATGGGCTTCAGTGTGTGTTGCGCTGCAGCTACAGTTTGAAGGGGATGAGACAAAGCTTGTACATTAGATAAAACAATATTGTTTTTCCTTTTATCTTCAATTTTCTTTAATACTCACGACAGGTAGCAGTGAGCAGCTGAGGTATTCAACAGGGCAGCAAACCACTATAACGTTAGAGAATATATATTACAAGTTGTTCATAATTAGCCTGCCCTTATTCAGAACCCTGTTTAATATTGATAAGCAGAGCTTAGACCTGTGTGGATTTTACAACGGCTAGTGACACAATGAGATGACAACTTTACGACTACATGTAATAGCCTAATAATAGTTCATCATGTACAAGTTCAATACCTATGAAAGAACTGCATACGCCATCTTTCTTCAAAACATTTTGCTATGTAAAACTCAGATTATTCAGTATTATTGCTGATAACAACAATCTAGTAGAAATAGCAGGAAAATATTTCTTGTTGTTTTGTGAATAAGTGGATTAGTGGTAGGTTGGACCACCTGCAAGTAACTCTCCATTTAATAAAATAATTACTTGATATTTTCAAATTCTTTAGGGATTGAGCCCCTCTAAAGATCTGATCCTAAAATTGTCCCTGATTTTAAGTAATGGTAGAAGTGTATGAAATGACAATGTGAAAAGTGTGTGCTGCCCATCTGAAACAACAGAACCTGCAACTATTCTTCCTTCTTGTCCTCCCTCCTGTATATTTTATTCTTCTTGTCTCTACTTTTTTACACATTATTATCTTTTGATGCTTTGGCATCATCTCTCCTTAATTGCAAGTACAAAAACATATCCTTTAGTTCTCTCTTAGCTCCAACATGGAGTTTCACTTCTTTTTTAGGGTTCATCAGAAATGATATCTAAGATTAGCTCTCTGGATAAGAATAAGAGATTGAGACTACAGCGAGGTTGAATAATCTCTTTTTGTTCACAAAAGACACATGATTGCTTTTAAACACTGGTAGTTATTTTTCAAACTTTGATTGGTCAAACGTCCAGAAAAGCCAAAACAGCAGCTCAGAGGTCTTGATATTGATGGGTCTTTGTCCCACTAAAAAGCCATGTGTTGAGATCAACTGTCTGAAGGAAGCTTTTCATCACCTCTCTTTTCTTTCTCTCTAGAGTCAAAGACCAAAGTCTGTGTGGACGTAAGTTCAATCTCACTCTATGAAATGAAAATATTCTCTGATACATGAGGCTGGTTGTACTAAAAGGTACTCACGTCACATGTTTGTATGTGTTTTCACTCTGTTCATCTACCACAGAAAGGTGACCCCACCCTCCGAAGGACGTCGAAGGGAGAGCTGGAGCTGAAGCCCTCAGAGGAGGCTCTGAAACATGCGCCATGTCGTCCCTTACAGGCTGCTCAGAAGGGAGTTCCTTTGGTGAAGAAGAAGCCAGAGGAGGTGATGGCTGAGGCGAAAGCTTGTGTTCTCTCAGAGGGTGGGGACCCCTGTAATGAGTGGCTTCTTCTGAGCAAAGTTGCGCTTCAGTTTGGCCAGTATAAAGGTCAAACCTTTAAATGGCTGCTGGAGAACGATGTAAGCTACACTGTCTATTTGGTCGCTGGCCTCCAGAAGGAGAAAAGGTCATCTTCCCCACAGGACCCACTGACGGCCAACAAGGTACTGCAAAGAAACATAAGAGACTGTCCACACACTGAAATCTGTGAGCTCCTAGTGTCATTAATGCAAGATTTGCAGTTCACAAGGTGTCTTCATCAAAGCCTAAATATTTCATCCATCCTCAGATGTCCTCCCTCTCTACAGGAAGCTACAGTCAGTATATATTATACCAATTAGTGCAAGTCTCTCAGAAAAAAATATGCCCAACCTGCTCTATCAATGCATAGTATACAGACTACATACATCTTTACAATTTGGTGGGTGTTGTGCAAGTGCACACAGAAAAAGGAACCAGGTAGTCTTTTTCAGTAGAGCCTCCTATACTTCAGTCTCTGGCCCTTAATCCCTGACATTTACTAAACTACATGAATTACTGTACGACTGTACTAATTCTACTATAGCATTATAGACAGGTATTAAGTGTAAAAGCCTAGAAAATCTACAACTATGAAAACTTAGAAACACACATCTAACTTTAAAACCTGTCTGCTGAATTTTGGCCACTAGACCCACAAGCCATGCAGAATGCCTGTCGGGTGCCGCAAACCTGACTTCTGCTACAATAAACACAGCACTCACTTACTGTCAGTTAATTCGATGCCTCTCGGATCCTCCAGGAAAGGGAGCAGTCGTTCTCTGCCTCCAGAGTGAACAACGTTCAAGTTCCTGTTCAGTTCACCAAAATATGAACGCGGTCATTCTGCGCGTTCACGCAAAACATGGAATGTGGTTCTCCTTTAGTATGATCTTTGTCATTTAAAGACATTGATCTTTGAAAAAACATAAGCACAACCGTCCAAAAAGTTCCCCAAATGTTGTACCAGTCACAAGATAAAAAGGCTGGATTTTCCCCCCAGAATCTCTGCAAGAAGTCAGAGTGAGCCCATGTGGGCACGCAGCAAGGAATAGTAAGCGAAATACTTTGCAATAGAGTGAGCAGGATCTGTAACGTTTGATGTGTTCACACATGCACTTCACCCCAAACATTTCAACACATTTTCAGGTGTTGATTGCACATGTGAATACAGCTTGTGTATATTTTCTACACAATGAAATGTCATTTTTAACTTCATTTCTTCTGATATTCTGTTGTAGATGATTCTATCTGATTTTTTTGTCTGACAAATATTTTGTTGGATTGGAGTTTGCAGATTTCCGTGCGTGGACAGCCTTCCTTCTCAATTTATAGGTTATTGTCCTGCACATTGTACCGAACTAGGGCTGTATGTGAACACTTTCCACCTTTTTATGCTTTCAGTAGTTTGATATGTGGGAACAGTTGGACTGCATTATACTGCTCAAAGTGTGTAGAAAACTTGACTCCATCCATTTTTTGCTAAAGGAAAACTAGCCAAGATGTTTTTGTCTAGAAACCTGTCAACCACAAATGAGGAATGAAAAATCGTTCTAAAAATATACATTTCTTTCTATTTAAAGGATTGCTTGGTCAAATATGCAAAGGCTTACCCTGAGGTTATGAAAAAAGTCAGACTCCGAAGTGTGTACAAAAGAGCCAAGTCAAGCTACAGCCCAGGACAACCACCACGCAGAAGACAGCGAAGAAACCAGGGATACAGGAGGAAGAAAAAGTTTTATGGATAAGAAATTAAGTTTTGAGACAAAATAAGTTTTAAAAACACGAACATTATGTTGTTGTTTTGTTTTTTTGTTCCCTTTTTTCAGCTTACAGAGGGGATGACAACAAAAATCCCTTAATCTAAGAAAAAGTTTGTCACTGATAAATTCCACTGAATTTAAGGAAGAAGGTTTATATTTTAAAATTTTTAAAAAAGCACATTAAATGGTAGACAACACACCAACAGTAACACAATAGTTATATTTATTCTGATCAAGTCATCTGATTGGACAAGACTCATTCTGTTAGAGCTGATATTGAGTCCAACAGCACTGACTTTTCAATACAACAAAATCTCAATTCAGAGGATACATGCTTCAAAGGATCCCGTCTATTAAGGATACATGCTTTATAACCATGTGGACCACTAAGGTCTACCTTAAAGGACACAGTCTGGCCTCTGGAGGATTCCCTGTATATGTCTCTAGCTGTTCCCACCTTACTGTTTTTTTTATTAATTATTCCACGGTTAATAAAGTCTATGATTTTATTTTATCAATCCAACTCTGCTTCCCTCTGTAAAGCGCTCTAAATTGCTCCAGTGTTTAAATTGTGCTGCAAAAATAAACATGCCTTGCCTTTCTCACAACACTCTGAAGTTCTCTGTTTTATTGAAGACAGCGAGCAACCGAGAATGTCAACTTTAAAAGTTTATTTTGATAAAAAAATACAAAATATTGATTTCATATTGGGTTCAGCAGCTCATCCAACGCTTGTATCAAGATGTTCTTGCAGAGTAGTTCCTCCATCATGGTGATAAAATGTTCTTTTCCTGGATCGACGCACTCATCACAGTCACTACTCGTCACAGTCTGCTGTTATCCTGAGGAAAAAAAGAACATTCACTTACTAAACATGTGACTTAAAGCAAGTTCATCAAATCCTGTCAGGATTACTGTTTCAGGGAATTAGAAGTCGAGAAAGTTTGTGCCAATTTTCTTCATCCAAAACTGTATCAATGATATGACAAATTACATGCTGCAATGTTTCCTCTGTATCGTTTTTGAAGCAGCTGTAGGAAATGTTTCATTAATGCTGTCAAAAATAATTGAATGCATCTCTTGTGTAGCGCAACGCCAGTGAGTGATAATATCACAAACGATAACGCTGGACCACACCTTGAGAATTTCATGAATACAAAAGGAATTCATACGATCAGCCATGACACTGTGACCGCTGACAGGTGAAGAAATCAACACTGGTTATCTTGTTACAGTGTCACCTGTCAGTGGGTGGGATATGTTAGACAGTAAGTGACTATTTTAAGTGTGGATGTGAAAGCGTGACGATTGGAGCCATTTTGACACACAGCAAATATTGATGGTTCCTGGTCTGCAGGGATCCACGTCTTCCAAAAGTGGTCCAAGGAAGAAAAAACGATGGACCAGTATCCAGGTCACAGGCCCACTGATGCAGGTTGTATGGTGCGATGCAACTCTGGAGCTGAAACTGCTACAAAAGTTCATGCTGGTTCTAACAGCAATGTAAGAACAGACCTGGCATCCCAGCTTGTTGTGTTGGGGCTGTGTAGCAGCAGACTGGTCAGGGTGTCAATGCTGACCCCTGTCCAGGGTTGAGAATGGGCACGAAAGCATCAGAACTAGACCCCGGAGCAATAGAAGAAGGTGGACCGGAGGAACACAGCTGTGTTTAAACGGTCTCCAATTTCCCCTGATATCAATCCAATGAAGCATCTGTGAGTTTTGCAAGTCCGATCAATAGAGGCTTCACCTCGCAAATTTCCAGGACTTAAAAGGATCTGCTGCTAAGGTCTTAGGCCAGATACAGCAGCACACTTTCAGAGGTGATGGGGAGTCCAATTATAATCAGGTCGGGTCCAAAACAGACCTGACCTGGAGAGAGGGTGGCCCACAAAATATAAAGTACACAGTCATCACGTTAAGGCAGAAACAATACTGCTGGACCTTGTTTTTAAAGAGTGGTTAAGGGGATATCCCAATTTAGAGATTGTCATAGTTGTAATTTTAAGGAAAGTAATTTTCCAGAATCCAGCCTGTCCTAGGAAGGTGCATAATCAAGCAATGTGTACCTTTTCCCACGAGGATGGCGCATGCTGAGGGTCTTGAAGCTGTTAAAAACATTTCAGAAAAGTTACTTATAGAGAAACTCCAATAAAGCATACAAAAAAAAACAAATGTAAGGCAGGTCAACTTACTTTCAAAAAGGAGGTTAACTCTGGATCTCTTTGGCTGTGAAAACAAAAACAAGATTAACAGCTGGTAAATAATACATCACTTACTTCTAAGTAAGCTTATGTCATAATACAGTTTGTCCAGTTTGTTGAATGTAAATATTAAATTCCTGAATGGAAATCCTGAAGCTGCAGTTACCAGCTCTTTAGCTTAGTTTTGCATTAATACTTGAAAGAGGGGAAACAGCTAGCCTGGCTCTGTCATAATAGGATGTTTTAATTGTGACCAGCCAGGGGACTGCAGATTTAAACTAGCTCTAAGCTAACTCTGGTACAATGCATCAATTTGCAACATTTTTATTCAATATTGTACATGTTCCCTTTATAAATAAAATCAAATAATAATAATAATAATAACATTTATTTTGTTGAAGTCTTATATATGAACATCTATAAGCATTTATTGTTAAATGTTCAGTACTGACCATGTTCCCAAATAAACTGACATTAATTTAATTCACATTCAGATCAATCAGATGGGCTAATTTAAAAGCCAAAGTAAATTGTATTGTTGTACATGCGGTGGATTTCCTGTCTGTTAAAGACGTCTGGGCAGAAATCCATTTCTGTTTAGGAAGCAGAAGTGATGCTATAAATTACAACAGCCTTTAAATCTGACCTATTTTCAAAGCATCTTAAAGCTACTAACTTCTTTGTTCCAATGCTGGATTCCAATGCAAGAATAACAGATGATAGGCTTAGGAGTAGGGTTGCAAAATTCTGGGAATTTTCAAAGTTGGAAACTTTCCATGGGAATTTATGGAAATAAACCAGGAATTTACTAAATTGAAGGTTGGCTCTTAATGGGGGAACTTAATATAGTTGGGGAAAATATATTTTAGTATAATCCTGACTAAACAACCAGATTTCATGTAAGTACAGTTGAATATCTGTGCTATTCCTCAATCACATGCACATAGCACACTGCTTACTGCAGGGCATGTTGAATGGGACTTTTTTGGAGGGAGAGGGGATCTTTTCATTTAACATTTTGAATAGGACTTTGTTGGGATTGCATTTTTGTTAATTTTTGAATGGATTGGGTCAGGGGGATGAGTAATATTTAACTCAACATTCATAGTTTTGTTCTTCAATGAAAGAATTGATTGTTCAATCAAATATTTAACACTTGATAAAGTTCTACTTACAAATAAACCTGTTTTAACTGTATTATTTTGGATGGATGTCTGCTTATAAAAAAACAAATATTTATTCTTGATAAATATATAAGATATCTTTCCATTAAATTACCCTCAATTCCCAGTTTATCCCCATAAATCCTCATAAATTCAAATTTGGAATATTTCCAAAATTCCCCAGCTTAACTTCCCATAGACATTTTCCCCCTCTTTGCAACCCTTCTTAAGAGTAACCTTACCGAGACTCTCTGCCTCCTCGTTACATCCGATCCCCTTTAGAAGCTCCAGAGTCACTCTTAAAGCTCCGGACTCAGTAAAAGTTGAAACCAAGACGTCCACGATTTCTAAAAAGTTTTTCCCCTCCACCCTGTTCCGTCGGACCCGCGGCTCGACTCTGCGGTCCAGGAGCTGGTGTTGGAACTTGGTGAAGTCATTCTGTGACAGGTCCTCAAGTGTGTCCGCCAAAGCCCTCTTAATAGTTTTACACGACATTTCACGATGGAGCACTGAAACTGTAGTTATGACTGCAAACACATAACCTGCTCCCCTTCCTGCTTCATTTCATTATTACAGTCTTTCTATGCGCTTAGCCCCAACACAGGAAGGAGGCGTTCAATGTCGCATGGAACTATTGGCATTGTGAACTGTCTACAAGGAAATACATCAAGTGCTGGTGAATTCATTGACACTGCAAAGAAAACAGATGTCAGTTTAACAATTTTACAAGTTATAACAAAAAAAAAAAAAAAAAACTACAAGGAGGGAATTCTTTTTTTTTTTTTTTTATGTTCAACAGTTTTTATTGATTTTCAGACAAGAAATAAAGACTCCATCTTACATGAACATACACTCCCATGTGTAACATAGACATAGTATGTTGACAAAGACAGAGGATAACAAACAAAGACATCGTTAAACAAACATAAGAAATGACAAGTAAAAAAAAAAAAAAAAAAAAAAAAAAAAAACAGAACCACACACACTGTTTCCCAAATACTGAATATAGATCCATCTTTCGCACACTTTAAATCTAGCTATTAGATTAACCTCTTAAATTGCAGGAATAGACAGCCAAGCTGTGTAAGGGCCCCATGTTAGAATATATTGGTCCAGTTTGTCCAGCAAGCAGTATGTCACTCTCTCATAAGCAGCAAGTTGAGCCATGGTTGTTGCCCATTCTTCATAGGGAGGTGGGTGTTTCGTTCTCCAGTGTCTCAATAATATCCGCTTGGCTGTTGTTAGAGCCAGGATGATCCATCTCTTTTCCAAGGGAAACAGGTCAGAGTCTTTGAGTTCACAGGTAGAGCCTAGAATAGTCAGTTTAGCGGAAACTTTAAATGTCTTTTTCAGCACTTCATAAAGAACTTGTTGAATATTTTCCCACCAGTTCTTGAGTACAGGACATGTCCACAGTATATGAAAGATGGACGCACCAGTCTCATCGCACCTCCATCATGTGTCTGTTGGTATTAGTTTCCATTTATGTAACTGTTGAGGAGGGAATTCTTAATAGGGACCATTATAACAGTGCCCACATTTTTGAAATCTTTATCTTGTGCACATGAGATAATTGACTTTTGCAGCAGTGGTAATAATTCCAATTGCCATTAATTGTCATCATCTGTCAATACATTACTGAATAAATGAGTAACTTGTGTTTTTGATTGTGTGAATTCTGTATTTATGTGAGCATCACACTGGGACAGATATTTTGTGTGTAACATAAGTGGCATCTGCTGGGCAGAGTTGGGGGTGCGCCCCATGTTGTGTTGACATGATTAGCTCTTCTTGATGAAAGTGCCAAAACACACATAGTATGTTTGGGACACCTCCAAATTGAATACCCAACCCTTGAGTGATTATATGGATTTGGTAAAAGTTGTATACTAGATCATAGCAACAATGTTTAATATCTGTAGTATGGCAACTCAAGTTAGCTGATTTACTGCTTACTTTGTCATTTTAATAGCTAAATAAATTGATTGCACTCAACTGACTGTAAGAGATCTAACATGTTTCTGGAATTTCAAAATAAACTGCATGTTGGTGCAATAAGTAATATTTCACTGGACAAGGGACTGCTAACACACCCGCTTCCCAAACAAGCGATTTTCTCATGTGAACAAGTTGAATAATTACTATGTAAATGGAACTGTATTTACACTCCTAAATGTGGCAAGAATACTCGTGTAAATTCTTAAATTATGAATTGAGTTGATTTCTCCATAAGGACATTTCTGATTGTCCTTTTGAAGTACAGTTGGATTTTCAGGCACATTTCATCAAATGAAAATCTCATTTTATGCCCAGGCTGTTAGAGGTGGATGTAGCCTTCAGGTCTGTAAGCAACACCAGTACTAATGTGCTTCAGACCTGCTTAACACTGGCAGCTCCACTGGCTGCAAAAAGTCCAGTCAAGTCAATGTTAAATTGACCCTTCTCTCACGTACTTCAACAACTCAAAATCATTCCAGACGGAGTTGAATGACAAGCATTTTACAACTTCTAATGCTGCAGGTAAAATGTGAAAGCATGGAGTGGGAGTCTTCACACACATTTATGTTTATAATCACTTTATTTACAAAAAAACCATCGGAACACGTGCCGAGACTTTCACAGTGAGCGTCTGCAAATCATCTCAGCTTGTTATTCTGAGTAGCAAAAGAGGTAGACATGAGTTTTGTATAGAAAAATAATATATATGCACAAAACTCTACATAGCCACTTAATATACACTATTTACAAAACACTTTCCCTTTCAAACAAATCACACAGAATAACAGTCTCAGATATAAAAAAAAATAAAAAATACTGTTCATAGTGCTTCAAATGCTCCTTGCTGGTTCCTGGGGAGTAGTTGATATGCCTTGAAGTTTGAGTAAGATCATTTTAAGACTTTAATTTCATCATAAACTACAGAAAAAAATGCCGCATATTTACCATACGTGGGAAGCTAAAATGACGTTATTTTATACTGGGAATCTGGAAATAAGAATACTTTTTTGCCTCCCTTTGGAGAAAATGGATCATTAAAATCCTGAGGCAGATACTGTTTTATCTTAAGACAAAGAAAACAGTTGATAACCTATTAGCTACCGTTGGACAACAGCTAATAATAGCATCAACAACATCCTAGCTAACATAAATGTGGGATAGCTACCTAATGATGATATTAACAAGAAACAAGTTGAAGACAAATGTTAGCCATCTAGATTTAGCCTTTTCCACCCCTCACTGATTATCAAATACATTTACCTTTCATATGCCTTGGGTATCTCTTCAGATTTTGACTATTCACATAAAAAATGTTCCTAAAATGACTCTCTGATAGTGCCACACTTTACAATAATAAAGGAATAACTCCATATCTAAAAGTATTGTAAATTAGCTAACAGTTATGAAGCTAGAATTGGCTGAATGCAGATGATAGCTGTTGTGAATTGGTTGTTGGTACCAAATGGGTTTTCAAACATGTCCTGGCATCTCTGGATTTTCACCAGCTGTTGTCCTTTTAGTTATTAATCAATCAAGGGGTTGTTATATGTTAACATATGTCAGATTTCCATTAAACACTTAACAGTATGACAGCATCTTAGCTTCCCACTATGACTGTGACATCAGAAGAAAATGGCTACAAGATTCCTTTTTGTGTCCCTGAAATACATCTGTGATAAATTGGCTCTTAGTTTGCTTGTGCCAACACCGCCCTCTGTGGATGTTGAAGTTCCTGCAGGGCTTGTGAAGGCAGTGCTTGTTCTGTAGGCTGTAGTCCTGCTTTGATATGTGCCGGTCACACTCGGCAAGCAGCACTAAGAGTCCAGGCACCCGTTCCCTACTGAGACGCCCATGTGTCGCTGCTGTGCTCTGATGTTGCTGCTGCCTGTACCCCAGTGCACTGCCAGGATTCAGAGTTTGAGGGTAAAACGTTCAGACTGGTCAGGACCTCCTCTGCTGTCTTTCCCAGCATGCCTTGTATGTCACAGACAAAGCGGTAGACGTAGCGTTTTCCTGCAGTCTTGTGGATGATGTTTTTGTGGTAGTAGTAACGCAGACCGCGACTCAGCTTCTCGTAGTTCATCTTGGGTTTGTTCTTGCATTGGCCCCAGCGCTTTGCAACCTGTGTGATCAAAAAGAAACCACAATGGAGTTTAACTTATGAAAAACACACTCCATGAAAGGATGGAAGTTCTCAGATCTTTTACTTTATCAAAAGAACAAATATAATAATAATACTCCATCACAATAAATTTAACACCCAAAACATTGATATACTGTTCGGTTTGTACAATGGTTCCCAAATATGATGTCTAACCCCTCCAAAGTGTCACAGGATTTATCTGAGGGATTCTGAGGAATTTAAAGTTCAAACCTAAACTCATAGAAAGTCATGTCTTTGTTGTACTCAAGCGTGCCGGATACGGCCCTGGTGGTGAGGCTTTCAGCAGTGTGACTGCCCCCTGGTGGCTGGCTGCAGTATAGGTCAAAAAATCCGTCTCCCCCATTCATTTGAATGGGGGAGCAGTCAAACTTTAAAAAATAAATACACGTCGTACGAATGTTTCTCACATCCGCATGCTGTGGTTATATGTAGTTAGTATTTGACTGTTTTGTGTCCAAGGCCTCTTTTTCCTGAAATGTTTCTTTTTCATTAGTTATTAGAGTTTAAAAAACGGGGTTTTACTTCCGGGTTTCCTTTGATTTACAGCCGCCGTAGAACGAAACTTCAAAGGGCACACAGCGTCTTGTGACATCACGCTGTAGGGCGGAGCTTATTACAAAGGCTTCACAGGCTCTGGCTGCACAATGGCTGCGCCCAGGAGAGGGATTTTTTGGCTTCAGAACTGTACAACGGGAAGAGGCGGAGCAACGCTGTCCATTTTTATTTACAGTCTATGGTTGTACTCCAGTGTTTTGCCTTATCACCTAGTTGCAGCATTGTACAGTGGACTCCTGTACCTAAATGAACTCTGCAGTAGTGCCATGTGTGGTGATAGGCTCAAAACTTTGGACCCCTGGGAGCAGCACTGCTTTTCAGCTTGATGCCAAGTTACTCTTCAAAGGGACTGACTTTTGGACTTTTCTCTTTCTATCTTCATTATGGACACAACACCAGCAGATTTTTAACCAACATTTTCTTTGTCTCTGGGTGCAGCTGCAAAATCTTGTGTTCTACCACCATCAGCAGCCTCTGTATGCATATTTACAAACCTAGTTAGGGTGCAAAAATTGCAATCTAGCTTTGCTTCAAACAGAAAAGTTGATTCCTAACATACAAGTCTAAAGAATGTAATGGACATTGACTGTGTTTCTGTTGTCTGTAATATTCAGACTTATTTATTTCAGCCAGACAACCTGGCTGCAGAAATGCAGCTGAGTGAAGCTGAGGTTCCTTTCACACAATGCATCCTGGTACTTGTAGGCACTGCTGGTAAGACTCCACTGGGAGGGATTTGTTGCTTCAACAGAATACATTTACCATCAATACTGATTGGATAACAAATATGGTTAAATTATCTTTCAGGTGCAAAAAAGACTAAATGATGCTCAAGACGATACACACTTTTCTCAGATCTTTCCTTTTAGGCAAAAATAAAAGATTGGCCTTGGGAGTGGCCAGTAGAACAGGCACCCCATGTACAGAGACTACAGTCCTCGTCGCACTGGTAGTAGGATCAACTCTCAGTCTTAACATGATTTAGTGTTGTTCCCCCTCTTTCTCCCCATGTTTCCTGTCTCTCACTCGAACTGTCCGGTCAAATAAAGGCAAAAAGCCCAAGAAGAGTCCTAAAGAAACCAAAAGAGACTTGCCTCAAAGACTTTTTTTTCTTAATTGAACCTATGTAAGAAGTTTTAGACAGAAAATCTCTCTTTGGTGGATCTGCTAACATCTCATAGAAAAAAACAAAAGTTCACCAGGAGCCCCAAGTGGAGACTTTATCTTTTCATAAGGTCCATACATTTTGGGAGTTTTGGTCAAACTCTTAATTCTGCCTTTTATAACATCTGATCATCATGTATTTTACAGTGGTTGAATAAAAAGTGAAATATATTACTCTGACAAGCAATGAAAGGCAGGCACATAGCTACGAAAATCTGAAACTTTAAATAAAACTTCCTACAAATCTTCCTTAGATACAGAACTTAAACCACTGTGTGTGTAGTGAACCTACAGTAAAACAGGCCTCACCTCTGTGGGGTCAGACATCTTAAACTCCCATCCGTCTCCCGTCCAGCATATGAAGGTCCGACAGGCAGAGTCCAGAAGCAACTCCAGTAAAAACTGCCACAGCTGGATTGGACCAGAACCTGAATGAACGGAGGAGTGAATGAAAACAAACACTGATGAATTAAGGTGACAAGGGCAGCTGGAGTTCTGTTTTCCATTATTGTCTAAATCCAAATTTGAATTCAAGTATTATTATCAAAGTCGCAGGTAAATATGCATTAAACAGGCAAGGTGTGAAGAGATCTTTGAAACTGTATTGACAGATGCATTATGTGCACTGCAATGTTGAAGCTGGTTAAAGGGGGCCTGATTTTTAACTACTTTGCTCAGTATTGATAAAAAAAAACCAATGCATTACACTTTAACATTTATTGATTACTGCATGCAAAATCTAGACCCATCCCTTTTTAATCCAAAGAGCATTTTTACATGTTTTCCTATTTTATAACTGAAGTAGAAACATCTCATTTTAGAATCAAACAGCAGCTCAGAAGAGATGAAAGATGCTAACCTGGATATGCTGACATTCCCGTCATCGGGCCCTCCCTCTCTGGTCTCTGTGGGTGTGCGTTTTTACGTTTGACCACACGGGGGCAGTACTGCTCTGAAGACTGAGGATTGAGGTTTGAAGGGCAGGAGGTGGGAGCTGGATGTTGCACTGGGGCAGTGAAGCTGGAGGAGGTGTACTCTGGCCAAAAGGAGGAGGACTGCCTCTGAGTGTTAGAGTCATAGAGTTCAGCTGAGTGACACGAGTAGTTCTGATTCGTCTCACCTGGATAAAAAAAAAAGACAGGAGTTAGACACTGAGCTGCAGTTTTTAGGCAACTTACAAACTGTTTTTTTTCCACATGTAAAGGTGACTAGTCTTACTTTGTAATGTATTTGATCCTTTTGGGGATACAAAGGGGCTGCTGCTGCCCTCCATGGCCGGGCTAAACTGTCCATTTTGTGGCATCAAGCTCTGGTACGTCTGTGGAGACTCCTGGTATCCAGTTTGAGGCTGGTCTACTGTCAGTCCATCTGTTCATCAAAAAGACAGTTAGTCACTAAAGAAAGGCCTTTAAAAAGGTACAGTGTTGTATTTCATGTTTATTATGAGTTGACAAAGTCCATTAAGGCTCACCATGTGGATAAGAGGCCCACCAGTTGAAGTCCTGGTATGAAACTAGGTTGACAAGGGCTGTGTCACCAGCACCAACTAAGGAGAAAAGAGGAGCAAAAAAACAGTGAGGTTTCAGTGAAAAACACCAACACATGACTCACATTACAAACTGAAATAGCTTATTTTTTCCCCATGTTGAGTGTTTACCTTTAGTCTCATATGGTTGAGACACTTTTGGTGGCTCTGTGTAGCTGCTTTCCGTGACGTACTGCTGTCCAGGTGCTTTACTGTCTAACAGAAAAGACAGGTCTTCACCAGGGTAGTCTGGAGGTTAAACAGCACAGACAGATGGAGTCAGTGAATGATGATGAAGGCAGGGTAAAGGCATATTTCATGCTTGTAAAGGACCTCACTAACAATTTATATTGTGTATGCTTCATATTAAAGACAACTTTTTTTCAAAAGGAAATGCACAGGTTTTTGGTATCAGGAGTGCAAGATGTTAGATGTTGAAGCAATCACTGAGCACACCACAGATCTAACCAGCCTGTTTGCTATTAAATTAGTGTTTAGATAACTTTGTACGCAAGTATAAAATCGAATTAAACCGATCTGAGTTCTCCTTCTTACCTTGCAGAAATATACTGCATAGGTTGCTTAAATGTGGGATAATTTACAGCCTACATAAGCAAAAAAAAAAGGGGGTAAGGTGGCTTGAATTTGCTAGTCCCTTCTTTATCTTGAGTATGAATGTTGACACAAGAAAAAGCCATTTGTTTACTGTCGAATCAGCACCAGGCACTCAAGCTCATGCACCCCAGCTCAATGGATGGAGGAAACAAGTGAGGGAGGGGGAGGAAGAGGAGAGGAAACACCAGTGGAGGGAGTGTGACAGAGTAGTGATGGAGGGATGGGGAGGAAAGGGAGGAGGGGGGCTCTAAATCTGTTGGAGGAGGAAGTCTGGAGGAAAGGATTAGGGAAGAGGGAGAGAAAAGGGTGGTCAGGTTAAAGACACTCCCTTCTGTCTTTGCCTACCTCAGCCCATTCAAGCATTATTCTCTCACACACACACACTTGCATACAGCCCCCCCCCCCGCCCCCGTTATCCTGATGCAGCCCCTGAGTTTTAGAGCAAGAGCCACCCCAACCCGGGTGTCAAGGTCTCATTGAGAAAACTGTGACAGATGTGATGATACAGTCTGTGCAAATATTTCCTCTGTCCTTCAGCTGCTCAGGCTCAGAGGAAACTGATCGAGCAAACATTCAAAGAAGTAAAAGAAAACAAATACAAAAAACGGTGCTTCTACACCGTGCACCAGTCAGTAGTCATGATGTTCAACTTGTGATGTACAAAACAAAAGTCAAGTGATTGTCTAAACTCACCATATGATGCAAAGTCAAAGCCAGCTGGCACTTCCTGTGTTCTGAAGTCTTCGGTGTAATATCCAGTCGGGCAAACCTCCATCTGTGTTGAAAGAGTCCTGGTTAGAACTTTCATCATCACTGCAACTTCGATTATTGATCAACACCCATCAACAAGGCTGAGGTAAAAATAACTATTTGAATTTCTATCAAGTGAATAAAAGTGCATGTTCACAAATCAGAATTTCAAAGCAATAAATAATCATTTTTCAGTGGTCTGTAAATATACAATGCAACAATTCTCAAAGCAGAATTCCATATTTCTATTGTATTATTTAACTACTATTTTTTTAATGTAAAAACTACCTCTGCTACTCACCACTGCACTATTGTCATATTATTTTAGCCTGTACATATTAGTCATGCCTACTTGTTGTTCTTTTGTATTTATAGCTGATGTTATGGTTATTATATTTTTATTTGTATGTCTTATTCTTATGCCTTGTACAAAGAGAGCACAGTTGACCAAAGTCAAATTCCTTGTGTGTTCAAGCATACCTGGCCAATAAAGATGATTCTGATTCAGATTCAAAAGAAATCAGTTCAATATGAAGCATACTACAACAAAAAGTATGTTCCTTCGTATGTGAGTGGACAGAACTTAAGATATACTGTACTCTGGATATTATGAATGAATGACACTTCTTCCTGTATTTAGGAGACTACAAATAAATACATCAAAGTGAAAACCTACCTTTATTTTCGAGTCTTTGCTGTCCACGTTTCTGTCTCCTGTTTTGATTAAAGTGTCCCAGTACATCTCCTTGTTTCCCTCAGCTCTTTATTTGATGTCGTTTTCCACTGTTATCCACACAAACCCGCCGTGTTTACCTCAAAACAACAAAACCCGAGTGTGGTCAGTGGTCAGTCTCCGGCCGGGATGGTCCCATTATAAACACAGCGGAGGAGGTGGGAGGGGCGCGTGCCCAGCGCTGCGTCGTGACCAGGTTTGTTTAGAGGAACGTGACGTCAGACGCTCCCCTCCCTCCTTCCGAGCAACAAGCAGGAGAGTCATTCATGAAAGACTCTTAAATACTCACGACGAGCTTTAAACGAGTTGTTGCTTTCATAAGTATTAAGTTTCCTTTTATTTATTTATTTATCTTAGTTTTTATTTCAAATTCAACAATTTACACAACAGTATTCACAATTCTTCATTTTTCCTTTTTTGTTTACAGCTGTATCTATATGATTACGAGGATAAGCACAACAATAAAATAAAAATAACCCAGCAAGATAGATAAAACTTAACTCTATCATAAGGTAAAAAAAATATAAATAGGCATACAAATAAAAAGAAGAAGAAAAAAGCAGATCAATAATAAAGGAGGTAAGAGTCGGGGAGTGGATTTGTGCGCGCGCGCGTGTGTGTGTGTGTGTGTGCGTGTGTGTGTGTGTGTGTGTGTGTGTGTGTGTGTGTGTGTGTGTGCGTGAGCATGCGTGCGCTTACACATGTATGTAGTAGCTTCAGCTTAGAAGCAGTACTGACATGGCAAGGTTCCATCTTTTCATAAATGTTTCTTTCTGTAGTCTTAGGGAGTATGTTATGCGTTCCATGTGATAGATTTCCAATACCTTCTCAGTCCATTAAGTTTACTTTTAAAAATGTAAAGTGGCACCAAGTCATAGTAAAACAGACTCTGCTACAAACATAAAAACGACTACAAAGCTACAGAACGTAGACTACAGAGGGTAAAACAAGGCCTCGTCTAGCCTATAGGCCTGTATGGCTTCCACTCTCGAGCACCCAGATAATACGCGGTGGGATACCATCACCATGTTGTTATAAGAACATTTAAATAGGCAAGGCAGCTTTATTTGTATAGCGCATTTCATACACGAGGGCAACTCAATGTGCTTTACATTAAAACATTAAAAGCATTGGAAACATTCAGACAAGCATAAAAGAACATAATTAAAAATAACAAATATAATAAAACAGAAAAGAAAAGGAAAATTAGAATATATTAAAAATTACATCTAAAATTTAATTTAAAGCGAGTTAAAATGAGCTCAGATAGGAAGGCAGTGGCACATAAAAAAAAGTCTTAGTCTTTGATTTAAAAGAGGTGAGAGTTGTTAATATTTGTTCTCAAGGCTTATTCACATGTCATTTCATGCCTATTAAGCTACGGTTATGAGTAATAACATCTCTGGACCTGTCATGGCCTGTGTTTTATAATTGGTGAGCACTATCAGAAAAATAAGATATAAGATAAGATATACTTGTTTGATCCCCATTGGGGGGAATTCTTTTGTTACAGCAGCTTACAACACAGGACAAGGGAATACAACAATGTACTTACATAGTTAAATGACAATAATAATAATGATAAAATAAAATAGGATAAAATAAAAATAGAATAAACACTATGTGCACTTCTATCTGATGAACAGATAGTGATGTGAGTTATTGCACAGATAAAATTGAACCAGGTTATTAAAACAAAGTGCGATTCAGATTTGAGATTGACAGAATAGTTTGTCGGTGTGAATCATAAACAAGTGAAGACAGTGACATATTGCCAAGTCACACAGTAACTGCCATGTAGTGAAATAAAGATGATAACAGATAATTAGCAGGTAATTAAAGGGACATTGCGGTGCTGGTGTTAAACAGTCTGATTGCAGATGGGATGAAGGCTGTCCTTATTAATTAAATATTAATCCTGTGCTCTCCTGCACGATTATTCCACTGTCATAAAACTATACCACTATGACATTCAGGATCAGGCCTGTCTTTTAGTTAGATGCTTATTCAACAATCGATTTTTTAAAAAATAAAGCAAATTGAATCCTAATTTAGTGATAAAGTCGGTTCTTTACGCAAATACTGAACTATTGGCTTCAACAGCATGAGTTTTGATGTCTCTAATTATGACTTATTTTTTTAGACCAATGGGATAGGCCTGAAAAGTTCCAATCATGTGCGATAGTTAGAAACTGTGCAAAAATCACATTTCCTGTGCAATATTTTACAATATACCTCTCCTCCCTATACCAGACTGTAAATATTGAACATTCATTTTTATATTAGATTTTATATCGCCTTCGTATTTATAACATTGTATATATCTAAATTGTATTCTAGCTTTATTTATCTATTTTTATTTTTACTTATTTAATTTGATTTAATTTTACTTATTCAAACTTCTTCTTGATTGTACTTATGTCTGGGTTGCTGTAACAACTGAATTTCCCCCCCGGGGGATCAATAAAGTAATATATTAATTTATTTTATTTTCTACCTGTTTTTATTTCATTTATTACATGCACCTTCAGGAGCATCATTGTACACCTTGCAATGAAAATTAAAGGCTATTCCTTTCTGATTGCAGCCCTTATAAGAGCTCTCTGCAAAAAAAAAAAAAGGGTGGAAATCGTCAAAATAAATCCGGCACGTATAGCCTACAATTTAGACTAGATTTGTTTTATACGCCTTTTAATGACACTGTAAAAATACTTAAAATATATTCGTTTTTAAAATGAGACATGCCTAACATCTCTCATGTCCCCTTTTCTCTCACGAGTTTACTTAAAGCTGATGTGTGGCAGTCGAGACCAAATAGCCAACTACCCGCAGTCTGGGTGGGGTCGTGGGGATGAAGTCAAGTTTTTTTTAAATCACAGCAGTCGGCTTCTAATGAGGTGGGAGGGAAAAAAAACTCTGTATCTTTAGAGACCATTCGACAAAACAATAGCCCGTAAACACACACACACACACACACACACACACACACACACACACACACACACACACACACACACACACACACACTAAGACACACACAAGTGCTTGCTGAAGAAAGTCTGAAATCACGGCATGAGTGGCTGCAGCAGATAAGGCCGAGCCCAGGGCCTTGTATAAACAAACATCTCTGCTATTCTCCTCCGACACACACACACACACACACACACACACACACACACACACACACACACACACACACGAATACACCCTCTGAGAGCCTGCTCCATCTGGAAAAGTGAGGCTGAGTGAAATCGTGCGCGTCCGTGGGAGACGGGAGTCGTGATTGGGAACCCCGCCTCAACACAAGGACACAATCGGGATAAAGTTACACAACATGAAGTGATTAACGACTGTCTGCAGTCAACTATCATGAAGCACAGACAGAATCACCTTTACTGACCAACTATCCGTGCACATCGAAGGGATCTGAATGCGTTTTCAATTGTAGTCCATGTACTTCAAGATCTGAACAAATAAAGGTGTAGAATAGACAGACAATTACGCATGTCCATTAATAAATAAATACATACTAAAATAGCGTCTCTTCCAACATTTCAAAGGAACATAGAACAATGTAAAGTTGCAATGCACTGAATGGATAATTTTGTATTGGTTGATGATGCATTAATGCATTGTATTTATGTACATTGTTGTGTTAATTTGCAAGGATACAGGCTACTGCAGATTCAGTTTCAGCCAGAGATGCAAAAAGTATTCAGATCCTGTATTAAAAAATGAGGTCATATACAACACTGTTGAAATAGGCTACTTCAGCAATCATGACCATAGCCTCTTGAGCAAAACGGTGCAAGTTTTATTAATAGTAACAAATATGCATTTCAACGTATCAAGAACAAAAGTAGTCATTATAGTAAAACTGTCCCTGCTGGTGTTGATGTTATCAGGGTAAATACTGCAGCATATGTTAAATTGCATTTAGTTGTTTGAGATTGTGCGCATTTTAGCTACTATCTGGTTTATTTTATTCAACTGCTGTGGATCATGCTATACAATCATATCATGTGTCAACACAAGATGAAATAAATAAAAGCTCAATCAAGGAGAGTGCAGTTTATATGGAGGTGCAAAGTTTAACTACACAGAAAGAAAATTGAAACCTTCAGGAAAGTAACATGTTTTTTTCTTGTGAGAATGTGCAAATGGCTTGATATTGCATTGAGACTTTCTAAGCCATATCTGACAAAATGTTTGCAGATTTTGTCTCAAACTGTAACTGGAAAAACAAAAATAGGACAAATGGTGTAAATAACAAGGTTCAACACATGATATAATCTGCTAGGATATGGTTTTGATTAGATCCAATGTAGAGCCCATGATTGATATGTGACAGCATCATAGGTCACAAATGCATAGTGTTAGAAAAGAAAAGGGAAATATGACTGAACATTGTTGAGTGAACTCTTCCAGATATTAAAATATAAAACAATATGTCATTTGAAATTTAAAGACTACCAAAATACACTCTAATGTTACCACTAAAAAATAACTCCAACTCTCCAGCAAAGCTGACTGTTTCAGTGACGGATAATGAAATGGAAATTAAAGTTTACACAACCTTGTAAAATACTTGATTCTGATTAGTCATTATGTCAAAGTAATGGTCTGTTATTTCTTGATAGCACACTATTGGTATGGATAAGGCTCTAACCACTGACTGTCTGAAAAACTGCATGTTATCACTTATCTGCTCAAAGAAGTGCAGTTTGATGTTGATTTGTTTGCTTTCCATTTTTCTTTGAGGTTACGCTCATGCTGGGGAAACTCAAATGTCAATACCTCACAACCCCAATATGAAAAGTTAGGACGCTGTATAAATAGGGGATAATAAACCAGAATTTCCTGGTTTGCAAATCATTTCGAAGCTTATATTCAATTGAAAATAGTGCAAAGATCAGTTTCTGGAGTTTTGAAAGCGTAATGTTGAGTTTTGAAAGTTAAATGTTGTCCAGTCCTTGCCTAATTTTACCACCTCAGCTGCTCAACAGTTCAGGGTCTCATTTCATTTTTCATTTTATTGAGTGACAAGTAAGGACTTTCAGGCAGGCCAGTTAAGAGACCAAACTCTTCTCTGGAGCTATGTCGGAGTAATACAGGAATACTGTGGTTTGGAATCGTCGAGCTGAAATATGAAAGGTCTTCCCTTAACAGGGCATTGTCTGGATGATACTGTATATTGCTCGCAAACCTGTATATATCGTTCAGCACAGATGGTGCCGCTCAGAATGTGTAAGCTACCGATGCCATAGTCACCTATGCATTCCTCATACCATCAAGGATGTTGGCATTTTGTGCTGATAACAGGCCAGGTGATCCCTCACCTCTTTATAGCAGCAGAGACTATAGGTCCGAGATTCCCTGAAAGAATGTTTAATTTTGAATCACCAGACCCCAGGAAAGTTTTCCTCTTCACCTCAGTACATCTTTCATGAGCTCGGTCACAGAGACGTTGCCAGGATTTCTGGATCATGGTTAACTATGGTTTCCCCTTTGATTGGCACAGTTTAAACCTGCAGTGATTTCCACTACAGAGTTATGTCTGGTTTCAATGCAGCTTTGTGATCTAAGGGCCAAAATATCAAAGCTATCCTGTATTAGTTTTCGGTATAGTCTCTTCTGTACTGAGAGATTTTTTAGCCGTACACAACTTTTACAGTGTTTTGTTGCCCCTGTCCAAACTTTTTTGAAAAGTGTTAAATACGCATAGGTTTTTCAGAAAACATTTTTCAGTTTCAGCATTTTATCTTATTTGGTTGCCTTTGCACTATTTTCAGTTAAATAGGCTTGAAAACTTTTGCAAACCATCACAATCAGTTTTTTAATCAACATTGTACACAGCATCCTGATCTTTTGGAATTGTAATTTTAATAAATTCAATGAGTTTTAAATTTTGGCTTATTTTGTTTCAGTTGTGTGCTTATCTTCAATAGGGTGGGGTGAAACAAAGAGGGACTTGTCTGGGACAGAACATCCATGTGGTTAATGTAAAGTTTTGTCAAATTATGATACATTTTCGGGGTTTAAGTATTTCAAGTTTACTGTTTTTAGGTTTGCCTTGGAACGGAACATTACCCAATCCAACACCTGTGGTTGCAAAGTCGAATAAACTATCATTTTTAAACAACACAAATGGTGAAAAGCAAAAAAGAAACTCATTGCTCATTAAATATTGTATTTTTGAACATTTTACATCTAGTTATTTATCCCTCAATAAGATCAATACAATCTGTTGTACTTTGCACACCTTAGAGCTTATAAGATACATTGTTGGCTGTTTTACATTTGGCCAGCACACATCAAAAGGCTAAGATGCTTTTGAATCATTTTTTATAAATTTGGCATTGTGGTGTAAAATGTGCCTACATCCATGGCAGAATGCATTTAAATCTTCAAATGCACGAATTGAACTGAGATTGAGAAGTTCCTTGAATCAAACAGCCAAAAACAGATCCTCTCTTTTTTTATGTATTCTAGTTTGAATAAAACTAAAACCCACACAAACTAGTGAGCTTTGTTGTTTTCCTTCTGAGCAGTAAGGCAGAAAGTGTCGGTTTCATGAGAAACAGTTTCAGTGAGTGACTTCCCAATTTAGAGAGCGAGAGAGCGAGAGAGAGAGAGAGCGAGAGAGAGAGAGAGAGAGAGAGAGAGAGAGAGAGAGAGAGAGAGAGAGAAACTTTCCATCCGGTTATGGTCTGTGAGCAAAAAAATTGTAGCTGCAATGGTTTGCGCCATAGAGCTGATGCACCCCTGCATGCATTGAAGTGAGGTTTGAAGGCTCAATTAGCTGCAACATTTACCAAAAAGACTCAATGACAAAGAGCGCCACACTGCTGCAATGGACTGTACGATAAAGGTACGTGTTTGAACCGTTTTTAAAGCTGCTACCTGCGGGGAAAATGAAACGACAGGCAGCCACCCACACCAACAACACTAAGTGCTGCTGAGTGAGAGAGTCGAGGCGGTGATGCGAGCTCCCCACTCTTTCCTTCTTGTACAAAATTTCCTCTTCCTTCCCGTTCGTGGTTGTATGTCGGCTCTATAATAACACAACTAACCGCTACATCTTTACAGTCTGATAAAAGCACTAATTGGTGGCCGGCTGCAGTCGCCAGAGAGGTTCTCCAAAACTCGCACGGTTCGTTTTGAACAAATTTGCAGCTTTTATTCGAGTTAATTTTTTTTGTGGAGAAAAAAAAAAGGGAACCGTGAAATGAGACAAACAACTCACAAGAGTTTAGTTAATGAACATTACCAAACAGCTTTCTGTTTCTCAAACGGGGGGAAAGTCAATGAAGGGATGTGGGACTTTATTGGTGCGCAGTCGGCAGGTGTCCCTCAAGGCGCCATGGATCAACTTGGACAGTTTGAGCCTGATTTTAAACAGCAGGAGGATCCATTCCCATCATAACTGGTATTTAAAAAAACATGTTTTTCTTTAAAATCCGTTTATATTCTCCTGATAAAAACAGCGCAGTGTTTCTTTTAATTTTATATCTTCTTAAAAACGCAGAAGAAAGATCCATGGTGTCAGGAATTAAGATTAAAAGTGACTTTTTGATAGAGGTAACACAAAACACCCATGGATACAAACAAGAGAAAATAAACATGTTATAGCTTATTGGGTGATTTGTGCCACAAAGAGGCTTTTCGAATGGTATTCGTTTTAACATTATTAGGCCTAGGTTAGGTAATGAATGTGCGCCTTCCATGCAACATTGGCCTGCTGGCTTTTATTTATTCATCTGTAAAATGGCATTGAAACTTGTCCAAGAACCCCTCCTACTTGGTAGCAGTATTACTTCTCACTCATACATATCGATTCGTTCAATTATAGATAGGTAATTAAGCAAAATGACGCCTTGGTTCAGCCAACCGATAAACAGGGGAAAAAGTGCGCATCAGACAAAGAAGGAACAAAAAGGCTGATTCTTGGTTTTTCTCTTGTTTTGTCTTCTTAGAACATATTCACCCATAAGTGAATGCATTTTGGATGTTGAATTCATTAGAGTTGCATTGTTTTCGTAATGACTTTAAAAGTAGCTAAGTGAGTCACCAAAGTGCCAGTGCATGACAAGTGGACATCCTGAAACTTAAATAGGCAAAGTTTAAGGTATTCTTTTTTTCATATTCTGGTCTTTAAGCGGTTTTGATGCTCTTTCTTGAAGTCTATAAAACATTATTATTATTATATTTTCGATAACTATTCTCTTGTTCTGTGTGGCAGCAGATTGTGTGTTTGAGGTTATTTTAAGTCTAATTTATAGCTGCAAACAGGAGCAGCACTTGTCAGGTGTCGTTATCTGAACTCTGCAGGCTTCCTGTCTCAGACCTCAGACTTTCCGCACAAATTTCCGCTCCCCAGCTAGAAAAAAATGTCGAAAAGGCAACAAAGCTCCTCCAGAAAGAAACACAGTGGACAAACTGAGTCCTTTGCATTGTTGTAACCCATCAGTGTCCGCTCACACAGGCAGGGAGGTGCACCAGGCCCCGAGTCCTGTTCTGAGTATGCAGCCTGCAGAGGCCCCCGCGCGCGCTGCCAGGGGCCCTCGAGCTGTGAAAAACCGCATCGATGTTTGTGAGGCACAAAGCGCAGCTGCTCAGGCCTTTGCAAAATCAGCTTAACTCTTACTTCTGCTTTCTGCCACTTGCTTCAGACATGGCGAGAGCACAGAGTCTTTGCACAACTCGATCTCTGGCCTGATACTGTGGCCTAATGGAGCAGATGAATCCTCCAATAGCATTAACAGACACATGTTTATTGAAATATTTTGAAGTATGTGGAAGTCATTTGTAGACTGAAATGCAAAAAGGAGTTAACTCAATTTCTGCATTTTTTTAATATGAAGAAACACATAAAAAAAAACAGATCCACTAATCACTAACTTCATCATTTTAACCATACATATGTATGAACCCTCAGTTTAAAATCTATCTTCATTAGTACAGTTTTACAAAAACTGTCTAAATTAAATTAGAAATTTTCACTGTGAGGTTTATTATGGTACAAAAATATGTCACCATCAGCTTTATAACAAGCATGAGTGCTTTTCCAAGAAATGAAGAGGAAATGAAGCGACTAACATGACATAAAATGCCTTAAGATTAAACGCTCTTCAGATTTCAGTCTAATAACTGGTGCAAGCATCAAAGTTATAACTAACCACATCCGTGGTTGTAGTTTATTGCAAAGACTCCAAACCTCTCTTGGCTTGTGACCCCTTTAAACAAAGCAGAAATCCCACAGGTTGCAACCCTTACTCTAATCATTTTTTTAAAGGCCCAGACATGTGAAGCTACTTTTTTAATTCACAAGAAACTAAAAGCAAAGACTGGATGAAAACATCTTGTTTTTGTGCAAAAAGCAGACACATTTTAGTGGCTTTATGAGGAGCTCAAAGTTTAAGGTCACCACAAACAGAAACTATGAGTCGGCAGACTCGATTGTGACTGTATCTTAATAAGAGAACTGGATTTTTCAACCTGCCTCACACCATAGTTAAAATGTCTTATTGACTGTTTCATCAAAAGCCAACATCTGATGAGGTTGCATCTATTTTGAATTCGCTCTGGACACAGCTGTCATGTCTACCGGTTTAGTTCTGATGTTTAGAAAAACAAAATACAACTCCATGAAACAACAGGCTGCTTAAATATCATAAAAATAAGTATAGTTACAGTCCTGGTTCCCAGACATTGATCTAGAATTGGATTCAAGGCAGGGAACTAGAACCGCAGCAATTTAATGATTAAACTAAAATTAAACCGAGACAAAACAAATCTCAAACTTTTTTCTTTGGTTCCAGTCTCTGAAATGTGAGGATTTTCTACTTTTTTTAACAGTTAATAAGGAGTGTTTGGGGTCTACTGCTAGCTGGCTGGAAGAAGTGTTACCCAGGCTTGTAATGAGCCTTTTAACAGCATTTTGACATGTGAAAGGTTAAATGGTTAATCAATTAATCGTGAAATGGACTGAACGATTAATCGACGATGAAAATAATTGTTAGCTGCAGCTCTGCTGACAACAGAAGGGAAATGTTGGCAGTTAAGGGATGATGAATTGATTTGAATTTGAATACAGCAAATATAAAATCACATCTTAAAGCAGACATATTTTCTTCAACAGGATTATTATCTTAACTATTTAATTGTTTCAGGCATTAAAAATGAGAGCCTTTCATCTTTAAAATAGCACCAACACCCACAATGTCTGATTCATAGCATTATTGCCAGCTAATTTTTAACTATTCAGGAACAGAGATAGTAATTCTTTAAATGTAATTCGGTAGAAATATAAGAAGTATAAAAGTCTGTGTTGTAACCAGTCTGTGATCACACTCTTGAGTTCTTGGTTTTGGGTAAGACTGAATGATGCAACCCACAAAAGCTGCTGACATGAAACCAAGTCAAAACTTTCCGTTCAGGACTTGATGTTCGTGCTCTCGCAGAAAGAAAGAAAAAAAGGTGTTTACTGTGAAATAGAACCAAACCGGTGTAAATTTTAGGACATCGAGGCACAAGGTAGCATGAGCCTGAAGAAGGTCATGTTTTTATAAGTGTTGTTTTGTGTCACTGAGTAACAGGCTGAACACATTGAACAGGAAGTCAGTTGTGGTATTAGCGGTCAGGCCACATTTGAGTTTATTTGTATCAGTGTGCAGAGGAGAGAGAGAGAGAGAGAGAGAGGGAGGGGGAGAGAGAGAGAGAGAGAGAGAGAGAGAGAGAGAGAGAGAGAGAGAGAGAGAGAGAGAGAGAGAGAGAGAGAGAGAGAGAGAGAGAGAGAGAGAGAGCAAGCGAGGTAGAGAGAGAGGAGAGGAAGATGAAGAAAAAGCGGGAGTATGCGTTTGTGGTTGTGAAACATGAGCCTGTCACTAAACGCTCTGTGCTGAAGTATGAGTGTGATGAGTGCCTGTGAGTCATGATAATATTGAAAGTTTAAGTGTTAAGCTGCTAAAAACATATAAAAATCAACTTTGATCACCGAGCAAAAATAGTCACTGTGATTAGGCTCATGAGAAGAGAGCAAAACTAGCTGTTGACAGCTACTTGTTTCACTTCTGCACAGAGAGAAAGGCCTCTAAAGGCACCGTGCGTGTGAGAGAAGACTGGGGGAAAGAGGACAACACAACAGAAGTGCAAAACGCAAACCAACAGAAGGAGAGAAAAAGAAAAAGAGTGTGGTCGATTACTGAACAACGTTACATATCTTTTTTAGAATGTTTTTATTTGATTTAAGCTTAAAGCTCCTGTGAGGAGTTTTTGACTGGTGATGAAACAGACTGATGTTAACGGTGACGCCTCCTTATGACCTACAAAAGCAATCAATACCATCAGCAACACAACTGACTATTTCTAGTGTAATTTTTAGAATCTGAACTTGACGTTAATACATTTTTATTCCCCACCAGAAAACAAAACTTACACTTATACAGGACAAGATCAGCAAAGAAATAAGAGGTAACACTCTGTCCACAGGGGGCGCCAAAATCGACACAAACAGAAAGTTCCTCACTGGAGCTTTAATTTAAACATTTGAAGATCTCAGTCTGTATTACAGCTCTTGGAGATAATCACTGTAGGAGTTTGAAACACAGTTTCATAAAGTATCATATGTTTCCAGAGAGTGCTGGAAACTAATAAATAACCATAAGTGAGGTCACCTGAGTCATGGTCGGTCAGAGCTGAAAATCACAATTTTGATGATAAAAAAATCTGAAGGCCTGAAATGTTGGACAGAGCGAGTCTTTCAGACCTTTTGGACCACCCTTCATGTCAAGTTAAATTTCTAGGAAAAAATTAGCTGCTTTCATATTCACAAACCAGAAATTCCAATTGTTTGGCACTGCATCATGGGTAATGTAGGCCATGTGTTTCAACGACAATGGGGTAAAATCAAGCTGCAACCTCTGGTCTAAAAATATGAGTCCAGTGCGGAAGTGCTAAAAACTGCAGTTCATTGAGGATCCGCTTGAAGCTGGCTCCAGAAGTCACATACACATGAATGGGAAAAAGCCGTTCTTTACAGCAGAAATAAACATGTTTACAGTCTGGTACTAAAGACGAGTGTAGTCTGGATAGCTAATTTCTTGATCGTCTCTCACTGTGAGGGGGGTGAATTTTTTTCCAACGTGGCAATTTCAAAGATATTGAGATTAATAGTCTTCCAATGAGAGGCACAGCTGACTGCAGGGGCTGTAGCTGTTGGCTAGGAGGCTCAAACTCCGCCTCTTTACATCACACTAGCTCCACAGCAGCAATATGGCTGCCGCCGCCGATTGGCCTCAAAACAGCTCTTCAGAAACAGATGGGTGACATCTCGGATACTACGTCCATATTTGATACAGTCTATGGGTAAAATGCTCAATATTAAAAAGGCGCTAACTTTAGCTCCGTTGCATTGACATTCAGGCTTTTATTATAAACTGTCCATTGAGTTAAAGATATACAGAAGCCCTAAGCTGACATGTATTTACTTTCTTCCGGTGATAATGAGTTGCTTTTTTCTCAACATCTTAAAATCAGATTACTTAATGTCACATGATCATAGCTTGTATCCACAGAGCAAAACACAAAACCCAGGGAAATAGTCTTCACGTAACATATTAGTGTGGACAATGGCAGCACGGCATGTCATGGTCGAGACAGTCACACTGACCAAGTCAAGTCAAGCTTTATTTATAAAGCACATCTAAAACAACCTCAGTTGACCAAAGTGCTGTACAGATATTAAAATACAATATAATCACACACAATATAACAATAAATGACCACTGTTTTCTAGATTTACAGGTATCTCAAGAAAATAAGCTTTGTTATTTTTAATGAGATAAATAAGTTGAGATCTTTTTGGTCATCAAGAAAAAGAAGTAAATAAATCGTGGAGGTATGTCCACTTGGTGCCTCTAAAAATAAACATATTGAACATTACAATTGATCTTCTAATATCTCCTAAACTTGTAATATTTTCCCTGTTAATTAATTTGCCTTTTTTTCTTGAGGAGTTGATAAGTTGTTGCGGATTAGATGTCAAAAAAATGGTCAGAAATGTCAATCAGTGTTATCCAAAGCCCAAGATGGCATCCTAAAATTGTCTTATTAACCCTAAACCCAGAAGTATTTGATTGATTTTCATAGAAAAGACGCCACACAGTTTCACACTGGACTCAACTGTTTAAAACATCTAATAGATTATCGAAATAGCTGCTTATTATTTTAAAATTTGACATCTAATAGATTAATCGACTCATCATTTCAGTTTTAAACAATATGATTGAAATAAAGGGTGTATCCAGCACGCCACTTCATTCTTAAAAGCAGAGGCTGCAGGTTAATGAAACCCCACATACCGCTTACTTCAGTTTGTCTGCAGCCTGGAGGAAATGCCAAACTGTGTGCCATGCATTAAGAAGTGGTTTACAATCTTCGGACAACAATTGAGCTAAAAAAAAACACACACAATGAAAAAAGAGGGGAAAAACACAATGTGGAGGCGGCACTTCAATCAAGGCTTAGTCTTCTCCCTGCCCAGTGAACCCAACCCCCCTCCTCCCCAGACTACAGGCTTGTTTTCAAGCTTTCAAATGACCCACATTTTTACACCGTGCCCCCCCTCTTCACCATTTCCTCTCCCTTGGCCTGTGCCAAAAGGTTCCTCTGCACATGGCGGCCAGGTTTCCTGTAGGCCACCGAAACAGCACGCTAGTGACGTACAAGGCCCAAAGACAATGCTCAACTCCTCTAAACAAACACTCAGGCTGCAGCGATCACACACACACACACACACACACACACACACACGCACACATGCACCCCCACACACACACACACACACACTTAATTTGAGCAGCAGACTTAACAACAGGTCCGCTGTTTTCGCCCTACTGAATGCAGATTGAGATGCCATCTTGGGCTGGTTTTAGAGCTCGCAGTAGTTGCTGAACACAGGAAGACAGACCTGAATATCGATTAGACTCCACCTTGAGGTAACACCTCCACCCTCGCAACCCCAATCCTAACGACAAAATAAAAATGTGGTTAAGGTGGCTGATGTTCTCTAAGATTACACAGCTTCACATGCCTTCACACAATTCCTAACAGTTCTACCTTCAAATGTGAAAACTGGCACATAGATTTAATACAGCCACAATACCAAAAAAGTTGAGATGCTGTGTAAAAGTTGGATGAAAATAGATTTTGATAGTTTGAAAAACAATAAAATTAAATTGAATTTCATCAACAACACATGTAAACAAAAGAAATCCCTGTAAAAAAAAAAAAAAAAAAACAGGCAGAAGGCCAAAAACCAACACTTGATAGCCATAATCTTTGAGCCTTCAGGCAAAATTGCATTAAAAACCCACATGATGGGCGCCTAATGGTTAAGTTGCGCCGCACCCATATAGCGGGCAGCCCGGGTTTGGATCCAGCCTGCGGCCTCTTTACCCGCATATCATTCCCCCACTCTCTCCCAGTTTCCTACACTATACTGTCCTCTCCTTTATAAATAAAGGTGTAAAAGCCCCAAAAATATAACTTAAAAAATTCCCCCCAAAAAACAGACATGCTCTGAAGTGGAAATCACTGCATGGGTTCAAAATCACTTTCAAAAACCACTGTCTGTCAACACAGTTAACCACCACATCCACAAATGCAGGAATGAACAGTACCATACAAAAAGGAAACCATATATAAACATGATCTAGAGATGCCAGAGCCCGTTTATGATGTACTGAGATTTAGTGGTCTGACGAATCAAAATTTAACTGTACTTTTGGAAATCATGGATGTCGGGTCCTTCACTTTGAAGGGGTGCAAAATATGCTGCTATCTAGACAATGCCTTTTTTTAGGGAAGTCCTCCCATATTTCAGCAAGACAATGCCAACCACATTCTGCACATATTACAACAGCGTGGCTCCATAGTAGAAGAGTCAAGGTGCTAAACTGGCCTGCCTGACTTGTTAATCCTATCTCAGGAAAGAATGGGACAACATGTTGCTTCCAAAATTCCAGAAACTGGTCTCTTAAGTCCCCAAATGTTTGACAACGGTAGATAAAGCTTGAAGAGGATGAAGTAACGCAAAATGGTCCCAATCCTCAAAATAATATTGTGCCTTTAAGTAAGCGCCGTATGTGGACTTGTTGCATTAAAAAGCAGTGAAGTCAGTGGATTCTACAACAACATGGACTAATAAAAATATAAAAAACATTATCTTGACTCAAGGTACACAAATCGTCATGTAGCTCTACTTATGTCTGCTAGAGTGTAGAGCAAAAAAAGTAAATGTGTTTGATTTAGGAGGTTATTATGCGACATACACTTCCACAAATTCTGCATATGATGTCAATTGTGTGATCATGATCATGTCCAGGGAAAATTTAAGACTCAGTTTTTACATTTTAACAAGTAAAAATGTTTGTTTGGAGAACCATTTTGTCACTATTGACTTTTTTGTTCTTGTTGCAGTGAATATTGTTTGCATGGGATGGGAGATGTTTCTTTGCAGCTTTTTTTTTGTTGCACAATTTGATTATTAATTTAAATAATCTAATAAGGTCAATAAGGACAGACAATTTTTGGTATATTTCTCCTCTCATCTCTTAGAAAAATGGAAACATGGTCCTGTTTTATTCCTCACTTAAAAAACTACTTGATTAGCCCTCACGTTTGTTAACATTCACTGAAGCATCTTCAGTCTGAGTGTGGAAAAAACAGCTGACTGACTTGACACTGATTGCTGTGACTGTGTTGGGACAGGAAGCACTGTCCGTGGTGAGTGAGGATCAGCCCATATATGAGCCGCCATACACCGCAGCCCCGGCCATGCACATGAAGACTGAGATGACGTCGCCAGGAGGCTTCGGTCAGACATCAAAACAGAGTCCTGAGCCTGCCGAGCCAGAGTGGGTGGGGTCGGGGACACAAAACTCTGGGAAAAGAGGCGAACACGTCAATGGAACCAGGTGAGTCAGAACGAGACGAGGCACAGGGGAGCACAGGTTCCCGGATTATCTGACTGGAGTTTTCTCACAAACCAGGTCAGCAGTCTGGGATTTTCCAAGTTCTGATATGGTTTGGTTACTGTTCACTTACCAAATACGTCCCTTTGTTCTTTGATGTTTCAAAGCAAAAATGTTTGAGTTGTTAAAATGGAACCTTTGGGATCTTAAAAAATAAATTACATTGTCATTGTTAGATAAACAGTAGGTTTAACACACTACTTATGTAAAACCTAAGGTATCTGTAATTTACATGAGTAGTTCTTTTTTTAATTGTCAGAGTTAATAGCAGTGGTTTCAAATACACTTGACAACTCAAATACAGAGTCCATGCCTTTCATCATTTTTCAATGTATATAGCTGCTTTTCTACAAACATATTTTCTGCCACAAGTAGGGGAGAACGGGGTTGGTTGTCACACGGGTTGGTTGGCACACTTGTTATATCTCGCCACCAGAAGGCACTGTCTCTCAAATTGGGGTATAAACATTTCCAGAATTAGGATCAGAGCTCACCTACATAGTCTTCTCTTGAGTAAGACAGCTGAACTTGAGGTGAGAGGACTTTTTGTGTTTTTCATGTCAAATTGTAAATATTCAGCTCCTCAGTATTTTTCTTCTAGGCTTTTAAACGATGGGCTTATAACAAAACAAGTGTTACCCTTACAAAGTGTGAGGGGAAAGCTATAGTTTAGATTTTTATTAGCTAGCTAAATAGTTGTTAGATGGTTGTTAGCCTTGATGCTAGCAAAAAATTACAGTTGGGGTTCGTCGTCACATTCTCTTTGGGGTTGGTTGTCACATGTAACAACCAGTTGAGTAGGCCATTGAGTAGGCCATTATGCTCATTTTATGTTAAAATGCATTAAGTTATGTAGGCCTTGTCAGTGCAATTAAACTTTCAAATTTAGTTCTGCCTTCTTGCCTTTTTTAAAAGATTCTTCCCATTGAAATACCATTGTGACAACCAACCCCATAGTGTGTGACAACCAACCCCATAGTGTGTGACAACCGTCCCAGTGATGGGGTTGGTTGTCACAATGTGTCAGAGTGTCTTTGATAGTTAATTGCCTCTTTGTTACAATGAGTTGGAAAATGAGAGGGATACACATTCCAAGCCAACACCTTAAACTTCCATTTAATGTAGGGAGCAATCATCAAAACAGTAAAAAGTGTGACAACCAACCCCGTTCTCCCCTACCTCATAAGAGGAGATGCAAGAAAATGGGAGCAAAAAGTTATAAAAATTCCACAAAAGTGCCAGAACATTTTGCTAGCTTGAAGGTTCTCTGTGTTTTTCTTGGAAAAGAGTTAATGGCTAACAAGTTCTTACGTTAAGTTACTCACATACCTGCTCAGCTCTTTCAGGCAAATCATTTTGCCCAAATTGTATTGTTCTCATAGTTTAACTTCAACATTTGTTTAATTGTTAACAATTTTCCCAAACTAAAGCAACGAAACAAAATAAACTATTTCAGAAATTCAAAAAAAGAATAGCAATATTGAGGCCAAACCAAATTACTATGCAATTAATCATCTAAAGACATTAATATTAACCTGATGACCAGACTAACTGAATAATCAAACAGCACATATATTGTTAGACCTACCTCCAATTGGATGGATCAGTATTTTCCATCTAATGATGTCAGGTGTAACTTATCAGCCACTAGAGGCAGATCTCTACATAAAGAAGGTCATAAATAAGACTTTATTTGTTCTGAGTTGAACTTCAACCATTTCAACCAGAGTCCAATATTTTACATGTTGATTTGTATTAGTTTTCAGTGGTTGTATCAGAAGTGCTTGATCTGAACTGCCTTAAAAAAAAAACAAGCAATTAAAAGCTATCCACTGATCTCTGACGGGTCAAAGCCCAGAAGTATTTAAAACAGCTCATAATGACAGGCTCTCTCGCACTTTTGGGTTCCACAGTATGACAGAGCATTGTGATAACCTTTTAATTTATTAAACACTTTCCGTTAACTAGGGTACATTTAATTTTAAATGATTATTAAGTGGATGCAAATGGCTCCAGGTTACCACCAGACACCTTTTCAGACTTTTGGCCTGGATCTGTGTTGCTGTAAAATATACTGAGTATGCATTTATCTTCTACCAGGTAGTTATTAATACACAAACTTTCACCTTGTTGAAATTGTGACATCTCGGGGGTCTATTGCCAGACAGTAGATAGTTCATTTGAAATGCTGGTAACTTGAACTGTACAGATACAGAGTAAGACACATATAGTCTTCTAGTCTTGAATTAAAGCTCTCTCTTCTGTCTGTCACAGCCGTGCGTCCCCCGTGGACTGCAGTGTCACCAAACGCTCCAGACACATGAGCAACGACGGAGCACCGATGTCATACCAGACCTCATACCCTGAGCCTCGAGTCAGCCCCCAGACCACCACCCCGCCCAGCAGCACCACAGAGGAGAAGAGGGTCATCGTACCTGCAGGTGAGCTGAAACACTCTACCTTTAAAAACACCCGCCAACATCACAGACCACCAATGCCATGAGATGTCAAAAAACTGAACCTGGGAGTGCGATGACAAATGCAAACTGAATTTGTTGAGCAAATAAATTCAACAGACATTCAGAATGATGGGGGCGTACATTTGCAACATGTGACAGGAACTCACTTGAGTTCTAAAATTTCAACTAGAGCAACAAATTAGCTTGACGCCCCAAAAGCTTATCAGCGTTTAGATTTCTGACTTCCTGGAAATGACTGATCCATCCTCCTTTAGAAAAATAAGCATCTTAAAAGTTTTGTTTTTCTTGTCCTTACAATCAGACCTGACTTTTCACTTTTAACCAATCTGAAGAAGTCACATTGTTAATTTAGCAAAGTCTCAAACAACAAAATCAATAATAAACCTATCTGGTTTCTTTATGTTTGATTCAAACACACATCACATCATCCTGTGCTTTAACTCTTGTGAGTAATGCAACACAATTGTGTTTCTTTTATTGCTTTTGTAATCTGGACACAACTTTACGATCCTCTCTTAAACTACGACTACCAACTGTGACCGGACTGCAATATATCTGCTAAACAGCAGCAGGGTTCAGGTTGTCTGGTGATGCATGACATCAGGGTTTAGAAATAAATGCTATCTAAAAAACTGTGAAGCCTGAGGTGTAAATTTAGCTCTTAAGGGTTGTGAAGTTAAGAAGACATATGTGAAACATTTATAGTTTCAATCATCCTGCTTCCTGTAGCTACATTTGAAATAACTTTATTGATACAGATTTCCAAGTTTTGAAGATAATTTCAGAAGCAAAAGATGTTACTCGAGATAAAATGGCAACACTCTCAATATTCTTAATAACCATATTTACAAGTATTATTAAAAAATCATACTATTTTGAGCCACACTGTTCAACAAGCTGACATGTTTGTTTTGATGACTAAGAGCTGTTGGCTCAGTCCCATTTACACTGCATTTATTTGGGACTATTTTTGCCTATGGATTGAATCACACTAGTGAGTATTTCAAGCAGAAGTACAACATAATGTTGGGAGGAAATGTTAAAACCACAGTGTAATGGGATCAGTTGGCAATAAGAAAAGTGTAGAATAACCCAAGACTTCTTCTTTTAAACAGAGAAAACCAAACTATCTAGTTCACAAACCACCATTTACCAAACCCAATATCTCAAGCTCTAACTCTTACAATTTGATACCAATAAGAAAACATTTGCCACTTCGCCGACACAACTAAGAGAAATATGAAAATAGTCCAGGGAGGTGACTGAGCTTGTATACCTCATCAAAATATACCACATTGTTAATATATGTGTTGTCTTTGGTCTATAAGAAAACTAGCTAACATTTGAGTTACTGAATCATATCTCTGCTGATGTTTACCCTACACTATTTAACACAAGCACATTTCATATCCAAGAAATAAAAACAATTTATTTTTTCATCACTGTACCATCATATTAAAATATAATAACTGCACTCTGTGATAAAATATAATCAATGATTTATGTTCCATGTTTGCAAGTCTTCAGGGGAGGCTGATTACCACATGAACTGCAGTCTGATTTAAAACAGAGCTTATAAACATGCCTACAGTTAAAAGTTTTAGCTTCCTTGCACTGGCTCCCTGTATGTTTTAGAATTGATTTTAAGATTTTACTTTACATTTAAAGCTCTATATGGACTTACTCCAAGCTATACAGCAGACCTTTCAATACCTGAGGATCTAGATTTATTGTGCATTCCAATTACAAAAATGAGAACTAAAGGGGACAGGGTGTTCGCAGTGAGGAGTCCGACACTCTGGAGATCAGGTCTGCTGAGTTAGTGAGCTCTTTTAAATCCCTTCTTAAAACAAACTTTTATCACAGAGCCTTCCAGGATTTTATCTGAGTCTTATTTTATTTTAACCTTCTTCCTATATTTTAAAAGAATTGTATTCATTTAGAGTTATTTTAGGGGAATTGCATGTCTTTTAAAATGGGTTTTATTTCTTTATCTTGTCTTGTGTGTTTTTATTAACTGCCTGTTTTATTTTGCTGCCCATGTAAAGCACTTTGTAACTCGGTTTCGAAAAGTGCTCTACAAATAAAATTATTATTATTATTAGTATTATTATTATTAAAAGTAATTTGGAACAATACTGGAATGAGTAATTGTTTTATGAATGTTCAAGGAATTTTTTTTTTGACAAACAATAATAAATTAACCCCATTGCACTGAAGTATGAATCCTTCATTTTAGCAAAGCTGTTGCTAGCGATGTGCATTTAGTCAATTTAACAGTTAATTAAATGTCACCCTTCCTCGTCAGCATCCAAATTACTAGTCAATTAAACAAATTATTTATATCTCTAGTTGCAATAATCCGAAAGTGCCGGGAATATGTTGTGCTTAGGCCATCACCCATCCACCCTCCACTAGCCAGAGCTTCAGCTGTGGTTAATGGCTTGTGCCATGATGCTCTACAGCTCTGATGTAAACAAGCACAGATGACAGATGGTTTGTTGTGGCGCTGCACGGTTTGGCAGTATTTTTAAAATAGAGATACAGTTACATGTAGGCTGTGTCTGGTTAACTAAGCATCTGACTGACCAGTAACCAGCACAGGCATGAGGACATTAACTTGCCAGGAGAACTGAAGACTGGTGGTGCTAGCTCTGCTAATGTTTGCCACACTCACCAAACTAATGTGACGTTGTTGGTGCAGATTCTGTGATCTTGTGTTTAGATTAGTTGTTGAATAAATGATTAAATTGTGACTGTTTTCTGAGTGTTCAGTAACCTTTACAATAGTCAGTAGTTAGAATTTAAGCTTTGGTTTAAATGACTAAGAAATTGGTCACTTTTCGATAAGATCAACACACTTTTTAAAATTTGCATTCAGGAAGATTGAGCTTTTTTACATTTTTCTACAGTCAAACATTGAGCAAGTTAAGAATGAGATGACTCTTGGTCTGTACTCATCCTCACTGTATGAATCACCAGTCTAACCATTCAAAACCCAAACAGATTGCATATTTGATGTTCTCGCTCTTTCACATTCCTTATACGTCATCATTCCATTTGTCTCGTCATATAAGCAGCTCAGTGTGGCGTGTTCACATGCACGTTTCAGTGAGTAAATCTGTGTGGCGGGATCCCATATGATACATTATTTTAGTCAGGTGTGGAGGAATCTGTGGACGAGATTCATAAATGAGTCACCGGCACAGTGTTATTCTGCTTCATAATACATGGATGTTACATCACAGGAGCATGTGTTAACTTAGAACAATCAGGACCTGAGGGTGTAGCCTCAACAGCTCCTGGCTAATTTTACGGGCACTTCAAAGCTACTGGAAAGTTCCCAGTGGCTGTGACTTGATGCTACTGGAAATGAGTCTGCTGCCCAGAATAAGACTGGTGATATGTTTTTTTCTAAGCTGCCATGACATTACCGTAGAAACATTAATCATGACTTCGTAGTTATGACAGATATTTTAAAAGAGCTAAAAATGTGGGGTTTTTTATTCAAAGATTTTGAGGAAAAACTTTATGCACCACATGAAATAAACACCTTTGAAAGTCTTATCAATAACACCTTTTATTATTTTAGCTTTATTGCAGTTTGCTTCAGATCTGGAAATGTGGACAGAATCTTAAAGAAAGCCATATATTTTAAAATATGAAGGCCCAGTCCTAATGCAGATAAACACAGGCCTCCCATTATCTGCATTCATTTGTTTACTTCCTTAAAACTGTGGCAACCAGAAAAACATAAAGAGCAGGCGGCCGCATGTGTAGAGCAGAAACAAAATAGAGCTACTACATGTTTAGAAGAGAAGTAGTTTCTTAGACATAGCTTTAAGTTGGTTCTAATGTGATTTAGGCATCGTAGTTCAATTTAAGACAGCTCATTACTGAAAAAAAGAAGCATATTTTTACATTGTTGAGGCTCTCAGAAGAAGGAACTGTTACTTTTGCTTTGAGTATGACACCAAGCAATTATTTTCAAAGGCCTGTTTCATCCACCCAACACCTACTTCACAACTAATATCACGTTTTGTTTGACAGGTCTTTATATCTAAGGTGTTTCCTACATTATTTAGCACCTTCACGGTTTACTTTAAAAAAAAAATCAGTTCATCCAGTTACTTCTGAAGTTTCCTCCTACTATTCATTCTTTACAAAAATATTAAGGGAATTAATAGAACAACATCTATCACCATGCTAATGTGAAGAAATACTAAATAAGCTAACAGAGAATTGCATGTTAACATCCAACAATGTCAAGCATCATGGCACCAGAGTTTAAGGTTGGGTAAAGGTATTACAGATAGCCAAACTGAGCCTGGTTCTAAGGCATGACAATTGTCTCCTAGAGTTTAACTTTGATTGAATAGACTATCTCCAGTCTTTGATTTCATCATTTTTGTTTGTAATTGTGGACTCCAATCACATAGTTAAGGCAGGCTGTAAAAATATATTACATAAAGTTAAAAAGTTATTAAGAGAACAGTGATCAGATACATGAGACAACTCTTTCTGCTTGTGACTGGAAACCTGAGCTGCATCCTCATTGATTAAAAGTCTTGAGTGCAAAGTGTTGATGACTAAAGACAGAAAGTAAGAAACTTTGTGATACAGTAGTATAACTGAAGACTTTATTTTTATGCTTGTAATATCAGATCCTGAGGTGTGGACACAGGACCATGTGCGGCAGTGGTTGGACTGGGCCATTAAAGAGTACGTCCTGGAGGAGGTGGACGTCATGCTCTTCCACACACTGGACGGCAAAGCGCTGTGCAAGATGACCAAAGACGACATGATGCGTCTCACGTCGGCATACAACGCAGACATCCTGCTCTCACACCTCAGTTACCTCCGGCAGAGTAAGGCTCGCCTCGTCTCTCAGATATCTCTCCCTCTCCAGCTGATAACATTGTTTAGCTCTGACAAAGTGAAAGGTTCTCATTGTTCTGTGAACGGCAAGTTTTTACCTGTAAACAGGATCAGAAATAGAATCAGACAGGTGTTCCCAGTCTGAGATAGGTATCTTAAAAATGATTGGACCAGCCAAGGGACTTAAAATAATGAGCTTTAATGATGAGAACTCACATCAACTCATAAAATAATGCTAATTTTAGCTTCTCAAACATGAGAATGTAATGTAAAACAAACACTGCTATACTTTAGATAATTATGAGATCCTTTCAGGGCTTTGTGTTGAGGCTTTAAGATCATGATCCCATCTGAAGCTCAAGTTCCTAGAATTGTGGTTTTTCTATATGATTAGGGTTGAAAAGGGGTGGGAAAATTCCAGTAAATTCCCGGAAAGTTCAGGTAAATTTCCATGGGAAGTTAAGCTGGGGAATTTTGGAAATATTCCAAATTGGAGACTTTTCATGGGAATTATGGGAATTTATGGGTATTAACTGGGAATTGAGGGTAATTTAATGGAAAGGTATCATATCCAAGCATAAATATTTGTTTTGTTATAAACAGACATCCATCCAAAATAGATATCATCTGTGCATGTGATGGAGGAATGCACTGTGCATGTAGGGGGCGTGGTCTCAATAGCCCTGCAGTGAGCAGTGTGCAATGTGCATGTGGTTGAGGAATAGCAGAGATATTCAACTGTACTTGCATGAAATTGTTTTTTTTTTTAGTCAGGATTATGCTAAAATATATTTTCCCCAACTATATCTAAGTTCCCTATTAAGAGCCAACCTTCAATTTAGTAAATTCCTGGTTTATTCCTGTTTATTCCCATTAATTCCCATTAATTCCCACAGCAAGTTTCCAACTTTGAAAATTCCCAGAATTTTGCAACTCTATATATGATGCAACCAGTGTAGCCCTTTGCCATATTCAGCCCAAATGTCTGAACACAATGCCCTCTTACCAATCCGACCAATGTAGCCTCTACTCTTCCACGATCTTATAGGACCCCTTGAGGTGTTGCAACCAGCCAATGGCTTGCAACAAACCCTCATTTAAACACATCCATGCCAAAAACACATGGTTGTTGTGATGAGCCGGTTTCAGATTGGTTTGGTTTAAGCACCCTTACTACTTGGCAAAGTCAGGAATAGATTGGGTTTAAATAACTAAAATGGTTACATTGGTTCTGTTTAGTGAGTGAATTATACTTTGTGTATGAGATGTAATGTACATAACTTAAAAGAAGACACTGTTGGGGCGCCAGTTGGCCTTGCAGTTTAAGCATGCGCCCCATATACAGAGGCTGTAGGTTCGACTCCTGGCCACGACCATCTTCTGCATGTCTTCCCCCACTCTCTGTCTCTCTTTAGCTGCCCTATCAATAAAAGAAAAAAGATAATGTAGTATTGCTCTCGTCTTTGCTTCAGGTAGCCCTACCTTCTCCTACCCGACCACTCCCACCAACAACACACCACCACCCCCAGCACCACAGCCCAGACTACAGGTCAAAGCAGGTGAGATCATCCACTCCACTTCATTTTCTTCCTTTCGTTCAAGGCCATGACATGTATTTCATCAATCCACTTATTCTCATCAAAGATTAGAAATAAAACTAAAGTCTGAACAGCTTTGAGTTTTCACCTTGAAGGATCTGTTTGTTGTCCCTGCCTTTTCTCACAGGCAGGCTTTAGACTATAAAAAAAAGGTAAAATAAGTAGGGCCGTGCAATTAATTGAAATGTCCTCCTTATCGGGATACAAACCTTCACAGTAAACACATCAAAAAAGTCAAAATTGAATGCACTTATTAAAAAAAAGGTCTATGCAAACACCAATGTTTTCTCAACATGGAGGCCTGGCTTTAATTGCCATACTTTCATATTTTAATGACATCAGATGATGCTCAGGCTCACTAACAGCTAACCTCAGATTAATTGGTTCCAGTTTAGTGTTGGAAAAACCACAACAGCCTTTTAGATCTACTTTTAGACACACAGGTATTGTGTAAAACATAGCAAGCAGGTAGGGAAATGTGCTGACACTTGTATGTACAATACTGTAAAATTGTGATAAATGTGCTAAATTGACAAAAATGAATATGTGAACGCACATTGCAAATGTTCTCATATCCTGCAGACCTATGCCAAAGTCACCAGTTGTTCCTTTGCTTATTATTCAAATTTTAATAAAGTTTAACTGAATGTTTGAGCAGCTTTTTGGTAAAAAAAACAAGCTTACTAATAACCCAAACAGTGATCACTGCATCTGCATATCCAGCTTTTTAGCATCTAAATGTTTAAGACTGCTCATTGACTAATGCATATTGATTCTGTTTGTACACTATCTGCTTTGGAATAAATGGCAGTGGTAGAGCTGGTGAGAGTGGCAAGAGAAAAGGAAAGCAGTCCTTTTTATTGTGTTAGAAGAATCTGACAGCTGAGGTCATGAGTCATTTTGAGTTTTCATAAAACCATGAAACGCTTACAAAACAGTTTACAACAGCAGTCCCCAACCTTTATGGCGTGTCATCAGAAAACAATAGCAGTCATGACCGTATGTCAGGATTTATTTCTAAGAGCTTTAAGCAGTTTTACCAAAGACTTATTTTCCTCCTAACTTCTTAGAGGGCTTTATTTGGACAACAGCTTCAGACTAAAATACATGTACCTCTTTGCTCACTCAATCTGAACCTTCTAACCCTCAGATTTGCATAAACTAGACATTTTAAGATATAAAAATAAGAATAAAATGAGGCAGTAACTGAATCGGTATGAGCCACCAGGAGCATTTCATCAGTATCTGCTCAAAAAAAATCCACATTCTGCATAAAACTCAGTTAAATTAATGAATATGTCCAACAGGAAAAGTTGAGATCAAAATCTAAAATCTTTTCACCATCGTCTCAAAACCGCTCAGCTTTTATCCTGGAACCATTTGACTCCAATACAAGACACAGAATGTAACTTCTTTGTCACTTTTCTTCACTTGTTGTTCAACTGCCACTATTTTCCAGCAGTCACATTGTTCAGATTTGTCTGGAGGTTTCATGGTGTGAATATAAACTCGGGGTCATGTTCTCAAACTCATCAGATAACGGCAAACAACTTGAATGATTTAAGTATGAAAAGTAAAATACAGTAAAGAACGCTTCAGAAACCATGTTAGGAAGTTTCAAGAGTTTTAAACGGTTCCTTGGCACAACACAGGCCTCAGTTTTCTAAACGTTGATGAGTCTAAAACTCAACAGCCAGTTTCAGACAGGAAACAGCTGCACCGGCTCAGGAAATGGGGGGTATGGGTCCCACTCAGGGGACTCAATTCACAATCTTGTGGCGACAGAGGTGGCCCGAACAAAAGAACACTCGCCAAAGAAACTGTGGGTCATCTTCAGACCTCCAAACTCTTATTGTCTTAGTCACCATTTACTGACTTCCTTCCTGTTATGGCTGAGCTGTCCGCTTCAAAGACTTTTAGTGCCTGAGGCCCGTCAGTGTCTGGTCTCATCTCTTTTTTTCTGGGTGTTTACAGAGAGCAGTTTTGATGAGATCAGCCGCAGGAACAGCTGGCCGGCAAACACCATGACTGCAGTGCCAAAAGGTATGACAACAAAAACTGAGTGATATGAAACCAAACAACAGGATTTCCATGCAGGAATAACCACTGGGTTGGCACAGAAATGAACTCGTACTGTATTTAAGAAAAGGTAACAGATGAAGATACAACAAATTCAGAGACGTTTTTTACTTTCAATTGTAGGACCCTCCATGGAGCACCAACACAGCACCAGAGTCACAGATCCTGCTCCAAGAATTGTGCAAGGTATGAAGGCAAAGTACTTTTAAATCACATGGATCCTGGTCACTGCAAACATCAAACAAGAAGGGGTGACACTGATGTTTCTAAAGAATGTTCTGATTATAAGTAAGGATGCACAAAATATAGACACCTCTGAATAGCCCAACATCATGTACAGTGCTACTGCATTGATCCACAAAAAAAGATCATTTTGTAATGAATCGATTACATGCAAAGATTGGTAGCTTTTCGATTGTTACAAGCTGATGTTATTTCCTCAAACTGCCAAATAGAAGAACTACTTCTGTCGGGTGTTACAGGGAATGTGGTAAAGAAACATTCCAGTGAATAAATGAAATCAGAAATGTTACTTTTTATTTTACAGATTTTATGCATATGTTTATGTGTGTATTTTTCAAAACTATGACAGTGCTAAGGATGTGTGCATTTAGTTGACTAAGTCATCTCCCTCGCTAGTCAGCATCAGCATTACCAGACAGTTAAACAAATCAATAACATTGTCATTATTTTTATCATTACGCCTGAAATGCTGTTCATGTGTACACTAGCCAGGACTGTTGCTCTGGTTAATGGCTACTGTCAGAATGCCATACTGCTCTACTACCCGGATGTAAACATGCACTGAAGTCAGATGGAATCTTGTAGCACGGCGCAGTTCAGCACTGTTACGCTTACATTTAGATAAAATAGAAGTAATTCAAATTCCTGTTTAAATTACCGGTGAATTTGTCACCTCAGAACATCCCTAGATTGAAAGAAAATATATTTTGAGGCATCGGTTTAGCCGAGCAGTTAAGGCAAGCGCCCCACATAAAGAGGCCTCTCTTCAGGCCACAACCCTTTCCTGCATGTCCCCCGCTCTCTGTGCCACATTTCTTTATATTGAAATGTATCACAGCTTTAACATAAGGAGATGCATGAAGAAACAGAGTTTACTGACAGGCATCTGAAAACTACCATAGAAAATTTGTTAGCCCAACTTTTGTATAAACAAATGTCAACCACATGGTGGCACTAAAGGAAAAGTCAGGGGTTCCCCCGTCAGTATGACACGTGTTTTGGGGACCATACGTCTTGTTTTAATGGATCCCACATATTTTCATCTTCATGCCATCCACAAGGCCTCTTTATGCTGCAACAGAGGGTCATGGCTGATATCAAACATCAGATCAATTCAAATTGACAAACACAGCAGGGGTTTAGTCTGCTGTGCACTCAAACATCACATATTCAATTATTGTGTAAATTTGATCTCATTTATGAGCTGAAATTTAAATGAACTTTGCAAACATTAAGCCTACAAAGACACAAAGTCATATTTGTAAGAAAGGAGACGGGAAAATAATCAGATTTTTCTTCTTCCCTGCAGATCCGTATCAGACATTAGGGCCCATTAGCAGTCGACTAGCCAACCCAGGTAAGAATCCGAACCACCACAAGATAAATAGCGACACAAATGAGGCCTTTACACTGTCTGCTTTGGCAACATGAGAGAGAAGCAAGCAGGGCAGGCACTGCCAAAATGACGCAAACATCAAGCATTACCTTTTGTCAGCAGAATTGCTTCACGCTTATGCTGAGACACAATCGGGCTTCCCTATCACCAAAAATGACTGTTTGCCCTGCTGTTTCCTCACAGAAGGCCAAGCCCTCAGCTCATCCAAGAACCGAACAGGCAAACAAAGTCCATACAAGCTGCCTGACCCCAGCGCTCACAGGCCTGTGGGTAGGTTTCTGCCCTGACGTCTGTCTTCATCCAAACCAAACAGTGAAAAGGTCACATTTGGTGGAAAAAAACAGGCTGACTTCAGAGTTAGATTTGTGTTATATAAGTATCAGAAAAGAAACCAAATCATTACCAACTCCTGAGGACTCTGTTAGAAGGAAAACAGAGGAGCTGTCCAGGGTCCTGGAGTAACTAGATGCAGAAGAACAGTTTGTTTTTTTAAGCTTCTTTTAAGGGAACCTGGTTTCTATAGCTTTATATCATCACTCAAATTATTACAACCTCCAAAGTGATGGACCATGAAAATAATAATTGAACCTCTAGGGGAGCCATTGTCCCCACTTAACTACAGAGTCGTCACTTTTCCTAAATGAGTGCATATTTCTTTCGGACACTTTTTGTATCATTCAGTTTTACGCATTTCTTCCTCTAACTTCAAATACAGTGAAACTGAATGTATGAATTATATTCCGTGCACATGTTTAGGGGTTTGCTGCTTTTTGACCACTCCTGAATATGAACTCTATCATTTATGTTTTGCTATTTCAAAGCTACAATCTGGCACTAATATTACAAATTTCACATCTTCAATCAGTTCGTTCACCTGCTAGTTCTTGTAATCTTTACCAACGATGGTCAGATCGACTTTTGGTCATTTTGTACTACATGTTTTTTAAAAGTGTCCTTAAAGGTCGTTTTGATGATGCATTTTATATTATATTAATGTTTTTATAATTTACTGTGATTAAAAATGAAACAGGAATTAGTTTTCCCTCAGAAAGTAAATAATCAACATAATCCAATGAGATTATGTGAGGGTCAGGTGGTTGGATTTTATTTTTAAGTATTAATCAGAATATATAATTTCATGATGGGCGTTATTGGCCTCTCTGGGAATTTTGAAATGTCTTCCCTTACATCATAGATCCATTTACCCTTCAACTTTATAATTTTTTTATGCCAAATCATATGAAAATAATGTATGAACAGTCAAACCTTAATTTTTTTGAGCAGCCATTGATTCCATGTAGTCCCTCTTTGAATGTTAAGCACAGACGTTTTACAAATCTACTTCTGGTAATTCTGTTTTATGTTTTTTAGCCTAAACAAACACAGAAGTCAGCTCCTGATTCCTCAACCCTTCCTCTTTATTTCTCTCTCCACAGGTTCAGGGCAGATCCAGCTGTGGCAGTTCCTCCTGGAGCTTCTTTCAGACAGCAACAACTCCGGCATCATCACCTGGGAGGGCACCAATGGCGAGTTCAAGATGACTGACCCAGATGAGGTGGCCAAGCGCTGGGGAGAGCGCAAGAGCAAGCCCAACATGAACTACGACAAGCTGAGCCGGGCTCTGCGTTACTATTATGACAAAAACATCATGACTAAAGTGCACGGAAAGCGCTACGCCTACAAATTTGACTTCCAGGGCATCTCACAGGCGCATCAGAATCACGGAGCAGAAGGAGGGATTGTTAAGTACCAGACTGAGATGTCGTACGTCCAGCCGTACCACAGCCATCAGCCCAAAATGAACTTCATGGGTGGCCATCCTCCGCCCATGCCCGTCTCTCCCGGGAACTATTTCGGCCCTCCGTCAACTTACTGGAACTCCTCCAACAGCCCGATCTATCCTGGGTCAGCCATGACCAGACATCCTGCCTCTCACTCCCACCTGAGCTCGTACTACTGAGGACAATGTCTGTCACACGTGAACCTCATAACAGAGGAGAGAAGCCTGAATGTGCTAAAAAACAAGAGCACACTCCAACCAGGACACACCTGAGCTGAACCCTGTCTGAACTGAGGGTGATATGACGCTACGGTCTGTTTTAAAGAAGGCATTATGATGAATTTTCCACATTCCTCATTAAAGGACAAAATGTGATGAATGAAAGTGATTGCTATTATACTCATGTCAAGACTTTCATGAATATACTGATGACGCACTGTATTATTAACTGTTCAAATGTTATGAAACCAAGTTATTGTGTAAGTACTTTGTTTAATAGAACCTGTAAAGACCACAGTCGGAATCTTTACTGTTTGAGTAGCACCACAGTTTTGTAACTATTTTTCACTTCAAGGGTCGGAAACTGCAGTTATCACATTAAATGACCTGACATTTGTAAAGGAGAAATTGTACAGAATGACTGTTTTGTAGCAATGTAACATTTACTCATGATGTAAAGCTAATAAATGGCGCTTGTATCTTAAAAATTGACTTCTGTGAGCTTTATCGATTACAGCTTCTGGGTAAAAACTGGGCTTGTGTTTTTTAGATTTTTTAGATTGAAAAAGGCTTTCAGTGCCTTTTTCCTCTCTTGACTTATCTGCATTAACATGTTTATTGCAATTTATTAAAGTCCCACATAAATGCTTTTTTTTTTTAATCCCATTCTCATTGCACATGTAGTTAAAGATTGTAGAGCGTCTTCCTACTACTGCTGTGGTGGAAAATAATGACACCACGGGGCTTTTGAACAGCAACTCACTTTAAAATACTCCCACACCCTCAGTGGGTATTACTTTTGACTTGTCAGCTGTGTGCAAAACAGTTTGAGTTACCACCTACAAGATAAACTTACAGGTGCAGCTGCTCAGACTGATGTCAGCACAACTCTGTTTGGGAGAAAGCAACCAAACATGAACTCCTAAATAGTGCTAATTCTGTCTCATTAACAGGAGGATTACTGGACTGCACACCATATCAACACTGACTGGACATTATGTACAAGCACCCCTGCATATTTCTTATTGTGTTGCAGTGTTTTCCTTTATAAAACATCTAAATAAACACACTTTCACATAACAAACACTCCGTAATAACACAGCTGTCTTCTCTGAGGAAACCTCAGTTTCAGACCACACTGGTGTAGAGGAGCAGCATTTATTTAATTAATAAATCTAAAAGTCATGAATATAGTCATTTGATTCCCAAATCAAGACACTGGTAAGAATTGCTTTATATTGTGAATATGGACTGAAAAATGTGATTAATCCTGATTAAATATTGAAATTCTGCAATTAATCCTGATTTTCAAAATCAATAGTTCAACAGCCCGGATTGATATTGATACATTTATGAAGCCAGTCTTCACAGATTCCACCATCAATAATAATCTTTAATTTTGTGGAATGACAAAATGACCATATTTCTAACAGAGCTGTTTCACTTTTATTAATTACTTTATATTTGTTTTAAACACGTTTCAACGATGGATTACCATTTTTAACAAAAAGGACTTTCTACAAAGTTTACCACAACTGCTTTGAATGGAGGAGGAAGATGACCACCATGCAGCAGTGAGTTTTTTTAAAACCCAAAGACAGTCAAAGGCTCTGCATTTTGGGTTCATTTGATGCACAATGCTGAAGTGCTTAGCCATGGAGGTTGTGTTCCTCCTTGCAAGAATGTATTATGCAACACAAATTGTAACCTGGAATCTCAGACCTCTTTGCACGTTCAGCTGCCCTCACAAACAACAGACTGTTAGAATTCTCCTCTCTGTATTTTAATACCTGTTGGCTGAAAGTTCTATTTTATTCCTTATGAGACAGTCGATATATTGTATTTGTACAGCAGTGATTAGATATAATAGACAGGGCTCAACTTGAAATATATTACGTCACTGGCCCCGAGAGACTCATTAAAATAAAACGTTATTGATTAGTTACTTAAATGAACCAGGTTTCGATCCCTATCCCTTGTTGATGATTCACCTAATCCCAATGTTGCAATCCATTTCCTGTTAGCAAACACTTTTTTATCTTGTAATACTCAATCACACTCCAATTTATTTTTCATATACCTCTAGAGTATTTCCTCAGGCTCATTAAGATGTACACAATGAGTCACCCGGACTGAACTTACCAAGGTTCAATTTCAGTTTTATTTGTCAAAACCAAAGATTTCTTCAAATATTGTACGAGGTCGTGTGACCTCCTCCTCTTCCTCTTCCTCTTCCTCCTCCTCAACAACTGCAGAGCCCTTCACCTCCTTCTCCTTTTCCTCCTCCAACTCAACCCACAGCACTCCTTCACCTCCAAACGGCCATTCCAACTCCTTCACCGTGTTCTCCACCTTACCCGTTTTAGTCACTTCTATTGCTTCAGGTTGTAGAGTCGTCTTCATTTTGGTCACCTCTCTGGTCATTGCCGTTTCGGTTGTTGATGTTGTTGTCGATGTTGTGGTTGACACCCTCTTCCTCTTTGGAGCTGCGGTGGGTTTCACTTTTTGCCCTATTGTCCATGGCCTGCTGCTGACTATCTTAGTCACTGAAAAACATTGAATTTCAAAATTATAATTCACATGTAATTGTCCCAAAATAAAAGCACAACTTCTCTACTTTGTCTTTATAACCAAGTTTAAAACACACTAAATGCTTTAGTCTTTTAAGTACATATAAAAAGATATTTTCAAAAAGCTGTTTTTGTTGCAAATATTTGAAATAAAACTTAACCTCTTTATACAAATATTTTGACAACTGACTACATCACTTGGCTACACAGTCCACTCTCATTCATAGGATTCAGTCATTGTTGGTTGATTGACTTTTGGGATTTATTTGTTTAAGATATTTTTTCATCCCTGTGTTTTTTGTTATTATAGTAGATGATGAGCGCAGAGCCTACCTGTTGATGCAGCAGAGTTACAGATGGAGTCGCAGCAGGCGCACACTGAGGCCTTTCCATACAGTTCAACCCACCTAAGGCAAAAAAGTGACAAAGAGTGGATCACTTTGACGCAAGAACTTACTTTCAACTCCTTACAGGAAATATGGTTAAATGAAAACCTAACCTCCTTGCTTTTGTGTCGTAGTTGCAGGACTTTGCTGTTGGTGTGGGAGTGGAGCTGCCCACAGACAGGCTGCAGTGCATGTAGAGCTGCTACAGGAGATCAGATCACACAGTTTAACTTTTTAGTTATTTAATAGTCTTTAGGCATGTTATATACACATAAACAGACATAAATACAAGTGACTTAAAAAAACTCAATAACATGTCATAATTTGATGGATTTTGCTCACCTGGCCTGTCATTCCTTTGAATAAGAACGCGTCCACAGAAAATCTGGCAGCACTGCTCTTGTAGGGGATGAATCTGGAGCGACTCTCTTTACTTTCAACCATACACCTTAACCAGAGAGAGAAAAATGACAGCGCATGTTAATGCATTAAATATGTTTTCTTTATAACTAGAATTACTGGCTCAAGTTGTGTGACTCTGCAGGCTAAACAAACTACAGATGTATGTGTCCTCGTATGTCTTATGCTTGAGGGGCCATAAGGTTTATGTTGCTCAAGCAAAAAGCTAGAGCAATGACTGTAGATAATGCTGCAAATGAGAGTTTTATCAAATAAACAATGAATTCTAAAATAATTCCCCTTACCCAATTTAATCTCAACAGCACAGGAGATCCAGACAATTACCATGGTCTCAAGATGCTCACCAAAGATTTGTATCACCAAATCAGATTCAACTTAAGTTACATAATGCTGATAAATGACTGAAAAAGAGTTTGTTTTGCAGAACAGTCAGCTGTTAGTCAGTTAGACCTCTGACCTCTTCAATACAAAAACTCATCTATTCACATTTTTATCCTTTTAGATATTTGAGTGAAATCTTCAATGACTTGAGCATAACTTTTTGAGTTATCACATAATGCCTTTTGTATTCACTCACTTTGATGTTTGACCAACAAAGTTTATCCTTGAATCCAAATGGATCTTCTAGGCACATCTAATACATTTCTCCAAAGTTTTTACTTATTTATTTATTTTACAGGCACAGAGATTCAGAGATAGTAAAAATATAAAATGAAAACGAACTAGGGGACAACCAAAATTATCCTCGGCCCATAGCTACTGCTTGGGCAATCATAAATACTGAAAAAAATGAATCCTAGTCTTTAGGTTGTACAACGGGTACAAAGAGTCTGTTACCCAAAGTTTCTCACAACGTCAAAGCGTGGCGTGGAGGTGTGGGACTTCTCAGGTGTGGCGTAACACTGGTGGACATACAGTCTTTTGTTTTGGGACATGGATGGAGCCTCCGCCTCAAAGTACATGGGCTTGCCGAGCACATACTGGTCTGACGGTAAAAGCCTTTCCCACTGAGCTGAAAGACAGACAGAAGGAAACAAGAAGCGAAGGTTCCAAGATTGTACGTCATTGAGAAAGTCATAATAAAGCTTAGGGTTCTAAAACTGAAACAGAAGAACTGTAAATGAAACTCTGATTTTCAGATTTGTGATTTTAAAAAGGACTGTACAAGCTCACACTTGTCTTAGAAATAAAGAAGTTCAGGATAATAATTTGTTAATGCATTTTACAACTATGTAAGACTAAGGTCAACTACTGCTTCCTCTGAAAGCCCATTAGCTTTTTTTCAGCTCTCAAGCCAACCCAATCAAGATCTTTCAGAATTGAAATAAATACTGATGATATATTTTAGCAGGTTTTACCATTTCGTGGAGTTAGAATGAACTTTGCTTGATTCTTCATTGGTTTGAAGATCTTGCTCATCCGCATCTTTGGTTTGTAGCCAATTTTGTAGGAGTACTGGTACCTGAAATGTCAAAAATATGGCCCCAACAGGTTTTAAAAAGTCAACAAATTAATAATTTGTTATTAAAAAAGTACACAATCCTCTCTGGTCTCCTACCTGTTATAATAACATAAAACAGGAAGGCTGAAGGGCGCAGAACGTCTGATGGGTCTTTGGAGCTTCGGTGGGTCATATTGTAGAGTGTTTGAATAAGCCAACTGGTTATTGATGATCTGAATAGAAACAGTTGGATAAATAATCAGCCTACCTTAAACCAAACTCAGAATCTTCATCCTGACACCTGCTCTGTAATGCTGCGCTCGAGCTAAATGCTTACACTTACGGGTTAATACACTGATTTACTGAGATGTTAAGCACATTTACTGCTCACAATGTGCCATCTCTACATTATAATAATAATAATAATACATTTTATTTAAAGGCGCCTTTCTCTGCACTCAAGGACACTGCACAGATATATATATATATATATATATATATATATATATATACACATACACAAATTTACATTAGAGGAAACAAAATCAAAGTCAAAATGACAATGAAAACAATATAAACTAACAAAGTGGATTATTAAATGACACCTAAGACTATCAGCATTGTCATTATTTTATGTAGTCATTAACTAGTTGTTGGTCAAAGAAACATTTTAACCTTGTGGAGGAACTAACAGGAGGGAGTATGAAAGATATTACAATTCATCAAAATATTCTATACCTATCTGAATTATCTTGATGTTGTCTGTACTTGCAGCACAATTGATACATGCTACGTGTTTGATTGTGCAATCTGTGTGCAGGTGTTTTCTTACATTGCGCTTTTGAGTACTTGACTCCTCTGAGCCACCATTAAAAACCCACAAGTCTTTTGAGTCTCTCAAAACAGCTAATGTCAGCCTCTTGATGGCGCTATGACACAAGTAAGAAGATCACCAAAATCAGTCTAACAGGGAAAAGGGAACCAGGATTCATTTTGCACCAGGATTGATGCCAAGTCATATCTGGATTCTGACCAAATGCTCTGCCAACCACACTGTTACCTGGAAGGCCCAACTGCTAGCATGCTAAAAACCAAATCCATGTTATGCCTATGTAGTAGGGTTGCCAACTGTCCTGTATTAGCCGGGACATCCCGTATATTGGGCTAAATTGGTTTGTTTCATACGGGACCTCAATTGTCCCGTATATTGACTATTAACTCTTCTAAATACAGCAAACTGCACTCTACAGATCCTAGATCAGACAAAACGGCAGTGACAGATCATGTGCCAATCACACCGCCTGTCATCCAATCACAGGCCACTAAATGGTCAGACTCAAGAAGCAGATGCAGCACAGAGCTGATCAAAAAATGAACTTCAAATATCTGTGAACTGTGACTGGTCATGTAAGGACTTCTCTCTGGCTGTGCAAAAGGACAAAAGACTGCCTGAGTCAGTCAAGAGCAGCAAAAAGTATCCATGGAAAAAGTAAATTTGTTGAGTCATACTCCTCTTTTGCATTTAATTTTTTCTTTTGCCTGTTTTTTGATGTTTATTCATATGAGGTTACATAATGATACAGTAAGGATTAAAGGGAATATACACAAGTTCTGCATTTACAGTTGAATCAGAATATGAACATACGCTGAATTCTCACATCATGCTCACACCACCATGGCACCGTGCACCTGTCCCTTATTTAGTAGGGAGGAAGTTGGCAACCCTAGTGAGGACTCAGGAGGCATGACTCCACATACTTTTGTTTGCACGTCTTTCCAGATTGCCACAAGCAATATGGCGGCGACGTTGGCGTACGACCCGGCTAAGCGGTTTCTACATATGCCTGGATATGTCTATGCTAAAAACTATTAGCACACACCAACTGTCAGTCATTGTTAGCATTAAGGGAGCTTACCATTTGTTTGGTTCCACACATGTCGAGGTCGTATTCAAAGTTAATGTAATCCCGTGTAGATGTACTGGCTCGGCACGTCCCTAGTTTGACATGAGACTGTAGTTTATTATCGGTGCCAAAAACGCTCCTCTCCACCTGCACGAGCATCTTGTTCTGCAGGCACGAGGTTCTCACGGAATCACCCGAGACGTTTGGCGGACTGGTTTTTGGTCGGACCGGGAGCAGGACCTCACGAACGGGCTCAGGTAAAGGTTCCTTCCCGGTTCCCCTGACTGGGGAGAAATGCTCCTTCTCCACGAGCGGCAGCCGTGAGTCCACAGACACTGGGAGGTGCAGGTAGGGTGGAGGTAAGAGTGGCGTTTCTCTCCGGGAGACTTCTTTCATGGCCTGGCGGGGCTGAGTTAAAGCACCAACCGTTGGTGTTGTTATCAACATAAATGACAACGTGACAATAAGTGAACAATGAACCATAACCGGAACTTTTGGTCGACGATTACAAGTTTGTGGTAAATTCTAAGATTAGAAACTGAACCTTCATCTCAGAGTGTTTTCATGTGTGATTCTGGGGAGTCCAATCAACAGCATTTGTTGACTGACCGAAACACCTGTTGGAAAAAGGCGGGTTAAAACAAACTGACGCCTCATGCTGGTGGGTTCGATGTCAACGGTTCCCAAAGTGTGGGTCGGGACCCCCCTGGTGAGATGTCTTCCAGAATGTTTTTTTTTTCCCTATATCTAAAAATATTTATTTTTTTATTCTTGTTTTTATTTATTTTTATCTTGTTTTCTTATGTTTCTGTTCCTTTTTGTTTGTACTTTTCATTTGTATTATTTCTTTATTATTAATATTTATTTTTTCTTACCTTTTGTTGGTTTTGTATTACTCATGTATGAGCCATTTTTACCTATGTTGTTTTTGTTTATTGTTTTGTTACTCGCACAATCACCACAAGGTGCACTTCAGGTAAATGGGCAGGTAAATGCTACAAAAGGGGCACAGGTGAAGTAGTGATCTTGGGAACGGTTTTTACCGCTCATCTTAGACCACACTGTTGTTTTCATCACGCATATCACCATCAAAGTAAGTTGTTTTACATATTTATCTTTAGGAACAATAAACGGCAAGAAATAACGCAACAATAACCTCGGATTGGACATTGGATTCTTTTAGAAACGCGTCAAAAACACCTCACTCCCGCACCCAGACAGTGACTAAAATCAGGTCAGGGTAGTCACTACAACTCATATAAATTGTTAACTTGTGGTCAACAAAGAAATAATGAAAAAATGCAATAAAAAAAAAAGTTGAATGACAAAAGTTATCTAAAAATAGTATATTATTCTCACTTATAGTAAAAAGTATCGACATTCATAGTAGCAAAACTTGAAATAAAGCCTTGAAAATAGAAAATGTAATGAGTTTTCTGCCTTTCTTTGTTGCCAGATGTGTCCTAAGTTTAGGGTTAGTGAACAGTGAATTATCAAAAGCATCAGTAGCAGTAGGTTAATTCATAACGGCACAGGAAACACAGACACATGCTCATATAGGTAGGCTTGTTTTCTGCAGACCAGCTAAATGAAGCCACATCAAATCACTTTGAGGGTCAGCGGGGGTCGCCAAACTTTGGCACCTATATTTTGGGGGTTGCGGGCTGAAAAGTTTGGGAACCTTTGAACTGAACAACCCAATGGACATGATTGTCCCGCATTTTTAAAGTCTTCTTATTTATTCTGGCCCAGTAAGATGGATACATTGAACTGGTTGCTTTTGTGTGACAAAACATTTACTTCTTTTACAGGCGTTGGAGACAAATAAGTAAGTGTAGGTTTTATTGTCTTCGGTCTTTGCAGTTTTTTACAGTGCAGAATAAAACAGTGCAGTCGGTGAACAATGAATTAAGCGTTTAGTTCACAGTATGTATATTACTGATATAATATATTTAATATATTATTGAATCAATTAATTTCTTTTCAAGAAAAGATACACAAGATACAATCAGGTAGAAATGATCAGTACGTTGCAGAGCTGATATAACCAACATTATGTAATACATCTAAAACCAATGAAGATCGAAAGGACATTGATGTTAACTAGTTAAATGATGATATTACACAGCACAGAGTTTTTAAAATTAACCATAATAGATCATATTTGCTTGTCTATTATCAAGCATAATCTCCTCTGGCCAGTGTTGAAGTAACCTGTCACTCTCATCACTTTGGAGTCTATTCATGGCACAACTTTTATCCTATCTTTCTAAATGGACAACCAAAAGACTGTAACTTAACCAACCAACATGTGACCAAATGATGCTGGTCATATTATCATTTACAAGCCTGTGCATCCTTCTTGGCTGAGGTTTTTACAATTTTTAAAGATCTGTAGGTGGGGGTTAAGATGTACGCATAATTGAAAGTGACTGTTTGATAGAGATAGTTTAGTTAATCACAGCTCAAGACAAACTCAGCAGAGGAGGCATACCAAAGTTATAGGAACGTAAGCTCAGTATGTCACACACATACCCGCTCATTCTTCTTAAGACAGCTCTGCAAAGAGAGAGGCATGGTTTTCATGTTGTTAGAAGTAATGAGAGGAGATCTTGTTTGTCTAATTTACATTGCAGGTAAAACAAAGCACAGGTCAGAGCACAGTTAAAGTTGAGTATGGTGGCTGTTCAATAGAAGGCAGAAAAAGCAGCTCCATTGGTTCTCCTTATTTCATACAACATGTGTATGACATAAGTAGTGTGAGTAACATGACAGTCCAGTAGGGTGTAGCAGGCGTTTCAGCTCCGTTGCACAGGTGAGTGTTGCAGCATTCATTGGTGAAGGTAAAGTTGAGTCCCATGGTGTATTTCTGGCCTGTGACTCCACACAGGGAGGGCGGGATGCAGCTCTTCTCATACAACACCACATGAAGGTCTCCTGAAAACCAAGAGCTTCTTAAGAACACACACAAAATAAACCACACAAACTCAGTTCTCTCTGCGCTGGGTACTACCCCTCTCGGTTCTTTTTCTCAGTTTTGATTCATTTAAATTTTGTTCAGTGATTTAAGGTAACCCTCACCTTTCTCTCCCACAGCTCGGCTGGAGAGGCAGACCTGCTCCCGGGGACATTTGATGGGGAATCGGATGCAGTCTATAGGTAAGATGGCGGGGAACACACAGGTGTAACAAAAGAGGGGATCTGAAGGAGAGACAAATTGGTAACAGCCACAAATAGGTCTTCATTTTTCTTCATACTTAAAAAAAAAAACCATTTGCATTAACAAACAGTGCAACAATGTACTCCATATAAGAGTATACAAAAGAGAGATAGTTTGAGTCTACTTGCAAATAATATGATAATGTCATGAATTTAAGGAGAGAAGTAAACTTCAAACTGTAAAAGGATTATGTGTGGTTGATAAAAAAGAAAAGAAAACTGTTATTCTTCATGAGAAAGCTTACAGTCCAGTTTGGACATTTTATTACTGTAGTTTATTCTATTTAAGTCTGAAGGTCTATTAGTAGATTTCATGTGAAAAGTTGTCAAGTTTGGGGTAGCTTACTTTTACATTTAAAGGTACAGTGTGTAGTTTTTAGTGGCATTTAGTGGAACAGACTTGGTAGAGATGGAATATAATATTCATAAGTATGTTTACATTAGTGTATTATCAACTTAATTTAAAAACTGTTTTTGTTATCTTTGGATGAGCCTTTTATCTACATAGGAGTGGGTCTCCTTCCATGGAGGTTGCCATCTTGCACCACCGTGTTTGTACAGCAGCACAGAACGGACAACAACTAATGTATTTTTGTATTTAGTGAGTAGAACCACAAAATGCACTTGTTGTAAGACAGACGAGTAAGAAGAAGAGAGAGTGATTGTATGATGGACACATTTGATGTAAGAAATCTTGGAAATGGAGGTTCATACTCTTCATGAATCACAGGAGTGAGCAAAGGAGCATTTCAGTCAAGATTCTGACCGCTAGATATCACTAAATATTCCCATTTCTACACACTGTAGCTTTAAGGCATTATTATTATTAAATCTTTTCTCTTTTAGTCTCTTATCTTGATTAGTTTTATTTTTCTGACTTTGTTTTATTTCTTTTTAATCTGTTGGTTTTTGCTTCTTTTTTTAACTTGCTTTATTCATTGTGATCATAAGGGGTCTACCTTTTTTACTTACTTCTCATTTTCTTTTTGCAACTCTTATGTTGCTTTACTCCCTACTGTTCTGTTTTCATTTTAAATGTATAAAATATTTGTTCCTTTTAATCCTTACACTTTTATTCTGTTTAATTTTATTTTGCTTTAATTTTATTTTTTTATTTGTAATGCAATTTGTAACCCTTTATTGAAAAGTGCTATTTAAATCAAGTTTATTATTATTATTATTATTATTATTATTATTATTATTGTTGTTGTTGTTGTTGTTGTTGTTGTTGTTGTCGTTATAATTCTTAGTATTATTATTGCTATTATTATTATTATTATTATTATTATTATTAAGCTAAATATTGTTAATACAGTATTACTTTTGCTATTGCAATGTTTACATGTTTATTTGAAAGTATATAAATAAATAAATTACAAAAAGTTTTGTTGTTTAAAACTAGAGTTATACCGTCTCAGGCCTACATTAAGTTGATTTATTGGCAAATGTTTTGTTTATTTTTCCCCTCAAACTAAATAAGAGGCCATCGACATGGTCTCTAGCTCACTTTATTATTTTTCACCATTTTCTAACATTAACAGATCAAACATCGAATTAATCCACGATAACATGAGCCCTTCTTTCAGAAAATGTAATTGTACAAATGTTGACATTCTTCATTTTTAGGCAGAAGCATTCACATACACACACTTATGTTTTGTTGACTCACCCACAGCTGGAAGTGAACAAAGGAGAAGCAGGGGACAAACCAGCTTCGACATCACTGACTGTGTCTCACAGCTTCCTTAGTCCTCTTCTTTTGTTATCTTTTAGAACAAACCACTCACCTTTTAATTTAAAAACAAGAGGCTTGATGAACACAGCATCTTTAGTAACTAAGTTCTGTTTCTGATCAGCTCCGTCAAAGCTTTTCTGCCTTTTTTAGTGGCTTCAGCAGCAGTGATCCTAGCTCTCATGTGGTTTCTGCTGAGATTCTGTAAATTAACTCCAAGAATTTCCACGCCTCCCTACTTATGATTCAATTAGTTTGTTAGCTTCACAGTGACAGCCTGGATTTTACCACACTGTCCAGCAAAGAATAGCCCCATTCAGATTTCATGGAACAAAGAGGCTTTGTCACGAAACATTACCATTGTTTAAATTAGAATCTATGTAAAGAGGCCAAATTTCTAGGCTCTTATTTAAAGTTTTTTTTTTTAAAGATTAACAAGACTCCAGTGTGTACAAAGGTATAGCAGGGCAGGTTTATTAAATCATGTCTTAATTCCTAGTGAAAGACGTTGAGTTTGGTGGCTGTCAAGTGACCTGCAGTCTCATGACTAGAAATCTAAGCAAGGGGTAGAGACAGAGATTCTGACTCTGTGGAAGGGTTTCACAAAAGTATTTTAGGCTGCTTTGCTTCACAAACAAGAGACAAACATTCAGTTCATATCTCCAATACACTCTAAAAAATGCACTTTAATGAGTAATTAAATGGACCAATCATTTCTGGTCATTCAGATTGATTGGACAATAAGATAAATGGATTAGGCTCTACTCTCTCTCTCCATTCAGCCTCCATTTTTACTGTTGTTAGTTTCTCCAAACAAGTAAGGGGTAATTGTTCTGATCATGGTCGTGTTGTTATGATATTAGAGACAAGATAACCCAATTAGATGTGGATTAAAGGGTAATGGAAACTTAATCTTGGTTTATTGTTTATTAAGATATTGCCAGTCACATATAAAATGAATGATTTTTACTACAATGAGTTTTCAGCTGGTGTCGAAACAGACTGGGGTTCATACTGAAAATCTACCAAAGCAAACAAGACTGCCAGAGACTAGACTGACTATTTCTGTATACCAGTTGTTACTCTTAATGCCTGTTAGCGCTAACACTGGGTAGGCCTCTGAAGAGGGCGTTGACAACTCGCTGCCAAAACAGACATGTACAACAGATTCCCAGTGAGTGTTAAGGTCTGTTTGACACAGTTGGAGAGGGAGGTTTCCCTTCACCATTAAGGATTCTTAGTAGTGTGTTAAGTTTGAATGGCACATCAATTCCAAGTTCAGTAACACTTCACTTGTTAAATGGCTCACATCACATAATGAATTGAGATGTGAGCCAAATTAACTAATGAAATTTTATGTCCTCCATAACTTTCAATGTGAGACGTGCGGCCTTTTAATCTTTTTTATTCATTTTGACTGTAAGAAGGAAGCAGGATGCAGTTTTCATTAAAACACTACTTTCGCATATTTGGAACATGATCATTAAAGAGGGGATGTATCGCTTTGTCCACACAAAATTAAAAGTTCCTCACAGGCGCGTTATGTTCCTGTATCTGAGAAACTTCAAATCAATCTGTACCCACTTGTGTAACACTTCAAAAGAGGAGGCTAGAACATTGTTTCATACACAACTTGTTTCAACTCTTATTAGATGTCAGTTTTGATTTATTTATTTATTTTTTGGATAATGAGGGAAAAGGGAGAATTTTGACTCTTTGTGTGCATTTCAATTCAAAAGCATGGAATTTGTAGCCCAAAAAAAAGTACACATAGAAATAAGAACTGTATGTGGATGTAAATGTGAATGAAGAAGGTCTAACACTGATGTTTGGAGATTAAATCTGGACAGCAATCTGCTTTTGGTTCATCTTAAAGGTGTTCGATGAAGGTGAGGTCTGTTTCGGACAGTTCAGTTCTTCCACACCAAACAACACAAAGAAAGAAATCTCCTTTATTGGAACTAAAGAGCATTATCTAACCATGAAGTTTATTGTTGTGTTTCTGTAAGCAATAGTAGCAAATGAATAGTCAAGATGTGCTTTATATGATAAATGTTAATGAGATAGATATTGCATGATTTGACCTATCTGACTTAAAGGTGACTGAAAGACATAAAGAAACAAAAAAACATGTTACCTCATAGACATTTCGGTCAAATTTAGGTGATTTCATTCATATTTCATTGATATTGCATCAGTAAATCTCACACATGCGTGCTCTACATCTCTCCTGGCACACTTCACACTATCCTCTCTCTCTGCATGATTTCTGCAGCCTTAAAGGACACAAGAGAAGGGTTTCTGGTTTCAGCACGCCCCCTGCTGGAGAAAAGATGGCATGGCCCGCTTGTCCACCTGCTGCCGCCTCATGCGTGTGACAGCGGCGTCTACCTGAGCTGCTGCTCTTTTGCCGTGCTGGTCGTCCAGCAGCTGCAGACAGGCGCGCTGTAGCCTCACCAGCTCCCCCTCATTGGAGGTTAGACATCGCCTCAGCACTGCACTGCCCTGAGAGACACAGGAAACACATTTACCCGCCTGCCTTGTTTCAGACAGAAATAGGAGGTATGACAGAATAGGAGGTGTGTTAAACCACTGAATGCTTTTTTTCAATACATGGTGCGAACATCTGTTCATGTATTTGAATAGAAGCAGACTCTGGTTATGCCTTGTTTGTTTTTATTTTCACATGAGAAGAGAGGCTCATCCTAGGTTAGCTATAAACAAGTCGACTTTTATTTGATCTATCTTTCAAACGAAGTTTAAAGAACCAATGGGAGCATCGACCTGTACTCCATATTTTATTTTGCTTCTCAGTGTGTGTTTTTTGTTTTTTTTACCAATAGCAACTAGCAGCCTAATATATTGAGTCAAGAGCTGCAATGATTAGTTTATTCTTCTAAGAAAGAGGGTAGCCATCGATCTGTATTTAGCAGTACACACCTGTATGAGATGAGCAGCCTCAGGCAGCTGTGTTCCTGGGTGTCTCTGATAAACTTGCACCAGAGGCCTGTTTAGTTTCTCTCTGGACAGGATGTCACCGCTGTACTCTGGACCCTGCACACAAAAAGCAGAGATGAAACAGTGGCTTGTTGTCATTGAGTCTCAAGTAAACTCCCCTTTTTTTTATCTTCCACACTCACCTGCAGTCTGTCGTGGCTGTGACGGATACAGTTAATCTCTCTCTGCTTACGAAACATGGCCTGCCTGGTGGCTGCAGACATTAATGTCAGGTTTTGCTATGAAGGACGGATTGAAAGAGAGATGTGTTTTTACTTTGGAGTCAAAATGATAGTCAAAGTATTTCTGCATGAAAGATGTTAAACTGTTTTTTGTAATTGTGTCTTACCTGCAGACCGATTGTTTCTGAAATCTTCTTCACCAGACCGTCATTGACGGTGCAGTGAACAGCTTTCTGCTTGGCGATGGCGCTTGTTAGCATCTGTCTGATGTTTCCCCTCAGCAGCTGTGACTGGTTAACTGTCAAAGTGGACTCCTCCAAAACCTGTTTGCATTCTGCAAGGAGACAAATGAATGATTTAAGGGATGATTAGTTTCATTTACTCAAGCTAGCATTTTTTTTCCTGAAATCGATCATCATTCCTGCTTCAGAGATTGATGCAGATTTCCTGTGTGTCCTGCTTGTACCTGGTGTAAAGGAGCTGACGGGGTCTGTTTTGGTGAAGGTCTCTGCAGAGCTGCGGTGCCTTCCAGCCGAGGCACTGTTGGGCAGCAGCTCCAGGACACGAGCCCTCTCACTGGCACTTTCCAGCAGCTTTCTACTGCTCTGACCCAGAGCCTGGAAAAAAAGTGGAGATGCTTCAACTGGACAGACTAGAGCTGGAACTTGCAAAAATTTTTTATAATTGATTAAAGCTGCTGTTGGTAGTCGTGATATAAACATCAGTTCAAAAGATTGTTGTGAGCGTTCTATGAGGAAGTAGTGGCTTCCCAGCTAATCAGGGCGACATAGTGGGGCTGCCACTCAACCAATCAGGACGGAGGATTTGAGATTAGCTATGATTGGTCCGTGGTAACGGGAACGAGGGGAATAACAACATTGCTTTATACAAAGGCATTGGAAAACACAGAGATTTTGCGATAGTCTCAAATTACTTCACTTACAGACGAGTACTGATGGGTATTATGACCTTTTCTCCAAACCCAGCAGAAAAAAACTAACATTTTTGACAACATTCCTACCAACAGAAGCTTTAACCTCCCGATTATCAATGGATCAGTTAAATGTTTTCTCTACGCTGTGTTTGGAAAAGTAAAAGAAAAGTCAACAATTTCCAATAAGCCGAAAGTCAAATCTGCTCTTGTCCAAAACCTAAACAGGTTTAACTTAAGAACAGATTGGACAAAGACAAACTGCAGCTTCTCAAAATAAACACTTTCTCTAAAATTATGATCAATAAATTATCACACTAGTTGCTTTTTAATTATCTGTCAATGCACTCATGGCAAACTGTTGCAGCTCTACTTCAAATGCTGAAGTACTGAAGTAGTTCAAACTGTGGACTCTTAAATTTGTTTCATTTGTGCTCATTACCCCTGACTTTGATTGTAAATATCAATACTTAATAACATAGAGCAACAATACAATAAATATAGAGTGGTAATAAGACAAGGGTGCAGCTTATAGGTGCATGACAGCTCTGGCAGTGTAGATTTTCATCCGTCACTGATGCCAGTAAATCAGTAGAGAGAGAGAGAGAGAGAGGGGAGGGGGAGGGGACTTTAAAGAAAATGAGTCAACCGATGAAGGCAGAACAGTGACTCTGGAAATCACCTGCAGCTGGGTCAGTGTGTTTCTCAACGCTCCCTCCAGATCCTGTTTCAACTGGGCCAGCTCTCTTCTCTCACATAGCAACAAGTAATCAGCACCATCCATCTCCTGCAACGGAGCAGGGCTGTCAGTGAACGTATCTCCTCTACTTGATGAATGAAACGCACAATACAGAACTTAATGAATTAATCTGTGGCCTGTTGTATCACTTACACCATTATGGTGTTGTATTCAGCTGTTATATAACCTATTTGCTGTAAAAGGATTTTAGAATGATGTTAAATTAGCAGACCGTTCCTTCAAAAATATGAGAGCCAAATCTCTCAAAAATTGTTTAAACCAAATGTTCTTTCATTGAAGATATAAAACTCAGTTTCAGCATTGACACAAAAAAAAAAAAGAAACCAAACACGAGCCATTGAGTTGTACAATTTTTCAGTGATTTCCTCTTGGGTGATGATGGAAGTAAACAAGTGACCCTTCCACTGAATGTCACAATGTAAAAACTTACTGTTTCTGCAGTGGACGGCCTCCCGGTCCTCCCCTCAGAGCTCCTCCTGTTGATGTTCAGATGAGTCCTGAGGCTTCGAAGCATCCTCTCCAGGTGACCCCTCTCCCTCTCCAGCTTGATGCCCTCCTCCCTCACCTTGCCAGCTTGCCTGCGCAGCTGACCCTCCACCTCCCGGACTCTCCGCATGTACTCACCTGCCACGGCAACACTGGTTCCAGCACACTGCTCACGCAAGCTGGTAGGAGGGAAAGGGGCCACAAATGTCCTCTGGGAGCCACCTCGAAACTTCAGACAAAGATAGACTGTAATGTCTAAATGACAAAACTAGTGTGGAGTACATTCCCTCAAATACTGTGTAGGGTATACAACACAATACTGCTACCCCTCCATATTTCACAATGCACTTTTAACTTGATGTATTAGATATTATCTTTTGTTTATAGTTACATTATATAGGCTTTTCTTTTTACAAATCATGTGGATGTTCTTAAGACTGACTGCTCATGACTAAATAAAGTAATACAATTGGACAGCTCTTAATGTTAGGATCAGCTTTGAACACACCTCATCTTAGGTTATTTTTTAGCTTTAAACTTTAAAGTTTCTTGTCTATTTCTACCTTTTTAGTTTGGAAGAACAACCTGCAGATGTTTTATTATTGTCACTTAAGATGCTGCCTCCCCTCAGTTTTCAGTTTCCATGTGGGCTAAAGGAAGTCAGCTGAAATATATCTGTTTGCAAGCCTGTGTTTGTCTTACAATTGATCCTGTAGTTTGGGGTCTCGACAAAGTCTTATTGCAAATGCAGTCACGACTTTCTTCCACTTTTTCCCTTGTGATCTTATCTCCTGTGGTTTCCGCTGTGCTGTCTGGTTGCTCGGGAGTCAATAAACTTGCGGAGGCGCTGCAGATCCGGGTCCGTCCTCCTGCCCGAGTCTGCCGCACCAGGCGCTCCGCTCGCCGGATGGAGCGAACCGTGCCATCTCGCCAAGACCTCGGTCCAATGGTGATAGAGCTGAGAGGTACTGACTGGACCTGCATTCCTACACGTGCACTTTAAATGATATCCAGTTAAACGGGACTATAATCGATCACTCCTCCAAATACTCTATGTCCACATGATGCATCCCGGTCTCGCCTGACTCTGTGTAAGGATCTGAGCTCCATAGCAACTGTTCTTGAAGTAACAAGAAACTCAAAGCTGTTCAGTGATTGGGTGGTGAGGAGGAGACAGGAGGCACTGACATTCAACACGGTTTACTTGCCCCCCGGTTCAGGTTCAGAGGTTACATTCCCATTCATTTCCCCCATAGATAAATTACTGAAGAGGATTAGGGCCACTGGAAGATTTTTTTTTTTTAAGGACATGTCTTTTTATTATTATTATTATTCTGAGAAAAAAGTCAGAAGTCTGACTTTTTTCTCAGAATTCTGACTTTAATTTCAGAATTCTGACTTTAATTTCAGAATTCTGACTTAAATCTCAGAACTCTGACTTTTTTTTCTCTCAGAATTCAGACTTTAATCTCAGAATTCTGACTTTTTTTCTCAGAACTTTTACTTTAATCTCAGAATTCTGACCTTTTTTTTCATAATAATAATAATTTTAAAAATGTTGACCTTGTTTTTTTTCCCACTGTTCCTAATCCTCTTCTGTAATAGATAGATACAGGTACCAGACTGACCATTACAGCTCATAGAGGGGTGTTAAAGTGACATGAAACTCCAGGTTGCCTTCATTTTCAGTTCACGTTATTGGAAACTGCGTTAGAAACAGGTTAGAAAGCGTCTACTTACGAGGAAATGTCAACAAGGTAAGCGTGTGTAGGACGTAAATGCAGTCACTGCAGTGTACTACAACTCCCAGTGTGCATTTCGGCACTACACGTCAAGCGCCCTGACCTATCTCACTCTGTTGCGTGTGTAGTTAGCAGCAAGTTTAAAGTAAAGACGACGATGTGAAGATAATTGAAGCCGGAAATGTACTTGTCCTGTTCATTTACATTTTTAATAAACTTTATCGTCTTGTGTGGAACTATTCCACATTTGCGGAAACGGTTTTATTTTCTGCGACTACTTCTCCATGGCAACAGCAGCAGAGGCTTATGGGTATTGTAGTCCCGTCAGCGCTCAAACAGCAGAGCAACATTTCTCAGACACAAGGTTGAAGTCATAACATGTACCCACATTAATCTTGTATCATCAAGGATTGCCCTGTGTGTATATATTTGTTTTCAGTGAAGATATGGTTCAAATAAACTTTTTAAATGCTAATGATTCTTCAGTGATGACCCAGCTAGTAATGTTCTGATCTAAAAACATTCTGTTAATGTTACAGAGAATGTAACAATAATGTTTTCAGTGGGAAGTTTGCTTTGTGTTCAAAGAATATTCTTTAGTAACATTCTCTAAAAACATTTGGAAAATATTTGGTAAACATTCATAAAATGTTAAGTGACAGCAGTGCCCTAATGTTCTTGAAACATTCTCAGCGGGAAGTTCTCTTTAAGTTCACAATTTGTTCTCAGATAACGTTATCTAAAAACATTCAATAATCTGTGACCCAAAGATTGTTTTCAAAACATCCTTTGAATGTTAAAGATAAAACACTCTATCTTTATTCTAATCAAATATCACCAGAATATTCTGAAATAAAACACTTTGTGATTTGAGGCGTCAGAAACATCCGGAAAACATTTTTTCATGTTGCTTTGAGAATGTTGCTTCTTTGTTATTAAGTGACATTATGGGAACATTTTATGGAAAACATTCAATAAGCTGTTACCTAAAGAGTATTATAAAAACATCATCTGAAAGTTATACACAATGTTCCCCCTTCATTGATAATTAACAAAAAAGGAAATTATTTAAATCAATAAACATCCTTAAGATGTTCTTTGAATGTTACACTCAAACCCTTGTCTTGAAACATAATCAGAACTTATAGGGAATGTTAGCCAATGTGGTGAGAACATTCCCTGCTAGCTGGGGAGGCAGGTCCCCGACTTCTTTAGTGATTTGAGGCTATTTTTAATCAGTAGTTCATGAAATAACAGCATTACGACAATTATGTATTTTGGCTCAGAGTGTTTAATTCTCTTGAAATAAAAGAAAGAAAAAGTCTCCAGTTGTGAGTCTCTGACTAACAATACAGGAAACGTGAACTTTGAATAACAGTGAGAATAGTCCCAATAAAAAACTCGAGACATGTACAAAAGCAGAAAATGACAGTTTTTCAAAATATTACTATGGCCCCTGATATTCCCCTCCTGGAATGCTTAGCATTTTTGGCAGATCGGTTGTAGTTAACAAAAGAAAGTAAAAAGATAAACACACAATACCACTGTACAGGTGTTGAAATCTGATTGGCTGCAATATTATACCCATAAATGATCCTCAGTTTGACTAATAATCACCATTCAGAAATGTCAACCATCCCACTGCATGAAATGGAACCTAATCAGTACCTAACCATTAGACCCATCACATTCAAAAATTAACTAGATACAGTTATTTGGTCATTTATAAATCAAGTACTAAACAAACAGCTACAAGAAGGTACCTACCTCCACACAGAAAACAATCAAGCTGTGTCTGACACTCTGAGTCTGAAATAACTTATTCACTTCAGAGAGTTACTAACAACTGTGGAAAACTAAACTTTCCTTTGGCCTGTGCCAGAACAAGTCAGGTCTGAAAATTCAACCTACAAAAGATAAATATAAATTGACTTAATTTACACTACAATAAATACACTGAAGAGCTGACAGAGTAGTGCAGAAAGTGCAAAAGTAATCTTCCATTTCCGTGCAGTTGGACTGCAGGGCAGTAGTTCTCCATCACAGTGTGTGTTTGACGGCAGTCAGAGGTTCACGTTTGTTCTGCAGGTTCTGCTGCAGCTCTCTGAACAGGTGATCCCGCTCCTCAGCATCCAACAAGATTTGCTACATAAGAGGAAAATAAATAGTCTTCGTCAGAATCATGAATATTCAAAAGGGAGATCACACATTTCACAGGAATACACAGCAGGACGTCATGGTTTACTCATTGTTTCTAAATCATACAGTAAATTTGTATGTCAAGAACCACATACCGGTGCAACGCAGATTGTTCCTTTTAGTGTCAAACTGTATACTTTTTAGAGTGACTCCCACTCATGTGTTTTCTACGACACATTTTTCTTGGTGAGAAAGTGGGTGTATAAATACTCAATTGGCCCAGGTGCTTACAAATGATTTACAGATACAAAAATGAAACTACACAAAAACAGACAATAAAGCAAAGGATGGTGAGAGATGGTTGGAGAGATACTTTTTAACTGTGCTCCATGGTGTGTTTTTACTTCTTCCTCTCATGCCTCCTTTTATAGCCATCAGCTATTATGTAATGTTAAAATGACAGCAAAACAAAAGAGAACTTTCAAAAGAGCCTAAAAACAAACACAGGGCTGGTTAGTGTGAGGTATGTGTTGTTGTCACACAGCACAACAATGGTTACTTACTAAGCCATCTCTCAAAATAGCTCATCGACTTAAAGGACCAATGACAATGAACAAAACCAAACTGGCATGACAACATTTGTACTTTAAGGTTCTTGTGCTCTTGACAGATACCAGACTGAGATAATGTCTTCCTACCCGAGGAAACCATCTTTGTTCTGTCACTTTTTTTTTTAGTTAAAGGAGGTGCACAAAACCCATTATTATGTGATTAAACAGATACAAACAGACAATTCTCTAATTTGAATTGCTTGAAACAACATTTATTCAGACCTTTGAAGAAAATGTAGTGATCGGGACGGCTGTAGCTCCCTCAGTAGAGCGGGATATACACAGAGCAAAGTTCTCAAAGCATGGGCTGCTGGTTTGACTTGGACTTTGCAGCTATTTGATGCATATAATCCCTGAGCTCTTGTCCCTATGTTTCCTCTTTAACCTCAACTACAACATTAAATAAAGTTGAAGGCACATAGTTGACTTTTACTTTCTGTGTTTGCTTGATCTATATAAATGTATTTTACTTTTACAGATTCATTTTAAGCACCAAAAGCTCTCTTGTTGTCTTTAGGGGTGATGTAACCAAACACACATTCAACAGCACATTCTCACACTGTACCTCAATGAGTTTGTCTCTCTTCTCCAGACTGTCTCTCAGTTTTCTCTCTGCTCTCTCCCTGTCCTCTCTGATGTTCTGCCAGGCTCTAACCGCCTCCTTCTTCTCCTTCTCTTTCTCTCTCAGCTCCTGCTGTGTGTCTCTGAGTTGAGCGGTTAGAGAGGACACCGTCTGGCTGTGACTCTCCTGCTGAGTCTGAGGATGGGGAAAAAAACAGGGAGAAGGAGAAGTTGAAAAGGTTGAAAGTTGTTAGTGCTGTGTTGTCTTTGATCATTTGAGGTTCTTGGTTGAGAGGAAATGTAATCCTTTAAGGGCTATAGCTGCTGGGTTAGGGTTACATGCTGGGTGCCGTTGTTACATTGTGAATGTATAATATTTTGTTTTACTACTCCATATTCCAATCATTTAAATTAATTGCTCACATTGTTTAATATCTTCATAATATTCAGACATAATAGACTTGAGTACTCAGAAAAAGCTATATAAGTCCTATAAATAATTATAATTATAATTATAGCTATTATGATAATTATTATGATTGTGATTATGATTATTATTGTCTTTTCAACTTCTCAGGACTCATTCTCACATCTTTAAATGCCTTGTTTGCTTTCACCGAAAGTCCAAACCAGAAACACGACGTCAGTTCAAACTTATTTGACATAGGAAGAAAACGTCTTCTAGTTGAAGAAGCGAGGGATGATTGTTTTGTTTTTTTCTTTTTGCATAAAAAATGACTGAAACAACTTATTAAATCTGCTCTGTTGAGATATCTAAAATTAAAATAGTTAGAAGATTTTTCTGTTGATTGATTAGCTAATTCACAACTTAAAATAAACTCTTAAACATGTAATCAAGGTGTTAAGTTAAAATATATCAGATCATTTATTATTTTATGAAACAGTTTTGTTAGATCACTGCTTCAGTTCTCTAACAACTGATTATTAATCACCTTTAAATTGTGTTAAGAATCAAGCAGCAGCAGTAAAAAAAAGTCTTTCTCAGCTCAAAGAGTAGACAGCTCTTCTCTTCATTCCTTATACTTGTATCTCACCTGCACTATGTCCTGGTACTCCTGCAGGGCTGTGGTGAGTTTGGTGACTTCGTTGCACAAGGTGGCGCTGTCTCCCTCCCTCTCCACCAACCAGGCTGCCAGCTGAGGCCCGCCTCCTGTCAACCCCTGACCAATCACAGAGCAGAGAGACAGGACATTAGATGAGTAATGTTACCCTCTAATTACAGAGAACAGTATTTACAGTGAAAAGGACTGAGGTTTGCAGAACAGAGAAAAAACAAAACTGAAACTTTATTTTAGAAGTGAAAGAAGATTAAAATATAGTTCATTCTAGAAATTAAGTCATACTGTGGCAATTTTAAAGTTCTGTAGCAAAGATGACTACCTATAACTATAGCAGAGTGTGCAGTATCTTAACATAAAATGAGAGATCTAACAGTACTCCCATAATTAATCTAGTTTTAATGTTCAAAAAGGGATGTCAAAAATGCAGGACAGCCCATCAGCGCTCTTTGTCTAATAAAACATGATAATAGTGTAGGCAGGTTAGTATCATGTTTTATTTTCTGAGCAGTGTTTGACAGTAAAGTGAACTCTACTCTGTTTTTTCTCTGAAGTTTTTCTTTGTATGCAGTATTCTTAATTTCTTAAATTAGACATATAACTCATCAAAGTGGGTTAGCTAGCATTGTAAGAGGCAGATTAAGATTATGACTTTGAAAAGTCTGCAGTATCATTTTATTGTTCTTATCCATCGCACAACTTGAAGCTCTTATCGTCTCTCAATAAAAAAGTGTTACTGTTTGGCATCATGACAGATGCTTCCGACAGCAATACTCAATCAAAGCTATCAGATAGTTACACAAAACAATGAACTACCCCACACATGAGAGAAGAGAACCACAATAATGTGCTCATCAACCTAGTGAACAAAACCACAAACCTGAGCTATGGCTGCCTTCCTGTATCCATGTACAATAATATTCTGTATGCCAGAAAATATTTAGTATCTCAAGTTCACTATGCAACAACATCCCGTTATGTCCTGTCACCTTTTGTAGTGAGTAGTCAGCAGTTTATTTTGTGTCTATCTGACCCTCAGTCTCCTGTGCAGTGTATACTATGTCATAGACTGAGACATCAAGAGAGCACAGACAGATGATTGACAAACTGTGTCAGATTTTCAAGTGAGAGGATCAAAGTTCAAAGGGCATCTTTGTGACTCAGTACTCTCCAAACAAATGCACACAGCATGGAAAGCACAAAGTCTGTGGGTGATGTAGTTTGTACCTCAGTGAAAAAAGGGTACAGTAAGTGGCTTAGAAACCCTCCTAGTATCAAAGACAGCAATAAAGTGCTACCTAAATCCAGTTTAAAGCTTTTGCTTACAGTAATTTCATTTATTTAGAAAGTTTTATTCATAAACTCAAAGCTCCCATGAGGATTTTTTTTGTTTCTTGTATAAAGTCACATCCTGCTTTCTTTTAACATTCAACGTATCATTAGTATCCAGAGTGTGCAAAATAAACATATAGAAATAGTCACTCTTCTTGTTAACACTCTTGTTTGGGTATTTTTAGATCATATGAAGACATCAGTATTAATATCAGTCTGATTAAGAACCAGCTGCAAACTCCTCTAAGGAGCTTTAGGTTTCTGTAAAATAACAGATTTGTTTTGCTTTAAGTGCTCAAGAAAAGTTACACCAGTAATGTTGTATTAATGCTGCATCCATAGATTACCTGTGCATCTTTCTTCTTCAGTTCCTCTTTGAGACACTGAATAAGAGCCTCCTTCTCTTGCAGGACTGTGCTGAGCGCCCGGTCCTTCTGTTTCCACACCTCCCTCTCCTTCTCCACCTCCTCCAGCAGGTGCTCCTTCTCTCCCAGAGCTACTCGTAGGTCCTGGAGCCAGGACGAAATGGAGCTTTATCTCAATTAAACTTCAAAGTGACAGAGCACAAATGTACCTAATGTCATAAGAATGTGGATGTGTGTGTTTTGAGTCACACAGTGTGTATTTTATCCATGCATGTCCTCACATTGATAACATCCTGGTTGCACTGCAGGACGGTGTTTAGTGTGTCCAGGTCTCTCTCTCGGTCTCTTCCAGCCTTCCTCAGGGCCTCGATCTCTTTCTCCAGTCCCTTCTCTTTCTCAGTCACGTCTGACCTCAAAGTCTCTAGAGCAGCCTACAAATCACAAAACACGTTATGTTTACATTTCAGAAATCTGAGTTACATAATTATATTGAATCTGCAGAGATGAAAAATCATTTTAGTATTTCACAAGCCAAAACATAAAAGAACCTGCAGGGTCAGCTCATCAAATGTAAGGATCAGGGGGCCTCATGAACGCGCACAGAAACGTGGCGTACGCTCTTTTACACGGCAAAGTTCAGATGTATCAAGAGTGAAATGACCGTGGAAATGTGCGGTGCCTCACGCCAACTTCATGGCTGGCGTATGCACCATTCTACAGCTGTTGATCCTTGCGCACAGATGCATACATGTGGATATTTTTGTGCGTATGACATTTTCTGGATTTGAGCGTACGCCATGTTTCAGTAGGAAATTCACGCAAGTCTTTGTACATGAGGCCCCTGGTGCTTTGATCGCATTCACTGAGTGTTCAAAATGTATTTTCTTGATTTGAACTGTTGATCAAATAATCAAAGGCATTTGTAGACGTAGTTTTGGGCTGAATAAAAACTACAAACAGTAACTTAAAGAAAGCTCACAGGTTTATGAAATGTTTAAAGAAAAAAATCTGCAAAAAATCATTAGTCGCAGGGGAAAATGTATGATCTTTAAGATTTGATTAGGTCAGTTTAATTAATTGAGTTAAAGAGCCATCACTTCAGTGAATGTTCCTTTCATTTTTCAGCCAAAACTAAACAAAAGCTTTATTTTTTTTCCAGTGAGGCACTGGAGCAGCACCTAAATCAGTCGGAGGACATATACTCCAGATTCAAAGACAGACTGATCTGTTAAAGGCCTTTCTATGTAGACCTTGGTGTGATTTTGTGACAGAAAGTAAATAGTCATCAAGAAAAAAAGGTCTTGCGTCCAGTGAGTGTTCCTATAGAGGAGGAGAAAATGATACCTCTGTACTGTAACATTTCCGGGAGGCCTGATTTTTAAAAAATGCCCAATTCAAGACCTGTGATAATTTTCCGGGACAAGGAAATAAGTCTGATGCTTATCAGGAAGAGTCGGTTTACTCATGCAGACAACTACTATGCTTGTGTGTGGGGGGTAGTATGTGTTATCCAGTGAAACCCAGCATTTAGGACTTCATATCAGTAACCAGTACAGCGTCAGCTCTAACCTTGTTGTCAGACAGAGCTTCCCTCAGACTCTCAGTCAGTTTCTCAGTCAGCTTGTTGGCCAGCTCAGTCCCTGCTCCCTCCTCCACACACAGCCTTCTGATCAGACCCATGCACTCCTGAAAGAGAGGACAAATATCTCTGCTTAGAGCTAAATACCAAACACACTCACTATAAGGAACATTTAAGGAAGCATTTGTTTCTTTAATATCTGATTTGGGCATCTTTAATAAAGTTCAATGATTGAAGGCTTGGGTAAGTGCCACGTTTTGTAACATCAAAGACATTTCAAGTAATAATCAATGCTCAAGGCCACAGTAGGCCAAGCCAAAAGTCATTATACTGCAAGCCCAGCAGATGTGAATGCAAATGAGGACAGAGCTGTCATAAATCCACAGCTCTATCAAACATGCCGCTGCATTTACAACCAATCTACCTCACCCTGAAACCGAAATCTGTTAGAACCTGCTGCAATCTGTTAAGAAGTTACAAGACTCAATCTGCAAGCTCAGAAAAGATAACACATGAAAATTACGACTGTACTCCATGAAATGATGTGTTTCTCTAACATTTAAGGCATTAAACTCAACGTCCCCAGCATATAAAAATAACTTATCTTTTTAATGTAATATAGTTTTGGGTCAACTCTTTTATTCTGTTGGATAAAGTAACACAGGAAGATGGATTCTACTTTCTTATCTGCGCCATTAGTACACAGCTAAAGCCAGCAGCTGGTTAGCTTAGCATGAAGATGGGAGCAACAGTGACACTGTTGGTGCAGTGCTAACAAAAACAAACATCTTCACATCTTCCCTAAACCTCACACCTCTAAAGCACACCCTGTTTTGTTTTGTTTGCAGGGAGTCGACTTGCTGTTTCTGACTGTTTTCAGCGTTTATGCTAAGCTTAGCTAAGAAGCTACTTGATGATATTCACATTTAACAGACCCACATTTAAGTTGTATAAATCTGTCAGGAGCAGTTCCATTAAACTCCTGCTGTAAATCATTAATGTACTAGCACAGCATACTGCAGTGTTTCAGGTACAATGTGGTAAACAGACAAAAGTAAATGCAGCTCTGGCACTGCCTCTTTAAGGGCGTACAGTGGCTCCAAAGACAAACAACATTCCAGCGAGCTTTGATCCAGCAGCAGAGGATCCAACCCCAGTGTGCATGACTGAGTCCTGTCTGCCCTCATCACCTCACCCACCTGAATCAGACGCTCCCGGCTGTGCAGGGAGTGACCCAGGCTCTGGAGAAGAGAGCTACCACCTTCCTCCTGGACCAACTGCAGGAGAAAATAAAATTCATTAAGATGGCTTCATTCAAAAAGGATTCCTTAGTACTGCTGAGAAAAATATAAAACTGATAATACGACTGCTGATGAATATCTCCATTATTTATTAATATTATGGATAAATTATTTGGACTATAAAACACAAACAAACTGAAAAAACGACCTGTTACACTTCAATCATCAAATGTCTTGTGTTATAAAACAAAAAAAATATTAAAAAAGAGTTCAGTACAAGAGAAAGTTAAAGACACAATGATACGTTTTGATATGGCAGGATTGGACATGACGAGATATGACAGCCGACACATTGCCCTCATTAACAAAACGAGCAAAACACTGAAAATTCTGCTGTCATTTATAAATTGCAAGATAACATATTTGTTATGTGCATGTTTGGTTGACTAAACGATTGAACGTCTTTCAGCCTAGCTGGTCAGCACAAGAAGTTTAACTAACTATTGATGTTTTTATTACTGAAGGGCCAAGGCCCCAGTAATATGGTGTGTCTCACTTTTTACACAGCCACCCACCACTGGCCGGGGCAGTAGCTCCAGTTAATGGCTACTGCCAAAATGCTACAAAGCTCGACTACGCGGATGTAAACAAGCACAGTGGTCAGATGGCATCTCTTAGCATGGTTTGGTTTGGTAGTATTTTGCTCCTGAAAATGGAGTTACAGTTGTATGCAGGTTGTGTCTGTTTAAACTGGCATCTAACCCTTCAAATGGAGCAATGCATACCCAGCACAGGCCTGTGGACATTAACCAGTAAGACCAACGCCTGGTGGAGCTAGCTCTACTAGTGTTAGCCGCACTCTGCAAACCAATTTGACATCGTTGATGCACAGATTCTGTGATCCTGTGTTAAATAAATTGGGCTCATTTTTGACTGTTTTGCGAGTGTTTTAGCCGGTTGGGACAGTGTTATGGTGCTCTTTAATAGCATACTGTGTGATGTATGACTGTATTATTTATTGTATTTTTTTATGTGTGTTCTCATTGTCATTTTGATCCTTTAAAGAGCAGCTAACGTGTGCAGCACTGATGTCAAAGACAAATTTCCCTACAGGGACAATAAAGGACATTGCATCGTATCGTATCATTTTCTTACCGTCAGACTAGCTAGTCTGAATTTATACTTCCACTTAAATTACAGGGAAATAAGTCGCTTCACAAAAACCCTAAATCATGTCACGATACATCATAATATTTTATTGAGCTAAGAATACAAGATGGATGTCATTACCACCGTTGTGAGGAACCATGGAGGAGTGACTGGGCGTGTCTAAGTGGAAGGGGAAAAAGTTAAGAGAGCTGTGTTGTGAATAAATTAAAAGATCAATATCCTGCTGCTACCAGCATTTCTTATTTTCATGAATATTATTTTACTCTTTTAGGCTGCGCGTTGTTGGCATGACAAGCGGGGATCAGTTATGTGCACAGTGTCTACAAAGCAGCTGAGAGGCCTTTCATAGATATCCTCTATCATAAGTCTGCTGAGCCTGGGGCAAACTCCACTGGTCGGGGAGGATTCCTGAGAAAGGCTGAGTATGTGTGTGTGTGTGTGCGTGTGTGTGTCTTTATCTTCACCTGAGCACGAGGAAACTGGGACACACCTTTTCACAGCCACAGTACACACACACACACACACACACACACACCCTCCATTCCTTTCATAATGCTATATTTGTCCTCAGTCAACAGTCACAGAGGTTTATGGAGCTGTTTGTACATGTGACTGAGGAGTTGCAGTGCAGTGTTGCAGTTTATAAAAACCTGTTTTTCAAGAGTAATAAAAAGGTTTGAGGATATTATCTGCTATCACGGCAGATTAAAATACCTGTGTGGCGGATATACATCAAAATCTCACTCGCACACAGTCTTATTCAATCTTGACTTCAATATATTTGGTTTTCAGGTTACTGAATTTACACATTTTTAATTCATTAATAAACTTGGACTGCTGCTTTCTTTAGGACAAAACAACACAATCATATAGTCTCAATAAATATGAAGCTACAGCTGGAAGCTACTTGTCATAGAAAGAAACAGGAAGCCTGAATTTGTCCAAAAGAACAAACATGTCGGTCAAGCAGCGCCTCTGAGCATTTCATCTCCCTTTACAATGATTGGTATGATTTTACCAGGGATCAGGTGTCAAGTACTTCCCATCCATTATTAAAAGAGTCAGAACATGTTGCATACGTTCATATTTTCAAGCCTAGGTAACCTTTTATAACTTCCTCATGGTCATGGACAAATCTTTAAAGACAGACTTCAGAAGTGTGTGAACTCTATGACCTGTTACCTTCACACACACTCAGGCTGTTTTCGAAACGGCCTGCTATATGCTACCTACTAATTTAGTAGGCAGTAGGTATTGCCTACTACATACTGCGTTTGAGTTTAGTATGTAGCATGACTGTTCTGTTCAATCTGTGTTGCAGTACGCTGAGCCAGACGTCACTGAATTTCCGGTTTCAGACTAGCTGTTTTCTTCGGTTTCATGTCTTTATGCTAAGCTAAGCTAAATTGCTAAGCCAGTAAACACACTTGCAAAACATGCTGTGTCATGTTACACCACTCTTTGAACATTTCAGTTAAGCAAATTATGTTGAGTACGGCAACAAACTTCACACTCACGGAGGCCCAGTCTTCTGATCCGTTGACTTCAGTTGGTTTGCTTTTCCCATGTTTCAGTTCAGCCTCCAGGGTCCTGATGCGGGACACAGCTTGGTCCAGCTGGCCTCTCAGGTGTTTGACAGCATGTTGAACCCTTCCAGAAGTACTCTAAAATGGTAAAGTGATTGCATTATAAATATGGGTTGTGGTATCAGTTGTTAAAAACAAACGTGAAATGTTTAATTCTAATCTCGTGGACTGCTGGACTGGCCTCAGGTGCTCCCGGATTTACTAATGCAGCTAGCTGTGTCAATATTTACAGCCACTAGTACACACAACATCTGGTCAGAGTTCTGTCAGTTGTACATGTAAATATAGTAAATCTTCTGCTGATTGTGGCATGCTCGGACAGGAAGGAAAGCACTTACCTCTCGATGAAGAGGCATGAACTCATCCCTCAGCTCTGTTAGGACATCCCCGTCTTCTCCCATAGCATCCCCTCCGTTCTCCACTTCCCCAAAGCTCAGCACCCTGTTCACTCTGGGTGAAACCATCTCTCCAGTTTTTCCTAAGAACCTCCCGTCCTTCCTGCCCAGAATTGGGATCCTACTCCCTGATGGCGAACTGACCGGCTTCCCTTCAATACGTCTGAGCTCATTTAGCACAAAGTGAAAACCCGGTGAGTCAAACGGGTCATTTCCATCGAGAGAATCCAGAGACTGGATGGAAGCAGTGCGGGAAGTTGCTTGTAAGGACAGAGTCGACCCTGCAAGTGAAGATCGACTGGAGCAAATGGATGGCACCCTTTGCCAATTGAGGGGCATGCTCTGAGATTTGTCCCGTGACAACGGCAACGGGGAGAACGGCTGAAAAGGCAAGTGGCGAGGCACCCCACAAACAGACTCATAAGCTGAGTCTGACACCCGTAAAGAATCACAGCCCTCACAGCCTTTGCCCTTGCTGCATCTTTTACCTGTTTTTATAAAATAAGGACAAGTGTCCCACTTCTCAGACCAGCACTCAAACTCTGAGAGCGCCATATTCTCTCTGAGCATCTCCCTGTAACCCTCCTTTTCCGCTTCTCCATCCTCATCGCTGGTGCTGCCCCTGCTGTTGAAGTCTTGCGGGTGTCTCTGGCAGTAGCTGTGACGCACCCACTGTCTGATCTTGTCCCTCTCCTGAGTAAGTTTCAGAAGCCTCTCGGATGAAAGCATCTTCACCCTGGATATCACCGAGTCAAACTTGAAAACACGCTCAAGGATGCTTACACATTTGCCACACACAAACTCCCCCTGCCCCCTGCCTTTTGGTACAGACTGCCCCAGTATGTGAGTCAACACTGAGAGCAGATCCATTCCTTTGGACTGAGAGCTTAGGGACAACTGGGACTTGGAGAGAGACCCTGAGGAAGCCAGAGATAAAGTGCTACCTGTGGAGAGTAAGAAAAAATGTAAATTTAGGCAAATCATACTTGAAAAGATTTTTTAGTTTAACATCCAGTGAACCAGACTCACCCCAGGGGCTGCTCAGTGACGACCGGGACAGGCTTCCTCCTCTCAGGGAGCCTGTTGGGGTCTGAGGCCGATTTGTCTTCTTATTGTGGCCCCCAAACAGCCAGCGCCTTTGGTTTCCTTGTAGACCCCCGCCACATATTCGACACAAGTCCTTTTTACCCTTGGAGGACATCCTGGACAGAGGGCTGGATCTGTCCACCTTTGTTTTCAAATAGATGTTAGAACGTCCCTGTGTGTTCAAAGAAGAAAAATACAGGAATTTATTTAAAGCACCTGTTCCCAACTCAAGAGTGAAGAACTCCAGCAGGTTATGGAGCAAGAAAAGCCCAAAGTCTACTTAAAAGGTGGATCAAATAGTTTATACATACTGTAAGGATATTCTTGTTGTAGCATGAAAAACTTGAATGAGTAGCTTGACATTTTAGTATTTCCATTTAAATGTTTTAACAGTTATTGGTAGATTGTCATCATCTTCCGCCCACCTTTATGGGGAATGTAAGATCTATGTACGATAAGGTGGATGAACTAACCCAGCACCAGAGGGAATATTGGCAGAGTAGCATCATGCTAATAGAGCTAACATCGGACACGAACGCCACATTGGAAGGATTTCACCTGCTGTGGGCGGAAAGGATACAGGAGAGCAAGACTGAACTAACTGGTGAAAAAGGTCAGCTCAGTCCTGGACCCTGTGGAGGTGGTGGCTGACAGGAGAATTATGGCCAATCTGTCGTCTCTGATGGACATATTTTTTTTTCTCTAGATATATTCTTGTTGGAATTCTTGTTCTGTACACCTTCTTGTTTGCTGCTGTAACTCCACGAATTTCCCCATTGTGGGACAAATAAAGGAGTATCGTATGGTATCATATCAAACCATAGACTATAAATAATGGACGTAGTATCCGTGACGTCACCCATCTGCTTCTGAAGCGCTGTTTTGAGGCCAATCGTTGGCAGGAGCCATATTGGAAATGTTGAACTCAACCTAACATGTGTTGAGCTAGTGTGATATAAAGAGGCGGGGTTTGAGCCTCCTAGCCAACAGCTACAATGTCCCCGCCTGTCAATCAAGTCAGCTGTGCCTCCCATAATGGAAAACTTGTAATCTTAATATCTTCAAAATTGCCAAGTTATGAAAAAATTCACCCCATAGAGAAATGAGCAATCCAGACTACACTCGTTTTGTGGACCAGGCTGTAAACATCGGCTTTTAAAAAAAAAATTCACCTTTAAAGGACATATAGTTGATTTTAACTATGACTGTCTAACTGACTTGAAAATCATTGAGAGCTAAGCCCATTAAAGAAACATTCAAATGCATGATAAAAGATAAAACGTTAAAAGAATGATGATCACTTAAAAACAGACAATTAAAAAGTCATGTTAAAACAAAGTCAGTCAAAACAGGTGCAATCAGAGGTTAAAAGGTTTAAAACTAAGGTTTTAAAATTACTAAATGAAACCAGCGCATTAATTTTTAAAATGCTTTTAAGTGACTTCCAAGCAAATGGTGCGAAAAAACAAAACAAATGCAGATCTTCCCAGCTCAGAATTAACTCTGGGAAGCTGGAGAGTGAGTCAATTAGTAGATCTTGTGTTATGACTATCTTATCTTATGTTATCCAGAGGACCAAACCAGCATGGATGATTTATATGAGGGTAGCATCCCAATAAGCGCTTTATAAATAAATAAATATGTGTGTGTGTATTTTTTGCAAAGGATGCAGTGATGAGTATTGTAATGATCACCAGTAATACATCTAAGTGCAGAGTGAAAAACTGCATCAAGTGGTTTTAACATTGAAGCCAAAGCATGCCTATACAAAATGACTCCATTACAGTCAAGCACTGATAGAAAAGTTGCCTCAATCAGGGTTTTTCTACACTGCAGAGGAAAGCAGGATTTGTTCCCCAATCTGTTGTCTAAGTTTACTTGACAAATTTACATCTGGAGTCTCTCTCTGGTTCATAGTGTTGTGTTTTTGTTTCCCTTCTACCCTGCATAGATGTTTTGGCCGGTTTATTGTAGCTCACAGCTGCTGGGTGTTTACAGTAGCTCCCCACAGGGCGGGACACGTCGACCTTGAGCCACGCTGACAGAGACTTCAGTCAGACTCTGGATGAATGAAACTTTCTGTCAAATATTCAGTCTGTCCATAAACCTGTAACCCCTCACAGGACGTGCCAAAGTGCTTCATGAGAAAACGTACAATGATTTGAACCCATATTCCCATAATAAATCACTTAAACTGATGAAAACGTGCAGAAACAGTTTGATCAAACATCAAAAACATGATACACAGACGATATTCAATATCCTTGGTTGCTTGAACACATCAAGTTAAGGCTGTATTGTATTCCCAGGAACCAAAAACAGCATGCCACATGTTTCCAGAGGGAAACTCTTTATCATCATCCAGTGGAAAACAGCTGAACTACCGTCTATTTAGTTCTATTTTAGGCAGCAGACGTGCAGCGATTCAACGTGAAAGTCACGTCAGCGTGTGAAAGTGGAGCTGATTTCACTGGAGAGAGGAGCATATCACTGTTTGTACCACACAGTGTTTACTTTACCTCACAAACACACACTTCATAAGGCGTTATCAGACACACACTTCATAGGGGGTTATCAAACACACACTTCATAGGGAGTTATCAAACACACACTTCATAGGGAGTTATCAAACACACACTTCATAGGGAGTTATTAAAAGCGCTCTCTTACGTGTCAGTCCTCCTGGCTTCACGCGCAGAATGTGAACGACGTCAAAGTCCGTTGCGCGAGGAATAAATCTTCATCGTCGTATCTGATTAAGTGAAGTCCCTCACGAGACAAACGTGGGAGCACCGTGACAAGTTTCTTTCCGGAAAAATCTCCACCGGGAACTGAGTTGCGTGGTTCTCGTTGGTTAGAGCTCACCGGAGCAGACAGAGGAAGAGAGGTGGGTGTCACCTTGCTGACGTCATCAGTCATACCTGTTTGAGGCAGCGCGAGCTCCCACTCAGGGAGGAGGTCTATTAACACTGACAGAGAGGAGAGGTTGGGTCAGTTTGCCTCTTCAGTGCACAGCAGGAGAATCATTTACAGCCTATGGTAGGCTATAAAACAGGGATTACTACATTGAAAGTGCATTTTCGTGACTTAATAATCAATTCAAAATTATCAATTCACCAAGTTTCAATTTACAGAAGACGATTAGGGTCACATAAAAATGCATGATGGCCGCCAGGGGGGTCGCCAGGAATTCTGGGCCCCCTGAACGATATCTCAGTGGGCCCCATCACCACAGCCAACCCTACAAAATATAACATTGCTGCTATAATACTGGTTTATTTGCATTAAACATCATGCTTAAAACTATCCTGGTTAACTGACTCAAATCTAAGCTACATATCAATATATTTTTTTATAACAATTTCTCCAAATGTAACTGCACAATATTGACCTTCAGACTGTCCACCTCTTTGAACAAGATTATTTGAAGCCAAGTGACTTGTTGAATAACAATAAGGGGGCATTATTTGGTATAATCGAACCTCATGAAGTCAAATAAAACTCTAAAAACCTACAGTTTACTTTCAATCAGATTCAGCCACACTTTATGCTATGAAAATATGACGTTTCCCCACTTCAGGCATGAGACGCGCATCTCACAGAGCCGGAAGAAATCCCAGAAAGTCATTCTGAATGTTTGTTTATTTATTCAGACAATTTTGTTATCTTATTGCAGTTATAAAAAAAACCAAAAGAAAAGTGTAGTAGAAAACACATTTTATTTCAGGCCCATTAAGGGACCACTTCCTCCCTCGGGCCCTAGGTAGCCAGTCCCACTATTCCCCCAACTACGACGCCCATGATGGACGCCCCTGGTGCCATCATGTCCTAAAAAAAAACACTGAAGTGCCCCCTTGGATTCCACTGTAGTAGATAAAACATTAGAAATTGCCTTCTCTGGTGCCCTTTCAGAGGAAAATGTATGAAAAAGTGCCCTCTGCAAGCCCCTAAAATGTACAAAACAAAGCAAAAGTGCCCGCTGGATGCCCCACCTATGTAAAATATATTATTAAAAAATGCCCCCTTTATGCCCCACCTACTGTATGTAAAATATATTTTTAAAAAGTGCCCTCTGGATGCCCCTCAAATGTATAAAACGTAAAAAAGTGCCCTCTTGATGGCACTAAAATGTATAAAATGTTTTTTAAAAGTGTTGTTTGGTTACCCATTTAGTTCATTATATAATGTTATATTAATTATGTACTATAACCAATAATATAGACTTTTTCATAACTCAATTTCCAGCACAAATGGTCACATAAATATTCACCAGAATGCAGGAATTAAGTCTTAGCTGCTCAAATTTACTGGGTTACGACCCCCAAACCCCCCTCTTGTTAACGTTGCCTCAAAACATTTAAATTCACCCTAAACTGTGAGTACCAGGGGTTTGAAAGGAGGTGCCCTTTTTATTGTTTTTGCCTTTGCAAACCTCAAACAGCCTGAATCCGGCACAATCCATGCATTATGAGGTAGAGTATATTTATATCAGTCCTGGTTCAGGAACAAAAAACATATATCTATATTTCAAAATAATAAGCCAATAATTGAAGCTTGCAGTGAATGAACCAGGTTTGCAAATGTCTCATAATAACATGGATGGACATCATAAAGCTCTTTTTAGATGAATGCTGTTTCTATTGCCTCACGATCTATAACCCAACCCCTATACATCTGTTCAGTAAGGAAAATCAATTTCTTTAATTGGCTGATCACATCCACTATACTGGTTTGTGTTAACCATGTGTAAAGGGCAAAAGTGTCAACATGTGAACTCTGTGGTCAGGGATGAAACATATTGTTTACATATTAGGCAAAACAACAACATTTGAACCCTCAACAGTTAAACAGGATACATATTATGAAAGATCTAATGGAGAGGTTAAACATGAAGGGATGTTACCAAAAATAATTCAATAGATCTATAAATAAAAATGTTCCGTTTCATTTGTTTCGTTTCTATTTCAGTGATGCAGTACTTTGGTAACTTTTCACCTCTACTTTGTGGTACTTTTTTATTACAATTAAAGAGACTTTTTTTGTCTGTGTTATTGAACAACATACTTAAATGGTAGGATATCATACAGCAACTTGCAACCAATTATATTGTTTTAAAATCCTCTAACAATAAAAATGATAACATTTGATAACTCAGGATTATTAAATGGACTATAGACTGAACAGGACTGACGCATGATGGGGGGATTTCTCTTAGTTTGTGCCGTTTATGCCGATACATGCAGATGGTAACCAAGTCAGTAAAAAACAAATTTCAACACCACATATCACAGAGATGTAAAAAGCATCATATATCAGAGTGAAGTGCCACAAAAAATCAATCAGAATTTTCTCTTAGTATGTCAGGGGTCAGAAGAGGTGTGAAAAATTCTCAACCATAACAAATCCAAAACAAACTATCTGAGAAATAGAGAAATGTTACTGCAAAAACTTTTAATGCAGATATAAAAGAACAACATTTCACACATCAGAAACAGGTCTTATTCCACTCTCTGGTGGTTTGAACTTTACATCATGTTCCTTTTTTTGCAGAAAAGCAACATACCTGAATTGTCCACTAGAGGGCAGCAATGATTTTTAAATGTTCAAGTATTGCAAGGACAAGTCTGATTAATTTCATATCAGAAATGTTAAGGCCTATGTAAGGATGCATCTGAATATAAAAATGAAAAGATTTAAAATACTGTTTAAGAAAAAAAGCCAAGAACATATTTACAAAATAATACTCTTTTGAATAACATAAACACAAAAGGGATCATCGATCAGATATTTACTCTCGGTTATCTCTAGTTCATTTGTCACATCTTATTGTAAAAAAATGAAGAGGGTCTTATAGAAAAAAATATCTTAACCTTTTTTTTTTTATCTCTCTTTTTGGGTTATTTTGAAAATAAATTAAAATCATAATTTGCCTGTCACTTTAAAATTGTTTAAACTTGCAGGCCAGCTAGCAGCCTGCTCATTTGCAAACATCATGTATAGAAACAATCTGAACTTTTTCCTGCAAAATACGTCACAACTGTTGCTTCTTTCCCTTCTCTTTCAAAAATATCAATCATATGTACATACTTGTGCAAGCAATAACTTTTCTACAGTTACCACCAATGCCCCTGCGTCTTTAAAAGTTACACTTCTTCATCACAAAGTCTCATTCAGTTGCATTACGCTTTCTTTATCATGTTCTACACCCGGTCACTGAGTCGTTTTCATGTTAGCCACTTCTCCATGCAGCCACTGAACACTGTGAAGTTAGAGTGCCAGTTAACGTGCTTCACTCCAGAGTGAATGCACACCGACACGTCTCCATTAGCATCCAGCGTCTTCAGACCAAATGTGTCGTTCTTGTAATACTTTGAGAAGTGACAAAAAAAGAGAAATACAAGTCACCCAACATGTGAGTTTATCACAAAAACAAGAAGAGATAGAAGTCGGCTGTGTTCAGGCTGGTTACGGGGGTACAGAAGTGATGGGGCGTATGGTTTGATGCACGATTTTGAAACTCACCTCCTGGTTCCTCATTTCAATGATGTTTTCTTTGCTGTCAAAGAATCCAAAGTGGCTGAGCAGAAAAGAGGAAACAAGTCAGTCCAGGTGAAGGGAAAATGAAACCTGTTGGTGTTTTGGCATGAAACCTCTCGCTGAACACACGTTTTGAGTGCTCCACAGTAGAAACGTCCTCAGTGTCTTGCAAAAATACAACTAACACAAAGCTGCTGTTGGTAGGAATGGTGTAAAAAACGTTACTTTTTTTCTGCTGGGTTTGGAGAAAAGGTCATAATGCTCATCGGTACTCATCGGTAAATGGAGTAATTTAAGACTATCACAAAATCTCTGCGTTTTCCAATGTCTTTGTATCAAGCAATGTTATTATTCCCCTCGTTCCCGTTATGACGGACCAATCATAACTAATCTCCAATCCTCTTTCCTGATTGGTTAAAGGGCAGCCCCTACTACGTCCTCCGTTTGGTTATGATTCCGGCACTATCATGCACGCGGCGATCTGTGTTGGGAGGCTAAGAGGAAATCTGGTTGGGAGGGATAGTGTTGGCATTCAAAGTCCCTCTCTCTGAACAAATGTTCACTCTGTGACTACCAACAGCAGCTTTAAGTAATTCAACTTGATCTTACACTTTTATATCCACCTCCTGGCAAATTAGACGCATTTATAACAGCACTTTTAAATTAATAGGAATGAGAACCACCAGTGTTTTTTTTAGCTGTAAAACTTAGACAGGAGTAAAACCTTGACTGCCATGGTGTTATGACGCCATCATCTGGTCCTCCAATCAGAACAAGCTTCTTGATGCGCAGGAAGTTTTCCCTCCACGCTGTAGAGAAACAGGAGAAACCCCCACTGTCATACTTTTTTAACCGTACATCATCAATCAAACATGATGGCCTGTGAAAGTAGTGTATCCATTACCTTTCATGTCACTGTTTGGCCTTTCGCCATTAATCATGGCCAGAAAGCTGTTGTACTGCAGGTAGCGAGATCTGTGATGTGGGTCTGTAGAGAAAAGGTATTCAGGCCTTCACACAAAAACTCTACACGCAATAACTGATGTGGTATCCTTTTGAGGGAAATTAAAAAGTGCTACTGCTTAAGCCAATCACAAGGGTTAAATATGTTGACTGACTTTTCTAAACAACCAGGATGGCAGCCCCTGATGTTGATCTCTGTGAGTCAGTGATGACAGAATGGACAGTAGTTCACCGTATGCAAGTGCCAGCTGTTTCATCATATCATGCCAAATATTCATTTTCTTAAACCAGCAGCTGTAGGAATTAGACTAACTCATCTCTCAGGTTTGGGACATCACAAAAGGTTGATAGAGGTTAAGACTTCTTCTGTTTTTCCAATCATCGACGACCCCCTCCCACATTCTCACCATTCCAGTAGTCGCAAATGGACACTTTCTGTCCAAATCTGTTGTAGCAGATACGAAACACTGACTTCTTCATGCAGTCTGGGAATATCCATCTCAGGTACTCAGTGTCTGTGGAGAGAGACAGGTAGAAAACCTGTGATTGGATATTTAGGATGTACAACCCAAATTCTAAAAAGGTGGGAAGCGATGTTAATAAAAACAGATTTTGATGGTTTGCAAATTGCTTAGAGCCAATGTTTAATTAAAAAAAGGTGCAAAGACAATATATCAAATGTTGAAACTGAAACTCTTTGTTGGTTTATTGAAACTTTGATGCCAGCAATAGTTGAGCTATTTGCTCATGCAGTCTCTCACAGACTGGTGAACCTCTTCCCAGCTTTAATTCTGAGCCTCTCTAGGGTGCTCTTTTGATACTCAGTCGTGCCACTAAACTGTTGCACATTGACCTCATTAGTTGGGAGATGTTCCTCCAATTGTTTTTGTTTTTTGGGCATTTCATTATATCCCTGTCACAACTGTCTTGAAACATGTTGCTGGCATCAAATTCAAACTGTGCTGTGGATGTTCCAGACTCCAGCTGATACGGACATGCTGTACTACAGCTACTACTACCCATCTCATCACTATCACCACTCCCTCTATCTGTTATTCTCCTCTATCCCTCTTTCCAGACCCAACTCGGTCAAGGTAGATGGCTGTCTAACATGAGTCTGGTTCTGCTTGAGGTTTCTGCCTGTTAAAAGGAAGTTTTGCCTCGCCGCAGTAACTAGCTCAATATCGCGAGGTGCAATGCTCTTGGTGGATTAAGGCGGGGTAAGACTGAGGCTGTTTTCGAAATGGCCTGCTACATACTACCTATGAATATAGTAGGCAGTAGGTACTGCCTACTACATACTGCATTTGAATTTAGTATGTCGTATGACTGTTCTGTTGGATCTGGTCTGCAGTATATGCTGGGCCAGACGTCACTGAATTTCTGGTTTCTGAAAGCGGAGGTAAACAACGACTAAGTTGATAGTGAAACTGCTTCTTAAGCATCCACTTACTATTTAAAATATCAAGAAGTGGGTTATATGGAATTTAACAGTTTTCACAATACCTAAAAATGGAGTTCCCTCGTCCAAAAAGAAGAAAAAAGAAAAAGCAGAACAACCGCTGTGCATTGTGGGAAACAGTACGCAAGGTAGACTGGTCCGATGCACACTGTGAAATTTCCCCGAATCAGTAGACATCCAGGAAGTTTTGGCATACTGCAGATTTTGCTCTTTTTCACATACTTACTACATACTGGATTTTAGCCAAATCAGTGTCCTGCTAGTATAGAAGGTGGTTTAGAAAGCAGTCTGAGTCTTACCCTGTTTGGTGTTGGGTCTCTGTTCATAATTTGACATAAAGTGGTCTAGACCTGCTCTGTTTGTAAAAGCGTCTTGGGATAACATTTGTTGCGATTTGGCGCTATACAAATAAAGATTGATTGATACTGAGCATTTATCTTTCATACAAAAATAAAATGTTTCTAGTTTCATCATTTGATTCATAGTCGTTGCACTATTTCACATTAAAGTAAGGCTTTAAATGGTTTGCAAACCATCAAATTTGTGTTATCGATATTTTACACAGCGTCCCAACTCTCATGGAATAGTTGTTGTATGCAAATCTGCAATTTTAAGCCTACAGAGTCCTAAGATTACATTGTTCCCTGGAGAGTGAGGGTTATCAGGAAATGCTGAAAATATAAAATGTAGCTCCCTGACCTCCGTACTGTCCAGCTTGTGGTGATGACAGCGAAATGAAGGTGTGCACGTTGTGGTTTGGAGTTGTGGAGAGAAGCGCTCGGCACATTAGACCACCTTTTAGAAAAAAACAGATAAAGGGAGGGGTCAACAAATACAGAGTATCAGATGAATGCTCCTCATGGTGGTTTAATGTCTGTAGAAAGATTCATTTAAGAAAAGATGATGCAATTTTTCCAACTTGAGGTTAAAGTTTGACCTCTGCTGCTTCTTCGTCTTTGAGTGAAAACATACATAAGAGCATAAATAACAAGAACTGTGGGTCACTGAGGTCAAAAAGAGATGCATACATTATCTTTGAAGAAGTGTGGAAACTTGTGTGTAGATATTGTCCTTCATCTTTCATGAGAGGTTGTATCTGTTTCCTTCCTTGTCTCCGGCCCTGTTTCTCTCTCCAGTGAGTATTTACGTATATAATAGTAAACATATACTGCTTTGTTCAGTGTATCTTCCTACATTGACTGTGATTGTAAAATTGACCTTCATGGCACAGATAGCCTGTCTGCCTTCCCTCTGTGTGATCTCTTGATGTCCTTGTACTCAACATGTTCCAATTATTCCTCATCCCTTTTTGACTAACATTATCTGACAGCTAGAATTTATCTCCGTCTCTGACAGACTGACCGACGCTTCCCTTCTCATCACCACATCTTTATCTTTTTCTGACAGAGGACGGGCTTTCTCATGATGCTCTCAGCTGCCTGTTTGAGACTGAAGGAGTCTAATTCAATAGTCCTGGAAGAAACAATGCCAAGTGTTTAGTGTTGATTGAACTCCATGGTCTTTTCGTCAGAGATGTTCATTGACGTTTCAGTTAATGTGGTGTTGTTTTACTAAACGACACTGAGTGTTGTAGCTTGGTTGGACAAAACATGAGAAATACAGTACCAGTCAAAAGTTTGGACACACCTTCTCATTCAATGTTTTTATCTATTTTAATTATTTGCGACATTGTAGATTAATACTGAAGAAATCAAAACTATGAAATAATCTGGTTTTTGCCATAATATGGATTACAGCAGTAGTCAAATAGGGTTATCCATTGTGTACTAATCCTACCTCTGAACAACACAACTGATGGTCTCAAACACATTAAGAAGGTAAGTCATTCTACAAATGAACTCTTGACGAGGCTCATGTTCATTAGAAACCATTCCAGGAGACCACTTCATGAAGCAGACTGAGAGAATACCAAGAGTATGCAAAGCTGTCATGAAGGAAAAAGGGGGCTACTTTACAGAATCTCAAATATAACATATTCTGGTTTGTTTAACACTTTTTTGATTAATTAAATAATTCCATATATGTTCTTTAATAGTTATGATGCCTTCAGTATTAATCTACAGTGTTTCAAATAATTAGAATAAATACAAACCCTTGAATCAGAAGGTGTTTCCAAACTTTTGACTGATGAATGTGAATATTTGGAGATTTGAGGGCAATGTGAGTGTACCAATTCACCTTAAGCCATGCAAACAAGTGAGCTCTCAGCTCTGGAAGAAAAGCCTCTGTGTGTTAATGCTGTTCTGCGTTCAAAAAAGTCTATCTAAAGTATATCATATATTTCCAAAGGAGGGGCTTTCCAGCTTCCTCTTTTTAATTTTATACAATAAGAGCTAGCAAGTTTTGGCAATGTTTAAGCCACAAACAGCTGCACCATATGAAGAGAGTAGATGTGAGAGGATGGTGGGAATTGAGTAAGAGTGAGAGAGTCACAGTTTCCAGATTCCTTTAAGTATTTTAAAAAAGGACTACATGTTAAAAAACAAACTTGTATGGCCCCATCTTGTCATCATGATCTGTTTAACATTATAATGTGCCCACTGGGTGCCTAAAATGCACTCTTAAGTGGGTGTTCAAGTGGAGAAAACATGGTCCAGGGTCTTAAAGAGCGCCTTTTCACTGGAGAAAACCCCCTAACAGAGCTTTGATGTGAACTTCTACTGGAGAAAGTGAAATAAGATGTCAGTCGAGGTACCTTTACAGTGTTTGATAGCCCAAAAAAAGCCCACTTGAGTTGCTTTTCCTTGGAGAGAAAGCTCAAAAGAGTTGAAAATGTTCTCTGTTGTTTGTGTGTTAACATTTAAAGCTCCTGTGAGAAAGTTTCGGTTTGTGGACAACGGGGTACATGTAGTCGCTTTGCTGATCTCCTCCCATGCATACATATTTAAGGAGTGTTTTCTCATCCTGCAAACTTCTAACAATCTAATATATCACTTATTGTGAAGATTTGCTGTGTCCGTCTTGTCTGCAGTAGTCTTGTTCTCTTTTGTACCTCACATATCAGTTTTAAATTCAGGGTGTTACATATCAAGTTTAATAATCCTTCACATGGGCTTTGAAGTGGTTAGGTGAGTGTGTTAGGAGTGAAAGAGAGGACCTTGTGAGTAGCACAGAAGATGAACCCCATCAGGAGCTTCTTGCATGATGGACTCGATGGCTTTCCTGAAGGCGTTGACCTGCCTCCAGAGCGGCTTCAGACTGGCCAGGTTGTCGTACAAACTGATGACCTTCACCTCCGTGCCGGGATGCACCTGGAAAAACAAAGAGAAAGTGGGTTCAGCAGGAACAGACACAGCAGTCACTGATTAACTCACTATCACCTTGATGACTTCACTTAATGCTATCAGCCGTCTCAGTCAGACGTGAGCTCATTTAAATGGTAAATGGACTTTTACTATCGAGCACTATTCTAGTCTTTCTGACCACTCAAAGAGCTTTTATAATACTCGTCACATTCACTCACTGATGACAGAGGCTGCTATAGTAAGGGAACATGTAATAGTTAATCTCATTCATACACACTCACACTCAGCTGATCAACAGCAGGAGCAATTTGGGGTTCAGTGTTGAGCCCAAGGACACTTCGTCACGTGACTGCAGGAGCAGTGATCAAACCGCCAACCTACCAATAGAGAGACCACCTACCAATAGAGAGACCACCACAGTGGTGAGAGTCTGTGATAGTGAAACTGATATTGAGGAATAAAAAGTGATCGAGGAACTGAAAATGTTACCTTGAAACTCCTTGATCCCTTTCACTTCTCTTCAAATCTGACAGCCTTCATTAAAATCTTTCATTTCAAGGCTATTATTGTTATTATTAATACATTCTTAATTTGAGTTTGAATGTGATATTTGACCAATTACATAGCTTAACCATCCACATTGAGCATAACAGGAGGTAGGAATGCAAAATATGTTTAATATAAATATAAAAAGCAGGTTTATCAAGAGTCTATTTAAAGAAAGTGCATACAAGTTTCAGTAGAAATCAAGCAGATCAAACTATCACTGAATACTGTTTAAATCAGAAGTGGAAGAAGAACATTTACACCAGTAATAAATAGATTTAGTGTCTAAAGGTCTGTACTTTACTTGGATATTCTCATTTAACTTTGCTCCACTATATGTCAAAATGAATTAGGGCAGACTTAGACTTCTTGGCAACTGTTAACTTCTCAATCCATGTTTCTAAAACCTAGATAATTAACTCGTACGTATAAATATAGCTGTTAGCCCTGTTTAGATCAGCAAAACATAATTAATATGGAGCTTGTTCATGATATCTCTATCTAGAAACCAATAATCTCATATAGCCTGTATTATTCTGGTATATGTCAGCCTGTCTCCTGTTCACTTTTACATGTTTTCATTGTCAGGTGTACAATGAAATTAGAAGCGCTGCTCCTGAAAGTGCATGTTATTAATACAAATAAAATAAAAACTATTGAACATATAAAGTTTTCACAGTTTCTGGTATTGCACTTGACATGAATACTATTGCACTTAACTTCATACACACATGAGCTCTTTTGAGATGCCATACCTTTGTGATGTACACAGTCAATGTTTTGAACTGTGCCGGTCCATCAAATAGCCCATGCACGATGATGACAGGCTTGTACCCGTCGACGTGAACCCTTGTGAGCAGCAGCAGCAGCAGCAGAGACACCGGTGATCCCGCTCGGATGGTCTGCGGACTCCTCATCTCTCTCCCCCGGTCACTGCAGCAGGTGAGACCTCCGGGTGAGCAGGATGGAGGATCAGTAGAGGAACACGGCGAGACTAAATGATGGGAATTTTAACTGTGCTTTGGTTATTTATTGATCTCTTTTAACTTTGACTAGACTTTGAAAGTGTGCGCGCGCGCTCTTCCTGATAAGTCCCACTGTGAAAGAGTCTATCACATCCCTTTTATAACATTCACTCAGACCACCTACCAACAAGAAGAGCCATCCCTCCAGAGGCTCATCCAGCTGTTAGAAAAGCATTCATCTCAATAAAGCGGAATGAAAACTGATGATTTACTTTCATTTTCTATTGTATTGATTAGAATTACAATACAAATACCTTGAGCAACTTTATGTCTGAAAAAATATGAAATACAAGTTATTATTAATGAATGAGGTCCGACATTAGTAAACAGGGTAAGACTTATCAATAATGGAACAGTTTTCTTAATGAAATATTGCTTAATTCATTTTGAAGTGATGCATGACTCATGATGAATTAATAGTTCTTGTTTCTCACCATGAACTAATGATCCTGTCACTATGACTTTATGTAATGAACACATTATAAGTTAAGGTATGGTGATTAACAGTTACTTCATACATCAGTTCATATGTGACATACGAGTTTTTTTTTTAGGATGATTTCAGATAAACAGCCTCTCAGGCTGAATTTTAAAACGTCATATTTCTGAGAACAAACTGAATGGTGTGTGTGTATATATACAAACTGAATGGTGTGTGTGTATATATACATATACATATATATACATAAACACACACACACACATATATATATATATATATATATATATATATATATATATATATATGTACAGAATCAGAATCAGAATCAGAATACTCACTAAACCTTAGAACAGAAAAATGTTTGCATTACTGGGAAAAATGGACTGTGTATGTAGCATTGAAGGATTAAGAAGCCATTACTTTATGAACTGCCTGTTTTTCCACTATTATAACAAAGATATATAGATGACCTACTGTTTCTGTTTCACTGAGCTGTGTTGTCTAACTATGTCTGTTTACAAAAATAAAGTATTAAAAAAGAATCAGAATCAGAATCAGCTTTATTGGCCAGGTCTGCTTGAACACACAAGGAATTTGCCTTAGTAAGCTGTGCTCTCTTTGTACAAGAATAAAAATGAAAATAAAAATATAATAATAATAATATCAACTATAAACACAAAAAAGAACAACAAGTAGGCATTACTAATATGTACAGGCTAAAATAATATGATAATAGTGCAGTAAATATACATTATATAAACACATATACATGTGTGTAAATACTCTAAATATACATATATACAGTATATATGTATATGTATACACACACCATTCAGTTTGTTCTCAGAAATATGACGTTTTAAAACTCAGCCTGAGAGGCTGTTCATATGCAATTATCCTAAAAAAAAAACCTTGTATGTCCAACAAATTTGGTCAAATGTGAACTGATGTATGAAGTAACCGTTAATCACCTTAACTAATAATGTTGTCATTACATGAAGTCATAGTGTGGGATCATTAGTTCATGATGAAAAACAGGAATTATTAATTCATACAGAAATTCATCATGAGTCATGCATTACATAAACATGAATTAAGCATTATTTCGCTAAGAAACTGTTGCATTATTGTAAAGTGTTACCTAAAATTGTGTGTCATACAGCTTAAAATATGCGTACAACGTACAAAAAGTGCTGTTCTTCTTTATTGTGCAGTGTTTTTACTGTTTTTCCCGTCTGTCGCGTGTACTGCTTTGGGTCCTTAAATTGGTGATGGCTGTGTTTCTTCTTTTCACCGCTAGGGGGCAGTACGCGCTGCCGGTCTCTGATGACGCGCTGTCGGTTTCTGTTGACGCTCTACTCTTCTTCGGCTGTTTGCTCATGACGTCTTCCGCTTTCGACTTCAGCGTGCGTTGAGCTAACTTCAAGTTAGCAAAACATGTAATCAGCATTTAATAAAAGTAGAGTTTAATGGAAAACACCACACAAGAAGTTTAACATTCCCGCGGAGTGATGTGTGTTTCATAAGATGTCCTTACCCGGAAGTTGTGCGTGATAATTCAAGTTACTCTGTAGCTGCTGTTAGCCGAATACGCTAACTTACAGCCTGCTAGTGAAACCACAACAACACCGTTAGAGCGTTTTGGTGAGCGGTAAGTTGATATAAATCTTACTGATCAAGAAGGCTTTGAAGCATCTCTCTGTTAAAGATCTATTTATAGTGAGAAAAAAAATATGAGAACAGCAGACTTGTGTAAAATAGAGTTTGAATGTTGGTCAACTGTTATAGGGTCAACTGCTATACCTTCACTATTCTTCACTTCTGACATGGCTTCATTCATACCAGCACAATAAAAGACAAAGGCTGCAAACTGAAGGATATAATCGACAGGAATGAGAAGAAAATAATAATACTTTACAGATACCATAATTAAAACGCTTAAAGACATCAGTAAATGTCACCTGTAGCTTTTTCATTGAAGCTGTATCTGTAAATGCAGTATACAGTGGGGCACACTAGGCTTATAAAGAAGCTCTGTTTTAACCATAGACTGTATAAATAAGTTTTAACTGTACACAGATCTAAGTTGCCTGCCTGCATATTGACTTGTGCACATCATATCATCATTATCACATCATGTCCTTCCTGATCATGTGACCTGAATATTTTATTTAGTCAACAACTCTAAAAGCTCGATGTGGAATCAAGACTAGGCAAGGCAAGGCAGCTTTATTTGTAAAGCGCATTTCATACAGGAGGGCAACTCAATGTGCTTTACATTAAAACATTAAAGCATTGGTAACATTCAGACAGGCATAAAAGAACATAATTAAAATGACAAATATAATTAAACAGAAAAGAAAAGGAAAATTAGAAATAGATTAAAAATTACATTACATTTTAAATTTAAAGTGAGTTAAAATAAGCTAATATAGGAAGGCAGTGGCAAATAAAAAGGTCTTAATCTTTGATTTAAAAGAGGTGAGAGTTGGAGCAGACCTACAGCTTTCAGGGAGTGTGTTCCAGATATGTGGTGCATAATGACTAAACGCGGCTTCACCATGTTTCGTTCTGACTCTAGGGACTGAAAGCAGACCAGTACCTGATGACCTCAGAGGTCGAGGTGGTTCATAAAGTAGCAGCAGATCAGCAATGTATTTTGGGCCTAAACCATTCAGTGCTTCATAAACCAGCAGCAGGATTTTAAAGTCTATTCTCTGACAGACAGGAAGCCAGTCTAGAGATCTAAGAACTGGAGTGATGTGGTCTACTTTTTTGGTCCTTGTTAGGACTCGAGCAGCAGCATTCTGTATGAGCTGCAGTTGTCTGATGGACTTTTTAGGGAGTCCTGTAAAGACCCTGTTACAGTAGTCTAGTCTGCTGAAGATAAATGCATGGATGAGACCAGAGGATCATTTTGTGTCAAATTATTTTTCTTTGTACAGATAGTATTCCTATTTTTATGTAGAATTTTTAGATTAGATTTTAGGTTTCTATATACATTATATACCTTACTGTCTTGTTGTCAAGTGTTCAAAGATTATTCTTTGAAAGAGAGGGGGGTTATAAGTTAAGAGGGAAGTTAAGATTAAAGATGGTGAGTGTTTGGACCACAAGGAAAAGCTTTTGTATTTCAATCTGTGGTGTAAAACTGTGGAACAGGCTCAGTATGGAGCTACAGCAATGTCAGAACATAATCCAGTTCAAGAAGAAGTATAAAGAAGTAATTTTCTTGAGGTACAAGGAGGAGGACAAGCGTTGAGAATCATGAGGGGGTTGCTTTTGATTGTAGGTGTAAATATGAAGATTTGACTTGTGGGAGTACACTAGTATAATGCCAGAAAATAGTGAATAAAAGGGATTAGGATTAGATACATTTTAATTTCTTCCTACTCCTTTTCACACATGTAAAGTAAAATGTTTCAGTGCTTGCTAATGGAAAACTGATTATTTTGTTTTTTCTATTTCATTTTTACATATTTGAAATAAAGACCTCAAATCAAGAAATCAAAAAACCACGTCAAATTCCTTGTGTGTGCAAGCTCACTTGGCAATAAAGCTTTCTTGATTCTTAATTCTTGATTGATCTGTCTTAGTGTTAAAGTTACTGTCACATCGTAAACCTAGCAGATCTTGGGCAGCTGCTGTAAGTCAGCATTTATCTTAATTATCCAAAGCAGCCTAAGGAATCCACTTTGGCTCCCATGTAAAAAAATAGCAGCCCATAAATATGTAATGTCTTTTAACCATTTAAGTTTGCATGGCACCGTTGGCCTTTTAAATATTGAGTGCTGTTGAGATGGGGACCACCGCATTTTTGTACATCCTATTTTGTTGTTTTCAAAAAGATTTAAGATTTCTTACAAAGTTGGTAAAAACAAATTCATGATAAATAAATAAGCTTTGATGAATGTAGGTTTTGCTTTATGTGGCACTGGGGGAAATTAGTTTGACACTCTTTCAAATTGTAAACCAACATTTTTTTGATTACTCCTTAAAGATTAAATCTACAATCAACCATACCACCAGTTTCTGTAACTACAAGGCTCACATCAGCACATGGATAATCATGTTTTTGTGTTGTGATTGCGTCCTCAGTAGGCACCATGGCCAATCTGGAGCAGTGGGTGAACGACCGTCTGCATGACATCCTTGGGTTGAGTGACAGATACGTTTCTCAATTCATGATCGGCACTGCACGGAGAGCATCGAGTCACCAGGACTTTGTGAGTCGTCTTGAGCAGACTGGAACAATTGACATCGACCAGAGTGTGATATCCTTTGCTCAAGAGCTCTTTGACAAGGTATATCTATATATAACACACATTTTACATGAACTCGGACAGTAACAGTTACTTGAATTGTCAGTAAGGGCAGCTTTGGTAGAAATCAAACATCTAACAATCTTTTACCACGGTGCGTTTTAGATCCCTCGCAAGCAGGTTGTTGAGAAAGCGGCCCGGGCGATGGAACGTGAAGCCATAGAAATGGACAAAAGGAATCGGACGTACACGTTACTGGAGGACAGCGACAGTGATGGAGAGGATGTGAGGGAGAAGCAGAAAGAAAAAAAGAAAAGCAAAGACAAGGACAGAGGGAACAAGAGGAAACACATCAGACGGAAGAAAGAGAGCGAGTCTTCAAGTGAGGACGAAGCACCTAAAAGGTAACCCAAAGATGAAGTTCTTATATTCTTCTTATTATTAAAACTATTATTACTATTATTATCATTGTTAAAGCAAATTGTTCCATACTCTAACATGTTCTTGTTTGTTGTTTATTGTAGAGCAGAAATGCTCATCTTGTGGCATTTAGGGAAAACACCTCAACAAAGGAACCATGTATTTTTTCTTTTAGATAATACAAGTTTGCCCCTGAGATTATAAATGATGCTAATTCATTTATCCATCTCTTTATTGTGGGTGGCTGTTCCTCCTTTCACTGCATGGCTATACATCTGTTATCTGTAATGAGGCCAAAGCGTGACTCTCTTTAATACTTGGTGCTTTAACAGATTGAAAGCAGTGTTTGGGAGAGTAGAGAGAGAAATGGTTGGTGAGTTCTGAAGAGTTTAAATGAGCTCAGAAGTATTGCACTGAAGCTGGTGTCTTCCACTATATTTTTTCCAAAGGGAGAACAAGGATGTCAGGAAGGACGAGGAAGAAGAGGAGGAGTGGGAGAAGGAAGAGAGAGAGCGTCAGCATGACATCGAAGAGAGAGATGCATTTGCTGAACGAGTGAAGCAGAAAGACAAAGATAAGACTCGCAACATCGCAGAGAGGACTGACAAAAAGGTGGGAAATGATGGAACTCAACTCATCCTGTACTTTTTCTTTAAACATAACTCAGCTTGTTGTGCAGGTTAACACCTTCACCTCCTGTTTGTCTTCCTTCAGGCGTATGAAGAAGCTCAGAAGAGGCTGAAGATGGCTGAAGATGATCAGAATAATATGGTAAATTTCCAAAAAATCACATCTCTGGCTCTTCTAATGTGTGGCTTTAAGGTGTAAAGAAAGAAAGTTGTGATGGAGTAGTAAAAAGTTCCTCTTTCCCCCTCCAGTTGCCAGAGCTGAGGAAGCGTTCTCGTTGGGACTATCTGAAGAAGAGAGAGGCGGAGAAGCTGGAGGACCTGGAGGCTGAGATCAATGACGACGAGTATCTGTTCGCTACGGACGATCTGACTGAGAGAGAGAGAAAAGAGCTAGAATACAAACGCACCCTGCGTGACCTGGCCAAAGATTACAAAAAGGCTGGAGCAAAGGAGCAGGAGGAGAGGAAGAACAGATACTACATGCCAGAGGAGAAGAGGAGCAAGGTATGAAGCAGGGATGTCACATAAGGGAGGTACCCACAAAGGGCCTCATTTATCAATCTGGTGTAGAATTCAGCACAGATTTGGTTGCATATATCAGCCTACGACAACGTTCACGTGTCATTTATGAAACTTGCTTTTCTGGAGTCAGAAGAACTATGTCTGGATGAAAATCAATGCAGCAGTCAACAGCGTTGCTTTGAAATCTGAATTCCAGCTGAAGGTTAAACATTTAATTTCTAAATCCTCTGATAAAAAACTAAGTTATTCATCCCTGATATGAAACATTTAGAGGCCTTAATAAAAGTAATTCTTTACATTCTTTACTCCCAGTTTTCGGTCTTACGCAGGTTTGATAAATGAGGGCCAAAGTGAGCAGAGATCAAATTGTTCAATTCTTCCTTTGTCTGCTGAGCAGGAGGTGCCACAGAGAGAGCTGGAGCTTGAGGAGACTCCCATGGAGCTGGGAGGAGAGCAGGGACGCTGGGAGGAGGAGAGGCTGAAGACAGCTTCCCTCAGCTTCGGGGCTAAGAAGGAACGAGAGCAGGGGATGAGGCAGGAGCAGAATAAGTACCAGCTGATCCTGGAGGAGGACGAGATGATCGACTTTGTGAGCAGCGCCATGACCATGAAGGGGACTCGGTCAGAAAAGGTGCAGTTCATTTCATGTTTTCAACATTTTCATTGCGAGTTCATTTTGATTTGACTCTCCCAAAGATTCAAAAACACTGCTTCAGTTTTCAATCAGCAGTCAACCACTACACATCATGCAGAGTGGACAAGTGGTTTTCTGATGAGGTCCTGAGGACCTCAGGATAAACTTTGAAAGAAGAAAACCCTACACACGCATTTCCTTTTTGAAACATATTTATATGAATACTTATGTATCATATTTAAAACACACAATGCACAGATTTTATATTTACACCCCAGCCCCCAAAGAAAACACTTTCTCCTCTAAACAACAAACAAAGCCCCCCCCTTCATTTTCAACTAGCCTTCTTTGATCTAGGAAGTGCATTCCTAAATATGTGGCAGATTCTTGGTCCCACATAGTCAAGAAAAGGATGAAATAATACATGAGGAAATTAACCCTCTGGACCAGTTTGTCACATATTCCATGGGTAACAGGTCGATTATGACCCCGTGCCAGTTTATGTGAAATCCATTTTACATTAAGTTAACACATTCTGCAGATTGTGATTGTGAATACCTTCAGATGAATGAGTGTGGCATTCCTAATAGAAGGCATACTGGGTCCATCTCCAAATCCTTAATGAAAGCCAAATCCAACCTTGAAACTATTTTCACTAAAAAACCGTACACACTCATTTTGTACGTGTATTCAAAGGAATATTTTTTACTGCACACACTTTGGAAATTATAAAAGCTATGAATGATTTTGGGTATCAATTTATTTTGAAGGATTAAATCAGCTGATGTTTACTCTTCAAGCAGCATCTATGAATCAGGGCTAAGACACAGCTAAATCCTCAAACGAAAAATTATTCATTTATGGAGACAAAAGAAAAAATGTAGACATTAAAAAACATCTTTAAAACCAGAGATTTATACAATATGGAATAAGATGAGCAATAAAGACAGCCAACATAAAAAAAGCACATTATTTAGATCTAACAAAAATGCAGTAACACTTGCTCTCTAACTTCACTTCAGATTGTGAAAAGGTCTGATATCATCATGATGCCTCTGAACTGAAGCAGCTGTTTTCGTCTGACTCTGTTGTGTTCAGGATGAGGAGGCTCCAGCTGTGTCGCAGGCGGAGCTCAACAAACAGTCCATGCAGGAGGTTCGACGCAGCCTGCCCATCTTCCCCTACAGAGGGGACCTGCTGGCTGCCATCAACGAGCACCAGATCCTGGTCATTGAGGGGGAGACAGGGTCCGGAAAGACCACCCAGATCCCTCAGTACCTCCTTGAAGATGTAGGTGCAGAATGCAGTAACAGCATCATAATCACTTGGTTTCCTCTTAATCATGACATCTTATGGGATCATTTCTGGCCCCATAATTCCTGAGATGGAAACTCCAGTCTAATCTTCTCCACTTGATCCATATTGGTCGTTACAATTTCAGTAAGACCAAAAGTCATCATATTGAACAGATTTATGAAGGAATAATTGAAGGATTAGTTAAAACCTTGTAGGAAAAGATGGGTCTACTTTTCACTGTGGGCAGAGTAACCTTCTGGTGTCTCAGCTGATTGGTGATGAGTCTTTGCAGTGTTGTTCCTGTGCAAAAAGTAGTCCATAAAGTGATCTCAAACTATCAGTCCGTTTTAGCGGTCCGTCTCATCCCGATAATGTCTGCTGTTTGCTGAATTTGTGAAGCCTCTTGAAAGTCTTGCCACTCGTTGTAATGTAACCTATCGATCTTCTGAACAATAACAAAGTCAAATCATCTCTCCTTGTTCTATAAGAGCGGCTACAGCAGTCTTTAAATCCGTGCGAACAAATCCATAATAAGACGACACTGCTTATAAGAGGAGAAAAACAACCTCTCATGTATCTTTCAGGGCTACACTCAAGGAGGCATGAAGATCGGATGCACACAGCCTCGCAGAGTGGCAGCTATGTCGGTGGCAGCCAGAGTGGCACAGGAAATGGGCGTCAAGCTTGGGAACGAGGTGAGCATGTGTCTATATCCTTTAATATTTGTGCTTTATTACAGATACAATTTAAAGATGTGACTTTAGATTTATGAATTCTGTGTTGTACTGAACCGTGTTCTGTTCACTGCTGTGTCTAATGTTTGACATGTTTCCTGACAGTCTTCAATAAGTGATCAAAGCATTGCTGACTCTTTCTTAGGGCAGCTGAAGGTGGTGAATAAAATCCATAGTCAGGGTTTTCATTTGCTTTGATGGTTTCATGCAGGTGGGCTACAGCATTCGTTTTGAGGACTGCACGTCAGAGAGAACGGTGCTCAAGTACATGACAGACGGCATGCTGCTGAGAGAGTTTCTCACTGAGCCTGACCTGGCCAGCTACAGGTAATCAAAGACGTAAACCACTTCAATCTGTTCAGGGAATAAAGTTACTGTACTGTTAACTCAGGTTTAACATCTCTTCAAGTTTTTGTTTAAGAATCAAGTTTGACTTACAAACTTTGAATGTTGCTGCATGCTTCATCACGTTACTCACAAGTCTTGATTTCATCAGCTCCTGTTTTTTTTTTTAAAAGCTTTTATACCTTTATTTTAGAGAGGAGAGGACAGTGGATAGAACAGGAAACCACGAGAGAGTGGGGGAGTGACATACAGGAAAGGGTCTGCAGGCTGGAATCAAACTACGGCCGCCCGCTATATGAACACACGACTTAACCATTAGGCTAAATCTGCACTCCTTGTTTTCTTAACACACAAATTTCCGCAACTCAACATCCTGATTCACACACACCAGTTCCTCTCTGTGCTGTCACATTTGAAATGTGTTCATGCACAATAATTGGGTCTGTGACTCAGTGGGTAGAGTAGGTTGGCTCTCATTCGAAAGGTTGGCGGTTCGATTCCAGCTCCTGCAGTCACATGACAAAGTGTCCCTGGGCAAGACACTGAACCCCAAATCCAGCGGTGTGTGAATGTGTATGAATGAGGTTAGCTAATACAGATGACCCCTCACTACAGCAGCCTCTGTCAGCAGTGTGTGAATGGGTGAATGTGACTAGCAGTATGAAGGCGTCTTGAGTAATAATAACTTTATTTATATAGCACCTTTAAAAACAAATGTTTACAAGGTGCTTTGACAAACAAAGCATGGTTCAAATAACATAGCAAACATTGGGAACGACAGGGAGGAGGAATTTTAACAATGCAAAACAAAATGCAACGCAAGAGGTTTAAAGGAATACATGTCAATTAAACAGTTGTAGGAAATAGACCAGTAAATCATTGTTGAGAAGTTTTTCCAAGGATAAATAAATAAAATAAATGAAGAAATAAAAATGGATAAGTAAATAAAAGCATTAAAAGGACAATAAAAGAGGTTTTCAGAATAATAGGACGACATCAGAGAGAGACGTGGTCAGAGAGCAGGGTTCCCACGCGTCCTGGAAAACCTGGAAAACCTGGAAAACAGTTGACCAGTTTTCCAGTACTGGAAAACACCAGGAAAATGGGAGAAAAAGTCAAATGTCCTGGAAAATCACATATAGTCCTGGAAAATTATTCCAACATGGCTGCGTGCGACTTGACCCTATTAACAAAACACATCCCTGTTCATTGAAAGTTGAGTGCACGCTGTGCTGGAAAAGACAGCGACACTGCGCAACTTTTTTCACATCTTTTCTCCTTCACTTCATAATCATGCATTCACAGAAAACGGGGGTATATTGTTTATGTTTTATGGTACATTAACCTTGTAGAGTGCTTTTGATTCAAAGAGTCTTATATTTAAGTTATAGTGTGACCAGTGGAGTCGGGCAGAGAGCTTTGGGGTCTGTGCCTCACAACTTTCTCTGCAGGCTGAGAGCTCAATTACCGTACTCTAGCTCAGTTGTTCTCAAAGTGGGGTCCTAGGACCCCTGGGGGTCCGCGAACCATAGCATGGGGGTCCGTGAAATAATTTGAATACATTTCTAATAAATTATAAAATTGTGCTGTGTCATTACAAAACAGCATACACCATTGTTATGATACCATTTGGTGGCTCGAAGGGATATGTGAGTCTTGCCACTTTAAATTTTCTGAAAGCGTTTAAGATCAATTACTTGAAAAGTATAAATGCTGTCATGTTGAGTCCACAAGGAATGAAATGACCCTCTGTTTTAAAGTATACAAGTGGTATTTACTTGATTCAAATCAAAGTGTTATCTGTTTATCACTATGGTACAGGTCTGAAGTATTTACATTGATACGTTTTACAATACAAATAGTTCCAAGGGCAACTAAGAGTGCAAATGGTAGTAAGCATGTGCTTTAGTGATCGGAAGTTCGGCTCTTTTCAGAGAGCCGACTCTTTTGACTCTGCTCCCAAAGAAGAGCCGGCTCTCTCGACTCCCGAACGGCTCTTAATTTAGGATCTTTTGTAGCCGTATATTTTACCTTAACTTTGCAAAAACTAATGGTTTGTGTTGAAAACCCTTTTACGTACGGTGTTTTTATGAGAAGACTTATAATTGCCCAATTTTTTGCATTTATTCTGTTACAAAACCATTCTCACCCTGATCCTAGGGTTAGGGTAAGGGTTGTGATTAGGGTTAGGGTTATGGTTAGGGTTAGGATTAGGGTTAGGATTAGGGTTAGGGTTATGATTAGGGTTAGGGTTAGGATTAGGGTTAGGGTTAGGGTTAGGATTATGGTTATGATTAGGGTTAGGGTTACGATTAGGGTTAGGGTTATGATTAGGGTTAGGGTTAGGATTAGGGTTATGGTTAGGGTTAGGATTAGGGTTAGGGTTAGGATTAGGGTTAGGGTTATGATTAGGGTTAGGGTTAGGGTTAGGATTAGGGTTAGGATTAGGGTTAGGGTTAGGGTTAGGATTAGGGTTATGATTAGGGTTAGTGTTAGGCTTAGGGTTAGGATTTGGGTTAGGGTTAGGGTTAGGGTTAGGATTAGGATAAGGGTTAGGGTTAGGGTTAGGATTATGGTTAGGGTTAGGATTAGGGTTAGGGTTCGGATTTGGGTTAGGGTTAGGATTAGGGTTAGGATTAGGGTTAGGGTTAGGGTTAGGGTTAGGGTTAGGGTTAGGATTAGGGTTAGGGTTAGGGTTAGGGTTAGGATTAGGGTTAGGATTAGGGTTAGGGTTAGGGTTAGGGTTAGGATTAGGGTTAGGATTAGGGTTAGGATTAGGGTTAGAGTTAGGGTTAGGGTTAGGATTAGGGTTAGGGTTAGGATTAGGGTTAGGGTTAGGATTAGGGTTATGATTAGTGTTAGGGTTAGGATTTGGGTTAGGGTTAGGATTAGGATAAGGGTTAGGGTTAGGATTAGGGTAAGGGTTAGGATTTGGGTTAGGGTTAGGATTAGGGTTAGGGTTAGGGTTAGGATTAGGGTTAGGGTTAGGGTTAGGGTTAGGATTAGGGTTAGGGTTAGGATTAGGGTTAGGATTAGGGTTAGGGTTAGGGTTAGGATTAGGGTTAGAGTTAGGGGTTAGGATTAGGGTTAGGGTTAGGATTAGGGTTAGGGTTAGGATTAGGGTTAGGATTAGGGTTAGGATTAGGGTTAGGATTAGGGTTAGGGTTAGGGTTAGGATTAGGATTAGGGTTAGGGTTAGGATTTGGGTTAGGGTTAGAGTTAGGGTTAGGATTAGGGTTAGGCTTAGGATTAGGGTTAGGGTTAGGATTAGGGTTAGGGTTAGGGTTAGGATTAGGGTTAGGTTAGGGTTAGGGTTAGGATTAGGGTTAGGATTAGGGTTAGGGTTAGGATTAGGGTTAGGGTTAGGATTAGGGTTAGGGTTAGGATTAGGGTTAGGGTTAGGGTTAGGGTTAGGATTAGGGTTAGGGTTAGGGTTAGGATTAGGGTTAGGGTTAGGATTAGGGTTAGGGTTATGATTAGGGTTAGGGTTAGGGTTAGGGTTAGGGTTAGGATTAGGGTTAGGGTTAGGATTAGGGTTAGGGTTAGGATTAGGGTTAGGGTTAGGGTTAGGATTAGGGTTAGGATTAGGGTTAGGGTTAGGATTAGGGTTAGGGTTAGGATTAGGATTAGGGTTAGGATTAGGGTTAGGGTTAGGGTTAGGATTAGGGTTATGATTAGGGTTAGGGTTAGGGTTAGGATTAGGATTAGGGTTAGGGTTAGGGTTAGGGTTAGGGTTAGGATTAGGGTTAGAGTTAGGGGTTAGGATTAGGGTTAGGATTAGGGTTAGAGTTAGGATTAGGGTTAGGGTTAGGGTTAGGATTAGGGTTAGGGTTAGGGTTAGGGTTAGGATTAGGGTTAGGGTTAGGATTAGGATTAGGGTTAGGGTTAGGATTAGGGTTAGGGTTAGGGGTTAGGATTAGGGTTAGAGTTAGGATTAGGGTTAGGGTTAGGATTACAGTTAGGGTTAGGATTAGGGTTAGGATTAGGGTTGGGGTTAGGATTAGGGTAAGTGTTAGGGTTACGATAAGGGTTAGGGTTAGGATTAGGGTTAGGATTAGGGTTAGGATTAGGGTTAGGGTTAGGGTTAGAACTAAACTTAAGCAAACAGAACCAGAACCAAAGCTAACCTAACCAGAACCGAACCAGAACTGAACCAGAACCCTACCAGAACTGAACCAGAACCGAACCAGATCCGAACTGAACCGAAACAGAACCGTAGCAGAACCGAACCAGAACCGAACCAGAACCAAACTGAACCGAAACAGAACCATACCAGAACCGAACCAGAACCGAACCAGAACCGAACCAGAACCGTTCCAGAACCATACCAGAACCGAACTGAACCAAACCAGAAGCCTACCAGAACCGAACCAGAACCGAACCAGAACCGTACCAGAACCGAACCAGACCCGAACCAGAACCATACCAGAACCGAACCAGAACCGTTCCAGAACCGTACCAGAACCCTACCAGAACCGAACCAGAACTGAACCAGAACCGAACTGAACCGAACCAGAACCGAACCAGAACCGAACCAGAAGCCTACCAGAACCGAACCAGAACCGAACCAGACCCGAACCAGAACCGAACCAGAAGCCTACCAGAACCGAACCAGAACCAAACCAGAACCGTACCAGAACCGAACCAGACCCGAACCAGAACCGAACCAGAGCCGAACCAGAACCGTACCAGAACCGAACCAGACCCGAACCAGAACCGAACCAGAGCCGAACCAGAAGCCTACCAGAACCGAACCAGAACCAAACCAGAACCGTACCAGAACCGAACCAGACCCGAACCAGAACCGAACCAGAGCCGAACCAGAACCGAACCAGAACCGAACCAGAAGCCTACCAGAACCGAACCAGAACCAAACCAGAACCGTACCAGAACCGAACCAGACCCGAACCAGAACCGTAACAGAACCGTAACAGAACTGAACCAGAGCAGAACCTAACCCGAACCGAACCAGAACCGAACTCAAGCAAACAGAACCAGAACCAAACTCAAGCAAACAGAACCAGAACCAAACTCAAGCAAACAGAACCAGAACCAACTCAAGTAAACAGAAACAGAACCAACTCAAGCAAACAGAACCAGAACCAAACTCGAGCAAACATTATTAATGTCCTCAGGTTGGCATTGAGAAAAATCTGATGCGTCAGCTTTGATGGGCTGATCCGATTTCTCCTCTCAGTGAGTATTTGCCGTGGTCTTTAAGAAGACTCTCTCTGAAGGAACAGATGAAGCCACGATACACAGCCTCCCCTCCATCACCTGTATCCTATATCCTCACATGTGATTGGCCGTATGGCCGCCATGCTGACCAATCAAAACAAAGTTATGCTGTGAGCAGAGCTGGGGCTGAGCACTGTGAGAGCTAAGCAGCGAAAGGAAAAAACTGGGAGCCGGCTCTCTCTCTCGATGCAACCGGCTCTTTTGATTCACTATAAAGCATCGTCTCTCAGAGCCGCAGCTTTTGATCATGACACATCACTAATGTGCTTAATCTGTGTTACAATTATGAGGGGGCCTTGGACAATTTTCTCACCTGTAAGGGGTCCCTGGCTCCAAATAGTTTGAGAACCCCTGCTCTAGCTAGTAGGAGTGCAAATTCCAGATAGTGAAAACAAACGGAACAAAAAGAGCGACACAGCTGCACAGAAACTCCACGTTGTAGACATCGCTGATCATAATAGACATCGCCATGCAGGAAGACAGTTTACATGTTTTTTAAACCTCTGAGAGATCTTCAAATACAGAGTCAGTCTTTACACCGGTGCGATTTTTTCAGAGTTTATGGTAACTCAAATAAAAAACGTGACATTTGCTTTGTTTTATATCGACCACTAAGCAGGATGAATATCGTGATTAAGCAGGTATATTTTGAATCTGAGTTGAGAAACATTTGTGGCCATTTTTGTCATTCAGTTTTATTTAGGTCAATCAATGCACTGATCCTCTGATTATTATTATTATTTCTTTATTTCAATAAGGCAGCTTCCAGATTCCTTTGCAGGCTCTTTTGTTTTTTTCTTTGCTCATTTTATATTTTTTGAGAAAAGAGAAAGCTGAGATGAGAGTTGCCCATCATTGTTACTTGGTTGCACTAATAAAGTGAAGTGCTGTACATCTGTGGTTGCATTATTCTATAATCAATTTGCCATCATTTTTAAGTATGAAAGAGATGATTTCATTGATAGCCATAGAATGCATGTCTTTCAATGTAGACTTCCACTGAGAGGAACATATTAGACTATTTAGGAACAGAATTAGGAACTAAATTTAGACTGTCATACCAGCTTGATCATCAATGAAAATGTCCTGGAAATATCCTGGAAAATGATCTCTGGAAAAGAGTGGGAACCCTGAGAGAGACTAGAAAAGTCCATTCACCATTCACTATTACTGCAGCCTGTTGTGTTCTCACTGCATGTGTTGTCTCTCCTCCTCCAGTGTGGTCATCATAGATGAGGCTCATGAGCGCACGCTGCACACAGACATCCTGTTCGGTCTCATTAAAGACATCGCCCGGTTCAGATCGGACCTGAAGGTGCTGGTGGCCAGCGCCACGCTTGACACCGAGCGCTTCTCCTGCTTCTTTGACGACGCACCGGTCTTCAGGATCCCTGGCAGGAGGTTCCCTGTCGATATCTTCTACACTAAAGTAAGAACAAGCTTGTGATTGACTGTTTTGTTTTATATATAACACTTTCAACAAGCTGGTAAGAATTTGTCTCATGGGAAAAACAATACAAAGAAAGTTACAGATTTCCATCTGAGCTTCTTAAAAAAAAGTTGTCCAAGCGTCTTCTGGAGCCGTACGTAGTACAGCTCATCATCTTTGAGCTGGAGGGTTAGAGGGAGAACTGTGGAGCGACATGACATTAAAGGTTCTCAGGGTGAAGTATGTTTCAACATTTGGTTCCCAACATTTTTTGTTTCTGATAGAACTCAGGGGAGCTAAGAAACCTCTTCTCTGACTGACTATATAATAATAATAATCCTTAAAGTGGCTTTAACTCAGTACAGCTCCGTTTATTTCCAGTGAGTTTGGTAAAGTGGCAAAAGCTAAATGTCTGAACTGTCTCACCTTTTTATATCATGTCAGAAAAACTTCCTTCCAGACATGAATACATTCATTTCATAAACTAGATTGGGCCACATTTTTCCAGGTACCCACTAAAGTTGCCTCTGCTGTTTTTGAGTACCCTGTACCCGTCTCTTGATGTGTCTGTATGTTTTTTTTAAGGCTCCTGAGGCGGACTACCTGGAGGCCTGTGTGGTGTCCGTACTGCAGATCCACGTCACTCAGGCTCCCGGAGACGTTCTGGTGTTCCTCACTGGACAGGTATTGTTCATATCAAGTGTTGGATTTTATCAAGAGGTTAAAAGTTTTGGACGCAGTTTGAAACACGAGCTGAGAGGACCCTCTCTCCTAGTTTAACGTTCCTAGAGAGGAAACTGTAAAGGAAGTAAAGTTTGATCTTCTGAGCCTTTGCATCGTTCAGTGTTTTTCTTCGGCGTGTTTTATGACAGCAGGTTTTAATCAGCATGTCTAATCTGTTCAATCAACTTCTCAGCTTGTTTCCTGCTGTTAGTGTATCATTCATGCCAGTAGGCGAAGACACCAAGACATGCAACATGATATAAAAACATTATCTTTATACTGGACGTATTGTTTCCTTGATCTCTAAAAGAGTATACAGAAAATGCACTGACAACTAGAATGTTTGTAACAAGTTATTTGTTGACATGTTAAAGCAACAATGACGGGAGAAGATTTCCTCTCTGCTCCAACCATTAAACTCATCTACAGGAGTGACGGCAGCCAACGTTCACATCACATCTCCAGTACTACATTTCTGCCTCTGTGTTGCTCTTGTAGGAGGAGATTGAAGCGTGCTGTGAGATGCTCACGGAGAGATGCAGGCGGCTCGGCTCCAAGATAGCAGAGCTCCTGGTGCTTCCCATCTACGCCAACCTGCCGTCAGACATGCAGGCCAAGATCTTCAACCCGACTCCTCCTGGAGCCCGGAAGGTGAGGCAGCATCTCATATCTACATGAATGTAGTAGGGTTGCTGTTGGGTTGTAAGCTCAACTAAGCCGACACAATCAAGCAACGGCCTCCTCACATGTACCCTGAGTGCTTTTAGCTATCAATGGAGGCTGCTGTGGTTCAGGAAGAAGTGGTCTGACTTGGTTTCATTGCTGTTTTTTGTTGTTTGTTCTGATTAAAGATTTGTTTTGAAGGAGTTATCAGGTCTTTGCTCCTGTTGCGCAACAGCTGGATTAAATCTTCAGTCTCATTTGTTTGAGTGGTTATCTTTATCTCTGTGTTCTATCTGTTTAGGTGGTGGTGGCCACCAACATAGCAGAAACCTCACTGACCATAGACGGCATCATCTATGTCATCGACCCGGGCTTCTGCAAACAGAAGAGTTACAACGCCCGCACCGGCATGGAGTCGCTCATCGTCACGCCCTGCTCAAGGGTGACTGCTCTCTCTTTTCTTAATGTGTAACAAGCAGGACATCAGTGTTGAAGTACAGTGGTGTTAAATTTTACCTAGGAGTGTACTGACTGCACCTGTTCTCAAATCTAAAAACATTCATCTAAGTATTCGTTTTAATAAAAGCAGTCAATGGAGCAGCTATTTGTGTGTTTCTATCACTATCCAGCATCATGTCAACTCACAGTGTGTGTTTCTGCTTCGCTCTCAGGCTTCGGCCAACCAGAGAGCTGGCCGTGCAGGCAGAGTGGCTGCTGGGAAATGTTTCAGACTTTACACGGCCTGGGCCTTTAAGCATGAGATGGAGGAATCGACAGTGCCTGAGATTCAAAGGACCAACCTGGGAAATGTAGTCCTGCTGCTGAAGAGTCTAGGTGAGTAAGTCAGGGCTCGTAATGAGATAAATGATCGTTAAAGTTGTGATATTGCACATTTGAGTCATTTAGTTTGAATCTGTATTTTCTGACTGAGGTTGTGCAGTAAGCTAAAAATGTTTTGTTTGTTTTGTTTGCAGGGATCAATGACCTCATTCACTTTGACTTTATGGACCCCCCTCCGCATGAGACTCTGGTCTTAGCGTTGGAGCAGCTCTACGCTTTAGGAGCACTCAATCACCTCGGAGAACTCACAAAGGTACAAATGGGAGACCTGTACGCATCTAACATCCATAACTCCAAAAAAAAAAAGAAGAATTCAATTTGCTAAAACAAAGTTAGGTTTGCAAAAAGTCAAAATGTTGTTCATTGGTTTGGTCGAGGTACTTTATACTTTATTAAGAACACACACAGCTAACATGTCTGTGGGATGGCTTGCATCCCAAAGATCACTTCCTGATTAAAGTCCTCTATTCAACTTTCTCATATCCTATCTAGTCCTGGCAGACGGTGTTTCCACTGTGAGTCTGGGTCTGTTCGAGGTTTCTGCTTGTGAGAGAAAAGACTTTCCTCACATCTACAAAAAATATTGCCAAGTGCTCGCTCGTGGTGGATTCCTGTTAGGTCTCTTTAGATAACCTAACAAAGAGTAGAGTGTGGATCTGCACTTTGTGTAAAGTGATTAAGACCTATATGAATAGAAATTAATTGATTGATTGGTTAATTGAGTGATTGCAGACCAGTCTGAATCCATCACTGAAAGAAAAACCTGTTCTTTAGGACAGAATTCAAATTCCTTTGCATTCTCAAATGACGTAAAAGAGACACTTCCAAGAAAACTTTTTCATATCTCCATCTGTGATCATGTGCAGTTGTTCATAACACACTCTGCGTACTTGTCATGCTGTGTCACGGCCTCCAGATTCCCTTCCTTGATCCCAAGTCCTGACAAATGGAGCGATGACTCGGTGTGTTTACAACTTAAGCTTTGGCTTCTGTACTTGTATTGTTAATCAGGGATCATCACTGATGTGAGGATGTTTTTCAGAGCTCTAGCCTGCAGTACAAGTTATTGAATTAGTAGCAGCACCTGGCATCAAAGAAAACAGTGTAGAGTTCTTAAAGGTGTGAGTAGTTTAGTCCTCTGACATCCTGCAACTTGAAACTGAATGACAAATAAATAGACCCAAAATAAGCTTTAACATTGTGGACACTGGGATTTACAGCTCAACATTTACACTAACATATAATTCACAGTTCATTAACAGTATTGCAATACATAACATAAGCTATATTTAGCCTTATACAGCTTAATAATTCATTTACAGCGTATAAAAAGCATCTTGTATATCCTTCCATTTTTTACAAAAAATACAAACTTCTCAGACTTGGACTTTTGTAACATTAGCAGCACTGATAGCATCCTCATATGGTTAACCAAACTGCATAATCTGAACTACCCTGTCAGAGTGAAACCTACACGGGTAGAAACGCTGTTTTTTATACAGGTTCTGGGGCGCGCAGCGTCAAACTCAGAAACATGAATAACAGACCACAAAATAACAAGCTTTAATGAAAACTACACAACAAATGAATGAACCAAGTATTTCATTCATCTCTTGAACTGTCTTTTCTTTGTCTTGGTCCAGCTGGGTCGTAGGATGGCTGAGCTCCCAGTGGACCCCATGCTGAGCAAGATGGTCCTGGCCTCTGAGCAGTAAGTCTCCAGTTTGATGCAAACCTAAGCCTCCATAATATGTTTGTCTTTAAAGGACGCTTAATCTGTCTCAGTACTGTAATAGGTTGACCATTTGTTAAACTAATAGGCAGCATTACTCTCACAGGATTGTTTGTCAAGCTTCTTTGATTTGGCAGCTGGTTTTTGGGGGTCATAAAATTGACCTGAGAAGTGAAGATATTCATAAAGTGAAGCATGACTAAGGTGTCCAACATGCTCTAAATTCAGCAACAAAAGGAGAGATTTAGATGGTAGAATTTAGTTTCCAGGTTGTCTTTTTAACTTTGATAAAGACTTCTAATCTTATCAGAAACAAATTGTTGAGGCGTTCTGTTTTGTGACGTCATAATAAAGATTTTGTGCATCCAAAGGGGAGAAAATACACTATATTGCCAAAAGTATTCACTCCCCCATCCAAATAATAGAAATCAGGTGTTCCAATCACTTCCATGGCCACAGGTGTATAAAATCAAGCACCAAGGCATTCAGACCGGGATGAACGACCTCCTGAACCTCTCAGTCCTGCAGCGCATGGAGAGGAGTCGGTCACTGGATGGACATGGATGAGAGAGTTTGGTGTGGATGAACTTGACTGGCCTGCACAGAGTCCTGAACTCAACCCGATAGAACACCTTTGGGATGAATTAGAGCAGAGACTGAGAGCCAGGCCTTCTCGTCCAACATCAGTGTGTGACCTCACAAATGTGCTTTTGGAAGAATGGTCAAAAATTTCCATAAACACACTCCTAAACCTTGTGGAAAGCCTTCCCAGAAGAGTTGAAGCTATTATAGCTGCAAAGGATGGACCGACATCATATTAAACCCTATTGATTAAGAATGGGATGTCACTTAAGTTCATATGCGAGTCAAGGCAGTTGAGCCAATACTTTTGGCAATATAGTGTATGTTCTTTGTCTGAAGGGTCCCTGGAACCTATCATGTTATAAATAACTGTCTAAGTTTGTTTTTCAAATCTGTGATTTCCTGAGACAGCGAGTGTGAAAATCCTCACTGCTTTGAAAGAAGATGGTTGGATTTCTTGGAAGAAACAGATGATTTTGTCTTGGTAACCTCTTGTGTCAGAAGCTTTGTAATCCTTTGTGTAATGAAATCAGGGATTTAGCTTCATTGCACTAGTTGTAGGATCAATTCCCGTCCTGACATGATTTGGTGCATGTCATCCCTCTCTCCAGTCTCCACACATTTCCTGTCTCAAACGTCCTTTCTAATAGAGGCTTAAAAAACAAAGCAATAATAGAGAAGAGCTGGATTAAGTGAGGGTTAGATGATAAACACTGTTACTTTGTTCATCTCTATCTGAATTTTTCTGTCTCTTGATTTTTTTGTCTCCTTTCAGGTACAAGTGTTCAGAGGAAGTTTTGACGATAGCTGCCATGTTGTCCGTAAACAACTCTATTTTCTACCGGCCCAAAGACAAGGTAGTGCATGCAGACAACGCCAGGATGAACTTTGTTGTTCCAGGTGGAGACCACCTGGTGCTGCTCAACGTCTACACGCAGGTATGAACACAGCTGGTTTCTTTCAGTAAGAGCTCTCTGGCCTTCAAAGATGCATTAACCCGATATATTCACTCCTACAACCACAACCCAGCTGTTGTGCTGACTGCAGTCATATTTTTCTCTCTCAGTGGATGGAGAGCGGTTACTCTACTCAGTGGTGCTACGAGAACTTCATCCAGTTCCGCTCCATGAGGCGAGCCCGGGACGTGCGGGACCAGCTGGAGGGTCTGATGGACCGTATCGAGGTGGAGGTGGTCAGCTCTAAGGACGACAGCTTACCCATTCGCAAGGTCAGTGATGCTGAGATACTCAGTGGTAGCAAAATGCACAGATACAACAGAACAGACACAACATTTATTCATTCATGTTGTTTGGACTTGTTGTCATGAGGTTACTTTTCTAAAATATCAAGCTGTCGAGAAGATATGAAGTCCTGCAAATCCACGATTGTGGGTTTGAGAATGTAAGTGTAGACATGTGAATGGTCAGTACATAGAGGTTGTGTGAATAACAGTCTTCTATCAGGGTCAGTGTGCGTTGTGAACGCACCCCTGAACTACTTTAGATAAGCAAGGGTGTTTGTTTAACTTGTCGGGTTACACCTTTTTCCGTCACTCGCCTGGTTTATCTGGGTTAAATATCACGCACGTGAGTATGCAAAAACAATCCCACTGACCTGATCTGAAAATAAAAAAAGGGATCATGATGACCATCTTTTGCCGGTTTTGAGGATACTTTGTGTTTTCTTCTGTTGTTACTTTTCTGAAATGTTTGGGGTAGTTTGATTCTGTGTGTTGCTCTAACAGCACTGTGTGTTATAAGCCAGGGGGCACTGGTGTCTCCATGCTGGAATATAAACAGAGCCAAACAGAGTCAGTCATTTTTCTTCAGTTTTAAGACATACTGACAAATGAAGACGTGTATTTCTAACAGCATGTCGACGGTATGACAGATGTGATCCATCAGCTGAATTTCAGTGCCTTCTGTCCTTAAAGCGTCACATTTCTTTAAACACTGTAATTAGTACTTGGCCTAGTTTACAGCAGGTGTGAACAGCAGGCGTGTATCAGTAAAAACAATTTGAAAAGTAGGTCTGAGGTTGAGTTTGGATGAGTGACTTGTTGTATTAAGAAATGAACTCTAATATCTCAACTAACCATGAGAATGATCTGCTTTTCCTGTTTCTGATGCCGTGTTGTTTCCGTCAGTAAGACTCTTTTATTATCAGAGTGGTTCAGTTTAGAGCTCTTTATCTCACACGTGTTAAAAAATCACAAAATGAAGGTAAACAAAGGCAAACAAAGCAAGAAGCACTTACTGCATACTGTCTGTAAATGCTCAATGTATAACCAATCTCTGTTTGAGAAGGGTGTAGAATGAAGTCAAGAGCTTTTGTAGTCCTAAGGCAGGAGGATTCAGAATAACGCCAAAGAATTCAGATGACGACGCAAAGCCACAAAATAAAGGGAAATAAAATCAAACAAAACAAAGTAAAAATAAAATAAAACAAAATTAAGTAAAATAAAGTACAATTGGATTAAGAATGTCAAATTAAATTTAAAAAATCTAAATCGAGTTAAGTACAATAAAGAACAATAAAATAAAGTACAATACAATACAATAAAATACAATACAATAAAATAAATAACATTGAAATAAAATAAAGTACAATACAAATTAAATAAAGCACAAAACAATAAAATAAATTACAATGAAATCAAATAAAATTAATTACATGAAATAAAATATGGTAAAATAAATGAAGTACAGTAAAATAAAATAAAGTATAATACAATTAAATAAAATAAATTACAATGAAATAAGATTAAGTACAATAAAATGAAGTACAATGAAATAAAATAAAGTACAATAAAATAAAATAAATTGAAAATGAAATAGAATAGGTACAGTAAAAGTAAACAAAGTGCAATAAAATAGAATATATTTCAATAAAATAAAATAATAGAAACTGTTTAAATGACGGTTTAGTCCTTTGTGCTTCTCTATCTGTTGAATATGTTTTATTTGAAGATTTGTCTAAACTTCCTCTAAGTTGTAAGTTTTCATTTCTTCACACCAGATATTCTGGAGCTTCAAATATATATGCCATATATAACATCTCCAGATGTACAGATACACATCAGCTTTGGAAAAAATGTAATCTGAAAACAAAAACAAAAATCCATAATAAGAAACTCTTGTAAAGTTTTATTCACCGCCTGTTTGTCTTTGTGCTTCATCTGTCAGTGTTAGAGGACAATCACATCTTAAAGGTGACATATCACGCTTTTTTCATCAATATATATTGGTCTAAGAGGTCCCCAAAACATGTCTTTAAAGTTTATGCTCAAAAAAACACTTTGAAATCAGATTTTGGCATGCCTGAAAAGCCCTCTTCTTCAGTCCTCCTCAGAACACTCTGTTTTCTCTCTGGCCACGCCCCCTCAGGAAGTGGATGTGCCCTCGGCTCTCCAGCACGTTGATCTAATGTTTACATGTTGGCTGAATATACACGGCTGCTCAGAGATCACGTTACTTCAACCCTCTGAATCTGATCCTAACGGAGAGGCGCCTGTAGCAGGACCTTCCTGAAGGATTGGTCACAGATTTAGTGTTTCTTGTTGTTTTATTTATCAGTATGTCGACGTGTGTCTTGGTACACAGCTACGAACATGTAGCTATGTGGCTATGCTAACTAGCGCTAGCACTTATCCATGATAAATAAAAATCATCCACTAGATCTTCAAATCTGCAGACGTGGGGAGTAAAACCGACCTCTGCCAGAAAGGCAGCGGGACCTTTTCTGAAGGATTGGTCACAGATTCTGTGTTTCTTGTTGTTTTATTTGTCAGTATATAGACGTGTGTCTTGGTACACAGCTACAGCTACGACATGTAGCTATGCTAACTAGCGCTAGCACTTATCAATGATAAATAAAAATCATCCACTAGATCTTCAAATCTGCAGACGTGGGGCGTAAAACCTACCTTTGTGTTTATTAAGACAGCCTACAATTAGCATGCCTCCCTCCTGAGCTCCTTGTTAGCACACATTTGTGCAGGTAATGAAAAACGGAGGGGGGATTCAGTATTATTTTATACAGTCTATGGGCTGAACAAGCTCCGAGCTCTGACTCCGTGACAGACCGGATATTGTTGTTACGTAACAAAAACACGGAAGTCTGAAACGGCTCGTTTCACACACATTTACAGAAAGGTGGAGAAATCAAAACAGGGGCAGAATGGATTTTTTTCATTCTCGGGGGGTTTGTAGACATGCCAGGGACACATATTACGGGTAGAGAACCATTAAAAAGTCGACTTTTGCATGATATGTCACCTTTAACATGTGCCTTTTTAAATAACACATCAATAAAGCTGAACTTTCACTCTTTGATTTATACTTTGAATTCTTTGAATGACTGTTCGTTACACTGCAATGCTCACCAGACAGGAGACAGTCAATACAGTGGTGGGATTCTGCTTGTCCTCACCCGGTTTGCTGATCCCTGTTAGGTACTGCTGCTCAGTTGAACAAGCTTGGTTCTGTTAACCTGGATACTGTTGTTTGTATTACACCGTTTCTGACCCAGCACAAAGCTTCAAGGGGCCAATAGCAAACACTTCAGTCAGTGATGGAGTGTTTAAGGCATAATGTTGACAAAGTTGTATTGGTCCCAACATAAAGGGTTAAGTGACACATTCTTTGATTGGAGTCTGACTATAGAGAGCTGCTGTAGTCTCCCTCAGACTGTAGTCTCTGCTGTCAGCCTTCTGAAGCTGAACTGATACAAATGAAGTATTTATCATAAACCATGACATGGAGCTATTTGGAGCTGTCACAGACGTGCTGCGTTGGTCTCTATTTTTGAAATAGACTCACTCGGTTGATCAGTAATCAAAGTAATCTCAGGACACTGCCCAAAAATACAAGTCTACACGTCACTCTGTTATTTATAGAGACCCAACATTACTCCTACATGAGCAAACATTTGCCAACAGTGACGAGGGAAAACTTCCTTTAACCTGCAGAAACCTCGAGCAGAACCAGACTCGTGTTGAACAGCCGTCTGCTGAGGTCAGTAGAGACAGAAAGAGAGAGATGGTTTGAGACAGAACAGAGTAAAAACAGAGGTTGGGCTTGGGAAGGATTGATTGTTCCCCTATGTCCCTTTTATCCCCCCATGAACCAGAACGCAGTGTGAGATCCTCTGGCTGTGATTTGCTTGCTGTTGCATGGTCTAGAATGAAAACTAAAGGTGACAGGGCCTTTTGCTGTCAGAGCCCCCCAGCTGTGGAACAGCTTGCCGGAGGAAATCAGACACACCTTTATAGTAAAGCTTTTATTTTGTGAATTTATTTCAATTTTTAACATTTTACTTCTCTGCATTTATTCTCTGTTTGCTTTATTGCCTCTCTCCTTCTGTTATCTGTTTTTAGTGTTTTTGTGAAGCACTTTGTTACTTGTTTTGAAAAGTGCTATACAAATAAAAGTATTATATTTGTTATTAAGTCTTCCCCTTTTATTCTGAAGGTCAAAAGTCCATATTTTGTGTCTAAACATTTCATATGAAGCAACTCTGCTGCATCATCTACCACGCTTAGTTTATTCATTTCTTGACACAGATTTCAGATTTCAACACTGATTAACATTCTGTATTTTTTTTATGAATCAAATATTTATAACCCCCCCCCCCCCCCCCCCCCCCCCTCTCTCTCTCTCTCTCTCTCTCTCTCTCTCTCTCTCTCTCTCTCTCTCCTCTCTCTCTCTCTCTCTCTGCCTCTCTCTCTCTGCCTCTCTCAGGCGGTGACGGCAGGATATTTCTATCACACAGCGCGGCTGAGCAAAGGCGGCTACAAGACGGTGAAGCACCAGCAGACGGTGTACGTCCACCCCAACAGCTCTCTGTTTGAGGAGCAGCCCCGCTGGCTCATCTACCATGAGCTCGTCTTCACCACCAAGGAGTTCATGAGACAGGTCTGCCTGCTTGCGCACTGACAATGTTTACCTTCAAAGAGTCCTCTAAACCCCTCTCAAATATTTGCCCTGGATTTGTAGTTTGTTTCTCAGAGGCCTGAGTGCTGACGGGGAAACGTGTTTTTTAGAATCCAAAGCACATACAGGTTTTAAACTTCTCATAACACTAGGAGGAAAGCTGTTAACTGCACAATGATAAGGAAGTGTGATTAATGTTCCTGCTCAATATCTAACTGCGTACACAATCAGGCTTTGTAGTCACACTGATTAATCTCCCTCTTCCTGCTCACAGGTGATCGAGATAGACAGCAGCTGGCTGCTGGAAGTGGCTCCTCACTACTACAAGAGCAAAGAGCTGGAGGACAGCAGCAGCAAGAAGATGCCCCGCAAACAAGGGAAGACAAAAGAGGAGCTGGGATGAAGAGAGGAACAAAGATGAGGCCCCCTGCAACACATGGCAAAAAAACCCCATACCATAGCCACCTCTCTCAGGGCAGAGTGAAAACAGAACAATGAGTGACAGGTGGGAAACTGCATACAAATACAGGGGAACCGTGTGGAGAGTGTAGCTGGTTGTTATAAGCCTACTTGGTTCTCCTCATGTGAATTGTTGAGTCGAGAACATTATTAGATTTGGAACACATGCAGCAGAGTGATGGATGCAGGGAAGTGGGTCACTAACTCACTGACTGGTTTAATGATTAGCCTGCCGTGTCGGCCGGACCACAATGAGGAAGCATTTACACACTTGGAGTTGAGTTTCCTGCATTTTTTTCTCCAGCTCATTAGTGAACGTGAGACTTTTTTGTTTGTTCATCTGGTGACGCTGAATGCCCACTGGACGCTGTTGACTTTGTTTGAATACAGGTGCTTTGTCAAAAAGGTTTCACAAATATGTGAAAGAAGAGCACTGATGCAGTTTGTAAACGGAGCATCACTGAGGAGCCTCCATCTATCTCATAAAGACTCATTCTCTAAAGATGAGATTCTCTCACGTGTGAGGCTCCTTATCTTTCCTTCTGTCATTTTTACCAGAACAATAAAGTTTTACAGTCACTTGTTTATGCGGGTTGGTTTGCAGCTTGATTCTCAGTCATTGTCTAAGCATTTACTCGCTTCCAGGATCAAGTTTGTTGTGTTTTGATTGCACCAGGAAGTTCAACAAGTAAAATAAATAAAGTAAAGTAAATAAATGTAGGCGCTGTATTTTAATAGTCTCTTACATCCTCTTGTTAGGCGTATTATAATTTGCAAAAGGTGACCAATTACCCTGATCAAATACTTTAAACAATCACTTTTGCTGAAAACAATGAAAACAAAAAATGCAGATTAGACATTTTAAACACAAACTGGTGCTCTCATTTTCAAATTGCATGTCAGTGCAAAATATTCAATCCCACATTCATCCTTCTTAAGACTGGTAGTACCTTCAGGGCCCCTCATCCAGCAGCATGTTTTTGTTATATAAAGAGTGACACCTCATTTGAGGAAGAGCACAAGTTCCTTGTCATGCTCGCTGCTTCTATCAGCTCTGGCTCTCTACTTGTTTGTTAAGTCTTGGGTGTCTTGTCAAATACTCCAGAAAGCTCAGGTGAAAAGGGAGGCACCAGGACTGTGCAGTGAGGAAAGGTTAAGATACGCAGCTGTTCTTGTTTGGGTGGTAAGCTAACAAACGGTGACAGGAGAGCAGTGGAGGTATGACAGGTATGAGGGGCTGATATGTGCAGTGTTGACAGTCGGCTGTACCCGTGTCTTTTAATGCAGCACCAGTGGAATTTTCCCATCAGTCACTATTGTTTCTTTTGATTCATATCACATGTAGAGTTGTGTAGAAGGAAAGTGACTTTGTCACTGTGTGCCCCTTCATGCCTCTGACACACTGACTGATCAGAGATCTTTGTTGAGTCCACTTAAAGGAAACTTCAGCTGCAGTCACCTCAGATTTAACCACGACTCCAGTATGAAGTACATGTGGCTGTACAAGTAGGCACACATGAGAGTTATCTACGTAAATGACCTGATTATCTACATATTTCTCACACACACACACACACACACACACACACACACACACACACACACACACACACACACACACACACACAAACACACACAGAGGTGAAAAACGCTGGCCAACTACAGCTGGTCCAACTGGTCCGACCAGAGGAAAGAAAAAAGGGGAGGGTTGTGAGGAGGAGGGTTTTGAGGAGGCAGTGCTTTGTAACAATAAAAAAAAAAACAAGATATGAGAGGAAGGATACAACAGAAGAGGAGAAACAGAGAGCAGACGGACCAAACACTTCCAGAGTGAAGTTTGACTTCTGTTTTGTAGGAATGAGTGGTTTTAATGCACTGACACACAACAGGAGTATTATCTTACTGGTCAGATCATCGCTGACGACGTGATCCCACATTCATCTACCTCCACAGGTCAGTGATTCTACAAATTCTTTGCAATTATTGACTTTTGTTCTTTGTTTTCAGAGAGTTTTTCTTTTGCTCTCAGTGTGCAAACTTCTTTTAAAGCGGAAGAGTGAAACTAAATCCAACTTGTTCAACTCAAAATGCATTTCCCACAATCAGACTAAAACCAAGCTGCTGATACGTGAGCTCTGTGCCTCCCTCAGGTTAAAGGAGTTAATGACTGACTCCGTAAGATGGATGTGCATAAGGGAGTGTTTACTGTGACATTTCAAAAACAATGAAGCCCTGTCACACACCAGTGTCACCCTGGTTTAGTTTTTCTTGGCATGTTTCAGAATTTTCATAATAACCACTAACTTGAATCTTTCCTCATCACGTCCAGTTCTGCTGCAGTCCTCACTTCAGATATGCAGGAAAGCTTCTTACAAAAATACAGCAAGGCGTTATTGAGACAATTAGTCAGCATGCGTGGTAAATGGATTGGAAACTATTAACTGATGTTATCTTAATACCGCAGAGATGTAAGATAGCAGGGGTTGCTTCATCGTTGTGAAACAGCGATGGCGGCCGTGGGGGTAAATTTCCTACTGCTTCCTGCTCTGTGAGTTTCAGAGAGTAAAGATAGTTTTTGAGAACACTTGTAGCTGTGCATTTAAATCCTCTCTATCTTAATATCCTCATTTTCTCAACAACATGCATCTCAACTGTTTTGACTTAACAGATTTTCTGAAATGTGTTGAACATTAACAGATGTACAGCCTCATGTTGGGAAACAAACTCATCCTCATTTTTATTTCCATCAGCTCTTGTTTGGAATCCGTGAGATTCACCATCATACCTCCAACATGAGCGATGACAGGGACAGACACAGGCCCGATAGGAGCCGCAGCCACAGCCACGGACTCAGACAGCCTCAAAACGTCAAACCCAAACCCAACCAGAATGAGAGGAACAGCAAAGAGGACCACTGGAAGAAGGAGAAGCCTGTCAAAGTGAGGAGATCCAGGAGCACGGACTCAGAGAGGGCAGAGAGAGGCCGGAGGAGAGAGCGAGACAGGCACCAGGGGGAGAGGAGGCAGAGAGGGAGGAGTGAGGAGGCCCGAAGGAGAGACAGGAGAGAGGGGGAGAGTGACAGAAGAAAGGTGAAGCCCCCTGAGGATGACGTGGAAGATACTGAGTGTGCTGTGTGTTTCTGCACGTATGATAATGTCTTCAAGACCCCAAAGCTGCTGGCGTGCGGGCACACATTCTGCTTGGAGTGCCTTGCTCGCATCAATGTCACCTCCCCTGAGCTCAAGACCCTCTGCTGCCCCGTTTGTCGAGAGCTGACCGAGCTCCCCCACGGCCAGGACCTGCCTCGCCTTGGCAACAACCAGGACATCATCGGCAAACTGCCCCCAGACATGCAGAGGGCGTTATCCATCCGATTCAAGCGCAGTAAGGGGAAACTCCTGCTGAAGAACCCTCCTCCAAGCAGCCCCACCAAGCCGAGCATCCTCACCCTGCCCAAAAAGAGCCAGGACGGTCAGATGACCGCAGGCGGGGACGTCCACTTGGACGCGATGGAACAGGGGATAGCTCCAACCACAATGGTAGATGTAGGCAGGCCTCCAAACAGGGTCAGAGGTCGCATACGCAGGTTGTTCCGCTCGGACCAGTGCTACTACGCCGTGGTGGCAACTATCATCACCGTCACTGTGGCGCTCATGCTGGTGGGGATTCTGGCCTTTGTGATCATACCCAACGTGATCGTTCACCGGAGGCCTGAGACCCAAGCAGCTAACCAAACAGGAACTGAAGATGTGTTTAATCCAGGGGAACGTCCCTGAATGCACCACAAGTGGACAGGCTGCTGTTAAATGGGACATCAAAGCAGACGGAGAGTTTCTGACTCCGGTGTTTTGATTCTCATGATCCTTGATGTCCTTGATGAGTAATGTTGGAGTGAAATCAAAAGCACTGGGACTCATTTAAACTGGAATGAAATGAAGGGAAACAAGGGCAGCAGCATTTTTTGAAACAAAGGACAGTCAAACTCACAACTGCGCATGAAGGAACGAGGGCAGACGTGCATTATTTTTGAACCATGATTGTGATTACTGTGAAAGCCGAAAACAACACTATTGTAAAGAATCTGAGTGATAAGCTGTACATTTAAAATGCACTCTGTGAAATGAAGACTTTTAAGTATTTAGGCTGATTTCCAAAACAAGTTCAGGGTTTCTAGTTCTTCTTAATTGTTTTAAAGACTAACTCATTGTACATATACAGAGATGATTTATATATTTCTCCTTTTCTTGAATAAAGTGCTTTTTATACATTTGATGCTCTGTATAGAAAACATGATGCCAGTGTTTTTTTCTACTATCTAATCTGGATTTTTTAAAATATCTTCTTTTAAAATATGACAATGACCCACTTCTTTGATTACTGCCCCCCCCCCCCCCCCCCCCGACCTGTTTACACAACATTGGGGACTTCCTGTACAATATCCTGGCGTGTGTCCTCTACCGAGTCAAAACAGCTATGTGTCCTCTCAGAAACTTGCGTGTCTTCTTCAGACACCTGATACCCTCTAGTGGTGTAAACAGACCAGTTAACAGGGGGGCTCGTTCATTGGGTGTCCCTGTAGCTCTTCATGCAGACAAACCTGTTTGACAGCACGAGTGTCTTCAGCCTCATGGTGTTTTTTTCCGGATCACTCTGAGGAGAGTGGACAGAGGACAGCTCTGACAGCGAGACGACATATCTGATTGTCCCCTGCTGAATGACTTAAGAGAGAAAGTGCTCAAATTTTAAATCAATCTTTCTTCTCGTCTTTAAGTTACAAGTATCAGGAGAATTGGTTTACAGTACATGTGAGGAAAAGTGTGGTTAAATATACTGATACAACTTTCAACAGATAAAGCAGTTGTGTATTTCCTACGTATGATTATTGGGTACACATAATTTAAAGATGTTTAATGCTACTTTTTACTTTGACCTTCACCCCTTTCCAAAGGATGTTTTACTTTTAAATCCTCTACATTTACCTGGAAGTTTGAGTTATTCTTGGACTTACATATAAAAAAGGTCATCTCCTGGGTGCTGGTTTGCCCTAGCTGTTAAATTGCATGCCATATACTGAATACTGAGGCTGTAGTCCTTGAAGTGGGGGCGTGGGTTTGATTTGCCTGTGGCCCTTTGCTACATGTCCCTTCCTTCTCTTTCAGTTTACCCTGTCCTCTCAATTAAAGGCATACAAACCCCCAAAATATAGTCATAAAAGTAAAGTCCATGTCAGCTGATAGGTGTTATGATCATAATAACTACGTGAAAATGCCCTGTCATGATTAGCATTCCTGAATCTGTGAACATGCAGGGCCCGCTCTAATGGTTTTGGTGCCGCCTTCACAACACCAGTTTCACCCATAACCACAGAGACAAGTCACTCTCTGTGATAGACTAACACAATTACATGCCTCCATGTGTGTGACTCATAAAATAACAAAAGGGAATAATCACATTATACTCTAATGAAATACGTTGTTGTTTCTGCCGCACAAAGAAAGTAAGTGAAGTTAATTTGGTGAATCATCTATCACAGAGCAAAGTCACAGAGCTCTTCACGTAACATAAAAACAAACACAACAATAATAAAATGAAGAATGAACCAAGATGATAATAATGATAACAAACATGATGATAACATGCAGCAATTTGATATTACACTAGATGGTCAGAAGCCAGTTTAAATAATGAGTCTTGAGCTGCTTTTTTACAGGCCTCAGTAAATACAGCACAGCATGTTTGTTTAGGAAGAGCATTCCACAGAGCTGGAGCAACAAGTTCAAAGGCATGACTGCCTTTTGTTTTCAGTCTGTCACAGGTAACAGCAGGTTGACACACTGGTTAGAGGACCTGAGGGATCCACTGGTTATGTAAGGATGGAGCAGGGCGGAGATACACACAGCACAGGTGCTTGATCATGGATGAATTTATAATACGAGGATCTTAAAATGTTGTTTAATTTGCAGTCGATAGGGAGATTAAAATGTGACCTTTTTTTGCTATATGCCATTCTACAACATAACCTATTACAGACCTGGTTTATTGATTTCATGTACTATCCAGTTGCACTGTGTATAGGATTTTAGGACATCAGAGGGGCATTTTTTAGGGGGTGGAGGGGATTTTAATAATATGAACGACCTCTATTTTGATGCCATTTTGTGCACTCAGGGTGCCTGGAGTACATTCAAAACACACATCTCAATAATCAAAAGTTTTGCAATACACAGCATATAGAATATTCAGCAGCTTTACTTTAAGTATAAAAATGAAGGACTTGCACACTGTGAGTGAAATATTTCATTATTCGATTGTTGATGGTGGTTCATGAGGGGAAAAGCAGCTTTTTACTGTGACAGCTGGTGGAGTGACTATATGTAAAGTTGGGTTAACTTTGTTCATTGGTTTGAGCCTGAAGGCAGAACTCTGGCCTGAGGGCTGGGAGATGAAGAAAAAAAGCAGTTCAAGAAAACAAGTATGAGATATATGTTCAGTTGGGAATATAAGTATTTGATACACCGCCGATTTAGCAAGTTTTCCCAGTTACAAAGAACGGAGAGGTCTGTAATTCTTATCGTAGGGACACTCAACTGTGAGAGACAGAAAAAGAAAATCCAGAAATCACATTGTATGATTTTTAGATAATTAATTTGCATTTTATTGCATGAAATAATTATTTGATCACCTACCAACCAGCAAGAATTCTGGCTCTCACAGACCTGTTACTTTATCTTTAAGAAGCCCTCCTATTCTCCCCTCATTACCTGTAATAATTACACCTGTTTGAACTCTTTACCTGTATAAAAGAAACCTGCCACACACTCAATCAATCAGACTCCAACCTCTCCACCATGGGCAAGACCACAGAGCTGCCTAAGGACACCAAGGACAAAATTGTAGACCTGCACATGGCTGGGATGGGCTACAGGACAATAGGCAAGCAGCTTGGTGAGAAGGCAACAACTGTCGATGCAATTATCAGAAAATGGAAGAAACTCAAGATGACTGTCAATCTCGCATGTGGGGCGCCATGCAAGATCTCGCCTCGTGGAGAATCAATGATCATGAGAAAGGTGAGGGATCAGCCCAGAAGTACACAGAAGGACCTGATCAATGACCTGAAGAGAGCTCCGACCACAGTCTCAAAGGTTACCATTAGTAACACACTACGCAGTCATGGATTAAAATCCTGCAGCGCATGCAAGGTCCCCCTGCTCAAGCCAGCACATGTCCAGACCCGTCTGAAGTTTGCCAATGACCATCTGGATGATCCAGAGGAGGCATGGGAGAAGGTTGTGTGGTCAGATGAGACCAAAATAGAAGTTTTTGGTATAAATCCACTCTCCGTGTTTGGAGGAAGAAGAAGGACGAGTACAATCCAAAGAACACCATCCCAATCGTGAAGCATGGGGGTGGAAACCTCATGCTTTGGGGGTGCTTTTCTGCAAAGGGGACAGGACGACTGCACCGTATTGAGGGGAGGATGGATGGGGCCATGTATTGCACAATTTTAGGCAACAACCTCCTTCCCTCAGTAAGAACATTGAAGATGGGTCGTAGCTGGGTCTTCCAGCATGACAATGACCCGAAACACACAGCCAGGGCAACTAAGGAGTGGCTTCGTGAGAAGCATTTCAAGGTCCTGGAATGGCCTAGCCAGTCTCCAGACCTGAACCCAATAGAAAATCTTGGGAGGGAGCTGAAACTGTGTGTTGCTCAGCGACAGCCCTGAAACCTGAGCCCCAATCCCTGGGCCAAGTGTGTGCAAACCTGGTGCGGAACTACAGGAGAAGTCTAACCTCTGTAATTATAAACAAAGGTTTCTGTACCAAATATTAAGTTATATTCTTCTATTGCATCAAATACTTATTTCATGCAACAAAAATATAAATCAATTACTTAAAAATCATACAATGTGATTTCTCTGGATTTTCTTTTTAGATTCTGTCTCTCACAGTTGAAGTGTTCCTACGATAAAAATTACAGAAATTTCTTACTTAAATTCAGTTTGGCAGAATAGGAAAAAGATTGAAATGCTGACGACTTAATGATTACAGTTCTTGAATAAATGTGGCTTGTAAAATATGATCATAGTTTTTAAAAACTCTATCACAACCTGCTACTCCATAGCAATGGTGCTTGCAATATGCTTAAGAATCAATAACAATGCAATAATGTAATAAAGTGAATTTACTGCCCACTTCATCACTGAGACAGGAGGGAATTTTAAAGCTCCTGCAAGGATGTGTTTTTCGATATTGGTTCCCCTTTTTGACAAAGCATTACCTCCTTTATTTGCAGATTTTTTCTTATGCCTGTATATTTAGCCCTTACTGACAAAAAATCTCATCCTATTTTACATTAACTGTCAAATGTGTCAAATGTATCCCCCCATGCACAAACACATGCACACAACTGTTTCAACTTTAAAAGTAATTATATATATGTGTTTATGCAAATGTTCTCATTTACTTTCAGTGTCATATTGAGACATTGAGTCTTTTTCATAACCAGCCAAAAACTCCTCACTGTATCTTTAAAAAGAAGAAGCCTTATGTTTGACACTTGAGCACATTTGGCTGATATTACTTCTTTACTTAAATGGAGGACTTTCACCCCCATTGCCTAAAGACACACCCTCCTGAGCCCCCTTCCTGAGCTATCGAGGCAAATATGGTCAGTACCGTCAGTTGGACCGGAGCAGTCAGGAGCCCCCCTCCTCTAATCCACTTCTTACGCAGATTAACCTTTATGGGTTATGTGACTGCTTGGACAGAGGTGGAACCATAACAAAAGCTGAGAGGAGAAAATCGGGGACCCTGATCTGCTGTTGATATCTTCGGCCACCATGGCTTCCACCCCTTCTGCGTCTGCCTTGTCTGCTGTGCTCCGGTGTCGGGGGAATATCTGGGCCAGGAATCCGCCGACCAAGCGGCCTGCCACCTCGGCGTACAGCCTCGGACTGGCCGGCGGCGTGGTGCGCGACTCTCCAGCTGAGGAGGAGTCAGTGTGGGAGGCTTTTCTCCGAGGAGAGCGCGTAATTATGGGAAGGAGACTGGCTGTGGCGTATGAGTGTCCCCGGGTTGATGGTACAGTCCGAAGGGGAAAAGATTCAGAGGACATGAATAAACTGTGTCACCCCAAACTTTCGCAATCCCCAGGGCACGCGCGCTCAGATGTGCATGGTGTCCCAAACGCGCTGGTGCGTCAGCTGACACGCACACTGACACCCAACCTGCCAGGAGTAGATAAATGCTCTAAAATTATACATAGGATAAAGTATGGAACCAATGCTGCGCATATCTGCAAAGTAGTCTTCGTTCGAGAATGCAGGGAATCACCAGCAGGAGTTTTCAAAGTGTCCATAACATCTCCGTGTTTGGTGCAAAATACAGGACAAATACCGTCTTTCATGTCAACTGGCTGGTCAACACTGAAGAGCACGTGCTTGTCTCTGACTACTCTGGTGTCAGAGTTAATATTTATGAAGCTGGTGTGCAGGTCGAGCAGCAACCAAGATGATGCCCCTCAGCTTCTCCTGAACCAACAGGGGGACAGAGTCTGCAGAAACTTAGACCTGCACGTGAGTTCCATAAGACAGCTCGCCTATACTCTCAGCACAACATGTGTGTTAATGAACAAGTGTCTTTAAAGTTATTCATTCTCTTTTTAGGCAAATGGACAGACCCCCAGCCACCGCACTGATCTCACCCCCACCAGCAGCGTCTCAGGACAGAGGATCACAGAGGACAGACCTGACTGAGAGTCCAAGGCCTCAGCACCAAAACACACACTGTGTTCTAACCTAATTTATTGACTTTCACAAAACACACATGCTACATTTGGACTTCAGCCCCCCTGCTGTAAAACAAGAACAACAAGATGTGGATGTTTTGCTGCACTTTTTTTTGTTCCAGTATTTAAGGAAAAGTCAGCAATACTGTAAGAATAAAAACATGTGATACATGGCCCACATGCAATGTTTGTAGTCCTGTTTTACTTCAAGTTTCTCAGGCCTCCTGCTGGATGATTAAATAATTACAGTGGAGTTCATATCCGTGCTCATCTTGTGTTCAGCAAACTTTACAGGATTACATCTCAAATTATAATCAAGCAATAGCACAAAATCACACAAAGAATTCTTTAAAGTTGGTCTGAATACAAAACTACTGTTACTTGTGCTTGGAAAATGTTGAAGTCGTCACCGTGAAATATGCAAACACTAAACCAACAGTTATGGCAGTCATGTCATGTACCACTGCTTTCATAACGCCCATGGTTTGAAGATTTGCAAACAAGTATGGAAGTCATGACCAGAATTGAAATGTCAAGAAGACCTCACTGGACTGGTTTGGAAATAAAGGCTGTGATGGAGCTCATCCTTACACCAACCACAGCTGTAACATGCTCCAGAGTCATGCATCATAAACAATAATCCATTTATGTTCAAATAACTCACAGGAGCATTTTCACAAGACTAGTTTCAAATATTGTTTTTTCAGTTAAAGCTTTGACTTCACTTTAAGTTCTGAAAACATGATTTGAAACGGTAGAGTCTCTTTCACTTTGGTTTTGCTCAGGGTTAAAGGGAAATGAAATTGCACTTTCCCAGTCATCTTACCACTGCCACTCAAAGTGCTTAAAACTACATGTTGTATCCACCCTTTCATACACTGATAGCAGAGGCTGCTCTGTATAGTGTTTAACTAACTCATAAACACTACCTGATCATGTTTGGATTCACACACACCCACTCACTGATGATGACGGTGACCTTTGGGAGCAAGGTCCTACCCAAGGACATGAGAACCACAGGGGACAAGGATCAAACTGCAAATTAAAGGAGGCCCCACTCTGAGTCACAGCTGTCCATGTTTACTCTGTCCACACTTCTAGTTTGAATAAAAATGCATCAAAATGGTGCAGCACAGAATTATTTTACTGTTGCTTTAGGTTTAGTTAACTTTCATCTAATAATAATTACATGTATGTTGCTTACTACAACATATTATACACACTGCCCATCATGCTTTGTTTTCCATCCTGCTTTTGTTTACATTTTTAAACATACATTAGTTATCAAATGTTTGCTCATTTCAGAATTTGGAGGATGATGCTTTATGCAGTTAGGTATCATTTGTATTAATCTGTAATTTTTATTTAGTTGTATCATACCTGAGGAGACTGTCAGAGTTTATTTTCCTGAAACAAGTCTCAATAAAAAAGTAAACAGTCATATAATTGCTCACATATGTGTACGCCACCATTATTATAATGTCAGAACAGTAGAGTATCATTGCCTTCTCAAACCTAATAAGAATGAGTTGCTTAAAATGGGCATATATCAGTGGAACAAGCTTCAAGGCAAGGCAAGGCAAGGCAGCTTTATTTGTACAGCGCATTTCATACATGAGGGCAACTCAATGTGCTTTACATTAAAACATTAAAAGCATTGGAAACATTCAGGCAAGCATAAAAGAGCACAATTAAAATGACAAATATAATGAAACATAGAAAAGAAAAGGATAATTAGAAATATATTAAAAATAAAATTAAAATTTACATTTAAAGTGAGATAAAATAAGCTAAAATTTGAAGGCAGTGGCAAATAAAAAAATCTTAATCTTTGATTTAAAAGAGGTGAGAGTTGGAGCGGACCTACAGCTTTCAGGGAGCTTTTGAAGGTAGATACTTCAAAGTTATATATGCCTCATGACTGCAGCTGTGCTACAATAAGTGGTGCATCAAGAGCATTCAGATCCCTCTTTAAAGCAAGTAAAGTGAGGAAGGTGGAGCTTACTTAAATAATTAAAAACTAAAAGTTGTTTGATCAAAAACTGCATAAGTGGTCAATTAATGAATTAAATCTATCATAATTATAAATAATTAAGTATATGATGATAGTTTACCAACTCTGGAAATTTGTTGAGTCACCTTTTTGCCAACAGTTGGGTGAAAGAGGGTTGTCATACTGACCAGCCTTCAAGCTAAGCTTAGCATTAAGACAGGAGACAAGGAACATCAGCAAGCCCTTATTTGTTTGTCTGAAGATAGAATCCACCTGCAGGAACCTTACAAAATGTACAATCACCATTTTTTATCTGAAGTACAAAATGAATAGTGCAAAAGAGAGAACTATTCAACTTTTAAAGCATTATTTAGGTAAACGGGCTCAAATGAACTGCATGCTTTTGTATTTGATGAAAGACTGGCCGGCTAAGGATTACCCAAATTTCTACTTTTCATTTTAAATATTTTATGACAGGGGTAAATGTTTGGGTGCTGAAAAACACCACAGATTAAGCACCCCTGAGCTTTCCCTTCATTTTGTGGTGTTTGTCTCTTTGTGAACAGAAGAAAATGAACGTGCATTACAAGAACCAAAACACATTTCCCTTTTCTTCCCTTCACCAGTGCAAACAGGGCCCAAATCCTCCTCTACAGCTCAGACAGAAAAGAGCTTGTTTCTTTAACCAGATCCCTTTCACATTTATTTTTAGCTTCCCTGTCTTTCATCACCATGATTCATAGCCCCTGTGTGCGAGAGGAGATGATACATTTATGATAAATATTTACAGAGACATCACATGCGGGCTAATTAGCTCCACTGAGAGATCTCCGGCAAATGTTTTTTTTCTCCAAATGAACCTTTATTTAAGATACATGTGACATTTTACAAAAACTCTAAGACATCACAATACCCCTTCACAAGATAATAAACCAGTGAAAACAAAAATGTAAACAACACAAATTGGGGGGGGGGTACTTAGGCCTAGCAGGAAAACTGGTGGAAATAAAATACATAAGACATACCCTTGAAGTATCCTTGAAGGCACAAACCTCTCCTCCTCTCCTTGTACTCTTTAGTTGGAAAATAATTGAGTTCCTTAAGGAAAATATTGAATATGTTTGTTTTGTTTTCTTTACATATTTTTTTCATCTAGCATCATTATCATACTGATTGACAACTTGTGTACTATCTTTCATAATTACATCTAACATGGTATTCTTGTTGTAATGGGATAGATTGGGAGATAATGAGTAGAATAGAATGTAATTTACTCATCCCCCAAGGGGGAAATTCAGGTGTCTGTCAGCTCATCTCTCATTAGCTAGAGAGTTATGAAGCCTAATGGTTGCAAGGATGAATGATTTTCTGTATCTCTCAGTCCTGCAGCACAGAGAGATGAGCTGTCCACTGTTTCTCTGGCCCACAAAGAAGTTGTGAAGTGGATGATCTGTGTAATTTAGAATGGCCTCTAGCATCTTCTGTGTGCATCTCTCCACCACAGCCCCCAGTGAGTCCAACCTGGTTCCAATCACGGTGCCTCGCATCCTTGTGTTTTATACTGCTTCCTCAGCAGACTGCAGCATAGAATAACACATTTGCCACCACAGACTGATAAAACATCTGCAGCATCTTACTGCAGATGTCTAAGGATATGAGCCTCCTTAAGAAAAAGAGGCGGCTCTGCCCCTTCCTGTAGAGTGCATCTGTGTTAAGGGACCAGTCTAACTTGTTGTTCAGATGTACACCTAGATATTTGTAGGTTAGCACCACCTCGATGTCCACCCCTCGAATGTTAATTAGCTGATGGCAGAGCCTGGATCTTCGGAAATCTACTATAATTTCCTTTGAAGACAACCATACTGATAGTCCTCCAAAAAGAACCCATAAACTAAACACAAAAACTTTGTTTAGTTGTTCCATTCTGATCTTTTGAACAGTTGTGTCAGTCGGTACTAAAATGACGTGTCAGAAACATAGACTGTATAAATGAGAAAGTATCTGAAGGTATAATATTTATTTACAAATAATAATGTGAACTTATTTCACATGGGCTGCAACAGGAAATCAAAAAAATGCATTTTAATTTTTTCAATGAAAATTACATAAAGTACATAAAGAAGTATCCTCTTGAGTCCCCAGTGGAGGACAAAAATGAATTGGCAGGTCCATCTAAGTTAAGCACCATATATGCAATCTGTAAACATCCTACTGTACTAAAGAAGGTGAGGGATCATTATTTTGCAGATATCATGTTTCTCTTGTTAATAATCAAATTGATTCTTCAGTGTAAGAGTCCTAACCTCAATTTAGTAAGTTTTCATAAAATGTACAGTCATTTCAATCCTTTAAAAACACAACTTGTATTCAGTGTCCTCTGTAGTGGACAGCAGGACTAAATACATCTGTGTTTAACCAATTTCCGTACTCCAGAAGGCATAGAGCTGAGTAAGGCTGAGAGGATTTTACATGCACACACATGCACAAACACACTCACACATGCACATATACACACACGCACATGAAATCAGTTAAAAGTTCTATTTAGGGGACTATCAAGGGTTGAGAATTCATTTTAAAATGACATGTTAATTCTCTGATGTGTTCCCCCATAGATAAGTGTTTTAATGTTCATGAAATGACCAGAAATCTTAACAGAAATACTAGGGAGGCACCGATCCCACTTCTTAGGTCCCGATACCGATACCTGGGCTTTGGTATCTGCAGATACCGATACTAGCCGATCCGATCCTGGTATTGATTTAACAATCTCTATTCCTTAATGTGGGGATAGAATCATGTTTTGGCAACTTCAGGCTTTTCTGACTTTGTAAACCAAAATAAAATAAACATTTTAAACTGACAATATCATTACTGAAGAGATTATAAATGTGTACCAGCAGTCTGGTGAGTTAATCTTCATAACCAACAGATATTGTAAACACAGAAAAGCATAGAACTGAGATGAATAGATATGCCATATGGATCGGCACTATATATCAGCCCCTTGTCACCGATATCCGATCTAGCTTTTTGAGTCCGATCTACCCGATACCAGGATCGGATCGGTGCATCCCAAGAAATACACAAATTCATGAAAAATGTAATTACAGTCTGTGACTTATCAAGACCTGATGTCCTCTACAAGGGACTGATGATAAAAATTAAATAAACATTATTATTATTATTATTATTATTATTATTTTTGTAATATGTTTCTTTCAATCCCAAAACTTTAATTATCTAGAAAAAATAATAATATCATTTTTTTTTCTTCTGGGTCTCAGGAGGTTGAACCACAGCTTCACCTCTCAGACGTCAAAGTGTTGTGTAATTTCTCAAGGTGACAGTTAGGGCGGGACTTCCGGTGTCTACGCTCTACCCAGGAAGTCGTCGTGTTACTTTTTTCCTCCTCCTCTTCCAGTCTTGCGAGAAACCAGACAACTAAGGGGCGTTAAGTTGCCTTTATACCCGTGAAACTAGTAGGACAGCAGGTATACTCCGGATGTGTCAGGCTTCACGACTCCTTTCCTTTAACTTCCACGGTTGTCATCGAAGACACGGAGGAGAAATGGCTACAAGTCGGAGAAGTCCTCACACTGTCAGGGTAAGAGCTAATTTCAACACGCTCCTCCTTTTAAGCTACAGTATTTACAGTCTGTGGAGTAAAAACCTGTCCGGATAAGAAGCCTGGAGTTCAGCTAAGTCGAATGTCAGTGTGTGTGATCTTCTTTCTGCCTCTGTGACACACTGTGTAGTTTAATTGACGAGGCAGCCACAGGTGATAAGAGAAAATCGATACTGCACAGTTTGGTGAATCATCACTACAGTTCACGCAAGGCAGCTTCCCACCAAACACATGTGAACGAAAGCTTGCATCCATTTCCTGCTTTCACTGTTTTTCATGATTCTGTTCATCATATCTTATTTCCTGTCACTTTATAGCAGTCCTGTCTTCTCATAGTACATTGTGTTCTCATCATTTCAGATGGAAGACTGCAGTGAAAGTTGAGGATCTACCTGAATCACAACTTTGCTCCAAGATGCATCGTGTCCCCGGTCATAATTTAACCACGTCTGCCTTCAGTGACACTGTATTGTGCCCTTCTAACTTTTATAACCGCACAACTGTAAGGTGTGGCTACAGATCTCGAAGTATGTACTTGTGATGATACACAGGCTGCCCTTCCCATATCCCATTCCTATTGTCTGTGAAAAGGACACCTCTTTCTATTCAGATCCTGTCCCCCTGATCCATCCTCCCTCCCTTTAAGTTTCTGGGCCATGCTCCGCAAGAGAGGGTCTGTCATTATTTGTGGTACCTTCCTGTTTATTACCTGGAATGCCATACTTGTGCTCCTGCTGTGGGGCAGACCCCCAACTGGGCAGCCAGACGAGTCTGGCAGAGATCAGAGAGAGGTGGCTGAAAGGCCTACCAATGATGTGGTGGGAGATGTGCTCCGAATGGCAGACACGTTTGAAGCCGAGCTCGAATTGCAGAAAAATATCCTGCTGCAGATCCAGAATCACCAGTCACTGTGGGACTTGTCAAACAAAGACAGACCAAAGGTCGTATCCCCCAGTCAGCCTATCATTCCTATCCTGGTTATTGCCTGTAACAGGGTCACCGTGAGGCGCTGCTTGGACAAGCTCCTGGAGTACCGTCCTTCAGCAGAGCTTCACCCAATCCTTGTCAGTCAGGACTGTGGACACGCTGAGACTGCTGAGGTGATTCGATCTTACGGAGATAAGTAACTCATTTGAAACAGCCTGACCTGTCGGATATCGCTGTGCAACCAGGGCACAAGAAGTTTCAGGGTTACTACAAAATCTCCAGGCATTACCGCTGGGCTCTTAACCAGGTGTTCAAAACCCTCTCCCATACCTCTGTTGTGATTGTAGAGGATGATCTGGAGGTAAACATTTCATTAATAAGCAGCATTTGATGCCACAAGTTACTGTTTTTATAAGTATAACATGTCATTTGAGGCTTGTGGAAATATGTAAATGTTCATTTCTGTCAATGTATAATTAACAATCTATTCAATCTAACACCCGATTGCATGGATGTTACTTTGCCATATCCTTAAAACAGTTGATTTCCCTTATTTCATTTACATTCAAACTATTAATTTCCCCCTCTAGGTGGCGCCAGACTTCTTTGAGTACTTCAGAGCCCTGCAGCCAGTGCTGCAATCTGACCCCAGCCTGTGGTGTATATCTGCCTGGAATGACAATGGCAGAGATGGCTACGTGGACCCAGGCAAGGCTAACTTGCTCTACAGGACAGACTTCTTTCCTGGTCTGGGGTGGATGGTCCTCAAGGATCTGTGGGAGGAGCTGGAGCCTAAGTGGCCTGCGTCTTTCTGGGACGATTGGATGCGTCAGCCAGAGCAGCGCCGCAACCGTGCCTGTATACGTCCAGAGATCTCACGAACTTTGACCTTTGGCCGGCAAGGCGTGAGCCTAGGTCAGTTTTATGACAAGTACCTGCGTTACATTAAACTGAATACCGAATTTGTGCCTTTCACCAAGATGGACCTGAGTCACTTAAAGGAGGAGGCATACATAGGAAATGTTCAGAAGGAAGTTTACAGTGCTCCTGTGGTTACATATGAAGATGTGAAGCAGGGCCAGCTGAAAGGACAAGGGCCCTACCGCCTTCAATACTCAAGCAAAGACGCTTTCAAGATGATGGCCAAAAACCTGGGAGTTATGGATGACTTGAAGTCTGGGGTCCCAAGGGCGGGATACAGGGGAGTTGTGAGTTTCATGTCAAGGGGACGGAGAATCTTCTTAGCCCCTCCCCCTGGATGGACCAAGTATGATACTACCTGGAGCTGATGATGCAGAATAAAGCCAATGTGTAGTAGCCTTTTGTAATTGTCAACTTGGGAAAGCATTCCAGACCAAAGACTGAAATCCGTAGACTCTCTCTTGATTGAATGGTGTGTTCTCTGGTTGATTGTTCTTGATAGTACAGTATGGATTGTCCCTCTTTATGGTGTTGGGGCTATTGCCAATGCTGCTCAGGTCTTTTTCATTATTCCAAAACATTTCTTACAATGTAGGATACTGCCTGAATGGTTTGTCAGACAAACTGCTGTTATTCAACAGAGATCTATTTTTTATAATATGCTAATTGTGCACATGATGTTCATCACTGCATTCAATGCAATGACTAATTTGCCGCTATTGTTTAAATTATTTTAATTTTCTGGTAGCCTTTGTGAACTGTTCGTGTCCTATACAACTATGAAAACAATCTGTGGTATGGTTGCTCATGGCAGTGGTGACTGGTCATAACTGCAGTATAATCATTTGATTATTGGTGTTTTATGTCTACTATGAGAATCAGTTCTTCCTGCTTACATTGTAATGTCAATAGTTTTGTTTAATGATTCTTCAATGGCAGTACTGCTTGCAGGTTTGCTACCTTGCAAGATATAAAATTTGTGTGTTTGTATATTTTTGGAATAAAAACAATACACAAGATTTCTTTATACTGAGTTGTTTTTTTTGGTGACAAAACTTTTAAATGTGTTCATGTTTTTCTAATACCCACTGATGATACCCTGTCAATGTATAGTCTTTATACTTTAATCATACCCATAGAGCATCATTGTACATTCCAGTGGAGCTACCAAAGTCACCAAAGTTATAAAATGGTGACATAAATAACTATTGCAGAGTTCAGTCAGCTTTAATTACAGCTAAAAAAGCAACACAAATAAGAGATAAGAGAGAAAACACAGATACTCAAATAATATGGTATGTTTTAATTTTCTAATGAATACTAAATATTGGAAAGGATATGAAAACAAGCATATGGGGTTACATAACCAGAATAAGTATGAGTTGTCCAAAAGTCAAATTGATTTTTTAGTCTTTTGGTTTATGATTTTGAAAGTGTCAAATTAAATTAGAAATTTAAATATCCCAAGTAAAATATTGAATTAAGATCTAGATAAAGCTTGTGTTATAGGTTTCATCTAAGATAAAATTAAGTTTGCAAATAACTAGTTGTATCTATCTTTGAGAGTTGTAATTGTCATTCATATGTTAGATTCTCCTGTAAATAAAACCAGATGGAGACATGAAAAACAAACTGAAAAATATGTCTAGTTTCACTTTTTTCGTAAAAAAATACCATAAATGTACGACTTTATTCTCCTAAATTTACGAATTTATTCTTCTAAGTTTACGACTTTGTTTTCCTAAATTTACGAATATATTCTCCTGCATTTACGACTTTATTACCCTAAATTTACTACTTTACTCTCCTAAATTTACAAATTTATTCTCCTAAATTTACGAATTTATTCTTCTAAATTTACGACTTTATTTTCCTAAATTTACTACTTTATTCTCCTTAATGTATGAGATTAATCTTGTAAATGTACTACTTTATTCTCCTAAATTCACGAATGTATCCTCCTTAAAGCTGCTGTGAGGAACTTTTGATTTATATCAATTTTGGTGCTCCATTGTGGACAAAGTGATACCTCTTATCTCTTGTTCTGTACATGCAAACATAGTGTTTTCAACAAAAACCTCACCCTGCTGTCTTTTAACAGACAGATTTATCACTCATTGTGATTATTTGCCATGAAATCAGGCAAAAAAAGGGTGTTTTTGAAGCCAAATGTCAATCATGTGGTCTGACACCTACCCCTCTGAGTGCTTTAAGGCATTAAAAATGACAACAGAGAAGGTATCAGTGTTGTTGTTTATGGTTTTGTTTGCTTTTGAAGGTCATAAAGAGGCATCAGTGTTGGTTTCAGTCTGTTTCTCAGCTGGTGAAAAACTCCTATAGTGCCTTTAATTAATTAATTAATTATTTATTTCTATTTTGTATTTTTTTAACGTGGCCCTAATCCTCCTTCGTATTCATGTACCTAAATTTGCATAGAAAATAATCTACAAGTGTTGAGTGCAGATATAAATGTATTCTGTCTACGGAAGCCGTGCAGGTCCAAAACGCTGATCCGCGTCCCTCCTCTGTTTACTTCACTTGTAATGATGATGTGAGACCGAAAACGCTAGCTAGCTAGCCTAGCTAAAGCAATGGAGAAACGGCCGGTAAGAGATGGAAGAGAGAACACATGTGATGGAGGAGCATTGTAATGTTCCTCCTCTTACTTTTCATCTCGTGATGACTTTTTGTTCTCACCTGTTTGCTGCAAACGAACCGTTAAATTATCTCTGTTAGCCTGGCATGTTGCTCGGCTAGGCTGCAGCGAGGCTAGCTGTAGTGGGTTCGTGTTTTGGAGCCGTTTGTTATGGCAGATTTGCACACTTTACAACAAACTGCACCACATGATTAATTTTCTTATTTAATCCTGCTGGATTATATTACATCCCGCTGTTAATAGACCTGGTATTACAGGTTGGTGAGCTGTCATCACAACCTTAGCTAACGGTGCTGCTAGCCAAACTGTCAGGCCTGGAATGGAGCCAGGCGACTTGCGAGAGAGCCCCGCCGGGTCAGGGGAGTCAGATGTGGGAGATTGGAGGGAGGTTATCCCTGGGGAGGAGGAGGAGGAGGTCAAAGCTACCCAAACTAACGGAAACCAACAAGAGACGGCTCACAGGGACACCTGCGAGGAAAGTGAGAAACAAAAATGCGTGGGAGAACAATTACACAGTCCCTACGAGGAGGAGCTGGACCCCAGAATCCAGGTATAAGACCCTAATGTTTAATTTTCATGTTGAAATTTAACCCCCATAAAGCTCGGTTCACTAATGAATCAGCCAGACTAGCCAGGCTGGTGTTATTGTTAACGGTACAGGGGTAGGAAACGCTGGATTGCTTTGGGAAACGCCTTTATGGAGAGGTAGCTATGTGTCATTAATCATTTCCGTAATCCATCCTATTGTGTTGTGTTTTTTAATCTATGCAAATCCGGTTGTAGCACAAAGAGTGAAATCATTAACTTTAATAGCCACTACACCATAACAACACATCTGTGAAGTAGATTTCTTTCAAGTCCCAGTTTTTGTCTTAATCTATGTTAGTTGTATGAGTTTAATTGAAATACAACACATGGAGAAACACTGGAGTTAATTTCATGAAGATCTTATGTGTTACATTTTTTTGTCTAGTGGCTTTGTCTGGAAGCAATTTATCTTTTTGTTCACACAGGAAGAGTTGGAGCATCTTAATGAAGCGAGCGCTGAAATCAACAAACTGGAGCTGCAGTTGGATGTAAGTAAAGACAGAACAACATTCCAGCTGTGGGTATTTGATCATTCTTTGGAAACATCACTGTACTGGCTATTTCAATCAGGAGAGACACAATTTGAATATTAAAGGTTATTTATTACAACTGAATGAATGATGAAACTTGACAGAAATATTTGGCGTAAGGACTCTATGGTTATAATGTTGTAAGCATAGGATGCGTGAATTTGGCAGCTGAAGAAATCCCCCTAGAGTCCAGACCCTGGTGGTGGTGGTGGTTGATGATCCTAGGAATTGAAGACTTGCAGAGACCAGGTGGAGATGTGGAGGTGGAGGGGTGGGCACCATCAATGCAAGAAGGAGCTAGCAGGAGAGAGAGAGAGAGAGAGACATTTAAAAAGACAGCAGAAAGTTGATAGGCTGACGATAAGGGCGTGCCACTGAGCTATTGGATGACAGCCGCCGCTGATTAACCAATGACAGCTCCGGAGCGTGCAGCTGGAAGCAGGTGAGCTATTGGCTGTTTCCGAAATGGCCTGCTACATACTACTTACTAATGTAGGAGGCAGTAGGTATTGCCAACTACATACTGAGTTTGAATTTAGTATGAAGTATGACTGTTCTGTTCGATCTGTCATGCAGCATGCTGGGCCAGACATCGCTGGATTTCCGGTTTCGGAAAGCGGAAGTTAACAATGGCGAAGCCGATACATAATATGCTTATTTAGCATCCATTTATGATTTAAAAAGTTAGGAAGTAGTTTATATTTAATTTGTAAACTTCAACAGCACCCAAAAACGGATTTCCCCCGTCAAAAAATAAGGAAAAAAAAAAGCAGAACAAGCGCTGTGCAGTGTGGGAAACAGTACGCGAGGCAGACTGGTCCGATGAATGCTGAGATATTTTCCCTAATCAGTAGACATCCGGGGAGTTTTGGCTTACTGCAGATTTTGCTCTTGTTCACATACTACTTACTACATACTGAATTTTGCACATATCAGTACGTACTGCTAGTATAGTAGGCGATTTCGGAAACAGCCATTGAACGAGGGAGAGGAGAGTTAAACAACTGCTGTGATTGCTGTATAGTCTTCCTGTCTGAACCTTCGCTAGAGCTACATTTGACTTGGTCAACTTACAAAACTTAAATCTCAAATCAAAAACCGGGCACGGGGGGAGTGGATCTTACACAATGTCCAAAATATTGTCAATGTCCAGCCAAGTACTCAGTCTTTTGGTGGTTTATTGTACAACAAAGAAGCCTTGCTCAAACAAAAGGTAACGTCTCTTTCAAATCTCCCGGTAAAAAAACATTCACCATCCTCGGTGTCCGCCCCTCCTATCTTACCTGCCCATCTATATACACGTCACCCGGTGCAAAACTATCAACCTATAAAAGTGAGTAACGAAATATACTAATAACACTATGGCATCAGAGTTAATTACCTTAAATGAAATAACAATAAATAAATAAATTGATTAAAGTACAAATAATCAAATATACAAAACAATGTAAATAGCTCCAACAATGACTGTAAAATATGCACACAAGTCCCTGTTTGTTCAATATTTTGATAATCTACCCAGAAAGTTCATAAGATCTTAAGAACAAATCAGGGAACACGATGAAGACCTGTGGGTGGGGGGAACAGCAGACTGACCTGCACCAGCTGTATGTGACCAGGCTCTGTATGTGACCCGGCTGGCTGTGAGGGCAGACAAAGTCAGCACAGACACATCTCAGCCACTGTCAGTGAAGTCTCAGTCACTCCCCTGTGGTCAGAGTAGAGATACACTAAGATCAGAACAAACTGAGCAAAAAACTCCCATGACAGTTACTCAATGTATCAAGATATGGTAGCTACAAGGAGTCCTGGGAAATGCATGGACTAAGGGATGTGGCATAAGGGAGTACAAGAGTATGTGCAGACCACCAAGGGTTGTTTTATTTATTCATATCATAATTGGTATACAAATATTGACATGCCTCCAAATGCTGCCCAGACTGAGAGGATGTTGATAGCAGCTGCTTTTGATTGTTTTTAATACAAGTGTCTGATGTGTATTTAATGTGATACATTTACAGTTAGCTGCTTTGGATTATTTGATTTTTGCCTTTTTGTCAAACCTGTTTTTAATGTTTGTATTTCAGTACTGTTCCTCAAATTGCCTCTTTTAGGATATTAAAGTCTTCTAAGTTTAAGTCCATCTCTAGGCCAAAGATATAGAAAGTCTGAGCTCTTTCGAGGGAAAAGGTGTTTTACATATGATTGGACTCCCACTGGAAGCCTTAGTCCTGGGTCAAATCTAATAGTGTAGTCATTCCATAACTGGTAAATCTAATCTTCTCATTGTCATGCATTAACCATCCAGGATGCCAGATCAGGGTACCGGAAGATTCTTACCGAGTCTGCCAGGAAGCTTAACGCTCAAAGCTCTCAGCTCGGTGGCTGCATAGAGAAAGCAAGACCCTACTATGAAGCTCGTCGTCTTGCTAAGGAGGTAATTCACACACGATATGTGTTTTGAAGAATGTATATATGTACAATATCTTTAAAAATGTGACTTAAAAAATACAGATTGTTGTATTTATGCTTTTCAATAATCACATTGTTTCCCCCTCTAGTTGTCAAGTTATAAATATTTTTTATTTTAATATATTTTCACCTTTTTTGACATCACATCTAGATCACATCTGTTACTCTTGCAGAGCGCAGAGGAAAGTTTCAGTGAGTAGACATGAAAATAAAGATATGAGGGCAGATCCTTGTAAAGACGGCAGACTGGTTTAGCATAAACATTGGTTTAGGAAAAACAAACATCAGATTAATCACCCTGTACAGCCTTCATCTAGGAACCAACGGCCAATCAGCACAGTGCAAGTAGTGTTGCTGCAAATGCCTTCGTATGATATTGACTGATTGCTCCGCTTGGTGTTGTTTCGGGTGTGCATTAATCCTGACAAATTCAGCATACACTAGAATTACTCTTGGCAAACAACGTTGTCAAGATTTGAGATGATTGAATCTTATTAATGTCGCAGGGAATTTAGTTTAGTATTCAACAAACAAAAGCACGTCTGAGCAGGGATTAGGACAACTGCAAATTCACCCTGGTTCTAGCCTTGAATACGATCTTGATATGAGTTTTTTTTTTAATCAAGGACAAGTTACACAAGATCTGCTCAATGGAAAAACTGTAAAGTGATAAATATGATAAGCTAACTTAAAAATATTTCAATAGTTTTTCTTGACTTCCTTTTTGTAACCCTAGCTTGAAGTGTTTTGAATAAAAAAGTTTAAGTGTTTTAAAACAAAGTGTGACCAAAATCTGATTGTAACCAAACTACAGTGCCTGTCATTGTCATGTTTCACTCTTCTAGGGTGTTAATGTTTTCTCTGCTCTCTGTAGGCTCAGCAGGAGACCCAGAAGGCCGCCCTGAGTTATGAGAGGGCGGTTTCTATGCACACAGCTGCCAGGGAGATGGTCTATGTGGCAGAGCAGGGCCTGATGGCTGATGGCAAGAACACTCTGGACCCGACCTGGCAGGAGATGCTCAACCATGCCACCTCCAAGGTAAAAGAGAAGAAGAGGTAAACACATTACAAAACACTGGTGTTAAATGGCTTCAGACCGGGTGTAGGCAGGTCATGTACAGGTAGGTGCAACCTGTGAGACTGCAGGAAACAAACATTTGAGTTATTATATGGGGTCTCAAATTTGTTGAGTGGAAACAAGACTAAAACAAGAAGCTTTTTCAGTGTAAATTCTTGTTTATTGTCGAAGCAATCTTATGCGATACACAAACAATCAACACTTTTGTTAAAGGACTGCTCCTGACATTTTGCACAGGCTCATATAGCACTGCAAGTTTCAGTGAATATTAAAAAAGCATCCTGATCAACACAGCAGAGTCACAGATATAATTTGTTTTCTAAATTTACTCACTTTGTTTCTTATCAGCTGTTTTTTATAGAATCATTTTTTCAGCCAGTTGGCAACAAATTCAACATATTTAGCATGAAGTACTTCTGATTCGTCCTTTTCAAAATCTCCTGCCTACATTACCCACGACTCAATATGACTGTTTCCCCTTCAGTCAGAGATTTGGGCTTGTTTTACTTAAACTGGCTGCTGTTGCCTTGAGTAACATTTGAATGTTTTCACATACACTACCAGTCAAAAGTTTGGAAACACCTTCTCATCCAAGGGACATCAAAACTATGAAAGAACTTATATGGAATTATTTAATTAACAAAAAAGTGTTAAACAAAGCAAAATATGTTTTATATTTTAGATTCTGTAAAGTAGCCCCCTTTTTCCTTCATGACAGCTTTGCACACTCTTGGTATTCTCTCAGTCTGCTTCATGAAGTGGTCTCCTGGAATGGTTTCTAATTAACATGAGCCTTGTCAAGAGTTCATTTGTAGAATGACTTGCCTTCTTAATGTGTTTGAGACCATCAGTTGTGTTGTTCAGAGGTAGGGTTAGTACACAATGGATAGCCCTATTTGACAACTGTTGTAATCCAGATTATGGCAAAACCACATTATGTTATAGTTTTGATGTCTTCAGTATTAATCTACAATGTTGAAAATAATTAAAATGAATAAAAACCTTGTCCAAACTTTTGACTGGTAGTGTATGCGCTAACACCTTCAAACACCTGTAATGGATTCAATGATGTGTAGAAGTCATTATAATTTACAGAGTCTGGGAGAGAGGTGTTATGGAGAGGTAGAGCTGGCTCCTCAATTCTGTTGTTTTGACTAAAACCTCAGTGGAGCTCATAACTTAATGAAAAGAGAGCTGCAGTCCTTGAAAATACTAGCCTTAGTTTTGTGTGTGTGTATGTTTTGTTAACACCATCATGTGTGTCTTTCACAGGTGAACGAAGCAGAGGAGGAGCGACTCCGCAGCGAGAGGGAACACATGCGTGTCACGAAGGCCTGTCAGGAGGCTGAGGCTCGCGTTCAGATGCTGCAAAAGTCCCTGAAAAGAGTCATTGTGAAATCCAAACCATACTTTGAGCTCAAGGCACAGTTCAACCATATACTAGAGGTAATGCTCAGTCCTGATGTATGTACAGAATGTTTTATCAAGCGTACCTTGTTTTCTGCTGCATCCAGTTTCTAAACCTACAAATAAAACATTGTACAGTTTTGTGTGGGAGCATTGTAGAAATGTTGCTGAGGTGGGGAAAATGCTGTAATATATTCAGTAACTTATGGATTCACTCGAGGTCACTGGTATGTTATGGCATGAAATCAATGTTGAAACTGATGAGGAAAGTTGCTGTGTCCTCTGTGACTCCAGGAGAGCAAGACCAAGGTGATGCAGCTGGAGCAGCACGTCGCTAAAGTGAAGGCACGCTACTCCATCGCCCTGCGAAACCTGGAACAAATCAGCGAGCAGATCCACGCTCAGAGGGGGAGGGACCAGGCGGAGGGAGGCTGCCTCACTGTGTGCGGCGGGCGGAGTCCTCCCGTCGGAGCCGAGTCTGACGTCAGAGTCAAGCAAGAGGGCGGAGCCTGCAGCAGTGGCGCAACTGGAACAGATCGAGTGGATGCGGCTGCCAACCTGGTGGAGAAATACAAGGAGAAGGAGAATGAAAAGGAGAGGGAGCGGGCGGGGTCGGATTCCCTTTCGGTGTTCAGCCTGCAGACCATCGCTTCCGACTTGGAGAAATATGACTCCATAGAGCACCTCGGGGATCTCAGCGATGTAGGGAGTGTGACTGGGGATGAGGGGGAGAGAGAGAGAGGCAGTGTGATTGATAGAAGAGACAAGCTGATAGAGACGTCGGCCAAAGAGCGCCAGCAGCAGTTCTACAAGCAGCACCACCGAAGCTTCAGTTTGTGAAGCAAACAGAAATAATAGTTAGAAAGGCTGAAAAAGTCAAATATGAGTCTTAAAAAAGTACAAATGTGGGTAAACACCCCTGTCATAGAGGTTCAAACCAAAGTATAAGAGATTAAATTAGCTGAAAAATAAGTCTAGAGTTCTGCTGCAGATGTAGGTGTATGATACTTAGTGTAGATAAGCTCTTGTAGGTTGACTGACATTATAAAGCTGATCAATAGTTAACATTGCAGCTTAGTGTGAACACTACTTCTTGCATCTAAACAGCTTTCAGCCCCCCAGGACAAGTAAACTGCATATTCACTCCCCTGTGAGGGCTTCTGGGTAGAGTTTGTTCCCAGAGCATGAAGAAAGAGCGAGGAAAGATCAAAAGCGCTGCACGAACAGAAACATTTAGAAAAGGCATCATATCTATCTTTCTTTCTTTCCCAGGCTAATCGTTGATCTAATCTGGTGAGACTGGTGAAAATGAAATCCTCCATTGTTGCCCCCTCTAGTTGTCAAGTTATCAGCGACTGCTTCAAAGGTAGAGAGGGGACGCAGGGTTTCTGCATACACAGGGAAATAAACACTCCTTTTAAATCCACCCTCATCCAGGTAGTTTGAAGGGAAGAATGACAAAAACGTCTCTCTCTGCGCGCAGAGTTAAAAGCATGTTTGAATTCACATTTCATGTATTTATTTCCAGTAACATGCTGCAAGTGGTGCTTTGGTATTTTGGCACGAGAGAATGCGTTTTTTGAAAATTCCTGAAATGATGATAAGAGTGAACGGAGTCTGAAGATGACAGAGACTCAGTTCCACTCCGCTCAGACAGCATGCACTCCTAGTCGGCTATTTAAACAGACAGTTAAATTGTGTATTCAGGGTTATATGCTAGTAGAAACACTGACACTATTAAAGCAAAAATAAGCTCAGCCATGCTTTCTTTTTTTATGTCATCATGCTGTAGTCTTATGGTGTAAACGCCTTTTCCAAATTTGTATGAGTTGGATATTGTTTACATTTATACAAGTGTATTTCCTTGGCAGCGTTTCTTCCTTTAATTGCCTTCACAAAAGCCCACCTTTGTTGTTATTTGAAGTGTGCCTTGACACCGAACAAGCAACACATTTAGCACGAGTAGTACTTCTTGTAAACTCATCTGTAGTTCTGTTTAGAACCATTTAAAGAACAATCGGGCTACCTTTTTTATGATTTTAAAAGTAATTAATTAATCTGATTGCCCAAGCACCGTTTCTGATTGAGACTTGAATTTGCTTTTCTTGTGATTCCTGTAATTGCTTCTATGATATTGTACTTTGATTGTCAAAGTGTGAGATGCAAAAGTCAAGAAATGACTTGTAAATGTATGTAATTATTACAAAGCTGGAAAATATTGACATGTACAGTTACATGTGTTTTGCTGATTTGAATATTGGACTTGTTTGTTGTACAGATGTTCTGTAAACCCACAGGTTATTGTTATGTATTGAAATCATTCTTAATGTTGCAGTTTGTCTGAAACACCTGCACTTCACTCCTGTCTCATCAAACAGTCTCCAACCTTTTAAATGCATATGTGAGTTATCTACATATTCCAACTTCTGCATCGTCATATCTATAATCAATAAACCAGATCGTACTTATCCGGCTTGTCATTATCATTTTCCAGTTATTTAAAGTCTTGTTCTGAGGCGATGCATGTCAGGAGAAAGAACAGGATGCTTCACAGATACAGAAGGAGAGATGATGAGCGACAGAGGGAGAGGTTATGTCTTCCCCAGCCTTCCTTTAATTATTCAGCAGATGTATAAATATGAAGGAGGATGCTGATCTCAGAATAGATGGCAAGAGAAGGAGTAGAGATGGTGGGAAATTCTCACAAGGAGGAGAGTCAACATGACTCTGATTTTATAGATGACCAGTGTTGTAGAAATGACAGACTGCTGCTTCATTGACTTATCCAAAGGGCTTAGGAGAAAAGGCTTAACAAAGTAGTCAGTGTTAATGCCACAGCGCCATATCTGCACCTCCATCCGTGTCTAGTCCTCACGCCGTGATATAGTCCTACACAGTGGGATAAACCCAAATCCTCCTCGTGTGATTCATTATGATATTTTGCTTCTGTGGGCTCGAGTCTTAGCGTGTTCCAACTCAGATAGGAGGGGTAGGAAAGCAAAAAAAAAAGAAAAAGATAATGCGCGAGAGAGGGACTGTTACGCACGGTGCGTCTCCATCATGACGTCGTGAATTAGCTCAAGATCGTAGAGGGGGAGAGGAAAAAAAGGAGGGGAGTGTGGTGAATCGGTGTTTCGTCGTGTATGGGGATGCGTTTGTATATAGTGCATGTATGTTTTTTTGTATGGATTTCTGCCATTTCTTACCTTTGCCATGCGTAACTGCAATACATGGAGGAAGCCCGAATAAGATTTTGTTTTTGTAACAGTCTGTTTACGAACGGAGCAGCTTGCACATTTATAGCCATACAATTACAGCCATAAAAAAAGAAATCGTTGCTAAGATGCATATTTTTACCAAATAAACCAACACTGGGCTTTCCCATCGGGAGGACGCACTGCTATCCTGACTGAGCTCATCGGAACTGATAGTAAGTACACATGCTACAGCTTTGCTTCAGGGGGGGCTACATGCTACTAATACTGTAGACCACATATACTCAGAAAATGCTCCATTTCCCATGCAGATAATCCAAACAGATGCGTAATTCAATGTTAATTGTGTATGCTATGGTCATATATTTTCGATAAGCGCCAGGCCAGATTTGTTATGAGTTCCTCTTTGCAAGAAACCACCACCATCCTGTCTGCCTTAATCTTTTCATGCCTTGGAAAAATAGGTTAACACAGTATACTGTATATTTCACACCTTTTTTTTTTAAAGCAACATGGACCAAGTGTCAGCTGATGCCATGTTATTTAGGACGCCACTTCAGATATCCATTCATATGTGGTCTATATACGGGCTTGTTAACATGGTCGGCCTTCCCCTACAGTCTACAGGCCATCACGGATTCCCTTGTCAACAGCCGACAAGTAACTACCGGCAGCATACGGTTGGTGGCACCCTTACTGTGACCCTCACGTCTCAATAGTTCATGCTCAGCCATGCACAAGATACAGCATCTGAGTCTGTGTGCAGCCCCCCCCTCCTGTGGACCTGCTTGGTGCTTAAAAATAGCCACTACATGCATCTCAATGTGGATGTGTGAGCTGCGTTTGCTGAAATGGACCCTTTCCTGTGCAGCTTCCGGCATTATAAACACACAAGGAAGTATAGGCAGTGTGTGAGCAGGAGTGGCATCAGAGGTGTAAGTGAAATTGGATGGGCTGTAGGTGGTTTTTTTTTGTAGGAAGGTGATGATGTGGAGGCATGAAGGCGCTGTCCGTGGTGCTGAAATCCTTAATTGCATTTAAAGCTTGAGGCTACTCCACAGACCCCCTTCCCCCCTGTCTGCTTCGTGCTACTGCAGCCACATAGCTGGTGGTGTTAGCAGGTTTTTTTTTCTTCTCCTGCTGGTTAGGCTGCCTCATCTATGCTACACTCTCTCACATACTTTGCTTTTATCCGGCTCAGTGTGAGAGCACTGATATTAATGACTCCTGCTGGGCTGTCCTTCTTTCTTCCCCTTTTCTCTCCCCTCCCTCCTTCCCACACATGCAGGACAAAAGCACACACTGTACACTGCCAACACACACACCTACACCCATGCACACACATAACACACACTCTCTCTGGTGGTGTCTACCTCCTGCATGCTTCTTGTCAGTGAACTCTAAAAATACTCTGGATAATGCTAATGAAGTATCCAGCAGAGTTTGTCTGTCTTCCACAAGCGAGCCTCGCTGCCATCTGTCTCCCTCACTGTGGATCTTTGCTTTGTAATGCCCTCCAGCCCCCTCCAACCCCTACCCCCCATCCACTTTAACAAACACACACCCTCTACACACCCCTTATCAGCCCTGTTAAGTGTGAGTGTTTGGGTCTGTTTATGTTTTTGCATGTGTGAAAGCCTCATAAAGCAACATTTATTATTCAAAACTGCAAATGAGCAGCTATATATAGAGTGTTTATCATTGATACAGAGAGTCGTGTTTGCCTGTGTGTTTGTGTTTCCCCTCCTGTAAGTACTCGAGGCACTGTGGCTCACTTGGACTCAAGGGTCTTCAGTGCTTTTGCTGGTTAGCTTGGCACACTGTTTCTGTTCGCATGGCATCTGCACATAAGGTTAGGTTAGGTTAGGTCTCACAAGCTTCTTGTATTGATTTTGTTTTTGGTCTACGCAGCAGCATCTATTGCATGATTCTCAGACCTTGGAGAGGGATAGCTCCTGTGCTGCTCCTCCTAATGTTACTCTCACTTTGCCCCTTGTTTTATGGGAGTTTTTCTGTATCCAATTTGAGGGTCAGTGGCTAAATAATGTTTTATGCTGACTGTAGTCCATGTGGAAATACTGATTTGTAACTCTGGGATAAACAAGAGAAATTGGAAAGTTCATGTAAGTCTCTTTACAAGCGGTATAGATATGGAAAAGGCCGTTAATAAAGCTTTCAGTGTTTCCAGACTACAGAGTCCACATAAGAGGAACTGCAGGGGCACTGACTTTGCTCAGCAGTTTAATCATCAGCCCTATTTTACAGAGGCAACAGTCCTTGAAGTAGTGGCCTTGGGTTCGACTCCCACCCATGATCATTTACAGCATGTCATCTGCCTCTCTTTATTTGCTGTTTATAACTGTCCAATGTCCCCTCCTCTCAATACAGGCACAAAAAGACTCCAAAAATCTTTCAAAAGAAGTACATGTAGCATCAAGTTCCATAGTTTTGCCCATCCATTTAAATTATTTTGGTGCCAGAGGTACCCATGTTTGGATTACTGGGTATACAACATTGTCTCTATCCTAGTTGACAGGTCACCATGGTCAATTGGAGGAAGACACGCCCTTAAGTATGACCTACTCTGTAAATTTTGTCTTAAAACGCACTTTAAAAAAGGCTTTTTGTGCCATTGTTTAGAGCAGGGGTTCCCAAACTTTTCAGCCTGCGACCCCCAAAATATAGGTGCCAACAAATTGTGACCCCCACTGTCCCTCAAAGTGATTTAATGTGGCTTCATTTAGCTGGTCTACAGATAATTAGCCTACCTATATGAGCATGTGGCTGTGTTTCCTGTGCCGTTAGGAATTAACCTACTGCAACTGATGCTTTTGATAATTAACTGTTCACTAACCCTAAAATTAGGAGTCATCTGGCAAAAAGAAAGGCAGAAAACTCATTACATTTTCTATTTTCAAGGTTTTATTTCAAGTTTAGCTACTATTTTTGTTGACATTTTTTACTTTAATGGGTTAAATGTACTAAATTTAGATAACTTAAAAAAGCAACAACATTCTGGAAGACATCCCATGACCCCCCGCATTTGTGTCTCGCGACCCCCCAGAGGGTCCCAACCCACACTTTGGGAACTCTTTGTTTAGAGGACAAGACAGTGTTTATAGTCAGAGAGTCATGCTTCAAAGGGCTGAAATCTAACCCGGGCCTCCTGCTTTGAGGACTAAAGCCTCTGTACATGGAACACATAATTTAACCGCTAAGCCAAGCAGGCACCCCTCAAAACAATCTGTTGTAAAAACACAACATTATGTTGTATCAAAGAAGACTTGAAATAAATGGAGGGCGGTTCCACATTAGTTTTACTTTCAAGAGCAAGAGGCTACGTCTATGTCTGTGTCCAGAAGGAGCCGCTTGAAGGTTAAAGCTGGGGTTGGTAGTCAGATTTAGATAGACTTTTTGTTATACTGGTTAAAATGATCTTTATGTCCCGATGGCAATCAATACATAATGTGTTCTTAAAAAATAGTGAGAAAAAGCAGCTATCTACAGCCGGAGTAAACCTGGGAAAACACCGTCCAATCCCTGCCATCAGGAGCCAAATTATGAAACCAATCAAATCCCGTCCTGCCGTTCTGCCCGCCTCCTGCGCGTACATTTCATGTTTGTTTGTGTTTTTAACTTTCACTATGATAATGTTTTGGTGTTTTCTTACCGCTGAGTGAGACATGAGATGACGTAGCGCGAAACACAAACGATGTGCTGAGGACCGGTTTGGAATCAGTCACGATCATATGGCCGTGAATCAACAGCGCTAGTGCATGTGAGCCGGGGCGTCGTTTTGGAGGAGCTCCGAGGGGAGGGGGGGAGGGTTAGACGGAGTCCTGAGGAAATGCTACATTCAAATTCATGCTAGTTTTCCGTGACTACCAACCCCAGCTTTTATATGTAGCTCAACTAAAGCCAGTTGTGGCCTCTGGAGACAACTCCTCTGTTTGAGACTAGAAGCTCCAGGCTTCATGAACGCTGCCGGCACACACAGCACACCTAAAGCTCTGAGCTAGCTGTAGGCAGTTGCATTGTGGGTAATGGTTGCTGCAGCATGTTTCAACCATAGACTGTATGAAATAACGGACAGCACAACAGCTACACCAAGTGGAGCCAAAACTTTTAGAGCTCCTCCTGTAGCTGCTGTGTCCTAAAAATCACCTTACCCATTATAACAGATACTAGAAAATCAAAATACATGTCAAGTAAATTGTTTTCAAGCATGCTTTCTCTCATAGCAGTTGGTTTTCATCATGCTGATTTATGTGCAGGTGACTTAAAAGATGACTGATTGACAGCTCTGTTGGGCTCCTGCAGCGTTCTTTACCGGATATCAGAGTAGAGGAGGAACAGTGGGAGGAAACCTAACTAACACACGAGTCGTTAAACTTTCCATAGCCATTAGTTTCTCCGTCAGACCAACAGAAGAGTCTGTTCTGCTGTGGGCTGTATCGACCTTGGGGATCTTTAATGTTTCATCAGTCAGTTAGTTAAATGTGTATTTTGGTCAGCAGAAGGTGTGTGACGTCAATCCCGCAGCTCCATCAGCCAGATCTGTTCTGCGCATGCCTTGGCTGAACCAGTGTAACATGTCAGCGGCCATCAAGGCAGTATTTTGGCTTCACTTCTCACAATGAGAGGAGATGGAGGCATGCTGTTCATATTAAAATACAGTGTTTTTGACAATGAAAAACAAAAGAAGGAATTTATAATAGATGATATTCGTGATCAGTGTTAATAAAGCTGCCCATCACAAGTCTGGTAAGGTTATAAAGTGCAAGGCTAAATCTGAATACTACTATTTTAATGTCCAAGAGTTTCCTTGCCAGTGAAAAAGAGGGGTGGTTCAATGTGCCTTCAAAAGCTGTCAACACACTTAAAAACACCTTTCTGATGTGCAGAGGAGAGGTTTTTTTTAAACCACCGACTTCAAGCTGTACCAGGTGCTTTTCTCCCCTGACATGAAAAGAACTCCATTGAGTGGTACCTTGGTGTGAACTGTGTCCATGGACAGCCACTTTGCAAAATATCAGTATCAGCCATTAAAAACCCTGGCTGAAGCCTTGTGTACAGGGTCTCTGAAATAAAGCCAAGCTGGCTATCAACTGAGCATGGGCTGTCTGCACTGTAAATACAAAGAGAGGCAGCGGGAGAAAAGTGCACTCATCTTGCAGCTCGTCCTTTCTGTGCACAGTCAGGCAAGCTGAAAAGGGAGATTTTGTGCCAAAAAGTTGATGCATCCTTGTTAGGACAGGCAGCAGTGGACCGAAAATGGCTGAGTCTTAAGACTGAGTGTGTAGTTTTGATAATGTTGAATATTCTCCTTGCTAGCCCTTTCTTTGAGTTTCTTACTTCTCACAAAGTCCTTCAATCTCCCTTGAAAACTCTACCTCTCTCTTCCTTTTTACAGATCCAGAGATGGCACGGCTATTGTTCCTGATTATTCTCTATGCTCTTCCATCTCCTGTTGTGCCCATACATAATTCATCAACTGGAGGTAATTTGTGTGTGTGTTTGTGACTGTGTGTTTCCTGTGAGTGTGTGTTCACAGTATACATTAATGGACAGAAGTAGCTCTGTGGAGATTGCTAAGTGACCTGAATGAAGGGCTGTAATTTGGGCAGCAAAGGAAGGCATCAGTTACATCAACAATAAATCATGTAGCTGTAATATATCTACATTATCTGGAGGCAGAGCTTTCCCTCCGCTTCTGTCGTCCTTCATTCTGTCTTCTCTTCTCTTTTTTCAGGCTGTGGTATCATCCGGCCTCCTAGGGATGGGGGGATCCGCTACAGAGGTCTGACACAAGAACAGGTATGAAGAAAGTGTTCATTGTGCAGAATCTAATAACAGAGCTTCAGATTTTAAGTCAAGCACACAAAACCACAGTTGAGTCTGAGATTATAGCTGTATCTGTGGATTGTAATTTCATTTCTTTCTCAATGAATTTAAAATGAAAAACATGTCAATGTGAGAAAATAAGATGGTGACAATAGTTATTAAGTTGTCACAACACCAGCTGATGTTATAACTACACCATCAATACAAGTAGGTTGCATTTGTGCAGTTTCATTTTGAGAAATATCCATGTTTGATCATTTGCTGGCAAAGACTTGAAACAAAGTTAAACAGCTTGTCCTGTCCGTCTGAACGAAACTAAATACACCAAACAGCCGTGTTAAGAGTTACATAAATGTTTGAAAGTAAATTTGAAAATTAGCCTTATATTTAAGACTTGAGTGTTGCTGTTTTTGTGATCTAACAGTTAAAAAGAAATCAAGCGAATTCCCAAAATGTTGATCCAATGTGTTCTTGAGAGGGACACTGGGCTTCATGTATTTTCATGTTACACACGATCTGTTCCTACGAAGCAATCTGCTGGTCTGCTGGCTCATGTGCCTACCATGAGCCATCTTCCAGGATCAGCTGTAACCTTTGACCTTTGTCACATGACATCCAGCTGTCCCTCTGATCTGTCTTCCTTCTCAGCGGTGAACAGTTTGATAAAGCAGCGTGTCAGACTAAATCTTAAAACACAAGAGGATTAACAGTGAGACAAAGAGGCTCAGATACGTGCAAGCACGACTACTGAGTGTGAAACCAAGGATTGGGCACACAGCAGTGAATTGCTGTTTCACAGACAGGGATGGTTTAATGAGAGGACACTATGGAGTTGCATTATGGGAAATGTAAGAGGTTTGGCACCTCGACCCGTATAAGGCAGTATAAATCAGGATGTCTTCGCATTTGTTCTATCGATTGTGACTTTTTCTTTAAGTGCGAGAAAGTTCATCAAAAGCTGAAGTTACTAACTTTCCCCTGTGCTCTGCAGATTTAATAATGCTCAGGAGTGCACTAATTTGCAGAGCCATGTGTTGGGTTGAGATGTCTTGGCATTCAGTGTAGATTAATGTACAGTTCAGAGCTGGGACGCCCACTAAGGACACATGGAGCATGTGGACATAGACATGTTTCTGGTATTGGCTCCAATGTGGGGAACACTGCTATTCACTGTAAAGGAACATGGGTCTGTCTCGGTTTCTGCCCACGAAGATACACCACCCTGTACTCAATGACATCTTTGGCTTGTGGTGACATGACTGTGACTCTGCACTTAATTGCATTATGGAACAATCAATCTAATGGAGTTGCTGGTGGCTGCGGGATGTGTGGTGATGATGTTTTACTACATACTTGGACAGGCCTCTGTTATTCTGAGAATGAAAATGCCGGCTAAAGTTGTGTAAACAAAAAAACCCTGATATTCACTTGATCCCCAGTGACGCCCACAGGACCAGGAGAGCTTATACTTCAGATCTGAAGGGTTATTTTGATGGAATCTCTAAATGTAGAGTATTCATGAAGAGTTCAAAGCATATAATTAAATTAAAAACAGGATTATTTATTTAGAATATGTTTATTTTTTTGAGTTTTAACTTTTTTTAAAGATATATTTTCAGGGATTTTTTGCCTTTATTTGGCAGGGCAGCTGTAGAGAGACAGGGAATGTGGGGAGCAGAGAGTGGGGGAAGACATGCAGCAAAAGACCAAGGCCGGGAGTCGAGACTGTTGACGCTGGGCCACTGGCAATAGCCTCTGTATATGGGGCGTGCACTTAAACCACTAGGCCAACGTCACCCCTTCAGTTTTAACACTTGATTTGTTTTCTTTGCACTTTTTTCTGTTAAATATATAGTTTACATTTCTGCAAACCATCAAAATCTGTTGTAATGAACCTTTTATCTAGTATCTCAGGGTTTTTGGAATTGGGGTTGTAAATAATTTTTAAAGGGATGGAAAAAAGCTCCTTGTCTGGTTTGGTTTAATATACAGTTTGTAAGCATCTATCTGAACTTTGTTCCTAAATTATCATTATTGTGTGATTTTATTCACATTTCCTCCAAATTTAGCCTGAAATATTTCCGTCCTTTAAAGTGCTGTTGATTTGAAATGAAAACAAATCATTGGGTTCCAGTGATATTTGCTCTGTTTGCACTCACAGTTGCTTTGTCTGGCTTCAAATTCTGCTTCTCCCTGGTTGAGAAATCCAGACGCTTTGCATATGTAAATTTTGTTTATTTCAAAAGTTTAACCGCTGGGTACAACATCCATCCTCTGTGTTTATGCGCTGAAGGGGCTTTGAAGTTTCCACATCCCACTTTTATAAGCTTGAAATCCATTCTCCTACGTATGTGTTAAACTGAGGTTTAAGACGAGCACAACATTTTATTTCCCCTCTCTGCATCATTATGCTTAAGGTCAAACATCCCAATGAAGTGACACAAAACAAAACACATTAAGGCTCTCAAGGTTGGTACTAATGTTAGAAGAGAGATTGATACTATTTTAAAGTCCAAGCACCTACAGCTGAGCCACTGAAATGACTGATATCTGATGGCACCACTGTTGATGTATGAATGCACCAGTCAACACACATACATCACACACACCAAAACACACTACACAACATAAAATGGGAACATATAGCCAGAATCAGATTTTCCTCTTGGTGTAATTTAGAGTGTGACAGCCCATCAATTCATACAGTAGAGCCATAAATGTTCTTCCTAGCAGAGCTTCATTGTCACAGCCATATGTCAGCAGAGTGCAGTGCTCTGGGACAGAATGAGGGGGTCCCTGTGAGGATGAGAACACGAGGAAGCATCAGTCATGCTTTAATTACTGTCTCTCCGTCTGTGTCTCTCTCACAGATCCGCAGCGTGCAGATCCTGCCTGTGGATTACGAGATCGAGTACATCTGCAGAGGAAACCGGGTGATTGTGGGACCCAAGGTCAGGAAGTGTTTACCCAACGGCACATGGACGGACATGACACAGCACAGCAGATGTTGTAAGTCCTGTTTTGATCTCATTTCTCCCTCTTGTTCTCCTGTCCTCCACCCTTCTCTTAATATATCACAAACAATCCCCCTCCCAGAGAACTCTGACACATGAGGATCAGCTTTATATGATCTGTTTGTTTCAACATTCAAATAAAGCCCAGTTAAAAAACTAAGCTGTTTTGACAGTGCATTACCGCCTTCCCTGCTTACGCTACACACAGAGGAACGTGTGAAATACTGAGCAACCTTCACTCTCACTTTTTGAAGAACTGAGATTGGAGTCATTTTTATCGACTGCAGTACTAATGTGAAAATCCAAAGTTAAGAGAAGTGATGCAGTCCTGAACAAAGCTCACATGAAACCAATCCGCAGCCTTTTACCTCCCATCAAATTCAAACCTGCAATAACTGCATTGAGCCCTGGCAGTGAGAGCTGGAAATGTGGACACAGTGCTGACACATCATCACCCTCCCAGCCACAATGACTAACTTGTTGGCAAACAGTTGCCCATTAACACATCCAGCAGTTCTGTGAGAACATTTCCGGTCGTGATTTTAGCCACCTAGCAAAAGATCTGCTATGTAATGCTCCCTGTCAGGCTGGGCTCCTGATCATGATGGAGACAGGATGGCCCTTGGGAGGGCTTGTGCTGAACTGGATTGCTAGAATCATCCACTGCGGAGTGAGTTTGAGCTTATGCCCTCTGCTCAGGGTGCAGATGTAGAAGACTAGAAGACTACATCTCATTTATCCCAAGTACAAGTCATATGCTTAACAAGAATGAGTTCTTAGGCTGCTTTATTTGCTTTTTTTTTTTGCACATTGGCACACCTCAATATCGCACATTGACCATTTCTACTTTTGAAATCTCAATTTGTGTATGAGTTCTGAATTCGACTGATTTTACTCTTGATGTTGTTGATATAGTTCTTTTAGTTGGGTCATATTGTGTCCATTTTAAAGCCTGATTTCATTTTACTGTTGAGGTTGTCCTTGTGTATAATGCAAGTCAGCTTGCAAAACAAATTGGCCTTTGTAAGACAATAAAGGAAATCTGAAAGTGAATCTCTGTGTTCACCATCCAGTCTCTATCTTCATCTATCTGCTGTTTGCTGCTGAGCAGGACGAGTAAAGTGGATTTTCTGTGAGCTTTGTCAGGGTTAACTGTGGCTGGAAACAACTTTACCAAAACAGTGAGAGTGAACAATAACAGTGTAGCTGAGAACCAGTGGCTAATCCATAAAGCTCCATAAAGCAGAGAGGAGTTGCAGATCATAAAGTAAACAGTACAAGTAAGCCCTGTGGTGTTTTGAAATAGTTTTTAAATGATCACTTAATACATTAAAAAAATATTCAAATAGCCACTTTTAATAGCGGCTGTGCAAATTCTTGTAAATACTACCACTACTACTACTATTACTACTACTGAAACTACTACTACTTCTGAAACTACTACCAATGCTAGTAAAAATGTATTATTATTATTTTAATGCACTTATCCACACTCTATTATTATTATTATTATTAAATATTATTGTTGGAATGACAACAACAACAATAATAATATAATAATGATGAAAATAATAATATTAATTTATTATTAATTATAATACTACTACTACTACTACTACTAATAATAATAATAATACAAATATTAATAATAACAATTATCAAAGTAATTCTAATAAGAATGCAGTGTGGATAATTGCTTCAAAATAAGAAACATTAGAAGAAAGAGTGCGCTCTGAAACTTGATACAATATAATGGGAGAAGGAGTGATTTCTAAAGTCTAGGAGCTAAAACAGCAGAGGAGCCTGTGTGCATGTTATGGCCAAAAGATTGTGGTTGGATTGCCCAAGAGGTATATGTAAGGGGTCAAAAGCTTAGGTATATACAAAGGGGTTAAACTATGAAATGCTGTAGATTAAATTAAAAGTATCTTGAGGGGCCGCTGATGAATCCAACAAACTACTGGAAGTTACCAAACATTTCTGTGACGGTGTCTTTATACAACATCTGCTCATTTTAATGAGAAGAAGTGAACAGTTTTCAACTTTCACAATCACTTTGCGTTACTTTACTTTAGACAAAGACGTAGATGACATCAGGAAGGACCTGTGGAGTTTCCAGCTGCTCCATCTGTCTCCACAAACTCTGTTAACTTTGCACAAAACACCAGCCTTTACTTCACGAAGAGTCCCTCTGTAGACTGGATAAATTAATTAACTGGCTGCACAGAGGATTAAGATATTCTTTAGGAGAGGATGAAGAATTTTGTAATTAGTAGTAATTATGTCTCCCTCTGAGAGACCTAGGATGGCCTTTTGTTCGTCACTGGGGATTAAGGAAATGATCTTGTGTGTAACTCTCCTCTACTAGCTGGCTACCATCATTAACAGTGGCATGTAATCATTACTGACCTGTTATTTTGCAAAAAGGGAAAAAAAGCAAAGACGGACTTGATCAATAAATATACAAAAGTATTTGCTGATGCAGCGAGTCTGTGATGATTAAACACAGCTTTCAATGATTGAGCTAACATCAAGTAATGACATTTTATTACACAGCACTTCATCATAAATATGAGGCGGATAGTAAAGTTTTTCTCTTTGTCTACAAACTGTAATCAGGCTGTTACCATCTAATATGTAAAACTAGAATAATGTGAAGGTGGTCTGATTAAGGTACCTTCTCAGGCAGCTGTCTAATGTTTTTACTACAACTATCTACTCTGTTGTTAGAGTCAGCAGACAGCAGCAGATGCTAAGTTGCCAATAACAGCAACACATTATTTTTTACCTGCTCATTTGACAGGGACAAATGTCTGAATCATTGCTTCATGAAGTTTACAAAGTAGACACCATGCATACAGGTGTCTAGCCGGGGATATGTCTCATATGTTGGTATGAAAGAGGGGTGAAGGAAGCCATCTATGTTAAGCTTGAACACCCTTCTCTTAACAGAGGTGGTGGACTAAGACACCATTTGTCTCCAACATACAATGCTGTTTTGAATTCTCGGTCAAGAGAAGTAAGACCATACTCACACCAGAGACCATGTGACTCCAATGACTCACAGCTGACCCATCACAGAACGACTAACAGGAACTAGACTAGCAACCCCACTTAGGACCCTTTGTGACTCCTGGACACACCCACGACTGTTAGTGGCTTATATCTTCGAGCTCTTCCCCAGTCTGGTCAGAACTGAAGAAGCCCTTCGGAGGAGAGGTGAAGCGTCTTCAAGAATTTCTACCAGTCCAGTTGCCTTACAGATCAAGCTTTGGATAGCCAGGAATAATTTGCTAGCCCTGTCCCTGGTTAGGCTTCCAGAAGTTTAAGTGTGTTGAGTTTAAGATACGGGAACCTTTAAAAACATACAATCGGATCAATGTGTTCTTTGAAAATGTTGGACTGCAACACAGATGGAAGCCAGCATAAATAGATAAAAAACTATGTACAAAGTGTGCATATATTTTTGCATGTGATCTATGATTTTTAACTGTACAGTTAGTGTTCACAGACTTGCTTCAGTTTCAGTCATTGCTTCATAAATTTGTGTTAAAAACTTGAAGTTCTGTCAGTTTCTTGATGTCAGCTGGTAATGCATTTCGTAGTTTTATACCTCTCACTGAGAAGGATGATTGACTGAATACTGCTGCCAAACAGTTTCCACTTACTGCACCTCCAGTTCTGATTCCACTACTTTGTTTATTCACCGTTTGACAGAATATTCCTGCTGAAAGGTTGTTCACACATTTAAAAAAAATAGTTGTATGAATGAAAAATTAACAAAAAAACTCAGTAAATTGTGTTTCTGTAGAATGAGGCAGTGATGCCTTCTGACTGATTTCTGATCCATTGTTTTCAATGCCTGATTATAAAGCAAGTTGGCAGGACACACAAATCGCTCGCTGGGTTAGCCCTTGAAGCAGTAGTTGATGGTTTGACTCCAGGCAATGACCCTTTGCTGCATGTCACCATCTACTTCCCCCACATTCCCTGTCTCTCTTCAGCTTTCCTATCAAAAACAGGCAAAAAGTCCCAAAAAAGAATCCACTAAAATAAAAAAAGTGTCTTTAAATTAATTCTGAATTTAATTGGCAACTATTAACTAGAAGGCCAGCTCAGTCCTGGACCCTGTGGAGGTGGTGGCTGACAGGAGAATTATGGCCAAGCTGTCGTCTCTGATGGACTTTTTTTTTTTCTTTTTTTTTATATATATATTCTTTTACTGTACACCTTCTTGTTTGCTGCTGTAACTCCATGAATTTCCCCGTTGTGGGACGAATAAAGGAGTATCTTATCTTATCTTATCTTATGTTATTATAGAGCAGCTAAATGTGTATAATGTGAGATCTGTGCTTAGTTGTAGTTATGAGTTGGTCTGATGTATATCACATGCGTTGAAGTTGTGTTGGAGCGGGTTGACTAAGGCAGATAAAAAGAGGAGTGCTGAAATCTTGCCAGGAAATGAATGAATGAATGATTGGTTAAAAAAATTGGAGCTGATAAAATGCTCTTACTCTTGCGATGTTTCCCTGTTGAAAGAAATAGGATTTTATATTGTTAACATGATGATCAAATTTCAGTCGATGGGCAAACACACTGCCAAGATTTCTGGAGAAGGATTCAACAAACAGGGAGAGTGGACCAATATGCTGGAGGATGTTGTTTGTGGGATGTTCGGGCAGATAATATGAAGCTCAGTTTTGCTGAGGAAATTAAAGAGACATCTGATTTTCGATAGCAGCCCAACCGATCTCCAGAGTGACCAAGTTGCTATAGTCTTTATATGGATGTATAACTGAGTGTAATCAGCGTAGCAGGGATGTGATATAGAGCCAAATGACTTATCTGAACGTGGGAACCCAGCTAGTAATGTTCTGATCTAAAAGCATTCTGTTAATGTTACAGAGAATGTTACTGTAATGTAAGTTTGCTTTGTGAACACAAAGAATGTTTTTTGGGTTCTGACACTTTTGGATAATTAAATATGCCCCGTGTCAAATTGACCCAGGAACATTATTGCTGTTCCTGAGAAACGAACATAACAGGAGGGTTAATAGACATTTCAATAATGTGAATTTTTAAGATACAGATTTTTTTTTTAGCAAGGAGTGTGTCTGTTAGTGTGCTTAGTGTACATGGATGTGTGTCTCATGTCAGTTTGCATGGTGAAGGATGGTGTGCATGAAATGTTTTATCTACTACAAGCGGCCCTGCAGGAAAAGTTTGGGAACCACTGATTTAGAACATGTTCTCATGTTGTAAAAATTCACAAATCCACCACAATCTTCTGGCTAGATTTGAAATCATCAACTTTTGGAACACTCTGTGTGGTAAAATAATCCTAAATAATCTTAAACACTTTTCACAATCCTCCTTAGAATTAAGGAATTAGCACCTAAAGCAGGAAATTCAGCAGACTGAATACCAGGCCAACAACCACAATACAGAGCAGGCAGAGTGTCCAAGTCACTCACTATGACAGCAGGTAACCAATCAGATTACAGAGGCGGTTCACATCAGACGCCACATCCCTGAACTCTGAATTGTGATACAGGTTTCAATCTCCCGTCTTTATGATTGCTTTTTTTACACAATGACACCTGATCCATTTGATGATGGAGACTGTCAGATGCTATTTAAAGCTCTAAAACCAGAAAGTGGATGGTTGAGCTTGCAGTATTTTTGTCAAGTATTTTAGTTGAATAGTCAGAAATCGTTCCACTCAAAGTTCTGTGTCTTCAGGTAATTTGTCCCCAAAGCAGAGCTTATAACCACACTTTAGTTTCTGTTGAATTCTGATCTGCTGTTTGTTATCTTGCTTTGTGTGGTTGGTAACTGATCAGCTTTGTGTCCTGTGTTGTTCTGAGGCATGTGTGTGCATAAGAAACGACTTAATGAATAAATAATAATTAAATAAATGTAAATGTGAACTTATCTATGACACCCCCACAGAGAGTAATTTTGGCTGATGCTTGCTTGTTATTGCTTTCGACTGATTACATTTAGATTGTTATTCCAGAAAACAAAGGAGCGAGGCTGAATGGCTTCCACATGTTTAAATCTAATGTGCATAATGTGCAGTAAATTATATATTTATCATGATAGTTTTTTAATTGCTTTTCCTCTTCAAACTGGGTCTGAGAGTGTGTTCAAGATCCAAACTGGGCCTGCAGACCAACAGTGTCTAATTCCAAAGTGTGGCTTGAATGTAATTTCTACTCACATCACATCCACAGTGCCTCTGCAAACACTGAGAATAAGGCCAACAATCCAATCAAATCCCTGTGATATCTCTGTTTTTAGTCTTTCAGTTCACATTTAACATCAGTGGAATTTATTTTTCCCATGAGAATTTTTTTTGTTTTCTCTGGCTTATGTAACAGCACAAGCTGCAATGTGCAGATTGCAGTTTTATTATGTGCTCGCATGCTGGAAGGAAGATTCAACAAACTCGACAGCTCAACCAATTATATTCAGAGCTGGGCCATTTTTTCAGGAAATCCAACCAAGAGAACAAAGTTGAATCATACAGAGGCTGTAGCATAGCAAGCTAACCTCACAAACGAGGGCCTTAGTGTTGCTTAATAGATTTCTTACTGTAAATAACACAAACATCTGTATCTAGGTCAAAATGGTTCCTGGAGCATTTTAGGTTTGGTTACAGAGACTTTCTCACTTCCTCATCCTTGTGCCAGGTTGTGTCTGCATGATACCTGAAAGTAATACAATATTATGCACCTATACAAACTCATCTCAGAGGAGAAACCTCTCAAGATACACAAGTAGTTCTCCGTAGCCTCTTGTACTTGCAAAACATTTTTAACTTGTTGCATATCTTCAACCTGTTCAAGTGCTTGTTTAGTTATTGGAAAAACCTATTACTGACAAAAGGGAGAGGCTCTGAATATTTTAAGTAGTCAGTCAGCTGCAGCAATAACATGAAGTCATGGTAAACCTTGAATACAGGAATATTTTTAACCTATTCCCTTTGTAACTGAGGCTAAAGTTCACCATGCCAATCTTTGTTCTAAGTAATAGGACAAGAGGTAAAAAGCGTACAACAACATCAGCTGTTGTTCACGTTCAGAGCTAAATGGTAATTCTCAGCTTGCTGACAAGCTAAACTAAGATGGTGAACATGGCAAACATATCCCGTTTACATCAGCATGTTAGCATCGTCATTATGAGCATGTTGGTGTGCTGTTGATAGCCAGTAGCTCAATTGTTGTGCCCACTACAGCCTCTCAGAGCTGCTAGCATGGCTGTCTAAGACTACATTGACCAGCACAAGTAGTATCTGATTCAGGCAACATACATAAGTGCTCACCCTTTAGTGACACTCACCTCGGGTCTGCCGGTGGGTCTTGTTCTTTTGTGAATGCGGGGCAGTTGTACACCAGGAATCTGATACAGGCCACATCTGAAAAGTAATGTGAACAATAGACATTGGCAGATTAATTGCTTGACTGAAGGGACAGTTAATGGTATTTTGAAATAATCAGCATCGGCCTGCTTTCATGACGCCAATTAAAAAACTAAACAAATAAGGTCTGCAGACACTGCAGGCTGCCTCATTAGTGTGAAGTGAGTATATAAAAGCAAAAGAAGAAAATACAAGAACTCAGAAAAGCAATCAGAAGGATTAAAAAAATGGTAAAAAAATTAAGTAAAAGGATAAAAAGGACACTGCTTTGTAGAAGCATAACTCAAAAAGAAATCCTCTGGTTTGGGAGTCGTCTATGTGAAAAATTGCCACCATATGAAAACATTGCTACTTAATTATCCCAATCATTTACATCTTGATTGGCCAAGCTGCAAGAATCAGCTCCATCCTCAAATTGACAGTGTGCAAACGACAAACTACAGTGTAATGTGAGTGAGTCACTTTGACTCTGTGGTCCCCTTCAGCACGGCTGTGCAGTTCTGTGTCTTTCAGCTCTGTACTGGTCTTAAGTCTGCTACTTTTTGTTAAGTCTAACTGCTATAATGGACCTGCCTTTATTACTGCAGGCATAATAGTCACAATTATCTGGTAATAACTGGGAACCACTTATCTCTAAACCACAGCCTATTTCCCAGAGGAGATGGTGTAGACCAAACACAGAGTTAAAAGAGACTGAATGTTGGATTTCAGGTGCTCAAAAACATGGCCTCACTACTGCTGCTAATGTGTCTCTGCTGTACTTGATTTGAAGTGCAACAGCTTGCTAACACTTATCACAGCTCTTTATAGTCATTAGATGTTAATGTTGACTCTAAAACTTGATCTACTGTACCCAAAAGCCTTTACAAACTGAAATAGTTAGTTAGCTGGCTAGTTTGCCAAGCATAACACATTTACATCTGAGGATTGTTATGTGGCTGCAATTCTACCTCTTTGTTTCTCTTTCATTACCTTTCTGTAACTCTATTTGTCTCTGTCTCTTCCCCTGTTGTGTCCCTGCCTGTTCCTAGTGCTGCTTTGTGCGCGGGTGTGGACTTCTCTGGAGAACGGCCGGGTGTCAGTGAAGCCGCCTGGACCTCCGGTGGAAGGAACGATCCTCCACTACAGCTGCCATGCCGGCTTCATCCTGGAGGGCAGAAACATCAGCCATTGCACCAAACTGGGCAAATGGGACGCCCCCAAACCCACCTGTCTCTGTGAGTGTCTCATTCAGTCAGTGACACAGATGAGATTTTACATCAAGCTTTGGATTACAATAGAACTGAGAAAACCATGTTTTATAATTGGATGCCTCTCACTGTCTCAGGGGGAAGCTAGCTGACTGCACAGATGGTAATGAATAGTTGCATTATCATTGCAGCAAGTATAGCATGCTGGTTCAGAAATATCAGTGTGGTTGAATATAGAAATGTTTCAAAGATAGATATTAATGAATCATTGTGTGTGAAGGTTATAACTTCCTAATTTTATTGTTCACAGTTTAGGAAGTTCTAAGAAAAGGTGTATTTTTCATTGTCATCAATTTAAGAGCTGAAACCTCTTTATTAATAGTTTAAAAGAGGGGCGGTCTAAGCGTCCCACGTATAGAGGCTATAGTCCTTGTCGCAGAGGTTGCCGGTTCGACTCCTGGCCGGTTGACCATTTAAAGGATGACTTGCCAACTCTTTATTCCCCACATTTCCTGTCTCTCTTCAGCTGTCCTGTCCAATAAAGGTGAAAAAAGCCCAAATATATATTTTTTAAAAAGATTAAAAGACTATCAGAAATCACTTTTAAATTTAGTATTTGTTAAATTCAATATTTAAAGAAAAATAAATTTAAGATTTTTTTTAAAGAAAAAAATCTAAATGCTCCTTGCTTCTGAAGTACCAGGATAAGATTCTTTCCTTGTCATAAATTTGACTAAATCGAATGTTTTTGAGTTGATAAGATAAATATAATAATTCAAATGTATTGCTTTGGCCTCCAGCAGACATTAACATAGCTATTTTATGAACATTTCAATGTCAAAATCTATCAGCTCATTGAGAAAATTGCTTTTAAACTGATGTTTAATCAAATAATTGTGAGTTGCATTAATTTAACCCTCCTATTATCCTTGGGGTCAATTGGACCTCATTCAATGTTTAACGTCTCTAAATGAATGACTAACATAATTTCTTTGGCTTCATATTTCATGACCTTTTCCCAATATAATGGGAACAACTGGGAAAACGTAAAATCAAAAATGTTTATATGTTCCAATTTCCTGTAAAAACAAAAAAAAAAGGCATCAGTGTTCCTTGGGGTCAATTTGACCCGTCTGTTTTAGCTGTATAAAACTTAAGAAATATCAACATTTAACACATATTTGTTTTGGTTGTTTTGGATGCTATTGAGGTCACTATAACATTTAATTTTAAAACCTAAAAAAGCCTCCCTCTGCTTTAGAGCTCTAACCTAATGTTACCACACCTGTGGTACTGCGAGAACCACTGATAGTTACACAACATGGGGGTAGAGCTAACGTATAAAAGCAAGCACAGCGGCCTTCTGAACCATTTCTCCTCTTGATCTCTTTGACACCAAGGATAAAAGATGTTAGTAAATTTGAGGGTAACAGGAGGGTTAAACCCCTTATTGGCATTTTCATTGCAGCAAGTATAGCATGTTGGTTAAGAAATATCAGTGTGGTTGAATATAATAATGTTTCAAAAATAGATGTTAATGAATCATTGTGTGTGAGGGTTATAACTTCCTAATTTTATTGTTCACAGTTTAGGAAGTTCTAAGAAAAGGTGTATTTTTCATTTTCATCATTTTAAGAGCTGAAACCTCTTTATTAATAGTTTAAAAGACAATCAGAAATCACTTATAAATTGTTTTTTTTTTAACATTTAAAAAAAAAATTGCTCCTTGCTTCTTAGATACCAGGATAAGATTCTTTCCTTGTCATAAATTAGACTAAATCGAATGTTTTTGAGTTGATAAGATAAGTATAATAATTCAAATGCATTGCCTTGGCCTCGAGCAGACATTAACTAAGCTATTCTATAAACAATTCAATGTCAAAATGTATCAGCTCATTGAGAAATTTGCCGTTAAACTGATATTTAATCAAATTATTATGAGTTGCATTTATTTACATCCCTTATTGGCATAAATATACATTGTAATCAAACACACAGCTCACGTTGTTATTAAAGCCTTCTCTCAAAAAATGGGAACATACGGCTTTGCAGATGACAATAATTACAAACACCTGCTCTCCCAACGGTGAAGCGTGGTTGCTAGGCGATAAATGATCCAGCCAATCAGAGAGCAATCCACAGAGGGGGTCTGCCCGGTTGGCTCACGCAGGTAAAACAAACGATGGACACTAACCTGATGTAAAAACTGAGAGGGCGTGAGTTGTGAGATCAGTGGCAGCCCGGAGTGCTCTCCGTTTACAACAGCCGGCATGTTTACAGTCTGAAAGGATTTGTCCAAATTAGTGCAAACAAACGAGGATTTCAGAAAGAAAAACAAACAGATGAAACGAAGAACAGAAAGAAATGACATCGCCAACTGGTTATCAGAGGAGTTGGCATGGCAACCCAGAAAGTTGCTATGGGAATGGTCGTATTAAAAGGATAAAAGAGGGAATTATGAGCACAGTTGGACCGAGAGTAGGCTACTCATTGTGTAATGATTGAACCAGTAACAGGCCCATATTTGTTAATAAGCCCTCATAATGCTCTGTGAGAGGGTTAACATCTCCTGTGGTGATACTATAAGATGTGTCAGGATACCTAAATGCTCGAAATTCAAAGGTTTACTCTCTAATTTTAAGGTTTTCTGTAAAATACCAAATGATTACATAACACCTTCCTCAGTAAGGAACCTCCTGCCAGAGAGTTACAGCTCAGCATCCAACCCACAGTGCATGTCTCAACTTAAATGCTGTGTGACCGCCATCTAGTGGAGGAAAATGATTAGAATTTTGCGCCTTACTGCACCAAAATCTTTACAAATTATACATGACAAAGGTGAATTATTTAGCTGAATAGACATCAGGCTTTTCAAGGAGAGGTTTGTTTGAAATGCTGAATCTGCATGACAAATTCCTTCCAACTTTAAACTCTCCTGTTACGACAAAGACTTCTTAATCGACTGCTCTTTTTCTTTCTTTTCCTTCCTTTTGCTTCTGCTGGCCAAAGATGACAGAAACTACACAGGTAAGCAGTTTATTTTCAAGCCAACTAAATCATATTACATTGCTTTAGATGGTTCTGTTATCTTGTGTTTCATGGACGTTGGTCTGGCCCATGTTGACTGATATGACACTAAACGTAGTCGCTATCAGATATGAGCCTCTTGCATAACATTGCTTACATTGCACAGAAACAAAGACGACTTCTCTCTCATGCTCAACAGATAAAATCTACCAAAGAGATGATTTCATTTCTGTTAAAAGCTAAAAAAATATGACACATCCAGAAAAATACTCATCAGATATGGCGGGTCTTTTGCTTAAAAACTTGTCCCATAAATCATCAGAGATTGTTTCCATTATAACACAAAATATCTCACCTATATCACCTCATAAATAAGTATTTTATATTCATAGAGTCCATTAAGTCTGTCTGTATGAATAGCCGGTGCTTAAACGTGACACAGATTTTATATGTGAGATGTAATGTGCATTGTCACCACAAGAGGGCAGCAGCAGTCTGGAGCATTGAAAAGTCACTTCTCTGCAGTGGAGGATGCAAATCCCCTCACCAGCTGGAAAATATGATTTTTGGGTGGAGATCTTGGAAGTTTCTTTTCTGAATAGCTGGTACAATGCAGTTTATTGTCTTCTGTGAGATAGAGATTAAAATTTGTGAGAGGCTGTGCACTCAGAAGTTAGTCTTCACATCTGATTTTTGGGGAGCATCCCTATGTTCCCACATTTCCTTTTTCATAAATCTGTATCAGATTTTATCCCCCTTTCTCCAAATTTGGTAGCCAATTACACCCAACCTATTATCCAGTAGCAGCAATGGACTACAGATGGAATGTAGTTTTTAGCTAAATCTGGTGATGTCATGAGGTGATGTTTAGTTCAGTTTTTCCATGTGTTTCATGCCTTGGTTTTTCCTGTGTTTATTCAGTATCAGTGATCCTTTGTGTCCCTTGTGTGTTTTAGGATCCATGTCTCTTTTTGTACTTTCTGATGTTTCTTAGGCTATGTTCAGTGTGAACGGCCAAGGTGGATTTGATGCACATTTGATACTTTCACGTCACTTTATAGCGACACGTTACAATTCTGCGTGGCGGTAGCCTTGCAAAGATGGAGGATAGCAATCCTCCTAAATCCTAAATATATGGGGGGACACTTCCATACATGCAAAGCTTTAGGGTTCATACCTTAACCGGTCTGTGTTTGAAAGTATATTGAAAGAACTTGTGAAATAGCTGCATGTGACGTCATTGTTACTGTTCTTTTGCACATGCGGGGCAGTTTGGAGCCGCAGACAGTTCACACTGAAACCGGATACAGGTCACATTATAGATGGTAATGTGAACAGGCAAACAAAAAAATCAGATCTGAGCAAAAAATCTGAATTGAGCATTAAACCTGGCAGCGTTAATGTAGCCTATGTCTTGTCTTGTGTTCTCTGTTTTGTAGTTCTTAATCCTCTGTGTTTCTAGGTTACTTACTTCTTTAATCTGCATTTTTGGGTCAGATCATTCTGTCACATAAGGAGAAAAGTAGAAGAGGACCCAAAAATGCAGATTAAAAAAAATAAAGAATTTAAAAACAGAACTTACTTTAGAACAAAAACCCAGGAAACACAGAAACAGCTCGAACACAGAAACACGAGAACACAGACACATGCGGCTGGGTAGACATACAATGATCTGACAAGAGACAGGGGAAACAGAGGAACTAAGTACACAGAGTAATTAACACAGGTGTGGAGCACAGGACACAGGTGAAACTAATGAGGGTAATCAACAAGGAGGGAAACACAAGGGCAGGAAGTAACTAACCTGGAAACACAGGGGATTCAGAACTACAAAATAGAGAACACAAGACAAAAGTGACGTGAAAGTATCAAATGTGCATCAAATCCACCTTGGCCGTTCACACTGAACATAGCCTAAGAAACACCAGAAAGTACAAAAAGAGACATGGATCACAAAACACACAAGGGACACAAAGGATCACTGATACTGAATAAACACAGGCGAAACCAAAGCATGAAACACATGGAAAAACTGAGCTAAACAACTCATGACAGGTGAGCTCTACTTCAGACGAAACCCTTTTCGATCAGCTTATTTTATTTTTTCTTGTTATGATTGTGATTGTGACTATTTCTCCTGCTGCTTATCCAAATAAAATTACTCACTCATTCATTAATTTACTATAAAGTGCTTCCAAAAAATCTTGTGGGAGGATAGGGCTTAAATTGAAGGGAAATGTAGGAACACAAGAGCTAATTTTGAAAATGTCTTAGAAATGTGGGAACATAGGGTCTAATTTTCAGTGGAAAAAAAAATTCTTAGAAATGTGGGAACATAGGGATGACCCCGATTTTTGAACACAGCTGTCATAATTTCCCCACATTTCTTTGCCAGTCAGTTACATGAAACTTTATTTATCCTGTATGTCCTTATCTTATGAATAAGTGAAATGATAGAGAAGATTAAGACTAATGATTACCCAGCTTTCTCACTTAACGCCCAGCTGTGTTAAACACTCGATCGTGATTCGTCAGAACCCAGTAACTGGTAATTAATTCTGGATAGCAAGAGCTACGTCAGGGACAACCTGATCATACACGTCATATCATATCCTTTCACAGAAAAGAGTCTGGCACTTTATAAAGTGTATGATAAATGCCAACAGGATGAGGACCTTATACAGGCACTGCTGTTTTTTTCTGCATCTGTTCAGAATGCCAATGGAAAAACCTCTAAAAGTTTGGCCTTTGAATGATAATGTTAAGTTTAACGTCAGTTCAACCTGCATGTAGGCTGATAAGAGCACTGTTGCCATGGAAGCATTACCAACCGAGGGACTATTTTATTAAGCTGCATAAATAAATCCTTAATAAAAGAACACAATAGTTAAATCAAAACTTAGCATCTATCTTTAATTGGTAGCCAGGGAATAAGAGGCATAATGTAAAGACCAATCCGTGGTTAACATGCTGTGTTTCAATACAAGTGTTGCTCAGAAGAGATCCAGTTTCTACTTTCACCTTTACTTTCTGTGTTCTGTTGCTTTTGACAACTGTAGATGGACCTGTGGGGTTTTCAGCTGCGTTATCAAGCATGACAAACTTTAACTCTTTCACTTTGCACAACACAGAAGACTTAACATCACGAAGCGTCCTGCTGCAGAGCAGACACTTTGCATAGATTCACCGGCCTCACAGAGAACTGGGATATTTTTCAGAGGTTGATCCAAATGTTAGAATTAGTCATTTCGACCCTCTCTAGGTGACCTGCTGATTGCATTTTGTAGTTCATCACTGTGTGATTCATGAGAGGATCTCATAAATAACAGTCTTCTACTAGCACGCAGGTTAATCAAGAAGCTGCATGTAATCATTACGATGTAGCTGCAGTAGCAATTAAAACAGTAATGAAAGAAAGAAAGAGCATACTTTACTAATATTAAAAAAACATATACTGATGCAACTAGTCTGTGATGACTGTTACATTACACAGCACTTTGTCACTAATATGTGGTGAATAAGGTCAGTTCTTTTCTCTGTTTCTTCTAGGGGTGAGTATTGGCAAGAACCTCACGATACGATAGTATCACCATATCACAATATTGTGATATTGTGATATTCTACACAGTCAACTAAGAAAAAAAGTGAGATGGTGTACATGTAAATCACACAATATTACTCAAATTGAAAGGACAAATTAAGTAAAAAACTATTTGATTGAAAACAACTTTTCCACCTTATTGTTTTGAAATACTGGAGTTGTATTTTAGTTCCAAATCGGCTAAATAATGAATTTTTATTAAATACAAGAAAAAATCGATATTAAGAGTTGAAATATCAATATTATATCGGAGGTCAAAGTATCGCGATATATGAAAGAAATGTATTGTATTGGGATAAACCCCTTGAGATGTGCCATCTCATTTTAGAGGGGGTCCCAGACAGACAATAACAAGACAATAGAAAACAGTACAATACAAAAATATATATTGCTGTATCGATATTTTTTCACACCTCTAGTTTCTTCATATGTAATCAAGCTACTGTTGTAACTGATGTCTAATATAATCACTGTAAATAATGGTAAGATTGTTCAATGAAGGTTTCTACATCAGCAGCTGTTTAAAGCTTTAAAAAAAGTTTCCCACTTTTTTAAAATTGATTTTAAGGCAGAGACAAAACATAAATAAGTAAATAAGAATAATAGAAAGATGCTGTAATGTTGACAAAGATTGAGGGGATGAAATGTACAGCACCAATATAAGAGTCATACAAAAAAAAAAAAAACCCTTGCATGCTTCAGCGTGTTACAAAGTGGGTTGGTGACAGCTCCATAAACATCAGTGTCATCTGAGATACCGTTCCAGAAGGTTCAAGAGCAATGCAAGGTGGCTTAATAGGGAGATATATTTGAGGAGGTCAGCCATTTATCCAAGAGGGGCTTCCATATTTTCTGTATTACTCTTTTAATGCAGCTATACATACTGCTGTCACAGGCAGCAGGCAGCAGGCAGCAGGAATGGCTGCTATGCAAGATCACGACACACACAAATTGCTTGCCGGACTCGTCTGTAGTGAGCAGGTAGTTTTGCAAAATAGAGTCACGACAGGATGAGACAAGACCATGACGTGAAGTATAACAACCCGCTCACTATACAGTATGTAATCCTTTACTTGCTAGCAAGCATCACGAGTGAGGAGCATTTGCAATACAACTCATCTCTACTATCTCACTTCTGTCTTTGCTTAATTTAAACTGTAAACTTAAAATATATATATATATTTTTCTCATTAGCGTCATTTCCAGGTTTGAGGTGTTCTTATTTCTAAGGCCACAATGATCTAAAAAATATACATGGTTCACAGCAGATGTGAGTGTAGTAGTGGGTTTATCTGCAGTTTCTAAAAAAGAATTAATGCACAAAGCCCTCCCTGAAAAAATAAGGTCAAAACATCTACTAGTGCCTCCATTTTTATGTGATCCCTGGCAGGGATGATGAATACATTTGTTTTTGTTACAGGATGGCTCACCCTCTTGCACAGTTATGTCACCACATTAGAAACTGGCTGGATATTGAATCATACACTTACCATCTCCAAAAGGCTTAAACGCTGCAGTTACTCTCATGAATTAGGCACAGACCTGAGGTAGCCTTTCATAAGCCAAACACTGAGTACACACACACACACACACACACACACACACACACACACACACACACACACACACACACACACACACGCACACACACACACACACACAGGCGCACAGTATGCAACACTAAACTAACACTAAGCTCCATGTTCTGGTTGTTTTCTTTAAGTTATCTCCTGAAGTTACAGATACAAAGTTTCCAAATGTGACAGACAGACTTGACAAACATACAATTAACAAAGCAGCAGAGAACAGTGTTTCCACAAATAGAAATTTCCATCTCCTGTCACATTACTGACCTCCTTCTGGCTCTGCTCCCTCTCTCTCTCTCCACTCCATGTGCCATCACCACCCACTTACTGCCTCCTCAGCGGGAGAAAGGTTAATACCCTGCTCCTGTCTGTGTCTGCTCTACCCTGTGTGTGTGTGTGTGTGTATGTGTGTTTATGCAGTAGGAGTGCATCTCCAGTTTCTGTTTTCTCCAAGTACAGTATAACAAAACCACAGACACTGTGGATACAAACAGCTGAAAACGACTGGCACATAAACAGCTTACACAGTTTCTCTCCAGACTCTGTATCTACCTACATTTGTATGTACTCTGTGTTGTACTTTTACATATTTTACGTCATTGTCAAGAAGATTCTATTAAAGTCATTGCAAATTAGAAGCAGTAGCAGGGATTAAACCTTTAAGGTTGGCACTAATTTACACATTTCTTATCTTTCATCCCAGAGGCGACAGAGCACGATTTTATCTCCCTTTTGTGATTAAAACGTCTCATCCATCTAAAATGAAAACAGAGTTTTCACTTTTATATGTTTAATGTGCAAATAGTTACTCCCCAGCACCACTTTTAGACGAGCTCTTACTTCAAAGTTGAATTTTTAATGAGAACCTGTAGTTATCATGACATGTTACAGGAACAGGAACAAGAACTGCATTTGTTGGAGGCTGATTTCACGTGTGATGCAGTAGCAGGGGGATGTGGAATGAACTACCTATGAACTAAAGTATCCATGTTCTGTATTTTTAAGCACATTGATGCTCATTAGGGTGTTTTTTAAATAGATTTTGACACCTTGGAGGAACAAACGTTATCAGATTTCGGCCAAATAGACACAAGAAGCAGCGCTACATCAATATATTGTTGGTTTCGTTTTTTCAGGTGATTGTTAAAGGAAGAAGAATCTTTGTCACCCTTATACTTAAAAAAGTTATATGGAGTTATTTGATTATACACTCAGTTGGCCTGAGTGTATAATAAAAAATTACACGCAACACTAAAATAATAACCAGACAAACATTAAGCCCTGAGCACAAAACTTAAAGCTCCTGTGAGGACTCTTTCAGTGGTTATGAAACATGCTGAAATTAATAATAATGCATCTTTATGACTTACAAAAGCAAATGAGGTCATCAGCAATAACACTCTCTATTTCTATGTTGTTATTTTTAATGCCTAGTACTATCATGGGATAGGTGCTAGGGATGGGTATTTCAAGCCAAAATACTATTCGATAATCATTGGCATCTATTCGACGATTATTCAAATAACGCACACACACAGCAGGATGAGGTGCTGCTAGTAGTGGCCACTGACGGCGCCTGTCTCGATCTTTATGTCAGTGTTTCGCAGTGACGTGGCATAACGTGTATGTTTACATTTTACAGCCATGCTCAGTCTCTTGAAATTTGTGTGTAGTAGTGTGAAATTCAGAAACGGAGGAAATCGCAGGGACTGTCCCTAATGTTTTATTCTTCTTCTGTTACTTAATGCGGTTAGCAAACAGCTTTAAGACGCTCTAAAGCCACCATCTGGCAGGAATACTGTATTACAACCAGACAAGTAACTCTTTGATTTTTACAAAGTGAACAAATATTTGAAAATAATTGCCCACCCCTAATAGGTGCCATATAGGGATGGGTACCGAATTCGGTACTTTTATAGGTACCGACCGAATTCTGTTGGTACTACCGAGTACCGACCCACGTAAAATCAAACGGTACCATGTTTCGGTACCTGAACGCATCCCTGTGACTGTGAGGGAGTGGAAGAGGAGGCGAGTTTCCATATTTTCGCCCTGTAATAAAGTCAGAGACTGACCGGGTGGATGTCTCTGCACTCTGCTCCTGTGCGGGAGCGCGCCAAACGGAGCCTGCAGCTGACAGGCGCGCACACTCACCGCGAGGCAGAACTGCCTTACTGGAGGATTAAGTTTATTTTATACAGTCTATGGTTGAGACGGACTCTCTCGCTCCGACTACCTGCCCTGTTTATAACTGTCCCTGTGCGCGTGAATGCCCAACAAGTAAGTTGTGTGTCCTGTTCTTATAAAGAGACGGAGAACTGACTTTTTCCTGTCCGCAGGCATTCACGTGTGTTCACTGATAAACTCACGAAAGAGCAATTAGACGCCACAAGCATGTGTCAGCTTATACATCTAATCACCTATATAATCCTGTTTCTGTTTATTTCATGTTAAATTAAATAAATATGTAAAATTAAACAAATTAGAATGTTTTTTTTCTTTTTTAAATGAACATTTAAAACACACAAAAGTACCAAAAATTGGTACCGTTGAGTACCGGTACCGATTCCCAGGTACCGGCTATCAGTACCGTATCGGTTCAAATGTGAAAGGTACCCATCCCTAGTGCCATAAGAGGTGACTTACAACACACTGAATAAACAGCCCTATGCTTTATGTTTTACACAACAAAGAGTCATAAGGATTGACTTTAAAAAAAGCAGTATAAGATGCATGGTCAGAAAACACTTCCTGCACATGTACAAGACAAACAAGGATTTACTGCTTTGTCCACAGAGGGCGCTAACATTTGTACAAAATGTAAGAGCTTTAAATTAAAAAAATCATTCACATAATGTGTCCTTTATTGACCAATCAAATCCTGATATCTGGTATCTGCTCTACAGAATCAATTCACTGACAATTGGGCCAAGCCTTTCATTTCAGTGATGTTTGCCCCAGTGTGCGAGAACTATGTCAGAAGAAGGTGAGAGTTGGCATGCTCTCATGGAGAGCATTAAGGTTTCATCAGTTTGGAGGTATCCCATGTTACTCCAGCAACCTCTACTGCTCCATGCAATATCGAAAAACGACCTAAAGCAAAAGAAAGCAGGTACCGAATAGTAACTCAAAACACACGTACTGTGTCAGGATGTATCTGTGAGTTATCTTGGGATGGGCCATTAAATAGTTGTTGATATTTTCAAAAGTAGAATAATTCATGCAGGTATCATCTCTTCTGAACAATAGATTCTCTCCATTATTCTTACTTGGGGCCTGGTTGTAATGCCGTCCAACCAAAAGACGGTGGCTGTAGCTTATCAGAAAGCTGTAAAGCAAACATAGTACCAGGTGTCGGACTTCTTCAGCCGTCAAAGAGTTCTCTGTGTGTGTGTGTGAGGAACTCCTTCAAAGAAAACAACTAAAGTGAGATTGAGTGCAAACTGTGCCAGGTAAATCTAGCATATCAAAAAGTTCCTGCTGAAGAGTATGTATGCTTTAAAATCCCCCTGCTGTTCATGGGAATGTAAATCTGAGCTCGAACATTCCTCTTACAGCCTCTGAAAATGATGAATACCGATATTGTGGCCATCAAACTGTAATAGTGATGAAGCAGAGGGTGCACCTTTATTTAATAACTATCTTCACATTAATGCACTGTTGGTTACTGAACATCGCTACAAAGTTCTGCCCCTGTGGAAGTTGAACAATGAACCTATTACTCTTAACTCCCCTCCACTCTCTTACTCAGGCATGATATATTACTCTAATAACTGCTGGGCTGCAGTATTGGAAACAAGGTGCTGTGTACTGCTGCTGCTGCTGCCGGACAAATTAAGTAATGATGACACTGTTTCAAAGTTGCAGAATTAACTCTATTTTCTGGCACAACTTTTATGTACTTTAAATCCAAAATCACTGGCTCTGTGATGCATTACTCAGCTGTGATTTTTCACCTGGCCCATCTGTTACTGAAAACTAAGTAAAGCAGACACAAAGGCTGGACTTCGGTTTACTTTTTAAGAACAGACTCTGATCTCTGCTCAAAGCATAAGATTTGAAGCATCAGCACTATGAGAAATGCCTCATGTATGCACAATATCATCATCTCCAGGGATTAAACACTCTGAATTATTCCACCCGATGCTTTTTAACAACATGTTCACAATAATTTGGGTTTCTCCCTGAATAAAAAAGTGCTCCACAGGGGGAGGACTGTCATCTGGAGAATGTGTTAAAAAGGGAGCATTCAAAACAGTATTTTCCCACTAACACATCTGCCAAGAGAGAAGCAGGCCATTATCCTGAAGGATGCCCAGTTTGCAAAGCACAGACACACAAATATACAGTACAAGGCCCTCATTAAAGCAGCTCAGCAACATGTAACAGCTCTCATGCCTCCATTGCATCTTCTTCCAGGCTGTGTCACGGCTAATGTCGTCTCTGAATGTGCCATTTTGCCTCCACGGGGGTTGTTAGCACTGCGGTGCCCGGTGCTGGTGTGATTGCCTGTGTCGGCTGCAGGATTATGGAGCGAAAAAAAGAAGCAGATAAAGTTCACGGCTGAATAATTGATCGTGCGTTGGAGGGGTCACGGGGTGGCAGCGAGGATGAGGAGGTGGAAGTGGAAGGCAAATGCCAGCAGATGATCACTACACTCACCTCAGCCTGTGAGGGCTTGTTAGCGGCTTGATCTGAATAGCTCTCTGCTACATGGAGATATCCAGATAATGAGATTTGGGTAATGAACCAGGGTTATATAATAGTCATATTCCATCGCCTAACTACTGAGGGTTTTTAATTTAGACGGGAGAAATAATGGTCTTCTTCTCAATTGCTGCAATAAGTAATTTTCAGAAGGGAGTTTAACACTAACATTACATTGCAATTAGTGTGCTCTCACAAGAACTGCAGAAACATGAGCATTAAATAGAGTAAAGGCATTGTTAATAATCCAAAAAGACTGTAGCAAAAGTAGCAAAAAAGTACTATTTGCGACACGACTTCTTATTGTTTTTTGTAAACCTCTTGTTAAAACATTCCTCCAAGGTTCAATCCAGATCAAATCATGTTGACAGATGTATTTTTTAAGTTAACTCTGGAACATTTCAAACTCCAGAGAGAGTTTGGATGGCCTCAAATGACCCCGATTTCATACCAGGGTTGCAACAGTGTAGATATAAACAGTGTGTTAACTCTGGCATCACTTCCATGTGTAGGGTTGTTAGCAGCTTTGATGGCATGTGTCAGACATATGGGCCAGGTGGGGAGGACTTTTATAGGTCCTCACAGCTCTGTGACGGCTTCTATAAGATGCAAGTCTTGGCTCGAGATACGTAATGTTATTCAAATATTTATTGATGCCTACAACTCAGGGATCAATAAAGGTTGAATATATAAGCTTTACCATCACATCACATTATAGAATAAGGACAATACGGATTGTGTTAGACAAAGATGGGCAAAAGAGCTGGACTCCCTAACAGAAATCTAGACCAAGTGTCACTGTGCTCCACTGTTGGAGGGAATGTGGAGAAGTGATATATTTTGGTCCTGCCCTCTTATTCAGTTTCACTCTCAGTACACCTCGTTCTTCCCCGGGCATGTCCCTGATAGACTGAGTAAATACAAATCCTACCTCCTAAAGATTCGGTTCACATCAAGTAAAAACGCTGTTAGAAAATATTGGCTTCAGAAAAGCTGCAGAGCAGCTGGACTCTTTATTAATATTGTTAAACAAATACATCTTTCAGAACAAAGAACGTGGGGCAACCAATGGTGTTTTTATTTATCAAGTGGAAAATAACTCTCACGACTATGCTTAAGTAGGCTTCTTGTGCCATATCTTTTCTGTCTGAGTGGTATTTGTTGTATTTTGCTGTTCTAAAATGTCACAATAAAAAGTTTTTTATAAAGTTAAGTCTGAAGGAGGACACAAATGAAAGTTAGATATTAAGTTTTAGCTGAAAAAAGGTCTCTGTGCCTGCTCCTATGTCTTTGTTTGCACATGTTTCTATGAGTCAGGAGGTGTGTGTGCAGAGTCATGTCTCTCTTTGTCCCAGAGTTAAAAATAGGGGCTTTAGTTGATCTTAACAGAAGGTTTTAAACAGATTTACCTCTTATTTAAAGTAACTAATTCACTTTTTCCACTCTGGAAATGGATGCAAATAAAATCAGCCGTGATTGATTCTGCTGCCACATTTTCTGCTGATTTCTCAGCAGCAGACTCTGTAGCGTTTTATAGACTTGGCCGTGGAGGGAAGGTAGATATGAAACGGTCTATGGATTAGCAGAGGTGGTTACAGAGCACAGTTGCACACTGCTTGTGTGTGTGCCAGCCCGGTGAGTGTGGAGTTATTGATTTGCAGGTCAAACAGACGCTAGGAAGGTGAGGTTTAAACCAGGCTAAATCTGGTCGAAACGGAACGTTTTGTAAGATGTTGAGGATGAATCCTCTTGACTTTGTGATCTCCGGACATTTCCTCTTTGAGGTTCATATTTAGTCAGTGAAACAATACAACAACTGGATTGACTGGAATAAAATTTAATCTGATTTTATTACCCCATCCGGATGTTTTGTGCAAATCTTTGTGATTATTTAGCTTCTCTAATGCCATCTAATCAAAATAAAAGTCACATCATACTTATTTTTTTAACCAAACTGCAAAACAATCAACATTCCTCTCAGCTTCAGCCACACTTTAAGCTTAACACTATTCAGTAAATACAAACACGCCAACACACTAAAGTAAGAATGTGAATGTAATAACTTCTATACCAGTTATATCGTCCATGTGAGCATGTTTGCGTGCTTATGTAAGCGTCATTCTCAAATCCCTGCTGTGCATCACTGCAGCTCCACGGAGCTGAGCATGACTCTTATTGTTGCTACACAAGGCCCCATTATGGTACACTTTACTCTTCTCATGACCTGTATTCAACTATATTACACCCTACTTAGTTGCCTGGTTTTACATAGAACAGAATAGAATAGCTTGATGTTTAATCTTGCATAATTTATGAGGATACTCTTCATTTATATGCATAACAGTCACATCCCTTTTTACTATACTGACCTAGTGTCCTATTAAATATGCTGTGCGATAATTCATCTTGACATACGTCATATATCTACAGTGTGCCGACGATAGCAGTGATCAGAGAAGCATTTTATGTGTGGAGTAACTTTACAATTATTCAATCTAATCATTTAGTCTGATCTAAAATAACTTCAAACAAGACTATTAAGGTTTCCAAAGGATGACAGAAAATTGTAATGGCAACTGAAATATGGCTCTCTGGGGTCTTCAAGCTGTAAGCATTATTTAATTTATCACAAGTCAATATGTTTGGATTTTAAAATGCAATTTAAAGATGTCACGTGAGGCTTTATGAAATTGAAGTGTCATGTTTTATTATGATTAAAGAACCATATATTAGCCCTTGATCTAGATAGCTACACATTAAATGTAGTCTTGAAATAACTGAAAGTATTAGTCTATGTAACCTAGACCCCTAAAAGTGTCTATTTCTATTTGGTGTTAGCAAAGTTATGATCTAAGAGCCAAACCGAATTGAATATTAGCATAAGACAATGTTTCATGGAATTGAATTGGGACAATAAACTTCCACTTTGTGCGATCTTAGTTCAAAACAAAGAGTTTTCAACATTGTTCTGTGCAGATCAGCAAAATACATTCATGCATTATATCATTCATATGACAGCAGTTTGATTGTTGTATGTTTGCTTCCCTTGTCATTGTAAATGCATGATCAGAAAATCTTTCTTATTAATGTTAATATCATTTTTCACCACAATGTCCTACCTTTTCCTAGAAATGACCTGAAATGTAATCCTCACTCCCAAAAAAAACAGACCTCACTCTGTCTCTGTTGCTATGTTGTGGTTTAAAGTTGTCCGGCTTTAAGCCTATATGGTCAGTATTGCATGTTGAAAATAACTTCTGCAAGACTATTAAGGTTTCCAAAGGATGACAAAAGTTGTAATGGCAACTGCAATATGGCTCTATGGGGTCTTCAAGCCGTATGCATTATACAACATGTAGGCTATCAGACCTTGATCTAGATAGCTACACATTAAATGTAGTCTTGAAATAACTCAAAGTATTATGATATGTAACCTAGACCCCTAAAAAGTGTCTATTTCTATTTAGTGTTAGCCAAGTTATGATCTAAGAGCTGAGCAAAACTGAATATTAGCACAAGACAGTGTTTCATGGAATTGAATTGGGACAATAAATTTCCACTTTGTGTGATCTTAGTTCAAGACCAAGAGTTTTCAACATTTTTTCTTATGCCGATCAGCAAAATACATTCATGCATTACATCAGTTTGATTGTTATTTGTTTGCTTCCCTTGTCATTGTAAATGCATGATCAGAAAACTCTTTCTTATTAATATTAATGTCATTCTTCACCACCATCTCCTACCTTTTCCTAAAAATGACCTGAAATGTAATCCTCACTCAAAGAAAACAGACCTGACTCTTTGTCTCTGTTGCTTTGTCGTGGTTTAAAGTTGTCCAGCTTTCAGCCTACGGTCAGTGTTAGGGTGTTGCATTGGTCAACAATATATCATCATTAAAGCTGGGGTTGGTAATCAGATTTAGATACACTTTTTGTCATACTGGTTAAAATGATCTTTATGTCCTGATGGCAATCAATACATAATGTGTTCCTAAAAAAGAGTTTAAAAAAAGGGCTTTCTACAGCCGGAGTAAACCTGAGAAAACACCAACCAATCACCGTGTTTTGGCTCCCCAAATTTTATACCAATCAAATCCCGTCCTGCCGTTCTGCCCTCCTCCTGCGCGTACATTTCCCCGGCGTGCACTCCTCCGAGTCCCCGTCTCCTGCCTCTGCTTCCCCTGACTCTATTTACTGCCCCTCTCGCTCGTCCTCGGGCCTGTCCCCTCTGACCTGATGAGGTGCTTTGCTCAGGACTGTAGTCCGGATCAGAGTCTAAAAAGCTCCCACCAACAAGCAGAATAATTAATGACGTTCAGTAAGTCCTACAGAAAATATATATTTATTGTAGCGTCCGTCCGGATGCTGTAGGGATGACGAGCCGATTCGTGAACACGTTGAGCTTTAATAACCGGTCACTGTCGGCCGTGATCACGCCAACCAACAAAACAACAATCAATGTTTGAATGAATGAAAAACTTCTCTCCTCTCTCCCACTCGCACACTCTACACCTCCGAGGGAGGAGGGGAGGGGTTAGATGGAGTCATGAGGAAAAGCTACATTCAAATTCATGCTGGTTTTCCGAGACTACCAACCCTAGCTTTAATGCACCTACAAACAAAGTAAGCCAGAAGCTGCAGAGAGAGAGAGAGGCGTCATGCAAGTGAGGATGAGTAGAACTCCCGTGGAATGGATGCAGTTTAAGTAAAACTCAGCATGTAACTCGTTAGAAAACCTTTTGGGGAGATTTTGCACTGACTCCCCCTCCCAACCCCCCCCATTCCTCTCTCTCTCCGTCCCTCCCTCTCTGACTCGGCATACATTTCACACTTGCCCGTGCTCTCTCTCTCTTTCTCTCTCTTCCTCTCTCTCACTCTCACTCACACACACACACTAACACACGCACACACACATTCAGCCTGCCGGTGCTGCAGTGGAGCAGACGCAGAGCTCTGGCGCGCTTGCTTTTTTTTCCGCGGCAAATCGTCTCATCTGTTGGAATAAGGGCTGCGATACTGGAGGGAAAATGTGGCCTGCTGTATACGCTGCTGCAGCTCTCACTTCACACATTCTTATTTTTGGCAACTGGAGCTCCTGTTCACACGTTTTTTTTGACGCGGTTGACGTAGTCTGCACGGACTCCAGCGTCTGATTCGCGCGTAATTTCTATTTTTTTTTTTGCGTAAAAGTCGTGAGTTTGGAATGTACCTGTGATTGAAAGCACAATGGTGGTTGAGAGTATTCAAATGTGTGGAGTTGCGTAGAAAACGTGTTGGGCTGCAGGATCGAGGAGGTTCGCTTGAAACTTGACTGATGAGCAGCTCCGCGTCCTCACATGATCACTTCAAAGTAAAAGCTGGCTGAACTGTCTTTGACTTTTGTCCCAAAAAGATCTAGCATGTCATGCATAATTAACCATGCATTATGCTAAACAATATGCCAACTTAATTATTTACTCAAGTCGGAATTAAAACTAAATACTTGCGTTTCACAATACCTGCAAAAGCTCGACGTACAAATCAAACTGCCTCCAAACACGTGTTGCGTTCACTTGCATCTCAGTTCGCGCATTAAATTGCCTAATCTGTCTCCGGATTTCTCTCCGCTGCAGCACCAGGGGCCAAAAACTGGCTCCAGCTCAGCTCACCTTGAACCATGCAGGCACTTTGCAGAAATCCCCCGCGGGTTGCTCACTCTGCCCGAAAGTATGCGATGTATCTCCGGGCTTCTTTCATCGTCCTTCTCCTCCTCTCCTGGCCTTGGCCGTCCGCAGGAAAGAAAAAGCTGTACATCGGAGCTCTATTCCCCATGAGTGGAGGCTGGCCGGGTGGGCAGGCGTGCATGCCCTCCGCTCAGATGGCCCTGGACCTGGTGAACAACAGGAGCGACATCCTGCCTGACTACGAGCTGGAGCTGATCCACTACGACAGCATGGTGAGTGTGTGCATGAGGAGGAGAGTCAGAGGAGGTGCGCATTTAAGGGGTGTGTGGTGTCAGTCAGTGAGGGACGTAAATAATGGTCTGCCTCTTAGAGAGACACTGCCTTTGTTGTGTCTTTTTTGAGCATGCTGGATATCATTTGAAATTACTGTTGCTTAAATTTTTTTCTTACAATCCAACATTTTCTGATTTTATGCAGCTTTAATTGTTTTTCAACCTCGTTTTTTTTGGCCCAAGAACAAAACAAGCCACCTTTTCAGCTTCACCTGTCTTTTCTCAAGTCCCACATCTCAAAGAGGAGCTTCATTAAAGGTCACCGTGTTGATAACGAACCATAAAGTTCTCCCTCTCCCTAACAAATGGGGCTACCGTTCCCAGTACAGCGCGAGTTTGTGCTCCATGACCAAACACACCTGCTGCTAGTTGCTCATCAATCATTTATCATGGTGGTATTTTAAAATGTCAGCATTATCAACCACTATAAATCCAATATCCGCCCCCTGACTGGTTTCATTTCCCCTCCGGTTTACCACCCACTGCTCTGACATACACTTTAATTAAAAATCAAGTTATTTATCTTTGTGAAAAACCATTCTCTTTGGACCTCGCTGTCGTGTTTCCTAATTGTTATTCTGAAAGTTTTTCCCCCCCAGAAGGAGCCATTTTTTCTCAACAAGAGTGACATGAAAACAATTACCAGATCTCCTCCTCTGTCTCCTCTCTTGAGGATGATTATCAATCACTCTGCAGGACGGATGCCTGGAGAGCAGCCGGGGCACCAAACGGTTAACTGTACCGGGGCTGGTTAGAAATTTGCTACGAGCTTTATTCTGATTGGTGTACACGGCTCTGCATTGGAATCCTGTTAAACAGAATAGCAGGGAGATGTAGGGAGCGAGTGTGTGTGTGTGTGTCTGTGTATGTGTGTAAGAGAGAGAGGGAGAGAGGAAGAGTTGGCATGGCAACACAGTTACTCTTGAAGCACAGAAACAAATAAGGTTTCAGCTCTGTGGAAATATGTGTGCAAATTCATATGCTGGATGTATGCAGAGCTCTCAGTGCAGTGCATGCTTTTTCACATTCTGTTGTGTGTACAGCTTGTTCTTTGCATCAAATGGATCAGACTTGTGTGTGTATGAGTGTGTGTGTGCATCTTCTGATTACAAGTGTAGTGAAGCAGACAGCCGCAGATGTAGCTGCCATGAACATAAAGATAAAGCAGTAGCATGAACAGATTTCGTAGGGATTGGGGAACATCACTCCTCCTGCTTCAGGAGTTGCTGGCGCCTCCGGCTCGAGAAATAGATGCAGATCCTTTGAATAGAACAGCTCAAAGAGGGCTGCTATGACATTGTGTGAGTGACGCTGGCTAATTCCTTGAATTAAGTCAAGGGGGGGGGGGGGGATTTTATTGCTCCTGCTCTGGGTATGCTTGGTTTTGAATGAAGTTTCTCCCCTTCAGATTGTAAACATTGTTCACCTGGCTGGAATAGTAATGAGGATCTTACCCTCTGAGAGGCAGGGAAGCAATTATAAGAAAGGGATTAATTAGCCATCATATTAACATCTGGTTATTAAAACCTGCTCCTCGTTCCTGTTTGGTCAAGGAACAAATCTCCATCTTGTGATCTCTTTGTTTAACTGTGAGATTAAGACGAGGGCGTCACTAGCCCCTTTGTTTGCCTGCATCTCAAGATCAAGGCGGGAGGAGAGTAATTATTCAGCAGGTCATCTTGACCTGAATTTATCAGGATGGGGAACTTTTATTGCATCATTAAAGTACTGAGTATTGAATACAAGGCATGATGATGTAAAGTAGTCGAACAGGTGCCTGAACACACACACACACACACACACACACACACACACACACACACACACACACACACACACGCGCGCACACTCGCACACAAGCACCAGTTTATGACCACTGGGTTCCGTAGTATCAAGCCATGTCCTCAGCTTGTTCAACATCATACAATATTCATGAAGCTCAACACTTAATCCCAGCCTGTCCCTTTAATGGATGCAGATACCCTGTGGTAGCAGAGCGGCTTGTTTCTTTGGCTATCCTGGCGACAGCATCAGACTATTTACAGCCTTCTGAGATCCACACTCACACACACACTCACACACACACTCACACACACACACACACACACACACAAACACACACACACACACACACACACACACACACACACACACACTCTCCACACAGGCCGTTGCCATGGATATATCAAAGCCGAGACTGCAAACTTTGATCAATTATTAACAGTGATGGAGTGAGACGGTGGGGATACAGAGAAATGGTGAAACAAGGTGCTTCCCTCACTTCCTCCCTTTATTTTAATTGGCAGCCATGACACAATTTCCTGTCCACTGTGGCATAAACAGTGTTCATCACCGGCCCTCATGCATGTCCGTTTGGCATACGAGCCCCTGAGTGTGCTGCCAGACGTAATTAGGAAGAAATTATGAGATGTAGCTCTGCATGCTCTGAGTTTCAATACATAGGATTTTTCACCCCCAAGGCCCTTATCGTATCCCCTCTTTTTATATTATTCAATCTGGAGTGTAATTACAGAGTTTAATATGAGGGGTCCCTGTCTTCTCCTCGTCTCTTCAGCCCAAGGAACCTTCAGTTTATTTCTAAGGTGCAGCTTGACTGATTGGAAAAGCAACACAGGCGTCAGCTCTTATATTTGCTCAGGGAATTTCAGCGCCAAGGACAGCGAAATGAGCCCTATGTCATGTATGTGCTGACGTGCGAGTGCTTCTGTATGACAGTGACCACACTTGAATTCATTTATGTTTGTGTGTGTGTGTGTGTGTGTTTGTGAAGTGTTATGATATGTGAATGGCATCCGGGGTCGTCAACTTGGGTGCTCTCATGAGCCAGGGAGGTCTGAAAACGAAAGTGGAAATGCTGATGACCCAAGGGGGTTGTACAAGACAGACCTCTAAGAATAGCAGAGATTCCTCAGCTTTTATTGCGCACCTGCCAACACCTCTGGTTTCTCTATTTTTTCCATTGGGGCGACTGTGTGCTTTTGTTTTACCTCTTGCTTTTCCGTGTTCCCGTTTAGTTATCAAAGGTTTCATTTATTTTGCTCACAGAAACACTTGAATGATTGAAAGGTTCTACTGTGAAGTCTGCTGCTGTTTTGTTTAAGAATAGACTCCCTTTGTTTTCCACTTTTGTTGTGTGTTAACCTTGTCTTTTCAAGAATAAGGTGGAATGAGAATGGAATAAGAAACTATGAGGATGAAAAAATGTTCCTTGAACATCCAAAGTCAAGTAAAAGTTGTTTTATTCACTCGTCTGTTGCTGTGTCCATACACAATACAGTTTGTATTGGCAAAACAAGTCTTCATTTGCATGTTAAAGAATGTTTTTCCCCAAATAATTGAAAGAAAACATATTAAAAATATGAGTATTAAATTAGAAATACATAATTTCTATACAGCACTAGTACAAAAATTCAAACATTCTCAAAAGCTTTTTTGCAAAGAGATAATTTTAGTAATGGATGTGTGACTTTATAATACATCTTTGACTCATTCCATTGCAGATCACTGTCTCCCCAGCTGCGAGGCTCTGTTTCATGCGCTGCAGACACTGTTAAGACTACTGTTCTACAGCGATTAATTTCATTGTCATTTAAATGGATATAAATTTTGACTAACTTCCTAGTTTTAAGGTAAGAAAACACTCAGAAAACAGTCAAACTAAGGAGAGTTTATTTGAAATGGCTAAACATTAGATCACAGTTGGCGGGTAAACAATGTCAAATTGGTTTGCAGGGTATTAACGTCCACATGCCTGAGCTGGTTACTAAATGCTCCATCTAAATGTTTAAATCCAAGTTTAACCAGACAGAGTCTACATACAACTTTATCTTGCTTGTTTACATCCAGGTAGTAGAGTATTACAGCAGTATGACCAAGCGGCAAACTCCGGTCTCAAACGATGAAGCCAATGCGGAAGTGATATAAACTGCAATGAGGCTGGCTGCAGAAACACCGGAAACCACATAGATATGAATGGGAAAAAGACGATCTTTGCAGCATTAATAAACATGTTTACAGCCTGGTTCAAAAAACGGCTTGGCCCTACAACGCTAATCTCTCTAATGGCATACACTGTACGGGGGGTGAATTTTTTTCTAACGTGACGGTTAAGAAGATATTAAGATTATGAGTTTTGCCCAAATAAGGACATGACTGACGTGACTCCCGGTCGGGAACACACAGCCATTGGCTAAGAGACTCACACTACGTCACACTCTGCCTAGTTGAGTTCCGCATTACCAATATGGCTGCCGCCGTCGATTTGCTTCAAAACAGCTCTCAGGAACAGATGGGTGACGTCACGGATACTACGTCGATATTTTTTACAGTCTATGAGTATGACAGAAGCCATTAACCAGAACTACAGTCCTGGCTAGTGGCGAGTGACTGCACTGGAGCACAGATACAACATATGGGCAGCACTTCAGGCCTACAATCTTACAAATATAAATCATTTGTTGAACTGACTAGTAATTCTGGAGGCGAGGTTGATGATGTCAAATTGTCAACTAAACACGCACAGCCTTCGTGAGAATCGTAAATAAAGGTGTCTGAGCCCAGTTTGCATGAAAAGCTTTGTGATTACATCATTTGTGTTTCCCTCGTGCATTTCTTCAGCATTATATGTACCCTAAAAATGTTTATCATGGTAAATATCCCTAAACAAATATATTGATAGAATTGTATCAGTATGTACAGTGGTGGAAAAAAGTTTTCGGACACCCCATGTATTTGTGAAATATTGCATTGAGAATCACTTTCAGGTCTTCAAGTGCAATTTCTTTTAGTACAGTCACAGCCAGGTTTATTTATTTTTTGTTCAGTTTTGGACACATTCTCTGTTATTCGTTGACTTTGATACCAGCAATGTTGAGAACTGACGTACTGAAACTGTCAGGAATTTCGTTTTGTTAGTTTTTCTTGTAAATGATAAACAAAAAAATATAGTTTGTATTTTTTTGTGTCTGTCTATTTCTTGAAACACAAAAAAGATTTTTCCACAAATATTTCATTACACTATTTGAGATTGTGAAAAATTTTAAGGGTGTCCGAAAACTTTTTTCCACCACTGTATACCTCAGGCTGTTCTCTTATACACTGGTTGTACTGTTCAACTATGGAATCTGGCGCCTTTTTCCAATGTGTTCAAGACAGACCCGCTGACTTGTCGGTAACTGTTAATAGGAAAACTCCAAAGTCCTGTTTAAGCTTTTTCATTTGCTCTCCTTTGCTTTTACATCTGCAGTGTTCAAAGAGAAAGTACAAATCTGGACTTTGTTGGTCCGTTTAGCAATAATCTTGGTAAATCAGAGACATTTTTACTCAGTACATTCAAATGTTTTATGGTGTTTGATTTTATACCCGGTTACTGAGGGATCTGAAAGCTTTCAAAGGGTGTTTTGACACTTTGTAACTTGGTTCGGCATTGATTCTTCACCTGATAAAACGTCTTTTCTCCTCAGTGAAGCAGGCTACCATCCAGCAAACATTAAGCTATAGTTTTCCTTTTTTAAAGTTGAAGCTTTGATGATAATCGCTACAGCATTCTGCTACAGCGTCTTTTTCTAATGAAAAAAAGGTAAGACTCAGTTAAGCTGAGGGATCAAAGCTTTATGTCTTGACGATAATATTCAAATTACATCTACAAGATCAGAACTTGTACTTTTCATTTAGATTCTGAATCAGACACCATATAAACAGTGACTCATTAAGAAATGTGCGAAAAACAGTCGTTATCAAAAGCTGTGATGTTGGACTGTAGTGATAGATTGATTCAATATTTCACAGATGATCAGAGTAGGAGATGAATTACAGCTTATCAGAATAAAGTTAAAACAGGAGAGAAAGCTGACAAGCTTCTTCTCAGCATGAAACCAGCCCACAGCCTAGGAGACAGAGAACACAAACAACCTTTTGAGAAGACAGATATTAAAAAGTCTGTCAATTCGTCTCTCATTCACAAGAAAAACCCACCACAAAAATATGTTTCCTCAGGAAAGGAAAATCTGTGAGTACATGGCTAACAGCAGGCCGCTGATTTAACCTGGAAAAACCAGAGAGGGGAGCGAATGAGATACTTTGTCTCAACAGGCTTCAGTTAAAAAGTAAATGGAAACTTGCAAGAGCTAATTTGGTAAAAACAGGGTCACAGGGAGAGGCAAAGTGAATGTGGACTCTACAGGGAGTGGACTACGATTCTTGGTTTCAAAAGTGAAGCCAAAGTAGAAGTGCCTAAGGCTTACATTCTTTTAATGGCCAGCAGGGGGAGACTCCAGTGTTTGCAAAAAGAAGCCAGATGATATGAAACCATGAGAAAATGACAACACTTCTTAGTAAGTTCAATGCCTAAATACTTTTTTCTCGTACGTTGATGGTCTAAATTGCTAATTTTAAGTCTCCTTAAAGAAAGCATGCCGTTACTTTAGTCATGTGTGGTCCATTAAAGAGTCAAATCAGGGCTCAAGCAGGGCATGGTTAGGGCATGGTCTATCTGTGGTTGGCAGAACACTAACACGGTTACCTGTCCACAAAGACAACAGGGTGAAAATGGTTTTCACCTTGTTGTCCAAATATGTTCCCTTTGGATTCAAAAGACAAGATGACCATGTCCAAACCTTCGAACTCAGGGATTCAAAAGATAGGTTTAAATATAATATCAACTACTCTGATACAGCCTTTGAAAGAGAAACAATATTATCACTGTTCTGTAAGAAATCTCTTTGTAGAGTGGTCAAAGCTTTCAGTGGATTGTCAGGACATCAACAAAGATTAAAGCTGGGTTAGGTAACTTTAAAAGATAGATTAAAGGAAACAATAGAAGAAACGGTAACAACGGTTTTTCCATTATTCAACCAGGAAACATCAATTCCACTCCCCTACACATATCACTGAGCTCTAACCAAGTGGCAACCTATGTTGTTGATGTTGAAAATTGAAGCCAATGCAAATGTGCAAAAAAAATGCAGTTCCTTGAGAGTCCACTTGAGGCTGCAAAAGCCCAGAAAACCCTGTTAGGTCTCATTAAAATCCCCTTTTACAGCAAAATTAAACATGTAAGCAGCCTTGTTCAAAAACAGATTTTGGTATGGAGCTCATTTATTTATTCGTACACACCGTACAAGTCGGTGAAGTCTTTTACAGTGCACCTGTTTTAATTTGATTAAGGCTTGAAATCAAACATACATTTGCATAATAAGTGCCACAGTTGATTGGATGGATAGGTGGGTGCATTATGGCTCAACTCCACCTCTCTGCCTGTGTCCAGTTTAATCAAAAGTGGAGTCCGCTTTCTTATAAGGTTCATGTCATCGTAGGGATTCAAAACTCCTCAGAAATCGGTGGCTGACATCATATAGACTATGTCCTACTATGACTCTACCTCACTTGATGTCAGTTCAGCTGAGCAGAATATGTTGATGAGATGAACACTGAACATTTCTGGCTTCAGACTATGTGAGGCGATGTAGATACAAAGGCAAGGGGCTGTCCAGTCAGACTGAAAGAAAGATTGGATGAACTTCTTGTGGGCCTTTGAATGTCACAGATATCAGGTTTTAATTCAAAGAGGTTTTTTTTTATTTCCTCCTCATATGATAGCGTCACAGCAGGATCTCCTTCTGTGTCAGTGCCCAAGCTCCCGAGCTTTGAATCGGATGTAGACGATGTTTCAGAAGCTGTGACCTCGTTTTTTACTGACTCCGGTGATCACCTACATGACCCGATAAATCAGTAAGGTCGCAAACGTGGGTGATTTAAGCAGAACTTGACTCTTTTTTTTAGACGGTCCAAGCTCTGCTTTAATAGGGTTCAGATTGAATCATCTATTATCTCTGACTTTTCCAGCAATGGTTTGACACCTCTATGATTCTACCCAATCTGGAGTTAATGGAAAACACATCACTCAATAAGAAGCCCAGATATTACACAGTGCCGGGTCTTGAGTGGTGATTACCTCCTCAGAAAAATCACAGGGCTTCTGCAGAGAGACAATTCAGCGGCTGAGACAAACACCCCAATTAGGAGCCGTATTGGTCGCCGCCATCATCTGCTGCGGTGCAATTCTTTTTGACACTCATCTAGAGAGTGTTTTTTTCTTAATGTGAGTGTGTGTGTTTGTGTTTGTGAGCCATATCTCCTCTCCTATGCTGAATCATTAGACGTGTCAGGCCGGTTTATGTGCGACTCTGATGAGCAGTGCGGTGGTGACGGCCTGTCGGTAATCTGGCTGACAGAGCGGTGATGGATCATTCCAGCTGCACTGTCGCCACCTCGACATGCTGTAAATGACTTTATTGGAGGGTTGTAATGACTTGTGAAGCCTGCTGCTTTGGTCATCAGGCTCCGTTTTGTTTGGTTACTGCTTGTCTCTCTGTTTTTATGTCTTCATCTGTGAACAGTGTGTTGTGTTACGATGATACATACGTACTGTGTGTGGACGTGAACTCTTGTATTATTTTCTTCCTCCAGCTTGTCATTCCTTTTCACATTTACATCCTTTTTTTTGCTGGCTTCCTGCTCCTTTTGTGCCATCTCCCTCTATTTTATCTTGACCCCTTTTTTTTCTTTCTCTGACTTGTCCTTTTATTTCTCCTACATGTCTTTTCTTTTCAAATTTGTTTTGGCCTTTTGTGCTGCTCTGTGCTACCTCTTTGTCATTTCCCTTTACTTTATCTACTCCCTTCTGTTTTCCTCTTTCTGTTTCTGTTTACAGTCGCCTCCATCCACCACACTTCATTGCTTATTTGTTTCTTCCTCTCCCTCACCCTCTGTTCTCATTCCATCTGTCCGCCTCTCCCTTATCGTTCTCATTTTCCTTCCTCTGACTCCTCCATGTCCCTCTCTCCCTTTTTCTCTCGTTCCATCACCTCAATCCATTTCTCTGCCTTATTATTGATCCACCCATCCATCTGTTCAACTGTTCATCCATATAACGCTTTATCACTCTGTCCTTCCAGTGTGACCCGGGAGAATCTACCAAGTTGCTGTACGACCTTCTGTACACCGAGCCCATCAAGATCGTCCTGATGCCAGGCTGCAGCGGCGTCTCCACCATCGTGGCCGAAGCTGCTCGCATGTGGAACCTCATCGTGGTGGGTTTCTTTTACTCTTTGAACAAAAGTACACACTTTCAGGACGATTATATCCAGAATTTTTAACTAAAAAATCTCCCAAATGTTCCCTTCAGCCATTATTTCATCTCACTTTGCACTCCTCTTTGCACTCACTCAAACCTGAACATTCAGCTGCTCAGAGAATAAAGGTGCTTTTTATATCTTCAGACCTTACCTGATAATTGCTACATTAGTACTGAAGTAATCCAGTGAACATTTTCGTTCACAAATGGGTTCATTAGGATGTAAAACACTGTGGTTCAGTGGTAGAGTTGGTTGTCTCCATTAGAAGGTTGGCGGTTAGATCCCAGCTCCAGCAGGAAGCGCCCTTGGCCAAGACACTGAACCCCAAATTGCTCCCGGTGGCATTGCCAGGGCTGAGTGAATCCTTGTGAATGGGATTAGTTAATACTGATGTGAGCTTTTCACAGTGTCCTCTGTCATCAGAGTAGAACTGTAGTGTGAACTGGTGAATGTGATATGTAGTGTTAAACTCCTCTTCAGTAGTTGGGAAGATTGAAGAGAACTTTAAATGACACCCATTCCCAATTCAAGGTATCTCATGAGACAGTAAAGAGAAGGTACCAACAAGGGTTGATTCAAATCAGTAAGACGAAGATGAATGTCTTTCTGCCTTTTTAAATAGCAGAGAGAGTGATCTATGACCTCTCTTGTTAGATGTCATTATGTCTCCTATGTCTGTAGCTGAATAAAGGCATACAGACATGGGTGCACATTTTGATGTTGAGGATGCACCTCCATGTCTCTCTCGCTCATCGATGATACCTGGGCGTCTACACATGTGTATTTACCAACCAATCTGTAATTTATTATCTTTAATCTATATAAGAGTGTCATACATACACTGGTGGATAAAATCTGTACTTCTTTCTCTTTCTACTCCTCTTGTTTGTCTCATGACACGTGTCTCCGCACCTGCTTGTCAAAGAGCAGACTTGCAGATATATTGACAAAAGTCCAAACAGAAAAAAACTAAGAACTTTCTTACAAACAGAAGTCCAATTCAAAATATACCAAACCAAAAACACTGAAGAAAACTGGGAAGTCCCCAGAAAGTTAGAAATAAAAACCCAGAATAAACAACAGGGGATAAAACAATGATCCAAAATGGAAAGGAGGGAACACAGAGACCAAATACTGACAGGGGCGATCAGACACAGGTGAGACAACAAGACATAGGTGGAACTAGTCAGGGCAGTGTTTACAATAACAAGGGAGGGAAAACAGACAAAGACAGGAAGTAAGAAAATACCAGACACCCTAAGAGGAAGAACAACAAAATGAATAAGGATACATGAAAGACTTAACTGAGGAACATGAGTGAAAACATGCACACGCTATAAGAACACAAGATTACAACACAAGAAACAAAAACTGAACAGAACAAAACCTAAAACAAGATGAACTAATAGCAGAAGAGGGAGAAAAATAAGAAATGAAACAGAAATTAAGCAGGGCATGACGAAATGAATACAGAACAAGGAAAATTCAACACTAACCAAAAGGAACTCGTGACACTGCTCTGCAGGGAACAGAGAGACAGAGAGAGAGAGACAGAGAGAGAGAGAGACAGAGAGAGAGAGAGAGAGAGAGAGAGAGAGAGAGAGAGAAATATCACATTTTGGATTGTCGTATCTTGACCGTCCTTGATGTGCAGATGTAGAAGGAACTTTGTGACACTGGCTTGCTTGTATAGTAATACATTTATTAAAAAAAACAACTCTGTGGAATGCTGGGAGGACGACTTGCCAATCTTTTAACATCTGGTCTTCTCTTAAAATCTGGTCTACATTAGTACTGGACCCCAGCTCTGTTGACATTGGGGTGCAGACTGTCACAATCAGTCACAGTATAGGAAAGGTGCCCCCATCTAAACCTTCCTGGAACCATTCTAAAACGGCATAGACTTCATCTTATATGGTTTCATGTCAGAAACTTCAGGATCCAGCACCATGAAATGTGAGTTGAGTGTATTGTTGCATCCCTAATGAGAACATGACCTCTTTATAGTCATACTTTCATGTATTCTGTCAGGTACTACAACTACCTCCCACAGTCCAAAAACATGTTCAGCATGGGCAACTAGAGTGTACTGAAACTGGATAAGTGATAAAGATAATGGATGGAGGGATGGATGGTTGGCTGTCTATTTTCAAAGGAACCAATTCTGCAAAAAGTTTCAAATCCAACCACAAAACAGAGATGTAATTGATAACACAAGGCTAACTATTGAAGGCCAGCTATCTCACTTTGTGCCAGATAATGCATCAGCTTTATTTGTTGTCTGTTCAAACTGTCCACAAAAAAATGGAAACACATTTTTCTGGCTTACCTCATGTAGTATTCAGTTACAGAGTTAGTTTTTCTTAGTTTTTTTTAAATATTTCTCCCAGAGGTTTTCTAGTTGCCAAACCCCAAACAACAGAGGACAAAGGCATTTTATCTGTGAGATTCTCAGCCTTAAAGACATTAAGAAATACCACAGCAACACATCTCACTGTTTCCCAGTACCGCTTCTAAATCTACTGAGTACACTGTCAACAGATCTCATAGTGAAGAAAATGTTTCAATGAAAACACTTCACAGCAAGGTCACCTCTGTTTTTAGGTGAAGACAGAAACCTTACAACTTGAGAGGAACTGCTTTGCTTCGGTGATAAACTGTACAGTTCTTTTGTGTTTTGGTTGAAATGATCCTTCAAGTTGAATATGCCCGCTGTGGCCAGATCGATCCATGAAGTTGCCCACTCATCACAAACTTAAAGGTTTGATCTCCAGTTACTTCTGTCTACAAAGCCATTCCTATGGAAGGACCCTTTATAAATGGCATTTCTTGATAAGACCAGAACCTTGCATAACAGTTCACTGCCAATGCTGTAGAGGAATTAAACATTTAAATCCAGAAGTATAAAAGATGAGGACATGTCTTCAAGTAGAAGTCAATGCAATAAGCTTTTATTTTGCATCCTAATGAGCAGCAGGGGCTGACTTGACTGGTTGCAAACATTGACCATTAAATGAAGATAGATCTCCACATCGTATCAAACGGAAGCCAAAGTCACTTCAGACAGGCGCTCAAATATTGTGCTGGTGATGGCGGTACGGCTTGACTGGTGGACATTTGACTTATTGGTAAAAACAGCAAAGACCTCTGAGGTCAGAGAGAACCAAACGTAGCAGCTTCATGAGACACTGCTGATGATGGAGCATTCAATGGCTCCTGTGTTTTCTCTTATCGTTCCTCTGCCCTCATAATCAAGTTTACACAACATCCCAGGAGCTGCAATCATGGCATTAGACTATCTTTTACAGCATCATATAACTCGGACATAAATCAGCTCTAGAAGAGCTAGCTTTAAGGAGAAGAACCATGTTTGAGAACAGTTATTTTGATTACTGTAGCTAGCCAGTAGGCAGCTCTCTGGATATGTTGACTTCCCTCTCAGAGAGCTGTCAGTACTAGTATGACTGCTCTTTGCAGCGTTCAGTCATATGCTCCCAGACTTGATACATTTTACAATGCAATGGTGTTGCATCGGTCGCTGCCATGTTGCTATGTTCTGTTTACCTGTCCTTTCCTGCTGTTTTGCACGTGCCACCATAGACTGTATAAGATATGGACGTAGTATCCGTGACGTCACCCATCTGTTCCTGAGCTCTGTTTTGATGCCAATCGAAGGCGACACTCAACCAGGCATAGTGTGACGTAAAGAGGCGGGGTTTGTTAGCCAATAGCTATGTGTTACCGTCCAGGAGTCAAGTCAGTCATGTCCTTATTTGGGCAGAAACTCGTAATCTTAATATCTTCTGAAAAGTCACCACCCGTACAGTGTGTGCCGATAAAGAAATTAGCTACTTATAGCCAAGCCGTTTTTTGAACCAGGCTGTAAACATGTTTATTTCTGCTGCAAAGATTGTCTTTTTTGAATTGGGGTCTTTGTGGTTTCCGGTGTTTCTGCAGCTAGCCTCAAGCGGATTCTCAATGAATTGCAGTTTATAACACTTCTGCATGGGCTTCATAGTTTGAGACCGGAGGTTGCCGCTTGCGTGCCACACGCGGCAGAGATAGTCAAAATGTGAGATGTGTCACTGCTTATCAATTTATTTTGTTATGTTTGGTTCACCTGTTGCCTCCTGGTCACTGTTTCACTTGCACCACTCTCAGCAAAGATAATAAAGATGCAAGATGTCTCACTCCTCAGGGATTCAACACTTGAAAATAATCGTATGTTTTTCCACTCAATGCAAACATTTGTGGTGTCACCAACGACTCATCCACTGTTAGATTTGTCCGTGACTCATTTTGTCATCGATTTTTGGCGACTTCAGTAAAGAATGGTTGCACCCGTAGTCCTCAACTCAGCGTGATGATCTCATTGAAAATGTTGGACCAGTTGGAGTTAAATAGACAGGGTATGATTCAGGGCATGGCTACCTTTTTACTGCTGATGTACTACCATGGAAACATCTCAATTAGGACAGTGATATAACAAAGCGTCTCCTCTGCAGCTCCATTCTCTCGTCCAAATAAGGACTAGAAAACCACAGACAATCAATGCAGAGTTGCCAAAACACTAAATGTCAGGCCTCACAAAGATAGTTTACATACCCCTGAATGATGTTGTACCTCTTCATTTATACAGTCTTGGATTTCCACTCTTTAGTTCAAAGCGGTTTGCATACCGGCTCTGATCCTTTGTGGGGGAACAACAGCAAGAAGCCACACAAAGGACTTAAAGGACAATGTGGCCTCTTGTCTCTGGTGGTCTTTGGTTGTGGAAAGCATTAAGAGGGTTATAAGCTGATAAGAAACCTGAACAATGACACTGAAATCTTTAGCTCTGTTTGTGCTAAAGGGATAACGTCTCCTTTATTTAGTGCAGGCAAACAGTCTAAAAGGTGTCGGAGAGTCTCTTTGAAGCTGACATCCATTTAAATAATGATCTTTTGTAGTTGTAGTAATTACACTCAGTTCCCCAAATCAATGCTGTAGTTGTTTATTGATTTTTAAACACTTCACGCAGCACTTTTGATTAGCGCTGACACTAGACAAGGCAGTTTCACAACCCTGCATTGACAGCGACACTGTGTGCAGCGCAAAACATATTGTTTGACTTCTCAAAGTGCATTACAATACAACCCTGACAAGTACAAACACATCCCAGATCTTTCAATCAGCTAAAGATCTGATGCGTCTTGAAAACATTTCTGCCTTTTATGCCTTCATCAGTTGGTTTATTTTGTTTATCTCAATCTCTTTGTCATCTCTTGATCTGCCTCTCTGTCACTCACACTGCTCTGCTTTTGGCTTTGTCCTGTAATTGAAGTTTCATCCAGAGATTAGTCATCGAGAACAATCGGTTCTAGTGGTTGGCATGTGCCCCTCTTTTCCGTTTCTGGTCTTTCTCTCTTTGTCACCCTTTCAGTCCTCATCATTAAAAACTCTTCCACTTTCCAACTCTTCTCCTTCCTCTTTTCTGTGTCTGCTGACTCTGCCTGGAGCTGGCCTTCTCTATTTCAACCCCTTTTTTTCTCGCCTTCCTTCCTTCCTTCCTTCCTTCCTCCTTTTCCATCTCTGCCTTCTTTTTCTCCCACTCTCCGTTTCCGCCTCGCTCCCTCAGCTCGAGCAGTCGATTCTCCCCACACACAAAGGGATCTGTCTCCCTTTACTACACGCCACCGCTGGCACAAGCTCCAAACCGCCACACTCAATTATTTCTGTACGCTGGCTGCCTGCAGAAGCCTCCCCGCATGTCAAACAGCCTCATCAGAGCACCGGGGAGGCAAATGCAAACCTCCATTTCTGGACGCTGATCAAGGAGGGGCTCTAGATCGGCTCCTCTTGGCTCACTGTTAATTTCAACACCATCTCCCTTCCTAAAAACACAGTAAGCCAGAGATGGGCATTGATCTTTTACTACAGGCTACAGACGAACGGAGGAAATGAGAATCAGAGATATTTTCTATGTTTTTTGGGAAGCTTTGATGAGGAACTTTTGTCTGTTTGTCGTAGAGTGCTGCTACATCCGTCTCTCTGCCAAAGCAGCTTTTTGCTCTCTCGTTTTGTCACTGTTGAGAGGGTTTATTTAAAAATCTTGCAGCTTCTAGTTTAGCCATTTTCAGGTTTTCATTTTCACCTTGTCAGACATGGTTCCATTAAACCCGTAGAAAAATCAACCACAAAAGACATCAAGGCCGAGCTGAAAGAACCTCAGTCCTTCGTGGTTTGTCATTTCAATGTGGCGCTCTAAAAAGAAAAAGATTTCCACCGAGATGAGCTTTTAACACTGTTTCTGGAAAAATGTCATGCTCAGTTTGAAACTGAAATATATCAGCAGGACTTCACTCAAATCATGATTAGTTGAAATAACTCAAAAACAAAAATCATACTTTGACAAGGGATGCACCGATCCTACTTTTAGGTCCCAATATCGATACCTGGGCTTTGGTTTCTGCCGATACTAGCCGACCTGATCCTAGTATTGATTTAACAATCTCTATTCCTTAATGTGAGGATAGAATTATGTATTGGCAACTTCAGGCTTTTCTGACTTGATGGTGAACTGTAACTGGGTTCCAAGTGCTAAACCAGAGGCTGGAATCCCTTTTATTTCAAGGATCCGGACCAATGAAATCCAATAACCTGTCCATTTTTTCACACTTTGAACCCATTGATAGAAGGTTTCTTGCTTCTTTGCAGTAGGCTAGAGCTGACGTAAACTTCCTCCTTTGCGCTCCCATTATATTTTTCAGCGTGACTGCCATCCGTCGAAACATTAGCGCTGCACATGTAGCAAGTTTCTGGCGGAGTTGTTGGCAAAGAATCATGCACCTAAACCGCAGAGCCTCTGTAGTTATCCTCCATCATGCTCCACCGGGCAAAAATGCACAGACCGGCCGGCGCTGATAGGAGACGCACATGGCTGTTGTAAACACAGAAAAGCATAGAACTAAGATGAATAGATCTGCCATATGGATCGGCACTATATATTGGCCCCTTGTCACCGATATCCGATCTAGCCGATATCAGATACCAGTATCGTATCGGTGCATCCCTAACTTTGATCAGGCCTCATTTTGTGCGAGTGGTTGCAAAAGCTGCCTTCTCACCAGACCGGTGCCTACAAAGAACATCACTAAAGTAATGAACGTGCAGTGTTTGCATACATTGACTTTCCCTGGGTGTCACACTCAGGTTGCTGGAGTATATTTGGAAAATTATTTTAGCAGTAAATATATATTTTTTATATATTTTCAGAAGTATGACACAGTTTGTGATTAATGAGTGTGCGTTGTCTGCTTGCCCTGCTTCTCCTGCTCATGTCCACATTGACAAACACACTGTGACAGACACATGCTGACACCGGTTCTTATTTCATCCCCTCCTGTGAATAGTGTTTTCAGACCTCTATTGTCAAATGTCAACTTAATCCGTTGTTTAGTGAGTCCAGCTATCTCTACCTGATGTAATTAGTGACGTTACTGCATTGGTTTTGATTGTTTTGATTAAAGCGACTGATTTGTTCGTCATTTAAACAAAAAAAAAAAGTTAAATCCCGACTAGCCGACTTGTTTGAGGTCAGAGGTCCTCTTGCTTCCTGCTGCCAGAAGAATCTCAGAAAAAAAGTCAGAATTAAGCACAATTCCCCAACAACCCCAGCTCGGTTTAGGCAGATGGCTGTCTAACATGAGTCTGGTTCTGCTCGAGATTTCTGTTGTAAGAAGAAGTTTTCCCTCCGAGCCGTAACTTGCAAAAAATACTGCCAAGTGCTCTGCTCATGGTGGATTTCGATGAGATCAGACTGAGACTTACCCTTTCTTGATTTTGGGTCTTTGTTAATAATTTAACATAGAGTACGGTCTAGACCTGCTGTGTTGTGTCTCAAGATACTTGAGGTAACGTTTGTTGTGATTTGATGCTATATAAATACAGATTGATTGATTGATTGACAGTTTATTTAACAAGGCTAAACACAGGATCACAGAGTCTGAGGGTAAACGATGTCAACTGGTTTACAGAGTGTGGCTGCATTAGAAGAGCCAGCAGCAGCAGCAGCCTTTGGTGCAGGTTAACGTTTATATGTCTGTGTTTGTTACACATTACACACACAGCCCACATACAACTTTAACTCCTTTATTTAAATCAAAATACTTCAAACCAGCCGACCTACAAGATGCCATCATCTGTCATCTGTGCCTGTTTACTACCGGATAGCTGTCGTCATCAACCGGAGCTCCAGCTCCAATTAGTGGCGGTTGGCTGCACTACACCTCAGACACAACATATGACCTGCATTTCAGGCCAACAATAATACAAGTATTAATAATTTGTTTAACCGACTATTAATACTGGTGTCGACTAGTGATGGTTGTGAAGTTTGATGATGTAGTCGACTAAGGTTTTAATACGTTATGTATTTAACATCCAGCTTCCTCCTCACGTGGCACAGCTGCTGTAAAACCACATCACAGGTTAATTAAAACAAACTGCAGATGAACCAAGCACTCAGATACACAAGGCGAGGAAGAAACAGAAAGAGGTGGAGCCGGTCGGTGTGTGTATGAAGATAGGGGTGAGTGTGTACTGTGTGTGTGTTTGTCGCAGGATGATGTTTGTAGAACTGACTCAAGATTAACCACGGCAGCGTTGTTTCACAAAGTTAATTTTCATCGCCTACCTGTGTGAATTCAATTTGCACATTTCAGCTCTCTTCAAAATAAGGTCATTAGTATCCCTCCTCGTTTCAGATACCTGCTGTTCCCCTGTAGTAGCCCTTATTGAACACCTGTCAAACGCAGCACACCTGTTCTTCCTGACCTCATTATGTTCCCAGCGTATACCGCACCATCTTCCCCAGTGTTCATTCCGGGTTATCAAATGCAGATGTTCTAAGGTCTGGGGACACTTGGGGAGCCATGTTGTGGCTCTTCACAGCTGCCAGAGGCACTCACTGTCACTGTGAGTCCATCCACAGCTAACACAAAGACAGACTTTATGTCTACTTAGGTTATGAGATTCAAAGACTTTCTATTTAAAACATGTAAAAGCAACGATCTGAATACAGGGGGGGGCAGCGGTCTCATTTTTGTCAGTGTAGGTGTCCTTGATGTGAAACAGATTGGAAAGCAGTGGTCTAATGTGCTGCACAATTTAAGCATTCCAGCACTCATCGGTTTCTTGCCTGAATGTCTTCAATCACAACCTGTTCCAGGTTTCTCCCGCCTACCTAGTTTGCCCTCGCTGACAGATTACCTGTTGCAGAACTGTGTTCAGAACTCTGAGCAAGTAAACAATTTATTGCCTTCAATTGCTCTGCCTCTAAGACGGTGCACATCGCTATGTGCTGAACAGTCAGAGTAGCTTTGGAAGTGCAGCTTTGTTAACACAGGGGAGATTGTTAGAACAGTGGGGTCGATCTCCTCCTGGTTTCAGTTTTATAGTGATTGTTAAAGACAAGTGAAATGTAGAATATAGTCAGAGTAATACATAATGAAAATGTGTTTATATGTCAATCTCTCAGTAGTCTCCTGACATCACATCAAAAGTAATCTGCAAAAGCCACAGTGCAATGTTCACAACTTGATGGCTGACAAAGCAGCAGAGACCTCCTCTATGATCACAGTTTGTGTGTAAACTGACAGACGTGCAGACATCTTTGCTGTCTTCGTCTTCTCCTTTTCAATCTTGGATGTTTTCAGTCACCTTTTTATTCGCTGTCGTTGTACTTCACATTGGTCGCATGATAGAATTTTCCTAACCTCTGACAGCTCATTCGTGTGAATTTCCCCAGCCCTTTCCTGCTGCTTTCTCACACCAGCTCACCCTGACTTCATGCAGGAACTCTACTTGGGGGCTGGCAGGAACAAGCGAGAGTAAGGTTTGGGTGAACATTTTGGATGTTTGCACCGACACATGCAGCCCTCCCAGAAAATTCTGGAGTTTTTGACGTATGTGAATGCAGCTTATGTGGCCTGTGTGGACCTGAGATGTGCAGAAGAAGCCTAGCTGCTATGCAAAGCGTTGTTGTTAGTCAAAATTCTGCTTAAGTGTTGCACATGTATGGTGACACAAGAAATATGTCACTTTAGATTTCACTTTACTTTTAATGCGTTTAAGAATAAATATTGGTTTATTTATTTTGCATAAGATATTGTGCACCACCTTCCCAACAAGACCAGAATCTAATTAAATGAATGAGACAATAACACAAATATAAGATAATTGCACAGGGTGTCTACCAGTGAATGTCATACAGATGTCACATTGTGAAACTGTATATAAACTGAATAAACTGAGTTCATTTATTGTGAACCCTGGAGCTCTGAGGTCCATTATAAATCTTAGCACACAAACTCATCACTGTTCCCTATATGCTTGAGTCGACTGGCCCGCATTGTCCATCATTGGCATGTCCTTATTTATAAGGCAATTCTTGCCTTGCTTCCCTCTTATCTATGTAATTTTATTAATTTGAAAAATGCTGGAAGCTACAGTCTCCGCTCTGTGACCCAGTCACAAGTCTTATTTTTGCTTTCTGTCCCCAGAGTGCATCTCAAATAGAGAAACAGAGTTTTAGGTACTCTGCTCCTGCAGCCTGGACTCTGCTGCAGGAGGATTTGAGCCTGAGGTAGCTGGTCTTTGTAAATGTTTTTGAAGGTTGTTGGCGAAGGATGCATCAGGCTTTAGATGCTTTGACTGAAGACTTTCTGTGATGTGATCCAGGATATTTTGACCTTTTGTTTGAATTTAAATGTTATATATCTGGTTAAACAAATTTAAATACAAAAAAAAACTGCATCAAAGATGTATCAAGACTAAACGAAGGGGAACACTTGACTCCAGAGAATGTTCATTATTCGTACATAATCATGGCTCAGTGGTCTAGTCAGTCGTCTCCCATTCAAAATGTTGGTGATTAGATCCCAGCTCCCCCAGTCCACATGTGGAAGTGCTTCTGGGCAAGACACTGAATCCTGAATTGGTCCTGTGTGGCAGAGCCAGCAGTGCATGCATGTGTGAGAATGGGGTCAGTTAATGCATGGCAGCGTCTGTCATCAGTGTGTGAATGTGTGTGTGAGAGGATGGATGTGATCTGTACAAGTGCTGAAAGACTAGAAAAGTACTGTACTTCAAGAAGTCCATTAACCATATACATGTAATATCATATTTTATATGAAGTGGTCTCCATGTAAAGAAGTGAGGTGGAGTTATCCTCACTTTAACAGCCTGTACTTTTTCACTTCAAAAAAGAAGTTTAATCTGTGTCTGTACTTTTAGCAGATTTTATTGTAACAGGTAAATAATGTGTTCTTCCTCTGACGGTATCATATCCTCATGTTTGCCATGAACCCTTCCCGCATTTATCATCGAGCGTGTCAATCACTGAAGCTGCTGCAGGTTTCTCCTTTTCCTCTGCCGCTCCCAGATCATCTGTCACTTCCTGTATAGATCCCCGTCCTTCGTTTCGATGCCTTCATCTACCTGCCTTCACCCACAGGGATTTGTAATTGTGGCGAGTCCACATTGTACATGACATTTGACATCTTTCATCAAGCCTTCTTTTTGCTCCCAGTAGTGAACATCCCAGAGCTGTGCAGGTAATGGGGCTGAGATGAGAGCTGTGGCGGAGGATCGGCTGGCTGTGTCTGTAATGGTTCCCTAAACGCCGGGTTCCTCATTTTGAAGGAGACCTGTCGAGGGTTTTATCTCCAGTTTCACTGTGAAACTAATTGTTAGAGGAACTGTCCTCTCCTTGTTTCTGTTGGCATTTCCCACCATCTCTCTTCCCTGCTGTTTTGGACACACATCTTACGCTGTCTGCCTCTGGTGGGAATTGTGCCGGAGAATTCAAATTATGTGGGTCCAAATGAAAGAAACAGAGGATCTCTAGGGTTTGCAACAACAATAATTAGTTCCCTTTTTTTATTTCTTCTGTTTGTAACACTGGAATGTGTCATCTCAATTTCATGGTAATGCAAGCATGGGAAATCCTGCATGAAGTGTGTTATTTTTTAGGGAAATTACTCAGTTTATCAGCACACCTGATAAGCCTGAGGGAAGCTAAAAGAAAAAAAAAAGGGTGGAGGGACTGTGGATGAAATCTGAAAAAAGAGAGGATTGTTTCTCTGGTTTATGATGGGTTTTCCTCTCTGTTTGTTTGAACCATTCGCCATCAAAGCAAACTGTGTTCAGTCGAAGAACAAGAGACTTCTGATGTGAATGCATTTTGATTGAAGTCTATTTACTGATGCCTGGAAGGACCTTTAGAAGTATATTTTTGTTTCTCTTTTTCCTCCTCTGAACGTCTACACCTTCGCTTCCCTCTCACCCTTCTTACACGTTTTTTTTTCCTCTCTTCCAGCTCTCCTATGGTTCCAGTTCACCGGCTCTGTCTAACCGCCAACGCTTCCCCACCTTCTTCCGCACGCATCCGTCAGCCACCCTCCACAACCCCACCAGGGTGCAGCTTTTCCAGAAGTGGAAGTGGACTCGCATTGCCACCATTCAGCAGACGACCGAAGTCTTCACCTCAGTCAGTACTTTTTATGTCACTTACAATTTAACACCTTTCCTTTACAGTCAGTGCCTTGCAAGAGTTTTCACCCCCTTTAACTGACCCGTATCCTGTGGTATTAAAGCAAAATCAGAGTGGAATTTATTGGGGTTTAATGTAATGGACTGAGGCTACATTTACAAGTATTCAGATATTTTTTAAAACTCTATATTTTCTGTCCATGCCAAGAGGTGTTTTTGAATATTTCTCGTCCTCACGCCAACGCAGAACCGTTTGAAAATGCACACATAAGTATGCCAGACCAGTAGGTGGCGATAATGTGTAATCAGTCTGTCATGTCAAACACCACAGATACAAAATAGTATATACTTTTGAAGTGGAAGTGCCACAAAAACTCGCAAAAGTGTACCAAACAAAAATAAAAATGTTCTGCTATAAAACCCTGACCTAAGATCAGGCACAACCAACAGCTTCTGGGTAGAGCTTCTTCGAGGAGCTCTCTGTTTGTGTTGATTTGGTGGACCCCTACAGACAAAGAGGTACAGCTTACATCCTGTCTTCAAACAGTGAAAGATATCACTTTCTGTGAGTCTTTGTTGCATAAATAGCTTTGAAAAAAAGATATCTCGCCATTTGTGTTCGTCCAACACAAACAGGTGGCAGCTGTCAGTGCATTATAAGAATATTAAAGAAATAAACAATCTTATTCCTGATGGTCTTGTTTGCTTTTCTAGCTCACGAAAAGCACATGTATTAATTTCAGCCTGTTTCATACTCTGATAAAAACACCTCACAGCAGGTTTAAAGCTCCTAAGGAGTTTTTAGCTGCTTATGAAACAGATGGAAATCAATACAGAGCCTTCGGTATAACCTGCAAAGGTTAATCAGTCCATCAGAGAGAAGATTGATTACTCTTTGGGCTGTCAGCTTTAACACGTTGATAGTGGTTTCATTAAGGTCTGATATAAACTCTATTTTTTAACCGCATGCTACTTTGTCCCTTTTGGCACACGGTCGTTAAGCCACAGCATGGTCCAATTGCTTCCTGCTGCCACCATGATTAAAAACAATGACACTGCTGAGCTACATTTAGTACAATTCTCTTTAATAAACTCTCAGATGGAGTAAAAAATGTCCCCAGTCAAAAGAGAAATGCCCTTTGTGTCAAAGGGAATTAAAACATCACCAAAGCACTTTGTGTTTGAGCGACCACCTACGAGCTAAGCATGCAGGTGCAGCTTGTTAGACTGATGTCAGCGGGCGATCGCATCACAAATGCTGGCAGAGCACTATATTTGCACAGACCTGTGCATGAAATACAAAAGTGAACTTCTTAGGTGGCAACTAACTGCAGGCCAGTCAACATTGTGGAAGACTGAGGACTAAAGGCTGATTTATACTTCTGCGTCAAATCGACGGTGTAGTCTACACCGGAGGTCTACATAGCTCCCGTACCTACGCAGAGGCCTACGCACGTAGCTGACGTGCACCTCCTCCAAAATGTAAAATTTAAACCAGTAGAATCGACGTCGTCTGCAAGCCATGTGATTGGTCCGCTCGGTGGCATCGTATTTACAGCATTTACAGCACTTTCGGGATCCCCTCTCATCGGCCGTGTATTTCATCTCCTCCTCTCTATTCTTCATGTAATCATGTCTGTATGATAAACAGCAACATGTATCAGCTGTAGATTAACATAACACGCTCTGAATATCTGTGGAAAAGTAAACAGAGATCGTAGCGGGGCCGGAAGCAGGCGACCGGCTATCAGAGAGACCACATTCCCCCCAAGCGTTTCGGCGGAGTATTGCTGCGCGACACTGAAACATCGATGCACAAGTGTGTGGTGCTCATGTCTGCGTCAGCCCCCGCTGTGTAGGGGCAACAAAGAAGTATAAATCAGCCTTAAGGGACAACCTTATTTCGGCATGCATTGCTTTACATTGTTAATATAGACTTCAAACTGTGAAATTGAAATAATGGAATTTTAATGCAATCAAATATGTGATTAGTCACAATTTTTAAAAATCCATCATTTGACGGCTCTAATTTCCATATAATGATTGTATATACTTGCCAGCTCTTTCATGAGATAGGTGACAGACAAGGCAGTTTACAGCAGACTACAGACACAGCCTTCTTAAAGACTTTCACACCATAAATTCAATGTGTGTGCTACATTAGACATTTAAAATAATGAAGGAGGACGTTTTTCTTCCCCAAGCATACAAAAACATGTACAGGCAGATCAGCAAGGAGATAAATCCGAGCACTTTGTCCACAGGGGGCGGCAAAGTTGACTCAACCTGAAAGTTCCTCACAGGAGCTTTAACTTACCAATCCAACAGATATCTGATTTTTGTCTCCTCTTGTTCGATCATCTAAAGGTCAACAGCTTGATTACGCTGGACTCCAGGTTGTCACACTTTACATGTGCAAATATCTAAAGGGGGTGAACGCTCATGTGGAACACTTTATCTCTTTTTTTCCTTAACTGCCTTTCTTCTGCTTCGTTATCACTTCCTCCGTGTTATTACTTCTTCCTCATCATTTTCAGTAAATTGTTATTCCCCTGATCGCCTTCCCTGCACCTCTGTTTCTTTGAGAGAGCTGCTCTGTTCTCAGGTTGTGTGATGCACCTTCCAGCAATCTCTCTTGGCGATTGATGGAGGATTTTTGAAGTAATTTGTTGGAGTATTGGTCGTGAGAAATATTGATCAAGCTATACATCTCTCTCGGGCATGGCGGTCGATAACCATGACACTTGGGCTGGTTCTTGTAATGGAAGTTAATGACCCTGCTCTCACATTCTTTCCTCTCCCTCCGCACATCCTTCCTTTCGTCTTTCCACTCCTGCTCTTTGTCTAAAAATCTATTCTGTGCTGTGCTGCCTCGCTTGTTTTTCATACTTGCCCACACTGTCTGTCCCTGTCTTGACATTTCTCATATACACTTCAGATTTTTTCGTAGTACTTTTTCTCTTCTCTCTTCAGACCTTGCTGTTTTTCTGTTGTCTTTCTCTTTAATCTGAACTCAACACCTCTATGTCCCTCTCTGTTCAACCACCTCTCTAACCTCCTTCTCTCTCTCTCTCTCTCCCTCTTCCTCCTGCCTGTCTGTCCCTCCCTTTCATCTTTCACAGACTCTGGACGATCTGGAGCAGAGGACGAAGGAGGCGGGCATCGAGATCAGTGTTCGTCAGAGTTTCCTCACCGACCCGGCTGTCGCTGTCAAGAACCTCAAGGTGCTTTGATTAAAAATTCACCTCAGCTGCTGGTCCTCTCTCTTCCTCTCCTTCCTTCTCAGGCTCACAGCTGCACACGATTCCATTAGCATAGAGCCGACTCGATAGAGGAAATTAATGCGCCATGCTAATTAGCAGCTCCTGAACAGCAGTACGTGCCGTCCTGTGAAGCAGCAGGAACTTTGGCTCACTGCGCTGCCACATCAAGCTGTGCCACTGAGAAGTTTTATTGTTGTTCTGATGTAACTAAGTTGTTTTGCTTTCATGTTTTAACGCAGCGCCAAGATGCACGAATCATTGTGGGGCTCTTTTATGAGACTGAAGCCAGGAAGGTGTTTTGTGAGGTTAGTACCTTTTCCTGCTCCATTGCTCCCAATAGACCGAACCTGACTGGCTATTAGCAGAAATTGAGCTCTGTAATGAGCTCTTTGAATGTCTGAATGAATTTCCTCGTTTGGCAGTGATACAACATGCTCAGCCCATCTCTGGGAATGATTCTGCTGCTCATGGTTATTTATCATCTATCCCCCCTACCACCCCCCCACCATCCTGCCTCTCTCCTGCCCTGCTGCCAGGTGTTCAAGGAGAAACTCTATGGGAAGAAGTATGTGTGGTTCCTGATCGGCTGGTATGCTGACAACTGGTTCAAGATCAAAGACCCGGCCATCAACTGTACCGTGGAGAACATGACGGAGGCTGTGGAGGGACACGTGACTACTGAGATCGTCATGCTGAACCCTGAGACGGTCCGCGGCGTCTCAAACATGGTGAGAACTAAAAAAATAAAAAATTAGTCTCTCCAAATAACTCTAATATGGAAATAGGAGTTTGTCTTTGTTGTGATGATGAATGAAACAGAAACAGTTTAGACTACTTATGTCATCCTCTAGTGAATGAATTGAACCATCTCATAATTAATACATCACAATGTAAAACACTGAAAGCACTTAGGTCCAATACAAGTGTTTAATGAGCATATAATGACATCATAGAAAGCACATCTGTGCTTTGTCACACAAGTGGGAAATAGAGCTCCCTCTTGTATTTTGATCGGTACAAATACAGATGAATCTGTGCACATGCAACACAGAAAGAATGAGGAAAAGTCAATACAGAGAGAAAGAAGTAACTGAAAATAATTACATGTGCCGTGAAAGGGAGGAAAACACATCTTGCACAAGACTTCCAGCATAAAGTTTTATTATTTCCTTATTAATTTTAATGCCTGAACTGCTGCCGCTGGGCAGGTGTCAGACAATGCAGAATGTACTGTAAAAAGTATATTTTCTATGACAAAGATTTTCTGTGAGTGATCTTTATTTACAGATTGTTCCTAAAAATATACAACCTGTGCACGGTGTTCTGGATTTTCTGCATGAGAAGTGTTCTGGTTTTCATTAGTAGTACGTTTGTAGTCTTGTAGAGAAGTATTTAGCTATCATTTGTCGGTAGGCTTGGGTGTATGCAGGACAAACAGTGGAGAGCAAAAGCAGGCTGACCACTGTAAAGACATCTTGGCTCTTGCTGGTGGTAACCTAAAAGTGATTTGTTGATCTCTATAAACAGATATCTTTATGCAAGTTGATCAACACTTGAGCGACAAATCTGCTCAACGCATTTTTATCAAAGCCCATCAGCGGTTAGATTTCCTGACCTCCTGGAATGCATCAGGAATGATTGATCTGACCTCCGCTCAACAAACAAGCACTGCAAAGGGCGTTTTCTTTGCCTCTTGAGGACATACTAGACACATTTTCATTTTTAATGTAGAAAAATCATTATCATTGATCTTGTTTCAGCAAACTTAAAGCTGCTGTTAGTAGGAATGGTGTAAAAAAACATTACTTTTTTTCTGCTGGGTTTGGAGAAAAGATCATAATGCCCATCGGTACTCATCGGTAAGTAGAGTAATTTGAGACTATTGTGAAATCTCTGCGTTTTCCAATGCCTTTGTATAAAGCAATGTTATTATTCCCCTCGTTCCTGTTATGACAGACCAATCACAGCTAATCTCCAATCCTCTGTCCTGATTAGTTAAGGGGCGGCCCCTACTATGTCCTCCAATTGGTTATTAGTCCGGCACTATCATGACTGCACTCGCCGATCTGTGTTGGGGGCCTAAGAGGAAATCTGGTTGGGAGGGATAGTGTTGACATTCCAAGTCCCTCTCTCTGAACAGATGTTTACTCTGTGACTACCAACAGCAGCTTTAAGATCCTTGAATTTGAAGTAAATCAAAAGAAAGGGGGTTTCTTTTTGAGTTTATATCACAGAAGTCAGCTAGAGTGAAGCATCTGCTGTTGTTCCCAGACCTACTGACACTTGAAACAGATGATCTAGTGCTATCCAGGGGATGTGATGGACCAGGACATGTCAGCGTTTATATTGCAGATATAAATGCAGCACAAGAAAGGAAATCTTGGCTGAAAATTGTTTTCGTTCCCAGAGACATATCGCCTCTTGTTGTGAGGTGGTGATTGCCGTTTGGTTCATAAATTGCTTAGATGTGATACTTAAGTGAGCAAGATGAGATTTCTTTAGTAAGACAGACAACTTGTGCATATACAAGATAAACTCAGCGGAGCTACGACGTACTGCTTTGTCCACAGGGGGCGCCAAAATCGACATAAACAGAAAGTTCCTCACATGAGCTTAAAATTCATTTTCAATTCCAGTCCCTGCAACCCTCAAACAAACATTAGGAGAAAACTTTCTCATAATGAAAAGTTCATCAGCAAGAAACTGTGTTGACTGATGAAAAAAACTGAGAAACTAAAAAAAGAAACATGGTTTACACTAATTATCACCTGCATGTTATGCCTCCATGCACACATAAGGTGAAAAGAAATAAAGGTGATAGCGTGTTGATGTGATGCTCTTTATGGAACAGATTTTTTTGTATTAAATAAAAAAATAACCTGCAGTGTTAACAACTGCAATTAGTACTTGTGAAATCAGTTTGAGATTACTTTGAAAAATGAAAGAAACGTTAGCATGATATCATTATTACTGCGAGCATATTGGCATCCAGATGTCAGAACCAAAATAACTCTGACGAGCTTGGCAGTTTCTACAGAAATAACGATATTTAGCTCAAGGTTCTTTAAAAAGGAGATATCTTTCCAAGTTTGACTTCAGCTTGGTTCTTTTTCCACACTTTGCACTGATTGCTGTCAGTCAGTCAAACAGTACTGATATCTATCTTCCTGGATTTCATACATTATGGTTAACACTACTCTTTGAACCCATTCAGCTCTTCTTTTCCTAACTGGAACGTCTTCTGTCATTTATGTAAAGTGGGTCGAATCCCATGAAATAGAGTTTTTTCAAGGAACTATCAGAGACTGAGAACAACAATTTCATGGCTTAATGAACTGAGTATGACCTGAATCAATATTATGTTTCATAAAGTGCTGATTGATGCTAGAAGAACTGATGTGTTCTACCGTCACACTCCTCCTGAGCGTCTTTCTTTATCTATTTCCTCTCCTACGTTTAGCTCCTCAGGTACGAGTCATTCTCTGCTTCTCATTCAACCGTCGCTCTCCTCTCTCCACCTCCTCTAATCCCATTAAACTGCCTCGTCCTCTCTCCTTCCCCCCATTGTTCCACCTCTCTGACTCTGCTGGTCCAAGGTCCTATCATTTTCTCATTCGTCTTGTTTACCAACCTCTCCTTTTCCCTTCTCCTTATCATTTCCTCACCCTCCTTTCCTCCACCTTCCCCACCTCTCCTCCCCTCTCCCTTCCTTCCCTCTCTCACACTTCATCAGCAGCTGTTGTTTATATTCATGCAGCACCTGCCACTACCTGCTGATTTAGCTGTTGACGTGCTGCTAGACGAGCGATAAGAATTACAGCCAGAACTCCAGCACATAGTCAATCTATTCAAATTCAATTTCCAAGTTTGAAATTGGCGTATTTCTTCTAGATGGAGCACTCAGATGAAGCTTGTGCGCCAATACTGCAGGGTCTGCAATTGTACTTTGTCAGCTAGATTTCAGGAGGTAGTGGCACATTTAAATGCCAAACGCCAAAGGGGAATTTCAATGAGATAAATTTGACTTAACTAAATCAGGGGGTGTAAGCTTAATTGGCCTCAGAGAATCCGCAGGGACCTCTTGATTGTTAGCAATGATCTCTCGTCATACATGTATCCCTGCTTTCAGGAGAGAGATAATGTTTATAGGTTTATCTAACAACAACAAATCTAAACAGCTTTTAGAAGCAAGGGGGGCAATGTCTGCTACAAGCAATTTATCCGTATGAAATGAAACTCGGTTACATTCTGGCTTTAATCAACAAAAGACGGCTCAGTTAAAGCCTGTGAGGAGTTTTTCATTGGTTGTAAAGTAGACTAAAATTGATAGTGATGAGTCAAATCAAACAGCACCATCAACAACAATTTTTGTATTGTGTCTTTTAGTGCCTGAAATTGCTGCAAAAGGATCGCATTGGCTAGTACAGGAGATATTCAGCAAAGAAAAAGAGATACATATTTGTCCACAGGTCCAAAGTTCCTCATTGCAGCTTTAAGAGACAGGGGAAAATGGTAATGTGGCTACTAAAGGCATGTAGTCAAAATGTCCATTTACTTCATTTGAACCAAATTAATTGAACTGAAAGCTCACCTGTCAGTCTACCTGCCTTGCACTCTGCCTGTGCAATCATTTGCATATGAGCAGGGTCGTCCACATTCTAAAGCTAGCAAGCTAGTTCAAGGAAGAAGACATTAAAAACTTGTCCGAAAAATACACTCTTAAACCACCTCTGACAGGTGGGCCAGCGATGGAGAGACAACAGGAGAGTAGAGTCTTTTAAAAGAATTGACTTGCAAGGAAGAAGAATGATCATTACAACGTGAATGTACTGTTCTTTTTGAATACAAAATACAAAGCATATTCTTACATCTTCATCTGAAGCCCTCCTTAGTTTGCTGATTCGTCCACAGATGCATGTCAGAAGATAAGGCAGCCTTTACAAGGTAGCCTTATCTCCTAGTTCCATGAATATTCCTGTACATGCACATGTGTGTATAGCTATATGATGACATAAGAACTTCTGTGCACGTCTCATGTGCGTGGCCGAAACTAGACTGTGGCCTCTCTGACACATGTGCGTGGTCAAAACTGGAGTGTGGCCCCTTGCCCGCTTCTGCATATGGACAGTTTGGCCACGTTGCAAAGGATAAGAGCAGTTGTCTCTTTAAATGTTTTTAAAAGCAGACTGAAGGCTCTTGAGGAAAATGCTTTAGTTTGTAAATGCTTTGACTGATGATGACTTTTGTTCTGAAACCCATGATATTTTGTAATGTTTTAGAATTATGTGTTGTTTGTCTGTAACTTTGCTGGAATGTGCTGCTGCTGATCTTGGCCAGGACACACTTGAAAAGGAGATTTTTAATCTCAATGTGGCTTTCTCCTGGTTAAATAAAATTAATATTAAAATTAAAAAAGTGAATCAACAACTTATACAGATAGCATATTGTGACACATAATGATAACATATAGCATAATACATAATTTTCTTCACAAAACTTTTTGTGGATATGGGGTGCTGGTTTAGCTCAGTTGGTAGACTAGGAGTCTCATATACAGAGGCTACAGTCCTCGCCGCACTGGTCATAAGATTGGTTCCTGGCCTTGACCTGATTTGTTGCCATTGCTCCCCCTCTCTCTCCCTCTTCATCTCCTGTGTCTCTCAAGCTGTTCTATCAAATAGAAGCAAAAAAGCCACAAGAATAATCTTGATAGTTAAAGTGATAAGAAAGGTGTGCATCAAAAGCATGGCAGTGCATGGTCATGTGTTTGGTGGGACTAGCTTTAACATTTATGCAGTTAGATACTTTCAGAATACGGCTTACTCTTGCACATTTTCCCCCAAAGTTGCTACTACAGCTAAAAATGTACACTTTTGAGGAAAGGAAAAAACCTGGATGAATAACTTACTTTTTTTTATAAGAACCTTTTTTTTCTCCCTCTGTAGCCATATGTCAAAATCTTAAAGCTTTAATGATTCAATCTCTTTATGGCCTCCTGCACACGGGTCTGGGTTTATTTCACTTCAGCTAAATGTCTGTTAAAAAGCTGTAAAATCATAAAATATCCTTTATGGGGTGCTGGTTTGGCTTAGCCAAAGTGTACAGAGGCTGCAGTCCTCGTTACAGAAGTTTTAACTCCCGGCCTTTACCCTTTGCTACACATGTCCTAATGTCACAGTGGATGGAAGGTTAGAGGCATTCAGAGGTTCCTTCCATTTTAGGCAATATATACCTTCCAAGCCAGCTAAATACAGCATCAAACTCTGGGCAGCATGTGACAGAAGAGGTGTCTTGTGTTAATTTATCACATCACTTCATAAAAAAAAAATAATCAAAATTTAAAATACAGGCAACAAAAATCTATGTCATGTAAAACTACTGTATTTATATTTAGGGCTTTCCAATGTACATTAAAGAAAGCTTTAACATGAATTTTCATAAAAAATGAGAGAGTTATCCTCATTGAACCATGATCTGTGAGAATTAAAGAACACCATTGCACTAAATATTGATTTAAATGGTTAGTAATGGAGTTAATAATGAGATTTAAAAAATGTTTATTGGGATTTTTTGGGGGTTCTGACTCTTTTGGATAATTAAACCTGCCCCGGGTCAAGTTGTCCCAGGAAAATTATTGCTGTCCCTAAGAAACAAACATAACAGGAGGGTTAACACATTGCCACTCAATTTTTAAATTCAATATAAATGCTTAGCTAAAAGTTGGAGCAAAAAAAACCAGACTTTTTCTCTCCTGCTATATGATAAGCTAATCTGCTGCTAGCTCCATCGTGTTTTGTGCACAGGTGCTAAATGTTTGTAAGTCTTCTCCCCTACACTCAGCAAAACGGCAGCCATGAATAATCAACTGAATGTCTTTACTTTTCCTTCATAAATCAATCAACCAGCCAGACAGCATTTATATAACGTCAAATTACAACAAATGTTATCTCAAGACGCTTTACACAAAGCGTTTAAATGTCACCCTGCACCAATTCACGTGGCGGCTCAGGTTTAAATGCCAAATGCCCTCCAGTCAGCCCAAGAGCTCTTGTGGTCCAGATGCCTCACATGGTTAGCTCAAGTGTTAATGTGATATGACCTTGAGGAGAAACTTAACTCTTACTTTGCATCGAGACATGGTGTCCTCCTGCTGACATGCTGCTATTTGATACCAAAATCATTTGTATCTGTCACTGTTACAAGTTGATCCATTTTCAATCATCATTGCTGGGGTAATTAAGTTATTAGACTTTTTACATTTGCTTTAAAGTCTTAAAAACACAGTTCTACATCCTCACTTCAAGAAATCCCTCTTATGGAAACTCTTAAAGTTTGAACTGATGATATTAGACTTCTCATTAATCCTGCAGATGGTCCGCTGCAGCTTTCTTTTTACATTCTCCTCCTCTTTGCCCCTCAGAAGTGGCCGTGTTAGTGTCTAATAATAGATTTATTTAAAAGCATGTAGTATTCCTAGTTTAATATTCTGTGTCCTGTCTCCATTAGACATCGCAGGAATTTATTGCCACCTTGATGTCTCGTCTGGGAGGGATGAACCCTGAGGAGACCGGTGGGTTTCAGGAGGCCCCTCTAGCCTTTGATGCAGTCTGGGCCCTGGCGCTCGCCCTCAATAAGACTGTAGCACCACTGAAGGCCAAGGGTCGCCGACTGGAGGATTTCAACTACAACAACCCCGATATCACCTCCGAGATCTACAGGGCGCTCAACACAAGCTCCTTTGAAGGTGTCTCGGTAAGTGTAGAGGAGAAGACAGGAAAAGAATAAGAATGCAATGTTCTGTGCAGGTTGTTGTTTTTTATGGTGATCAAACTGTGTAAACACTGTTTTCAAATCTCTGTGCAAAGGCATAAAATGTGAAATGTAAATCTGTATCAAAGAAAGAAATCAAAACAAGTGCTGGTTATAACAGTCAGTCAAAAGAACAAGGAAGTGAGATTAGTAGGAACATGATAGTCAGTGAAGGTGGATTATAGTCTGCTTACACTTGTATACAACTTAACAGCGGTATGTAAGTACGACTGTAAGCATATGCTTTTGTATTTGTGTGACACCGGGGTTTGCGTGTGAAACTGTCATCTACAGTATTACCTCTGTGTGCTGGAGTTAATACAGCGGCTCTTCTTCCTTATATGACACAAACAATGAAGATAAATAAAGGTTTCATTAGATGTACCCAACAAGCAAACAAACAAACAAACATAAGAGAGGAGGAATGACTGAAAGGAAGAACAAAAAGTCCTTGTTCCTGATAAGAGAAGAAAAGTGTGCATTGTGCAGAAATGTAAAATAGTGATATTTAATGTAATGAAAAAGCAATGAATGTTCACACACTGTGCTCAGCTTGTTAGAAACACCTGTTTTATACAATATTATCATGTAAACTAGCTTCCGTAAGGATTGAAAACAGCAACAGGAAGAAGGAAAATAGTCAACCGTTTTTTGCAATCTGTCATGCAATATCTTTGACATACTAGTCTACATCTGTAAATATCTATCCTAATACCCATATACCTGTGATTGACACATTTGGCTGCGTCTGTGCATCGATTATCATCTGTTGTAACTAGGGACGCAAATTTCAAGTATTTTCTGTGATCGATCTTTGGAAATGTTAACAATCAATTATCAATCAATCATTAAAAAAAACGTAATCGTTTCCCATGTCAAAAACAATGCCAAATGCGTTTTTTTCCCCCTGAATCAAATTTCGTTTCACGATTAAATAGCTACAGATCAGGGGCGCTGGTGGCCTAGCGGTCTAAGTGCCCCACATACAGAGGCTACAGTCCTCGTTGCAGGGGTCGCTGGTTTGATTCCCGGCTGTGACCATGTCCTGCATGTTTTCCCCCGCTCTCTACTCCCCACATTTCCTGTCTCTCTTTAGCTGTCCTATCAAATAAAGGCAAAAAGTCCAAAAATATAACTTTAAGAAAAAAAATAGTGAAAAAATAATAGCTATGGATCATATTGAGGCATTCAAAACATTAAACACGCTGAATATCAACATGTGGAGCAGGCTCATAATCTCCATGGACATACAATTATAAAAGTGAAGGCTCAGACTTCAACAAGAGAGCTGAACAGAAACATATTTCAGACTCACAGTGTCCAGTTTTCTGTCTACTCTTTCTTATTGAGAAAAATAAGCAGGTGTAGGTGGTCAGGTGTCAGCCGGGATCGCAACCAAATCATAGTAGTTTATAGAGACCTGTCACTTCGCCGCAGCCCCCAGCTGAGCGTCTCCGCTGTGCACAACACCTTCAGTCAGCTGATTCACATCGAGGCATGCTTTAAACTTAAAACACCTACCTGATAGCTGAATGAAACATAAGACCACATGATGTTTGTTCCACGTGATATAAAACCGAAACAAAAAATGTGTTCGAGTAAGTTCTTAACAATCAATTAATCAATACTCGATTCATTGTTTACATCCCTAGTTGTAACTTCTACAGCTAAAGTATGGTGAGGCTATCTTTTCCCCTTGGTTCCACTCTCCACGCTAAGCTAGGATAACTGGCTGCTGCTTCATATGTACAGTACAGACATGACAGTGTTATAAATCATCTGGAATTACTCTCAGTAAGAAAAAGCCAATAAGTATATGCATCATAAAGCCCACATTTTCCTTTTAAGGGAGGAGTAAATGATGCAGCTAAAAAAAAATCCTCCTCTTGTCTTTGTCTCAGGGCCAAGTGGTGTTTGACGCTCAGGGCTCCAGGATGGCAATGACTCTCATCGAGCAACTGCAAGGTAAAACCCTCCCACACTGTCCCCTCTCAGATGTTGTGTCGCAGAATCTGGTATGAACAGTAAATGTCGCCCATTCATCAAAATAATCACCTCTGACTGTATTTCTCATGTATTGATTGTTGCTCTCAGCTCAATTCAGAGCTAAACGCCTCTTCTATCGGTGCTCTGTTTTGTTCATGGCCTTCACTGCGACTGGTCTAAATGTCCCGTTATAGCACATGTGAACGGGCTTGATGCAGGAATGTGTTGACTCAAAGCTTTGCTCTAATTGGGCACAAGTCTTCGTTTTAAGCCGTTTCTGCAAATGGCATCCTATTTGTCACCGGTGACTTAATGAGTTTCCCTCGCGCAGGATGAGGTTCAGGATTATTTTCTACCTCTGTTCTCCTCGGCGTCCTAACGGATGAGAATTTATAATCCTGCCCCCCCCCCCCCGTTCTGTCTCATATTTCCTGTTGTGGTGTTGAGGTAATTTGACATCCACAATGAGGCGACCTGACTTGCATCCCTGAATCACTGTGAGACCTCATCAGTATTCCTGGTCAAGGCTGCCACATAAGCTCCTTTCCCCCCTCTCCTTTTTCTCCTTCTTCTCCCCTTGGTACTTCTTTGTTTGTCCTTCTTTGTGCACCTTTTCATCCTTCGATTCTTTTATCCCTCTATTGTGTTTATATTTCTGTGCCTATTCATGCGATTAATATGAAAACACAAGAAGGGTAGAAAAGTAGCTTAATGGTGGATGTATGAAAATGAATTTTAATCAGTTCTGTTAAGTTTTGTTGTGTTGATTCAGATCAAAAACACCAGGAGAGGAAATGAATTACACTGGCAATGCTAATTAAACTTTATCTTACTCTTTTGTGCTTTTATTTCACTCTCTCACTCTCTATTTCTCCTCCGATCACGCAGGAGGAAGCTACAAGAAGATTGGTTACTATGACAGCTCGCAGAAGAACCTCTCATGGTTTGACAACGATGTTTGGATTGGTAAGATTGATTCATTACATTGTTTTTACCCAGCTTCCTGTGTCTGTGTTTGCTCTGTCTATGAGCATGTCGTGAGTCAACAGGGTCACATCCTAGCGCTGAGGACGTCAGACCTCCTCAGCCTTGCTTTATTTAGACCTTCATACTCTTTGAATGATATGTAATTAAGCTGGATTTTTCTCTAACCGCTTGTTTGGGTGAAGCTAGTTATTTGGCTGCTGACGCTTTGCCCACAATGAGCCGCCTTCGCACTCAGCGTCTAACACGTGTTAAAATGTTGGCGCAGCAGATGAAGAGTAATCAAAACAAGGCAGCAGCTCTAGGTGTGATTAGCTAACCCACAAGTTTTTATAGTCTGTAGAGGCCCCCCCATCAAACAAAATCAAGACAACTGCACCTCCCCAACATCAACCACTCTCCTTAGTGCACCACCTGTGGGCTACAACTGCTTTTGTTGCCCACATTATTTACATTTTTGCAAATAAGCACTCTTAAAAGTATGCCAAATTAGCATATAATAGATCATGTTTGCAAAGTAACCACAGATGCATGAACAACTATCTCTGGATAACTTTGAGACTGAAGGAAACTTTCAAATGTGATGATTCCCACGCAAGATCTGCAACAAGGAGCCTTTCTGAAAACTGGATTAAGATGTGAAGTCATTTATTTGTAATGGATGTTGTAGTGAATGACATCCTCAGAGAGGGAGTCACAGTCATTTTTAAAGTATGTGGGTCACTGATGGATGAGGATTTTTTAAATTATCATTATATTTTTGGGTGTTTTCGCCTTTATTTGAGAGGACAGCTGAAGAGAGACAGGAAATGTGAGGGGTAGAGAGAGGGGGAAGACACGCAGCAAATGGTCGAGGCCGGAAGTCGAACCAATGACCGCTGTGACGAGACCTGTAGCCTCTGTATGAGGGGCACTTAGATTGCTAGGCTAATGGCGCCCCTCACTCAAGGTTTTTGATACTCCTTAAAATTCTTCTTCTAGCATTTAAAGGTTCAGGACAAGTAAGTAAGTAAGTAAGTAAGTAAACTTTATTTAGTATAGCACCTTTCACAGAGCATAGTCACAAAGACAATACATTGTGCAATAAATAAGATTATAATGAAAGCAGACAAAATAACAACAAATTACAAAAGATGATCAAAAGCCACGACAGACAAATGAGTCTTGAGCTGCTTTTTACAAGTCTTGGTGGAAATAGCACAGCGCATGTTGGCCGGAAGATCGTTCCACAGAGTTGGTGCCACAAGTTCAAAGGCACCTTTAGTTTTTAGCCTCACACGAGGCACAACAAGCAGACCCTGATCTGAGGATCTGAGGGGTCCACTGGGGATGTAGGGATGGAGCAGGTCAGAGATATAAGAGGGTGCTTGATGATGGATAGCTTTATATGTAAATATGAGGATCTTAGACTGTATTCTGAATTTCATTGGCAGCCAATGTGAGGAGAGTAGAATGGGGGTGATGTGGGTTGTTTTACTGGACCCAGTGTTGCAGTAAGTCAATGCATTGATCTGAAACCATTTTTCATAAGCCCCCACCCCATGAAATCAATCAATCGATTGATCTACTGATTTATGTAGTTTATTGTGTAAGGGATTATGTAAAGTAAGAAGGTGATTATGCAAGTAAGAATCCCAGCAGGGTGACGCAAGACCCTTTCTATACCAATTAAAGCCATCGAGAAGTCTGCCTACAATACATTTTAAAATGATTTTTTAATTTGAAATAGTTAATTTATACATCTAAAAATGATACAATGCCTCCACCTTATCTTATCAGCCTCCTCGGGGGAAATTCAACATAAAACTTAACATTTCAGTTCATGGTCAAGTTAAAACTTAAGCCTGCTTATTTGTTTATAATTTGGAAGTTTGGATGTTTAGAAGAAAAAGGAAGTAGACCAAGTAGCATACAAAAATGAAAAAGGTTTATTAAACAAAGACCAAGGATTGAAAAAAAAGACCCTACTTTTCTCAATGTATGACTGAAAATCCAACAAAAATCCATACTACTTTGATGTCCATTAAATAAATCCCCGAAATGTCCAACAGAAAGTCTCAAAAACACAACCACAGGAAGCACAAGAGGTAGACAAAAAGAAAGCCGCAGGTAAGATTCAACGAACTGACTCTGAAGGGAAGGTGTACAGATACTAAACATACAGAGGACAGTGTAAATGCTGCTACTTGGCTATTAAGTGGCACCAGGAGTGTGAGTTTCAAAGCAAACTGCAGCAGTCTGGTGCTAAAAGTTTTAACGCCTTCTTCATTGCCTCAATGAATATTGTGTCACAGCTACCGCCACAGCTCCAAACACTGACCTTGTTGACAAGTGGGAAAGCAAAATATAGTATCTTCTTGTTGTTTTAAGAACACATGATCTCCCTTCAACTGTGACTCCAATCTGACAACCTCTGGCCTAATCCAGCCAGCCAAGCTAAGAGTATTTTCATCCTTCTGCTATTTGAAGGAGCTCCAGCTCACGTCACACAAACCAAGACCATCTCTGACTCCTGCTGCCTATATTCTAGTTCACTGTGAAAACCTATTACTGCTGATTTGCCTCAGACACCAAGACCAATTCAGTGGTTGTTTACTGGCCCACCCTCCCTGGAGAGGTGACATACTTGTGCCTGGACAGAGTGTGCCACTAATCAATCCTGCATGCCTCGGTGGCCCACAGAGAGACGCCTTTTTTAGGCTTTTAAAGGAATGATTTGTTGCCCGGGCGTAACTGAACTGAGAGGAGGTAGTGATTCCAGGTCAGCATTGGTGGCAAGGGACCGGTGACCTGTATGCATGTAGGCAATGTGTCCTTCACCAGGCCAGCTGCCAGCTCTTTAGTTGGCTAGTTGCAATGTGAGGGTCTCTGTGTTAGCCCACTTTGGACACGCAGAGTTGAATCTTTCTCTCCAGATTGTCAGAGGTGAGTTTTGTTTACTTCAGTTTGTTCTGCTTTCTCTTTTGGAGCTTGATTTCAGCTTTTACTGTTTACTCAATCTCTGAAGCCATCAGCGTTTATCAAACAATATTTGCTATGGTAACAAGAGCCAACTTTTCGAGCATTAGGTAGCTAGCGGTTTGTGATTAATGACTTCCAGCCAAGACCTCCTTTTCTGTGCGCTGCATTGTTTACAATCTGACTAGCCACTTGGGAAGAGCCTGTGTGTTTTGATCATAAGCAAAGTGAAACCCACCTCTGAAGATATGTCTGTAAAATAAATGCTTTACATACTCCAGAGGAGAACCTGCTCATTTGTTTCTGGTGAGTCTCAGTTTCACTGTAAGTTTGAAGATACACAGAGGCTTCTCTTTGGATAACGCCAGCAGTATAACCACTGAAAAGAAGTCTTGTGATGTGCTTGCAATTAATGGGTCTTAAGTTTAGAGAAATAAAAGCTTCATGATGTATATTTGAAAAAAGTAACACATCTGGTAAAAAATAAATAAATAAATAGAGGAGAGGAAACTACTTTTAGAATGTTTGTTTATTGAATGGAGGTTGGGTCAAAAATTTCTGATTTATTACAAGTAGTCGCAGAATCTCGACACTGATTGGCTTTCAAGGGTAAAGCAGATTTTTCACTGTATATTTCTGATCACAGTGGTAGCTGCACTTCCAGATACACTACCAATCAAAAGTTTGGAAACACCTTCTCATTCAAGGGTTTGTATTTATTTTAATTATTTGAAACACTGTAGAATAATACTGAAGACATTAAAACTATGAAAGAACATATATGGAATTATTTAGTTAACAAAAAAGTGTCAAAGCAGAATGTGTTTTATATTTTAGATTCTGTGAAGTAGCCCCCTTTTTCCTTCATGACAGCTTTGCACACTCTTGGTATTCTCTCAGTCTGCTTCATGAAGTGGTCTCCTGGAATGGTTTCTAATTAACATGAGCCTCGTCAAGAGTTCATTTGTAGAAGGACTTGCCTTCTTAATGTGTTTGAGACCATCAGTTGTGTTGTTCAGAGGTAGGGTTAGGACACAATGGATAGCCCTATTTGACCACTGTTGTAATCCATATTATGGTAAAACCATATTATTTCATAGTTTTGATGTCTTCAGTATTAATCTACAATGTCGAAAATAATTAAAATAAATAAAAACCATTGAATGAGAAGGTGTGTTCAAACTTTTGACTGGTAGTTTATGTATTTTAACAGAGAAATAGTTGCTAGATTACTGCCAATGGGAGCGACAATGTCATTACTGTGGATTGTGTTCGGCCTGCTTTTGCTCTGCCTGACAGTTTTTCCTGTATCCACAAAAAGCTGCTGACACGTGATTGGTCACTCCAACTCTGACCTCCAACGCACAACAAAGTGACACTTGGAAAACTTCCCATACAACAATTTAGGCCACCGCCTCCAGATTGTCTTCTTTTTTTAGATCAAAGATTACTGTTTACCAAATAAAGACACACCCCTTTGAAATGTATAGAGAGGAAGTGAGTAGTTTCCTGCTTTCTTGAGCTGACTCAGTCCTGGGAAGTTTTTTTTTTTTTTTTTAATGCGGGGGGGTCTGCCAAGTGGGTTTGATTTGCTTCACAGTGACAGGGTGGAGCACTCACAGGGGTCTGCGTCTTCTTAACCCCTCGGCTTGTTTTCCTGCGTGTTTACCAGGCGCCTCCCTGCCTCACTTTCTCGCTCCCTTCTCGGTCGCCCTAACAACCACTTCAGCTCCGCTCTCCTTTCTAATCGCTGTGGCAACTGTTATAGAGCTGGGTCTCCATGGCAACACCCTGTCCTGATTCCTTGATCAAGGACGGAGGTTTAAACGGTTCACACACATCCACTGACACACACACACACATCGATGCACACAAAGTCTTCAGTACTATTAAAGACATACACAGTGTTTAGTTTCTCTTTAGCAGGAGACGCTTAAATTGTAAGCTCCATTTCATACATACCTCACACTGCTTGATGTCAAACTGTATACAAAGAAAGTGATATAAACTAATTTATCAGCTGGGAAGGAAAGATGAACGCACAATGCAGCAGGGAAAAAAATAAAATAATATAATTAAATTAAATTGGAGATGAAATGAATGGACAAGAAAATTAAAGTCAGATTAAACAAAAGCAACAGTCAAAGCAAGTTCTTTCTTACAACAGCTCCTCCTTCTTTTAGATTTTCTTTTACCTTTGTTGTTTCTTCATGCTATTTCAAAATATACCGTCCTCACCTAAACACAATTAGAGCCTCACACTGTAACGTTAATCAAGGCTATGCTACACCTGTAGTTATTAGTTTGTTTCATGCAGTAATAAGATTGATTGAGTTTTTATGAGAGAAGTTTTGGTTTCACTTTTCACTCAGACAGGATCAGAACATGACATGTGACTCTTTATTAACCCATATGTGACGGGTCCAGGTCAATGCAAATTTCAGCCACTGCTCAACACATCGGCACATGTTGTGTATCCTAACAAGACTCTCATGTAGTTAATGAAGATGAGGCTGAAGCTGCATTAAAGAGATACACTTCTTATTTTAAACACCCTCTTCAAAGAGATAGCCTTCATGTTCTGGGTTGTAGGGGCCATCAAGGGCCATGTGGTCAGGTACATTGGCCAATATGGTAATTTCAGGGCTGAAGCCAATACTGATTATTGTAGTTAGGGATGTCAACAATTAGCCTAATCGTCAATCGATTAATTGATTGTTAAGAACTTACTCAAACACATTTTTGTTTCGATTTTCTATCACGTGGAACAAACATCATGGGGACTCATATTTCGTTCAGCTATTGGGGAGGTGTTTTACGTTGAGATGCTCAGCTGGGGGCTGCTGCTGAGTGACAGTTCTGCACGAGTGCTTTTTTTCTCCACCGCCAGACTGATTATGACCCGGTTGCGTTCCCAGCTGACACCTGACCACAAACACATGCTTTTTTTTCTCAACAAGAACGAGTAGACAGAAAACTGGACACTGTGAGTCTAAAATATAATAATAATAATTATAATAATAAATTTTATTTGGAGGCGCCTTTCAAGTCACCTAAGCCAAGGTCACCTTACAGAGAGTAAAAGCAGTCATCAATATGTTTCTGTTCAGTTCCCTTGTTGATACCTGAGCCTTCACTTTTATGATTGTGTGTCCGTGGAGATTATGAGCCTGCTCCTCACGTTGATATTCAGCGTGTTTAACATTTTGAACACCTCAATACAATCCATAGCTTTTCAATACTGTCAGATATATACATTGTGTAGTGAAGGAAAGTTGGATTCAGAGGGAAAAACGCATTTGGAATTGTTTTTGACATGGAAAGCGTTTATGTTTTTTTTTAATGATTAATCGATAATTGATCATTAACATTTTCAAATATCGATCATATACTTCATATACTACATTTTCCATCCCTATTCGTAGTTCATGGGATTGTTAACTGATATTTGGAGCTGATATGCATTCACAGTAATAATGAAAATATTTGTGTCGAAACTTGAACGTGGACTTGTCATTGAAACAAAAACAAGGCTGCTTCATTATTATTACTGTAGATGAATATGAAAATAGCACATAACTGCATTGGAGGTGAGCTTTCATCTCTGTAAACTGTACACCTTTACATTTAATGTCTGTATTAACCAATGCTCAGATGTTTCCCTTAAGTAAAAGAAGCAGTAGTTGTTGGCGGGACATTAGGTGAGACAGGGTGGTGACTGAAAACAGACCCAGGGGGAAAGACACGCCAGCAGTAGAGCCAATGCAGCACACATTTTAATCAATAGATTTTAATGGTGATCTGTAAAATTAAATGCTGATACAGATAATCAGCCAAATGCCGAATATCAGCCGCCAATAGTCAGCTAGGCCGATAATTGGATGACCCCTAGTGAATACTGTCAGTGATGTCACTACCTGGAGCTCACATGAACAGATCCTGGGTCTGTTGAACTGTTTAGCCTCCCTGAGGTGTCGACGGCCTAACTTAACGAAACACCAATGAAGGGATGTGCCCACTCAATAACCCCGGTGTGGTACTGGCTGTCACTGCCCATCTGTCCCTATCTGGGGAACATTAGGAGCCATGTGGCAGGCTGTGTAACTTATCAGTAGAGAATTTTGGGGTGAGGGGCTGATGGGATGGGTTTCTCACAAGAACCTTGTGTGTTAATGATTAGATTAAATTCAAAATTTGATGTCACATTTGTAATAAAACTGAATTGCTAGTTAATTTGATAGTTAGCTCATCCAGTTGTGCTTTTGTGTCTTCTTTAAAACTGAATCTGTCTGGTAACAATTATCTGTATTTTTCCAGAGGGAGCTGTGTGTGAAAGGCGAGGTCTCACTCTGTTCTTTTTGCCATTTTCACCTGTGCACCTTTTTCTTTTGGGTTTCTTGTTCCTGGCAGATCTGCTACGTGCCTCTACCTTCTTTTTTTGTGTCCCCGCTCGTCGTTCTTGTTGTTAAGATCACTCTGACCTTGCTTGGAACTTGAATTACAGGGTACTATCTCTGCTGAAGCAAGAGTTCCTTCCTGTGTATTATAGTGGCTGTGCTAATGGAAGTCCCAGTGATGTTGGTGGTGAAAGGTTTCGGTATTTGATGGAGGCTGTTGGGAGCCATGCAAAACTCAAAGAGGGATTGTTGTGACAGCATGTTTTGTGGAGTTTCAGCCAGTGCTATCTGAACTGTAACAGGCACTTTCACTGCAGCTTGCTACAATAGGTAGGAAGCTAATTGTCTCACAATGTGACGGTGCCAATTTCAGGAAGATTTTAATTTAATTCCTTTTTTTTGGGTTAACGTTGCATAAAATTACCGCTGCTTATCCAGCTCCAGCTTTAATTAATTGAACCGATGATATCATTGTTAAATGATGCTGAATATTAAACAGAATACTTCCTGATTGTTGTGAAAAAATGTGTTACTGTTACAAACAATCAAAAGCAAAATGTTTCCAGTTTTTCCGTCACGGTGTAAGACTTTGGCTGCTGTGATCATGAAATTGCTTCTCTGTGGTGTAAAAATCGCCTTTAAAAAGCTTGATTTTGACTCGCTGAGCACTGCAGGCAGATGACACCAGAGACACATCACTTGTGTGACGATGGTGACAAGTTTTTAAACAGAGCATGATGGGCGTTTTGACACCCTGCGACCCTCGAGGGGGCGACACTGACACTTTCCTCTGACATCTGACACATCAGCTTCACGCAGCTCTGACACTCCCGCTCTGCTTCCTTTCTGAGAAACACACACACACACACACACACACACACTCTGTCTTTCTCACTAACACACACACACACACACACACACACACAAACTCTGATACAGTCACACACACTAAACTTATACTGTATGCTCACAGAAACACTCCCTATCACTCATATGAACTCTCTTGAGCATATTCAATCATTCTTTTCTGCTTCTCATGCATACAGCATATAGACAGTCCACTCTGGATGTCTATGAACACACAAACCTGTGAGCAGTCCCATATTTCAGCAGATGGATAGGCAAAAGCTGTTCAGGGTTAAAAGAGGCTCCCTGTCCATCTGCCCCTCTGTGAACCTCCTCACGAGGACTCCTCTGCTGTAAAGCTGCACGAGCATGAATAATTGGGTAGTTAGCTTTAACACACACTTTTTTCACCCTGAAGCTACATCTCTGAATTAACACCAACATTGTCCAGTTCATTTATATATTGAATTACACTTAAGTAACTGCTGATGCTGACATCCATGTTTAAATTGAGCTGTTCATGGTTGCATATTTCACTCCTCTGTGCTTCAGCTTCATAAATATTTGATGTAGTGTGTGTACTTTAAACACCAACACTGATGCAAACCCTTAGGCTATGTGCATGTTAGCACTAATATATGTACTCTGCATGAAAAACAACTCTGAACACCAAAAAGTAACATTTCATGGAGCGCATTACACATCAGCCAGAATCATGACAGCAAGCACAAGTCAATTCTAGGGCGATATCATGTGATGCAATGCGATGCGATAGAGTGCAATCCAATTTAATACAACATGAATATGAAACCTAAGCGGCTAAGATTGAACGGTGCCGCAGAGACTAAGTGGGATTGTGTTTGTGACGCATCTTGCCATAAATCAAAATCAAAGTCCAAGGTAAGTTTTCTATTTAATAACAAAACGCTCAAAAAAAAATCAGTACAAAAAAAGGTCTAAATAAACAATGATAATGATGATGACGGTGGCGGTCAACACAAAATATTCAACCCCAATCACCCTCTTTGTATACCTGCCACCACACAACTGAACAGGTACTTAAAAGGTAAACTAAACCCATGAACACAAAACCGGAAATGAAGTGAACCATAAAAAGGAAATAATCATGATTAACAAATAAGACATGCAAATCAACATTATGGCCCCTACAGAAACTAGTAACATTATTAATACCTTCTTCAATATCAAGGCATCCAAAGTACGAGTCCCGCGCACTATACAAAACTTTACGTTATTTAAAGCTAGGGTTGGTAGTCACGGAAAACTAGCATGAGTTTGAATGTAGCCTTTCCTCAGGACTCCCGCCCCCCCATCCCCTTGGAGCTCCTCCAAAACGACGCCCCCGCTCATATCCATGAGCGCCGCTGATTCAAGACTATACTATACTGTGACTGATTCAAAACCGGTCCTCAGCACATCTTTTGTGTTTTGCACTACGTCAACTCATGTTTCACTCAGCAGTAAAAAAACACCAAAACATTCTCATAGTGAAAGTTAAAAACACAAACAAACATGAAATGTACGCTTTGCAGGAGGCGGGCAGAACGGCAGGATGGGATTTGATTGGTTTCATAATTTGGCTCCTGATGGCAGGGATTGTTTGGTGTTTTCCCAGGTTTACTCCGGCTGTAGATAGCAGCTTTTTTTCTCACTCTTTTTTAAGAACACAATATGTATTGATTGCCATCGGGACATAAAGATCATTTTAACCAGTATAACAAAAAGTCTATCTAAATCTGACTACCAACCCCAGCTTTAATTTGGAATATTGTTTGGAGTGACAAAAGGCATAAAGAGGAGGATTTTTCCTAAAACAGGATATAGACCCGTTTTAAAATATCCCCTTTCAATGAACACTCATTGTCCAGTTGTGTGTGTGGTGTCTGTATCTGCAAAGACCTGTTTGTGCAAAGCTAAGACGTGGTTATGAGTTCTTTAGAACCTAACTACTGTGAAAATATCTGAAGATAACGTCTTACTGTACTTCTCTGAGTCACCTCAATGTTTTCATTAGCAGTGCTTGTGTCTGCTTTAGGCTCAAGGAGCCAGCCCACAGGACGAACGGTGATATCTGCACAGTGGATGTGATTACAGGAGTATGAGGGGGAGAAAAGAACATGTTGAATCCATTTAATGTAGCTGTATGAGGGGCTGGAAAAGCTATCTACTGTAATGAAAACAAATATTGCAATACTCAACTGTATCCTTATTCTTGCACAGCCTTGGTAAGATCTTGTTCGTGTAAAAGTTTTGTTTCATTCTTTGCACAAAAGTGATCATCAGGGAACTTCTTAGAGTCCAGCAGACAAAGAACGAAGTCTTCTTCAACCATTAAAAGTTTTAAGTATTGTTCCAGGCAGCCGCACTAGAAGATGGTGTGAAAAAAACAGCTGTTCTACACAGGGGGGAGACATGACAACATTTAAAAATAAAGGCATAGCAGCGTATATTTTCAGACAGCATCTCCTGGAAAACATTCACAGTTTTGTGCTCCATTGTTCCTGTGAAAAGTGACAGAAATAGTTGTGTCAGGAATGAAAAAAAAACCTGCGTGGTAGAGAGGAGTTAGATCTCTGGCTCCTGGCTCACCTCTGCACAGCTGGCTTCAAAAAGTTAGAGAAATGGCCTCCATTGCTGGGAAGGAGTTCAGCTTTGGAGGATATTTGATCATCTAATAAACATTTCTCTGAATCTTTTTGGCATTTTAAAAGTTGCTTGTTTCCAGCTGTTGGTCAGACATTTTATAAACTATAAAACATGCAGAGCAGCTTTTACTATTGATGTGAAAATCTTTGTATTGTATTCCCCTTTTAAAAGATAAAGTGAAGCTCTGACAGCCTGGCTGCACAACCCTCACCCTGACCTTGGCTGAATGCCTGGATTTCCTTCATGGCAGTTTCATTTACAGATATTGATGTTCAAACAACTGTTTATCTACTCCCCGACTCTCTAAGGCTGTGGTAAAAAGAAATAGTGAGAGAGACAGAAAGAGAGAAGACGAGTGCAGAGTATGAGAGAAAGAGAAGAAATACTAATAATAAACTTTCTTTGACATTTCCTGTCTAATGTAATTCTATGTAACTCTTCAGATAAGCACTGGTGTGTGTTGTACCCCAGCTGCAGGCCTGAGCCTCTGTGATGACCAGATATTGCATGGATCAGTCAGATTCATAAAATTGAGTGTATCCTCAAAGGGCTCAACGGCCCAGTCATCAGAAAAGTTATCAGCAGTGTTGAGGAGTTTCAGTCCATTTGCAGTAATTTGTACTTTTTATAAGAAACTTTTCCAAATCCTGGGCAGATTGTACTTTTCTTTCGAGAGGTTCATTCAGTCATTTTACAGAAGTGAGCTCGTTGTTCATTGGCAGGATGAACCTCAGTGAAGAAAGTGAGACAGCAGCAGTTGTTTCTCCCTCATTTCCACTGCTGAGCTGCCCTTGAGCAAAGCACTTTAACCTCAAACTGCTCTGGTAAAGTTTCTCGGTGGCCTGCAGAAAGGTCTGAGTGAACATGTAAAACTGTGTGGGTGTAAATGTAGCCTGCCTCTCAGCTATACTTCCCTGGTTTAATGAAAGTTGTGTTGTTTCAGCTGCAAAACTTTCCATCACTCTTGTCCAGTATTGATTGCCCTCATGCCTTGTTGTTCTAGAAATAGAAGAAGGAAAGACAGTCAGGCTGAAAGTAACTTTTTCGTTATCACTTCAGCTGGATATATTTTTTCTACGAGTCAACTTATCAGTTAGGTTTTTTTTAAATGTCATCAAATTGGCACAATGTTTATCACAGATTCTTCAGTGCAAACCTCAAAGATATTTTATGGACTATCATACATGTCTGAAAACAAAGCAAAGCTCCACATTGAGACACCAGAGAAGCACACTAGTCACAGGATTCAACTGCAGATTGAATCACTGTCTCTTGAGTAATCAATGAATCGCTGCAGACTGAAAATGAAGATAGCTGTTAGTATGACTTTTAACTCTTTCACACTCAATCATTTAGATTCTCTTCGCTCCATGTGTGGACATGTATGTGAACTATGTACGGACTGTACCTTCCCCCAGCAACTGAATTTGTAGTTGAAGAAGTAAGGGGTAATGTATAGTTAGCAGGTGGTTATGGGAAAATAGAATCCTGACAGGGTGAGACAAGTCCTGACAAGATTTGGTTCTGATTTGACCAATCAGAATCAAGCAGAAAGATTAAATTATCTGAATATCTGTACAGTGTCAGAGATACAAAACAAAGACGTATCCTGACCAAATGCAGGCTGAGTGATCACCAGCTAGCTGTAGAGACAAGGAGACACATGCAGACATGGCTGCCCAGAGAGGAGTGTCTTTACTAAAATAGTACCAAACTTCCCAACATTAACCCCAGAAGAGAAACTGTCAGTTCTCCTGGGGGAAGGGTCAGCAGCTCCTCTGGCTGCTAAATATGTGTCTGCCTGTCACAGCCTGAGGGATGCACCATCCCATAATATTTGATTTTAGGTGAAGGTTTTATGAGCATACCGCATCAAGTGAGGACATTGAGATATGCTGTATGGGTTACACCACTGTTTTAATGCGTATAAAATATTCAATATATATAATATGTAATGAATATAATATGTAATGTATGTGTATAAATCGTATGTGATTTGGCAACAACATGTCTTTGTTCATGCCAATAAAGCAAATTGAATTGAATTGAATTGAATTGACATAAAGCAGACATCACTTCTGTCTTGTAACGCTCATCTCGTCGAGTCGCTGTGTTTTTTTTAATGGCTTTGTAGAACATCTCTCCTCCATGAAAGGAATCTGTGGTTGCTCTTTGCAGAGTATAAGAGAGCGCTGCATGCTCACAATCATTCTCATTGCCTTGCCGTCTGTGACCTAGCTGTTATCAACCATGTCGTACATACACCACCAGATAAAAAAATCTGTGCCTCTCTGTGCCGTTATTGAACATCAGAAGGAAACATCTCCCACTATCAATAGCCTACATGATCTAATTCAGTTTTAATTTACAAAACAAACCCCAGGTTGTTCAAATGGCACCAAAATAATTGTATCTACAAACTTCTATTGTTACTCTCCCTTTCTTCAGGTGCTGGACCTCCTGCTGATCGGACCGTTGTGATCGAAGAGTACAGGTACTTGTCTCAGAAGCTGTTTGCAGCCGTGTCTGTCTTCGCTGGCCTCGGCATCCTGCTCGGCATCGTCTGTCTGACCTTTAACATCTACAACGGCAACGTCCGGTAAGTTTGCTTACAATGAGAAGGAGCTCCTAATGTAAAATTGAAACAGCAAATGTTAAAGTTTCCTCTTTTGTGGGTGCTGTATTAAAAACACGCATCCTAGATAAACATAGCTTTCATTTTTTTAGCCTTTTTATTCAAAGATGTGTGTGATTTAATCTGGCAAACATTTTTTTTTTCGATACAGTGCCTGTCCTCTCACGGTCTGCTAGCTGTCTGCTCTGAGTGCTCGCCCTGACTCTGTAAAAGGGAAATAAACAAAATAAACAAAGTGACTTGGGCCAAGCAACACAACATGTTTACAGCCAATTAGCAACAGGAGGCGTTGGAAAACTGATCTGACCTCTTAGTCCTCCTTGTCCTCGCTCCAGAAGAGCAGAGCTTCACCATGACAGTGAATAAAAAAAGTTCTTCCTCTACAGTGAGGCTAACTCAGTTGTTTTCTGTTGGCGGTTTAAGTTGTTTTCCTCACTGTGTCCTTACATTTTGGGGTCAAATCCTCCGAGGGAGCCTTGAAAGGAGGGATATATTAATTCGCCAGCTGAGTGCAAAAATCCACAACCTGCCTTTGGAATTGCGTGTGCCACCTTTAAGTGGAAGTTTACAATGTTAATGTATGATGATGGGCTGTTGTTGTTTGGCTCTGGCTCTCGTCATGTTTGTCCTTCTGAGAGGCATTATACATGCAGGATATGTTGGATAATTGTCAAAATAAAGTTGTCCTCTGCAGAGTGAGGTCATTGTTAAAAGGATTTTTATAAAAGGCTGAAAATAATGAGAATTGATAGATGAATTAAATTGGGCGTCAGAGGTTGAAAACATGCTGTTTTTTACATGAAGGTCACCTGTTTAAGGAGCTACGTTGGCTCGGAATGGTGAAATGATTCCCCGTAACAACCTCCATCTGCTCCAGAAGAGCTGTTCATTCTGTTGCACTCTCGTGTGAATGCTCGTGGTTTTAGTTTATGAGACAGAGGAAAAATAATTCCCATTTTCAACACAAATCCTTCTTCCTTTGAGGTTGGTGTTAACGCTGAATAGCACTGCTGGGTTTCGAGTTTTGGGACTACAAAGTTAGCTATTTGGGTGTGGCTTTTCTGGATCCAGCAGCTGGTTCCATTGTCGCAGCTTAAGCATAGCCCCAAACTAAATGCAAATAGACTTCCTTTAAAAAATGTCTTTTGATCTCGGATTTCTAAGCTTAATACATGTCTGTGAACCCGCTGTAGCGTATCTCTGAAGTCTTTAAACATAGTATTTTTATGTTTGACCTGAGTCAAAGTGATTTAAAGTCCCATAAGTCCACAAGCTTATCAGGAGTTTTTCGGGAAGCTGGAGAGGTTTGTTCCTTCGGGGATCTCAGGTTGGCTCCAGTGTGCCAGTCAGGCCCTCTTCCAGCTTTGATTATATTTCAAACACAGTTTCACCGATGGCTGCTCTCAGCAGCCAAAACACTCTGAGTCAGATCAGATCAAATCAAATGTATTCTGTAAGCTGTTTTTACAAAACAAGTTTGTTACAAACTGTCTTGTTAGGAGACAAAATACATAACCAGCTCTATTAAAAAGCAAGACAAAGCTGCAGCTGGTAGTATTAGTATTATTCTCATGGTTCATTCTCATTACATTATTTTGGCTACAGCAGACAGCTGTATATAAGACGAGGTCTGTTCTGAGGACTGAAACTGTGTTCTTTTGTGAACAATTACAGTGGGGCAAAAAAGTATTTAGTCAGCCACTGATTTTGCAAGTTCTCCCACTTAGAAAGATGAGAGAGGTCTGTAATTTTCATCAGAGGTACACTTCAACTATGAGAGACAAAATCAGAAAAAAAATCCAGGAAATCACATTGTAGGATTTTTAAAGAATTTATTTGTAAATTATGGTGGAAAATAAGTATTCGGTCAATAACAAAAGTTCAACTCAATACTTTGTAACATAACCTTTGTTGGCAATGACAGAGGTCAAACGTTTCCTGTAAGTCTTCACCAGGTTTGCACACACTGGAGCTGGTATTTTGGCCCATTCCTCCATGCAGATCTCCTCTAGAGCAGTGATGTTTTGGGGCTGTCGCTGGGCAACACAGACTTTCAACTCCCTCCACAAATTTTCTATGGGGTTGAGGTCTGGAGACTGGCTCGGCCACTCCAGGACCTTGAAATGCTTTTTACGGAGCCCCTCCTTCGTTGCCTGAGCGGTGTGTTTGGGATCATTGTCATGCTGGAAGACCCAGCCACGTTCCATCTTCAACGCTCTCACTGATGGAAGGAGGTTATGGCTTAAAATCTCACGATTCATGGCCCCGTTCATTCTTCCCTTAACACGGATCAGTCGTCCTGTCCCCTTTGCAGAAAAACAGCCCCAAGGCATGAGGTTTCCAGTCCCATGCTTCACAGTAGGTATGGTGTTCTTGGGATGCAACTCAGCATTCTTCTTTCTCCAAACAAGACGAGTTGAGTTTTTACCAAAAAGTTCTATTTTGGTTTCATCTGACCACATGATATTCTCCCAATCCTCTTCTGGATCATCCATATGCCCTCTGGCAAACTTCAGACGGGCCTGGACATGTACTGGCATAAGCAGGGGGACACGCCTGGCACTGCAGGATTTCAGTCCCTCACAGCGTAGTGTGTTACTGATGGTAGCCTTTGTTACTTTGGTCCCAGCTCTCTGCAGGTCATTCATCAGGTCCCTCCATGTAGTTCTGGGATTTTTGCTCACCGTTCTCATGATCATTTTGACCCCACGGGATGAGATCTTGCGTGGGGCCCCAGATGGAGGGAGATTATCAATGGTCTTGTATGTCTTCCATTTTCTCACAATTGCTCCCACAGTTGATTTATTCACACCAACCTGCTTGCCTATTGTAGATTCACTCTTCCCAGCCTGGTGCAGGTCCACAATTTTCTTCCTGGTGTCCTTGGACAGCTCTTTGGTCTTGGCCATGGTTGAGTTTGGAGTCTGAATGTTTGAGGCTGTGGACAGGTGTCTTTTATACAGAGAACCAGTTCAAACAGGTGCCATTAATACAGGTAACGAGTGGAGGACAGAAGAGCTTCTTAAAGAAGAAGTTACAGGTCTGTGAGAGCCAGAAATCTTGCTTGTTTGTGGGTGACCAAATACTTATTTTCCACCATAATTTACAAATAAATTATTTAAAAATCTTACAATGTGATCTCCTGGATTTTTTTTTCTGATTGTGTCTCTCATAGTTGAAGTGTACCTCTGATGAAAATTACAGACCTCTCTCATCTTTCCAAGTAGGAGAACATGCAAAATCAATGGCTGACTAAATACTTTTTTGCCCCACTGTACATTGTGTTCAGCAAAAAGGAGTTTCTATGCAGATGCAGATCTTCTGACTGTTTTTGCATTCTTTTGTATTATTTCCTATTTCTCTTTTTATATCCTTTTCTCAGGGTTGTTATGGCTTGTTTCATGTTCAGCAATATTTTATCCACTGCCTGCTACCAAATTGCAGAGACTCGCTCCTCCCCCCTCCACTGGTCACTTGTTTCATTGAATTCAAGAGTCTTCAATCAAAAATTTAAAGTGTATCACTGTTTCTTTAAATCTGTGCTTACAAACCAATTTAAGGATGTAAGTGGTGTTGCCAGCCAGGTCTGCCTCACTATGTACCCAGCATGCTTTGCACATTGAAGCAGCTGCTTGCTTCTTCCAGATCCATCTTCTGGGTAAAATATAATAGACACAAAGTATACCCAGAGAAACATTTTACAGCTCAAGGCTTTCTCTTCTAAGTCTCTGGAGACCAAATTGAGATTCTCACTTCAGCCTCATTCAAGTTTCAAATTGTTCTCATTAGTTTCTCCTAAAATTCACTAGGAGAAATAGTTGAGACCATGACATGAGTCTTATTTGAGACTTAAATGAGAGATCTCATTAATGGCTAATTTTCTTCTCTTTTTTAAAATACATTTTGGCCTCTTTGCCTTTATTTGACAGGACAGCTGAAGAGAGACAGGAAATGTGGGGAGTAGGGAGCGGGGGAAGACATGCAGGAAATGGTCGACCGGCCAGGAATCAAACCGGCGACCCCTGCAACGAGGAATATAGCCTCTGTATGTGAGCCGCTTAGACCGCTAGGCCACCAGCGCTTCCAACAATCAATCCCTTTAATTGTAATAATCTGGCTAAATCTGGTCAGCCCTTTTGTGGCCCCATATTTTAAATAAATGGTCTGTCCTGGTATGAAATCTCTATCTTTTGCAATTTCTCTCAAATCCACTAAATCTTTGTAAAGTGGTTTTGTTCCAAACAGACTTGTAAAGGAAGGACCATATTGTGAAGTCAAAGAAGAGATCATTTCACATCTAAATAGCTGATCTTGCAAGTGGTTCAAATGTTTTAATGAGAATTGTAAGTTTATGGACAATTCCATTGAAATCTTAATTTTGCAGGGCACTATAAATGTTCATGAAAAGATGAGCTCAGGCTCTTTCTTTGCTCCATCTGAGCTCAACTTGAGACACAAAAACTGAGTCTGACAAAAACAAATTGATGAGGTTAGATTGAGACAATTGAGAGAGCTCCCTGATTTCTCCACCTGAGCTCAAAAGGAGTCACAACACTTGAGAAATACCTGAGAATCATTTCAGATTTGGACCAGATCTTGTTTTGAACTGAAAGGGAGACTAAGCTGAGACTTTTTACTTTTTTTCTGGAGGCAAGAATGAGAAACAGGAGACATAAGCTATAGTCTCATTTTGCTTTCAAACAGATCTCATTGTTGTCTAGGAGACATAAATGAAACACTTTTGAGATCTCCTCTCTACATTTCTTTTCCTATGGGACCCCTCTCTGCATTTTCTATACTGCTATATTGGTTGCACCAGTGAGTAAAATGCACTTCACCTTTTAGATGACATAAAATGTATAAACTGATGTTTTAAACACTCAAACTTTGCTGTAGATCTGTCCCCGGGAGGTGGTAGAGACCAAAAACTGAGTTTAAAGAGAGTTAGTTATGGAGTTTCTCCTGCTGGGAGTGATTTTAAAAAACACCGGAATTTATAGTTCAATAAGAATCTGGTGTTAGAAATATATATACACAATACCTTTTCTGATATGCACATAAAATAAGTTTGAAGTACACATAACAAGTATTGCATTACTGTAATGATGCTTCTTACAACTTTAGTGGCCAGAAACACTCTTCAAATGAGTGACAGCCGGATGTTCAAGTTAGCAGCTGAATGCAAACATGTTTGCAATATCAACATAACGCAATATGACAACATTTCAATGCTGTGTTCTCAGCTTGTTTAAGTCAGTCCCAGGTGGCCATATAATCAGTTTGCAGGATTAACTAATATTCGGTCCAGCTAGATTAGTTTTCTTTTGATGGATTCAGTGGAGCCACAGAAACCTTTAATCATAGAATATAATGAGGTGATCTGAAACATCAACTATAAACGCGGACACGCAAACAAGAATTGTGAAATCAAAAACGTTCCACAAAGATTCAGGAAAAAAACTCCAATTATGAAAGAAAATGATTCAGTTTTCCTCTCATAGTAGCCTCAATCGCCCATAATTCAAAGCACTCAGAGACACGGTGCATAATAAGGGAAGAAAGCTACACCTCACATCAGAAAGCATCTCCTGCTGAGCCGTATACATCATATATTCATGGTGTGTAAGAGCATTAAAGGTTTTTCAGGGGTATCAGAGGTTGGATTGGGGCCAGTGTGCATGTGTGTATACGCTGATGTGTGTCGGTTTGCAGAATGCATGGGTGTGTGGCTGTACAGTAAATAAGCTGTGCGGCCTCAGGGCAATACAACGGGCAGGTCAGCAGGATGAAAGAATAAATAAGACACTCCTACTGCTGCAGGGTGAGCTCAGGACGATGGAAGAGGGTGATATTAAACATACAAATCAAATCTGGAGATATTTATGATAACATTATAACGCTGTGATTGTCTCTATTGTAGCTTTAATATAAACACATTTTTTAAACAGACAGAAATCACTGAGCTTCTATTTTAATTTTATGGAGATCATAATACTTTTTGCTTGATGTTCTAAAGCCTCTGGTCTTTATTTCCATAATAAATAAATATAAGTACAGTGTGCATGATTGACAAAGATAGTTTTTCTAACATTTCTTTAGAGTCATACGTTTGGAAAACTGTATTGTTTTTTGTATTTATTTTCCTAAAGCCCTAAACGGAAGTGCAAGTAAAAAAGTGTTCATACTTGATTTTTGAATCATCAAACATAAAACAACAGATCCTTTAAGTCTCTGTCAGATAAAGAAGGGGCTTTTTGTAGCACTGAAAACACATATTCATCAACCTATAAGGATGAATTTCAATAACTTTTGCCACCCAAGGGTCACCAGGGTTCACGCCTCACACACTGAGGCTACAATCTTTGTCGCAGCAGTCGCTGGTTTAACTCCCAGCCGTAATCCCTTGCTACATGTCTCTCCCCCTCTCTTTACTTGTCATATTTCCTGTCTCTCTTCAACTGTACTATCTAATAAAGCTTAAATGCCCCAAAGTATAACACTTAAGTAACCCTAAATGCAGTAACACTATCTGATTGTTTTATCTCTTTTTCCAGTATTTAGGTTAATGAGGGACAAAAAATATCTGCTGCCATATAGGGCTGCAAGCAACGATTATTTCAACGTCTAGTTATTTTCAAAATTAAAGCTCCTGTGTAGGGAATAGCATCGATTTAAATGACCCCTTGCGGGGGCGCTGGTGGCCTAGCGGTCTAAGAGCCCCACGTATAGAGGCTATAGTCCTCGGCGCAGTGGTTGCCAGTTCGACTTCCGGCTGGACGACCATTCACTGCATGTCTTCCCCCACTCTCTACTCCCCACATTTCCTGTCTCTCTTCGGCTGTCCTATCTCTGTCCTATCTCATAAAGGCGAAAAAGCCCAAAAATATTAAAAAAAACAAAAAAAAAAAACGCCCCCTTGTGGACAAAGCAACTGGGGGATGATTTATCTCTTCACTGATCTTGTCCTGTACATGAGTCAATCTGACCCAGTCAGACAAATAACTCAACATAAATCTTTACCTTTAAATGTACACAGGATGTTTAAACAGTGTGCTTTAAATTACTGTGCCAGACACCTTCCTCACAGATGATCTCTTTTGTTGTTTTGGGTTATAAAGAGGCATCAGTGTTGATTTTAGGTTTCCTCATATCCAGCTGAAACACCTCAGAGGAGCTTTAAGTCTTTTAAATGTCAAAAATACCACAATTTCCCATATCTCAGAGAGGTATCTTCAGATTGCTTCTCTGTCCAAACAATGGTCCAGAATCACAAATCTCTTCACTTACTGTCAGGAATCATCCTGAAAGCTTGAGTTGAATTGTTGAAGCAAGAATTAGCACATGTTTGGCATTTTGTCTTGAAAAATGACTCCATAAACCATAAAATGGTCAAAAAGTGTGTGTTTTTCATGATAATCATTAGTATAATGACTTCACAGTTAATAAACTAATGACTGTCACTCACACATTTAAAGAGATCCCCTGGGAGGAGCAGTGTTCCATATTTGGACCTTTTGTTCAGCAGTGTGACGAAACACAGCCAGACTGTTTTAACCGGAGAATAAAGAAGATAAATGTAATTTAAAAAACAACAGGAGAGCAATTAACTGCAATTGATGACATTTCCAAGCGGTGACAGCGAGACCACCAATGCAATTAAAGCCTTTTTACCTACAGAATCAGAATTTGTACCTTTTAAGCAGAGCCCATCATTGCCTTTGTTTTTTCTAAATGTGTTTATTCTTTGTCTTGTGTGTGCCTCTGTGTGAATCCATTTCTGTTCCAGCTACATCCAGAACTCCCAGCCGTACCTGAACAACATGACGGCGGTGGGCTGCATGATGGCTCTGGCTGCAGTGTTCCCACTGGGTATTGACGGTCACCACGTCCACCGCTCACAGTTCCCCGTCGTCTGCCAGGTAACAAAAGAAGAAAGAGAGACGCAGGGAGGGGCAGACAGACACATACAGAGAGAGAGAGAGGCAGAGAGGGGAGCTACAGGGCAGGATGAAGAGATGTGGCTGGGTGTTATGTGCTAATATTTGATGTACATGTTGTAGGTTGAAAAAAGCAGTTATGAATTAGTGTTTTAAAAAGCATGTTTGATGTGATCTGAAGTATAGCAGAGGAAGATGTAGATTTTAAATATTTCACACATTTGTTCTTATTCTTTACTGAAGTGTGGCTCTTCAAATTAAACTCAAATCCCATATCTCTGTGTAATTAAAATCAAATTTGATCATTGCTTATTGTTTAAAATACACTGCTTCTTTAAATGGATCGATATTTAATCATTGAAATGAAGTCTAGATTGGTTGACATTGACTTGCAGGCTGAGCTTTGTCAAACTTTTGCTGTAGTGTATCGGCTTAAAGTCTGGTTTATGCTTCTGCGTTGACTCCCCGCTGTAGCTACACTGTTGTAGACTACGCCACTGTGAGCGCTACACACTTGTGTGTTGGAGTGTCTTGGTCACTCTGCAGTACTCTGCCTAAACACTAGTTGGCAGTGTGGTTTTTATTCCCGTCATATCTCCATTTCCTGGTTCTGCTACGTTCTCTGCTTGTTGTGCACAGGAAACCATGGTGACTAGGGTTGCAAAATTCTGTGAATTTTCAAAGTTGGAAACTTTCCATGGGAATTAACGAGAATTTAGGGGAATAAATGTTTAATAATGTTTAATTTACAAATGTCACATATAAATGTATTCATACCAATGTATTTACCATTGAATTACCCTCAATTTCCAGTTAATTCCCATAATTTCCATGAAAAGTTTCAGATTTGGAATATTTCCAAAATTCCCCAGTTTAACTTCCCTTGGAAATTGACTGGAAATGTTCCACCCCTTTGCAACCCTAATGGTGACTGACTCATATCATGTTGGGAGTTTGAGCTGATAAATGATGAGCAGCAGTTGTTCATACTGTAATGATTGCATGGAAGAAAGGAGAGGTGATGTTGGGTGAGATGGAATGCACAGCCACTGAATCGGTGTAGGGGACGATACCATAAATATATTAAATGCAGGGAATTACGATGCTACCCGGTGGACCAATCACAGGGCTTGCAGTCTGCTTTGTTTTGAGTCATAGTTACATTAATGAGGAGGTGTATGTAAGGCTGCATGTGTAGATTTCACATAGAAGTATTAACAGGCTTAAGGCAGTGTGTTGTAAGAGTAAGGAGGACAGGCATCTAAGTGGACTCCCTTTGAAATTGCATGTGAGATTATAAGCTATTTGATGAACACATTTTATTAGCTAACTAGCCAGCAGCTAGACTAAATGAGTGCTGCTTTCCCTGGGAATGATGAGTGCTTAATCAACAAGCTAAAGTGGAGGACAAGTCATCTTTTAATGAGTTTGTTAGTGAGAAACTAAGGAAATTTAACAAGACAGCTCTTGTGTGTTGTTGCTCAAAGTTTGAGGCTCTTGCGTTGAGTAACAGGCTGTCTTCTGGTTGATTGCCTGATACTTGTGGGCGTCTCAAAACCAAAAACTATAAAATATAATTGCTTCTCTTTTTGGTTGAATGTAATACTCAGAGCAGAGTTGTGCGCTGTAGACGGGAAAAATAATCATTTATTTTCAGTCGGACTTTAATATTCAGTGTTCCTCTTATTTGTGTTGTAATTAGCTGAAAGGTAAGGGTTATCAGCTTCTGCCAGGGTGTCTGCCGGTGTCACATCATGAACATATGGTGTTTCATCTTCTTCCAGCGCTTAATTAAAGCTCTGTGACATTTACACTGAGGGAAATGTGTAAATAAAAACCCAAGTCGTTTTATTGCTGCACTGTTCGATTCAATTAAACTAGAAGTCCTGTTCATCATTTTTATACAAACCTCAGATGTTTCAAAAATGGAACCTGACTTATTTTATATTTATAAGTTTGGGATCTCAGCTAAGTTCTGTGTTTGACTGCACAGCTTTAACTCTTAATGGTTCATCTGGAGGTCAGCGATGGTTAGTTTCTGAAAATGTCATAATTAAGTGTAAAGCTTCTGACAGTATATAATTATACGTTTTTGACACCTGTGTTGCAGTTTGCAGGTAAAGCTGTCAGTGCAAATGACGCCCTGTCCTACACTGAAACTCACTTCCCTGTTAAAGCAAGCCTTCTTGTAGATTTTGGCTTGGCTTGACAATTTGAGATTTACTGTCTGCATTAAACAGACACCTGCACAACCATCGGTTATCTAATTGTTCTCATCATGCATATGTTGTTGACGTACGCTATAACAAGTTTAAACACTGAATTTACTCACACAGTATTTTGGTGTATTTTAGTATTCAGAGTTACAGACAGGATATGCTGGTTGTTAGAATAGCACAGCAGTGGGATCCCAGCACTAATGAGGAGTGGGAGTACTTCTCTGTCACCCGTGTTGAGTCTTTTTGTTGTGGAGGCGAGAGGGAGATTTCCATTTCTGTCTCCTCTGTGCTCTTTGTCTCTGTCCAGTTATTCTCTCTCATGTTTCTTCTGCCTGTCTCCAGCTTTCTGACTCTGACCCTCCAATCTAGATTATTCTTTCCCATCTCTGTTCCCATCTATCTATCTATCTATCTATCTATCTATCTATCTATCTATCTATCTATCTATCTATCTATCTATCTATCTATCTATCTATCTATCTATCTATCTATCTATCTATCTATCTATCTATCTATCTATCTATCTATCTATCTATCTATCTATCTATCTATCTATCCATCCATCTATCTATCCATCCATCCACTCATTAATCCATCCATCCATTTGGCCCGTCTAACATATTATTTTCTACAATTGTGATTAATCATGATTGTCCAGAGTGAACTCCTAATTAATCACAAACAAATCACACATTTTGAATCTCCTCTCAATGAACCTTAAAGAGATATTTTTCAAGTTTTAATAATATCAACATGAGGGTGGACAAATATTCTTGCTTATTCTAAAGAATGACAAATACTATCCAGAGAACTCTCCAGAGTGACTTGAAAGGGACTGCATGCTCAAAAAATAGGCTGAAAGCAAAACATGGTGAATTCAAGCCCAACAAGCAACAACAGGTGGGCATATTGACCTGTTTATCCCAATACTTAGTATTAAAAACACAATAGAGTGTCCAACTTGTAAAAAAAAAATGCTACCTGTTATTTTAATCAGCTCAACACGAGGCAAATGACCTCATGCATCATATTGACGGACATATTGTGCAACATGTACATCGCTCAAATGCAATTTCCATATCTCAACGATCATTTCCCAGCCTTCACACTTGAAGCAAACAATCTCACACGATATGATAAAGTCTAACCTCACATGGGGGAAAATGAAGACCATGCCCTCACACCCTGGACACAAATTCTTCAAACTCCTCCCCCCCGGAAGGCGCTACAGATCACTGTGCGCCAAAACAACCCGCCATAAGAACAGTTTCTTCCCCCAGGCTGTCACTCTGATGAACACTAAACATAACAGTGTCATACCTGTTGGATCAATACTCTCTGTAAATATACATGTAAATATACAATGCAACAATTCTCTAAGCAGAATTCCATATTTCTATTTTTTGTATTATTTAATTACTATTTTTTTTCAATGTAAAAACTACCTCTGCAACTCACCACTGCACTTTCATCATATTATTTTAGCCTGTACATATTAGTCATGCCTATTTGTTGTTCTTTTGTATTTATAGCTGATGTTATTGTTATTATTTTTATTTTATTTTTTATTTTGTTTGTCTTATTCTTATGCCTTGTACAAAGAGAGCACAGTTTACCGAAGTCAAATTCCTTGTGTGTTCAAGCATACCTGGCCAATAAAGCTGAATTCTGATTCTGATTCTGAATTCTGATGCTGGAAAGTTTGCCGCACAGAGCTTGCCTTTCAATAGACCCATTTCTTCATCCATTTGTGCCATCATTGTTTCATGCTTGCCATCCACAACATTACTGCTGTACCACTTCCTGATTTCCCACGGGGCAGGTTGAGGGTTCTAATCACAGAACGTGTGGACATTCATCGCGCTTGATAAAATGAATGCAGTTAAAAGGAACCTACGCTACCTCGTTATCATGTAAACTTAGACAGACTATCTATCTATCTATCTATCTATCTATCTATCTATCTATCTATCTATCTATCTATCTATCTATCTATCTATCTATCTATCTATCTATCTATCTATCTATCTATCTATCTATCTATCTATCTATCTATCTATCTATCTATCTATATCCATCTATCCATCTATCTATCTATCCATCTATCTATCCTTCTCCAGATTGGATGAGCAACTGAGTGAAAATATGCACTCTTTTCTAATTTTCTGGCTTTAATGGAAGAATGAACGAATCGTTTTTTCAGACTTTTTGTAGTTTAATGAAAGGAAAGGCTTAATTTCCCCCGAGGAAACTTTTCCAAATCCTATTTCTGTCCCCCTCTCTTCTCCTGTTTCCAGTTGATTTTCTAACTGAGATCTCCTCTCTCCCGCAGCACTTATTAAAAAAAAAAAGGAGGAGTTGGTAAAAAATATTGATATTTTCATCTGAGTTACCTTCAGGTATTATTACAATGCGCTCAGAGCAATGAGCTTATGGGGGCTGCAGCAAGTGGTGAAGTCGGCAGTTTCCAAGCCTTGTTGTTGGAAGTTGTTTAGGATGTTTGCTTTTTTAAAAGGAATACCTGCAGACATTTTTCAGGCTTGGAAAAATACTTGCATTTTTTTTTTTTTGTGCCATTTTTATTTGCTGTAAATATTCTCTTTCAAACGGTGCTTGAATAAAACATCACTTGCAAAAAAGTCAGTAAAGCACAAATCCTTGTTTTGAAGATGCAACACTATCATTCCAGTCAAGTAAAAACAAACAGCTTTAAGAAGAGTCTCTGCTACATCAAAGTAAAGATGACAGAAAGAGTTCTTTAGGTTTCTTTCCTTGTCATTGTACTAACACTGTGGAAAACACAATAACCAATGTCATCATTATTTCTGAAGTGCCAGATTGATTTATTGTGAAGTGTTGCAGCAGCTGAAAACACCACATTTCTATTTCAGGTAATGTTAGCTGGAATATCATTTGTATATAATACATTTAGATAATATACGTACAGTTTATTAAAACATTACTGAAACTCCTGCTATCCAGCCTTTAAAGCTGGGCGGTGGGCCGTCCTCAGTTTCCTGCCGCTGCTCTGTTTCTGTCAAAAAGAAGTTTTTTCCTTTGAGCTGTAGCCAGGTGCTTGGTCGTGGTGGGAATTGTTGAGTCTCTGTTAATAATAATATAAAGAGTATGCTCTTGACCTGCTTTATATGAAAAGTGCCCTGAGATAAGTTCTGGTATGATTTTGCATTAATAAATAAAATTGACTGGATTGACCTTAGCCCTTGAACGAAGGTATTTTAAAATTAAAATTCCCCTCTCCTCTCTCTTCTCCTCTCTCTCTTCCTCCTATCTCCTCCTCTCCTCTCCTCTCCCCTGCAGTTCCGCCTGTGGCTCCTCGGTCTCGGCTTCAGCCTTGCGTACGGCAGCATGTTCACCAAGATCTGGTGGGTCCACACCCTCTTCACCAAGAAGGAGGAGAAGAAGGAGAAGAAGAAGGTAAGGGAGAAAGAGGTTGAGGGCATGAGGGATAACCCTCACTGCAGTCTCAGGGGAACAGAGGAAGAAAGGAAGGAAGGAGGCCGAGGGAGGCTGGGCCGTGCAGCATGTGTGGCGCTGGCAGATAACAAAGTTCAGTTTAAAACTTCCCAGGGTTTCTAGTGACATAAGCTTCCAAGAGGCCAGCTCTGCATCATTTAGTGCAGAGAGGTTATACTGAAGAGTGTAGAGATAGGGGCGTGGGACACACTGACACAGATATGAACACATAAACATTTGCAATGCAACATGCATGCACAGAGATTTTAAGATTCTAAGCACAGAAACACACATAACAAGGCCTGTGATACAGACGTCATCCAATTTATTTGCATGCTGGTGTGCCTGTGAGTGGGTGTGTGTTTTTGTTAGTGTGTGCGCCACACCGTAAAGACAGTTTATCCTGGAGCCAACAAGATTCTGCAAGTCTGTGATTTGTTGTGGAAATTTCTAAGACCTAATCAGAAGAATGAGAGATTAAGCCATTTATGGAATATTTATGAATATGGATGAGTATTAAAGTTCTATGCAGAAATCCAACCTTCGGGGGGTTTATTATTTGAGCCAAAGCATAACGAATCGAGTTGACTTTCAACTCCCTTCATGTCCACAGAAGGGCATTTTTCCCAGAGAGCAACTCTCCCTGCAAGTATTTAAAAAAACACACGTCCACAAACGGAGGAGAGAATGAATGCTTTCAAATAATTTTTCATGCAACTCAAGTGTAGAGGCACTCAGGACTGTGTAATGTGTTTTCTTCTTTATTTTATATTTCTGTCCTAGTCATTGCACGCTTGAATGGCTGTTACTATGTTGGGGTGCTGGGAGTAAGCCGACATGGTCGAATAAAAAAAAAAGAAGTGTGGAAAGACGCAGCGGGAGAGCTCATTTTGCTTTGCTTGTTTTCTGTTCCGGTTGCATTGCTTCCGTTATAGCTTAACTTAAGAAGAATACATTTTTCTATCAGTCGCTTTGGAAAGGGTCCACACATAAGCAGTGTCATCACAGTGTGTGTAAAGGATGATTTCAGGTTGCAGCACAAATATAGCTCGCAGACATTCACACACACTAACTCCCACTGCTCCTTAAATATACTTGGACACACACTTGTACACACACTCTGAGACACACACTTATAAGACAATTCGCGCCCAGTCATCCAGAAATCACAAGGACGCCTGTCGTATTATTCGTCCTGGTTGTTTGTCTTTGTTTGCAGACCGGCTCATGATGCCCTTGGATAGTGATGACTGTTGCAAATGTGTCTGTGTGTGTTTATGTGTGTGTCTTTGCTCGCACAGCAACACTTGGAGCCATGGAAACTCTACGCAACAGTTGGAGTTCTGCTGGCTATCGACTTTCTGTCACTCATGATCTGGCAGATTGTGGATCCTCTGCACATTACGGTCGAGGTAAATCAGACGAGATCAGTTGTGTTTTATGGTGGCGTGGCATCCAGTGTCATCAGTCAGTAACGCAGTAATGAGACAGCGGGCTTTGTTAATGAAAACATTCTGTTTTGATTCATCTTATAATCAAAGAGCAAAGTCTGAAACAGCAATAAGTATCATGTTCTTTCACAAAGAACGCCTGAGCAGCAGTGCTATAACTGTGACATTTACGACTTGAATAATTGTATTATTTCCCTTTGATTGTCTAAGAGCTATGAGCACCGTTAAACCTACCCTGAGGCGTTGACTGTGGCAAAAAACATCAACTCCCTGCCTCATGAAACATTTATCATTTAAAGGTCCCATTAAATTGTTTAACTTCATTAAACTTGCATTAATCAATACACTCACTCATTTGCAGAGAAGACAACTCTGTTATCCACAAAGTCTGCAGCTCTGGTGTATTTCAGCCACTCAAGCTGATGTTTTGGATTTACAAAACCAACCAAAGTAAAGGACGAGGTCGTCAACATAGTATGAAGAATCAGATATTTTATTAAAAGAGAACTGGAGGGGATTTAAATGATTAAATTGCAAGTACAACCCATAATACTTACAAGTGTTCTGTTTTTTAAGACATCAGGTAAAGTGTAGTCACATCTATGAACACTCTTCTTGCTTCAATGTTTTCTCCTCTCAATCGGCCTGAATTCTAACACATTATAAGATATCCTTCGATATGAAAAGTTAGAGTGGCACACACAATATATACCTCTTTTACATAACATTTAATCACCTTTATAATGATTACAGTTGCCAGTTTACTCATCTGGCACATATAAAGTAATATGAGCTTTGATTTGGAGTCTTGATTTCTCCATCTGATATATACTGTGGCCCTGAAGTGCAAATCACAGCGGCAATTCAGAAATCACAACCGCAAATCAGAAAACACTACGACATTAACCAAACCGGAAGAAGTAGGTACCCTCAGGGGACATGACTCATTGCTGATTGGACAGGTCTAACCTGTGACCTGGAAGTGCATGGTTTATTTGCAATTGCCGTTGTGTTTTCTGATTTGCCGTAGTGTTTTGCACTCCAGGGCCACCGTAGATATATTTGAGTCTAGCACAAGCGGCAAACTCCGGTCTCAAACGATGAAGCCAATGCGGAAGTGATAGAAACTGCAATACATCGAAAATCCGCTTGAGGCAGGCTGCAGAAACACCGGAAACCACATAGATATGAATGGGAAAAAGACGATCTTTGCAGCATTAATAAACATGTTTACAGCCTGGTTCAAAAAACGGCTTGGCCCTACAACGCTAATCTCTCTAATGGCACACACTGTACGGGGGGTGAATTTTTTTCTAACGTGACGGTTAAGAAGATATTAAGATTATGAGTTTTGCCCAAATAAGGACATGACTGACGTGACTCCCGGTCGGGAACACACAGCCATTGGCTAAGAGACTCACACTACGTCACACTCTGCCTAGTTGAGTTCCGCATTTCCAATATGGCTGCTGCCGTCGATTTGCTTCAAAACAGCTCTCAGGAACAGATGGGTGATGTCACGGATACTACGTCCATATTTTATACAGTCTATGGTCTAGCATCTACTCTTGTGTGTACGATGGAGTATTAAGGCCACGTTATAGAAGATTTGAGATTTCAAGAGTTGTAAGGTTGTATATTTACAGAAATAAAGTTGTAATATTAGAAGAATGAAGTCATGGTTATATGCTGGATTCTTGGCCTATATGTTATTTTGAAAAGGAAGATGCTGCTCCAAAATATCATACTTAAATATGTGTTTCATTTATAACTGAATACTCAATCTTTCAGCACATCAGGGAACCGTAATCATAAATATCAGGGCTCTGAATCAAAAGAAAGCGAGACTATTCTGATGAAGAGCAGGCTAACACACTGAAAAAAATGTTGTGTTGAATCTACAAAATTTGATTATGGCAAGTTGTTGCATGAAATACATTTCTCTAAATCCAGATATATTTATTAAGTTAAATATCTGGATTTAGAGAAATGTATTTCATGCAACAACTTGACATAATAACATTTTTTAGATTCAACACAACATTTGTTTTCAGTGGATGCAGCCTGTGCACGTTTCTGTAACCGCTGTCTGTCCTCAGCTAACATCTTAAAATGATCCATGTTCTTCATTTTGGAGCACTGCTGCTGCTTCCTGTTCTCCCTCTACGTTATTATACACTAAGATTAATCATAATCTGTAATGACCACTTCTTTCTGATACAATTAAAGCTTCACTCTTGCAAGATTAGGATTATTCTTAAAACATGTAGTGCTTTAATCTTGTAAAATTACAACTTTATTCTAGAAATGTGAATTGTTTCATCCATAATATGACCCTAATCCTTCATTGTCCCTCTTAGCTCTAGTTTCTCGGTCTCCCAAACTCCTGATTGATATTAATTTGACTCCTAAATTTGGCTCTTATGATGCTAAATGCTAGGTTAATCAGCTAATTACTAACTGTGTCCATCTGCTGTTTGATGCTGCGTAATGAGAGTACAGTGAAGTTTAAAGCAAACAGCTGCTTGGAGCAATTGAAAAACAAAAGCATGAAGGCACAGAAAGAGAACAAGGAGTGAAGTTTAAAGGCTGAAACACCAAAACAAAACGCTGAAAGACGATAAAAAAAATCTACATGAAGCTTTGGGGAGCTGTTGAAAAAGCAGTGATTATTCCCTTTGCCTTTGGATTCATTACTTTGACTGATGCCTTTCATAGTCAAATGGTCCAAAGTTATGTTGATTTTGGAGCTGTTTTCATGACTTTAAAATTCTGACTCTGCTAAAAGGCCGTCAAAACCTTGACTGAGGTTTTAATATGCAGTGGGCTTTTTTCAGCTGTTACCAAGAGCTATACATCATCCTCATCAGCCCTTATCTGCGCAGTATTCACTGGAACTACAGTAGAAACCTTAAAGTTTAGAGAGCCATATTTCATATTGTTGGATACTCTTTTAATTCAGCCATCTTTATCTGACTTACGGGAGGGACCTGTTTACTCGAGGGGATGAAGCATGCATCGTCTGGGTCTTATGCTTACTCTGCATTCTTGCCTCGCTGTCTCATCTTTTCTTATTATCTCTCTCTCCCTCTCCATCCCTTTATCCTTCCAATTTCTCTCTTCTCGTCTTGTCGTCTGCCGTGTGAGTAGAAGTTCACTAAAGAGGCCCCTAAAGAAGATAAGGATGTCCTGATTCAGCCCTTGTTGGAGCACTGCAGCTCAGAGAAGATGAACACATGGCTCGGTACTGGTCTCAACTCCCTTGTGCTTCAATCCGTGTCTTTATCACTCTTCCCCCTGCTCTGGTTTTGTATTTCTTTGTCCCACACATGCACACATGCATACACATGTTCTCACTCTCTCACACACACACACACACGTCACTCTCATTCACTGTGAATTAAACAGGTCTCATATCACAGCCTCCTCCCTCAGCCCCCTGCCGCCCCTCTTACGTTTGATTCCTCTTTTCTCCCACTTTGCTTCTTTTTTTGGTCGGCCCACGCTCTCCCTCTCCCTCTCCCTCCCTGTCTTTCTCTCTTAGCGTGGCAGCTCTTATGAAAGTATAATGGTGCTGAAATTCAAATAATGTGGGTCACAAACTGGGCCATTGCCCCATAGCATTTCCTTTCAGAGAGAAGAAAAGATGGTGCTTTAATATCAGGCGGTATAAAGAAACAATGGACAGTCTGGAGAAGTGTCCAACTCACTCAGTCACAGATTTCTCTTTTCTTCTCTGCCTCACTCTCTGTCACTGATATATTCTCTTTATTCTGTCAGTCTGCCTTCCTCTGACAGCCTTTCAACATATTCCACCATCTATTGTAGCTACACTTGGTTTTCTACCACTGCACTCGCTCACACTCACTCTCTCAGTGGCTGCACTGAGCAGTACAGAGTCTCCCACACTAGAGGCAAGTATTAGCCTTGTTCGCCCATTCACCAGATCCCCTGATTATACAAATCCTTTAATGGGATTGTTATGTAGTTTTTTTGGAGCATTCTAGCAGGTGAGTGATACACTTGTTAGGCTTAGGAGAAACTTTTTTGGTAACAATGCTAACAGTGTCCATCATAGGCAATGTCTGAAACCACAAACTAACGTACAGCCTACTTCATACTCAAACAGTATGTACAGCATTTTGCTGAAAAACTTGAATATACCATAAAACTTCTAACTAACTTCCAACATCCCAATGAAATGCAGAGTATTTTGTGGTAGCAGGATGAGGCTGCACATTTTGAAAAATAAAGGCAGGTCTCAATTAGAAGCTTGTATACATTTACTGTTTCTCTGGTTGTGTGCACACTGAAGCATCTGAAGTTTTTACTTTCACTAAAACGCAACAAGTCGGGGCGCCGGTGGCCTAGCAGTCTAAGCACCCCACATACAGAGGCCACAGTCCTCATTGCAGGGGTCGCCGGTTCGATTCCCGGCCACGACCATCTCCTTCATGTCTTCCCCCGCTCCCCACTGCCCACTCCCCACATTTCCTGTCTCTCTTCAGCTGTACTATAAAATAAAGGCAAAAAGCCACAAAAAAAATAACATAACGCAACAAGTCAGATTTACTGATCACTGTAGCAGCATGGAATACTGTGCAGCTGTCGAGTTTGTACAACAGCAGCAGGGAAACGCTTCACTGATTTTAAAGATGGAGATAAAAGATAAAGCTAAATGTCAACTTCTTTTTTTCTTAAGTTAATGTTTTTGGGCATATTTGCCTTTAATGGATAGAACAGCTGAAGAGAGACAGGAAATATGGGTAGCAGAGCGTGGGGGAGGACATGCAGTAAATGGTCGAGGCTGGAATCGAACATGCGACCTCTGTGACAAAGGTTATGACCTCTGGGGTGCACACTTAGACCGCTAGGCTAATGGCGCCACCTAAACGACAAACTTTGTCCAAGGAAGACGGACAGCATAGTGGCGGGAGGAGGAGGGTTGATGATCAGCTGGAGCATAATATGCTCAAGTGAATCTACAGCACATGAGCATGGCATCAACTCAATCTGACCAGACAGGAGGCTGAAGAAATGTATGTCCGATGTGGACAGGAGGAAAAGGAGGACTTTACTGAGTGTGGTGGCTTTAAAGATAGAAAAAAAAAGCCTAAACAACAACAAAAATTTGCAGAGCGAAAGTTTTGTTAAAAACTTAACTTCATTTGTGAAGTTAAATTTTAATGAGTTATTAAATGCTATTAAAAAGAGTCACGATTGACAGCTCTGTTTACAAACGCAGCTCCTGTGACACTATGAGCTCCAGATCAGCAAAACAAAGCAGAGGTCAAACGAGTGCAAAGCAATTAACAAACACTGACACCAGACTCATTGAACTTTTCATAACAGCGAGCGTTCGCTTCAAACAAAGTAAGATGAATGTTTTTTAGCAGAAGGTGCAGGTTGTCAATACAGCTCTGTTATGGTTTCACTTTTGTGCAGAGGGTGGAGGTTGAGATGTGTCGTCAGTCTTAATACTCAGTCAGGGATCTACAAGACTCAAGTCTCTTGAACAGATCCGTTCCTTTACAAGAGAGGCCACACAACGTGAGGCAGACTAAGTCATGATTTACCTTTTTTATTGAACATAGTCTGTGTAACAGAAGTGGATGCAGCAATCACATTATCTAGTGATTTGGACACCTCTGTTCCCAAACTTGGGGAATCACATAGGGGATCGTTGTTTACTAAATGATCGTCACACTGTTAGGAAGACGACTTAAAAGTAGTGAGACATAAAGTCATTAAGAAAAAGATAACTGAGAGGAAGAAGAATTTATCATCAGTTTCCGTACAGTCATACTTATTTTTGTAGCTAGCCAACAGGCCCCCTGCTGGTCATTAACGGTAATGCAAATTGAAGAAAGCTACTTAACTTTTAATGAACGCTTGGACCTTATTTTATGTACAGTTTATGTATTAAAACCATCAGCTGTGAAACTGTTTGGATCTCAAAGATTGTTACTGTAGCATTAAGAACCAGACACAGACATATTTGGTTATTAGTTCTCCCTTCCTGTAAAAGAACTCAACATATGTCTCCTTTTTTTTAACTCCAACAATGTATACAATGTGCATGAAACACGGCTGTACTTTATTGTCTGTTCACGCTGCTTTCTCTCCCTGTTTCCTCCTGTAGGTGTTGTTTACGGCTACAAGGGCCTGCTGCTGCTGCTGGGAATTTTCCTGGCTTACGAGACCAAGTCTGTCTCCACAGAGAAAATCAATGACCACCGGGCCGTTGGGATGGCTATTTACAACGTTGCTGTGAGTCCAAAAAATAAACAACGCTATCACGCCTGTTTTTGGGTGCTGTTGACTGCTACTCTGCTTTCTCTGCAAAGAGCTTTCTCTCGCACACACAACAACATTAAAGTGGCAAGAAGTACACATTTTATTGCCCTATAGAACAAAATGGCTGTAGTATATCGTTGGGGGGTCAATCAATGCGACGAGCTCCATGATTGCTTTGTCTGGTGCTGTGATTTCTGGCTTTAAGAGGCAACTGACCAGTGTGAAGACATTCCTACTGCAAAATCCTAAAAGCTCTTTTTTTTAAGGGTTTTCTTTTTGCAGTAAAAGTTAATGGAGTTTATAGATAACTGTATTCCTCCCTTGGGTCTCTGAAGTGGGTTTCTTGTATTTGAGCAGATATCTGGTTAAATGTGACAGAGAAACACGTTGAAAAACACTTCCAATGGCGAGTTAAAAGTGTAATAAAGTTTAAAAAAACACACAACAAGAAGTGCATTGTGGGAACAGTAGAATATAAATGACAACTTTTCTCTAAAAAACAACCTCTGGAATGTGCTGAACATAACATACTGATGGTGTGGGATAAAATATTGAAAAGTACATGTTGGTATAATAATCAGTTTTACCATTACGAGACACAGAGATGGGCTTGTGTATAAAATATTCAAGCTTTTCCACAAGTACGCCTGGAGATTTCATTCTCTAAAAAGCTGATCCCTGGACGCATTTCTGTCCAAATCATTATACTGCCAGCACAAGCTGCCGTCTTGTATGAATCATAAAATGCGATGCTTATTGTGCCTGTGGTGCAGTAATACCGACAGTCGTATCTCAGGTCTCCTTCATGAAACGAGAATCTGTTCTCTGAGGGACTTCCCGGTGAAGAAAATGTTAAATGAAATCAATAAAACATGAAAATGTGATAGCAAATTTTTATTGTGCTGCGGTGCTCTGAGTGCTTTGGATTTTAGCCCTGGTACCAAGCATGTAATTCAATGTCTCACGTATGTGTGGGGAGAAATCTGTGTTTGGTCGGATAGAAATAGCCTTGTAGATTCACAGTATATCAAGCTGTTACTTTGCCTGATTGCAGGAATCTGTGAAATTTTTTTTCCATTTGGGCGCTAAGTACAGCGGTTAACTCCGCCGTCTGTCAAACATTTTTCCATGGCTCTTAATAGCAGGTGAATCATCTTAAACGGACGCACCTAGGATGCACTTTACACGGAAATAGCTGCCATTATGTTCACTTCAGCCACTTTAGACAAATACTCGCTGCTGTTTCCTGACACTCTTGACACAGGGTAACTTTGTAATTGCTGTAAAATGTCTGGGGAAAAAAGGTTTCTGTCACTTTAATTGCTACTAGGGTTTTTCTGTTTTGATCCAAAGCGACCAAACATTTCCCTTTTTTAAGTTGTTGGCCTCTAACAGTGTTTCGACTCCAATTTCTATCAATATATCAAAGGGACACACCTTAATTAGCATGCAAACATTTTTTCCACTTGTAGTTGATGGAAAAGTTTGAAGTAAATGGGTTGATCTCGCTCCTCTGTGACAAAAAAAGTAGATTTATCATTGATCATCATCACTCATGGTTATTTATGAGGGCATTAAATGCAGCCTGTGTGCTCATTTCATCACGCCTCCATAAAGTGCCACAAGTCTTATGTTATTATTTTATTTTACGATACACACATCTCATTTTTATGATGATGTCAATACTTAATGGTTTCTGTAAAGGGACCTCCTTCCTCTTTGCTAAGCTGTGAGCTTGAGGCTGTGATGAGATGACAACGTGGTGATTGTCAGCGTGCCGTCGCCACTTCACTCATGACTTTTTAATGCTGTTTTCACATGGGAGCCCTCCCCAGAATGATAAACAGATGCCTAATGCTTTTATGGATGGGATTTTCCTCCTGTCTCATCCTCTCGCTCACTTCTGCTCCTCCAAAACCCACTCTCATCCTCACCCTGCCCTCCCCTTTCTCTTCCACCTCACTCTCCCTTTGTTAAAACTCTTTTTTGTTTCGCTCTCTCTCTCTCTCTCTCTCTCTCTCTCTCTCTCTCTCTCTCTCTGCAGGTGCTGTGCTTGATCACGGCTCCAGTGACTATGATCCTGTCTTCCCAGCAGGACGCCTCCTTTGCCTTTGCCGCTCTAGCAGTCGTCTTCTCTGCCTACATCACCCTGGTGGTGCTTTTTGTTCCCAAGGTGCTCTGACTCGTCACTGACACCTTTTAAGAATCCACTGCACACAATAAAGAGCACACTCATATTGCAGTAAAAGCAAAGGTCAAACTTTCTGGTCTCAGTGTTAAAGAAGAAGGATCAGTCTGTCCTGCATGGTGCATAAAAATACACTTTTTATTGATCATGGTCAAAGACCAGCATTATGAAACTTATGAAAGAGCTCCTCTGCTAGACTGACTGTGACTTCAAAGAAGAAGGCTGATTAAAATGACATGAGAAAAATTTATTAAACTCACACTGTGGAAAACAACTTCTTACAGGAGCTTAGCAGACACAACTTCAGGAAAAAGAGTCATTAAGTAGCAAATAATGAAGAGATATATTTAAAAAAAGAAGATTTTAATCTGTTTCTCACTCACTACTCTCGTATTAATGGGGGAAGTTTGAGGCTTTTTGGAGAGTAGCTGCCGTCAACATATCGTGTCAGGAAAAAAAAATCATCTGGCATAAACAGAGTGAGATATTTTGGATGTCTGGCAGCAGTTACAGTGATTTGTTTGGAATGAAATGAGCTGCATAATGCACATGAGCACTGATGAAAACTGTGTAGACAGAAGAAAGAGTGCCACCTACAGATATCCAAACTTCACTTAACTGAAAATCCAAGAGGAAAAAGGAAACACTGCAACATGTCACATTTGTTTGATTGTTTGTCTTTTTCTTGAAGTGCACGACAGCAAACACTAAGCACCAAAGACATCACCAAAATAAGAGAGAAACTAAAGTTTTGCAGAATTTACTCAAGTGATTGGAGTATTTTTAGGTCTAGAGAAAAAGGGCTGCATGTATTAAAAAACCTGTTCTCACTAGCTGCATTATTCATTGAACACTCAACTCTCAAGGCCTGATTTTGTCTCTTATTGACTTCCTGTTCCTGTGGCGGTCCAGATGCGGCGTCTGATCACCCGTGGGGAGTGGCAGTCTGAGCAACAGGACACTCTGAAGACCGGATCGTCCACCAACAACAACGACGAAGAGAAATCACGACAGCTGGAGAGAGAGAACAGGGAGCTGCAGAAGATCATCCAGGAGGTGAGGACATTATATAAACAACCTTGTACATGCACGCATACCCCAGTATTACTAGTATATTATTCACATGCACTAACAAATACAAGGTTAGTATGCATTGGGAATTATCCTGGAGGCTGACATATGGGCCATATATGCTAATGTTTGTATGTACACGTAATATTCAGAAAGTATGTATAGACAGTATGGAGTGTGTGTGATTTGATTTTACACTCTTTGCATTGCAGAGTGCTTCCTAATATGACAACATAGAAAACAACATGACTCATTGTCACAACATTGTGGCAAACTGGCTGAGGCTTAGGTTTATGTTATTACGTTGTTCTTCATGAAAACATATCAGACAATATAACCGCTGTATGAAAACAGATAAGGTCAGGAGTCAAGAAAACTCAGGTTAAATCCAAACAAGTGAGCTCAGTGTGAAAACCATAGACTGTATAAAATATGGACGTATTATCCGTGATGTCACACATCTGTTTCTGAAGCTCTGTTTTGAGGCCAATCATCGGCGGCAGCCATATTGCTGCTGTCAAGCGATTGTAACGTAAAGAGGCGGGCTTTGAGCCTCCTAGCCAACAGCTACAGTGTTCCCTCCTGTCAATCAAGTCAGCTGTGCCTCTTATTGGAAAACTCATGATCTTAATATCTTCCAAAATTCACCCTCTGTACAGTGTGTGCCGATCGAGAAATGAGCTATCCAGACTACACTCGTCTTTTGTACCAGGCTGTAAACATGTTTATTTCTGCTGTAAAGATCAGCCTTTTTGAATTGGTGTGTATGTGGTTTCCAGTACTTCCGGAGCCAGCCTCAAGCGGATCCTCGATGAACTGCAGTTTTTAGCACTGTACACTTGTACAAGTTTTAACTTAATAAGGGCGTGGCTGACTTGATTGACAGGCAGGCACCCTGTAGCTATAAGCAAAAAGGCTAAAGGCCCGGCTCTTTACTGTACACTAGCTCAACAGAAGTTAGGTTGAGTTCAGCATTTCCAATATGGCACCCGCCGACGATATGCGTCTAAACAGGCACAGTCCATGGTTTTGACAATTCTCTGAGTGTTTTCTTACCTTTGAACTAGTAGACGGTCAGAATTTTCATTTCCATTTGAACGCATGGGACATTAGTGCTTCGAGAATCCTTAGTTTTCTATTCTATGAAGTTTGGGAGTAATAGTTGTTACCGTGTAAGAACTTGAGGGGATGCTTCATGAATAAAAAATGAAATAATTCATTGTCATAGCTGCCAGGAGAAGCAGCAAAGCATCATAATTTATAGGATGAAATCCTGCAAATGATGAGACCAATAATTTGGTATAAACCAGAATGGGTTAAGTATTTGATGAACTAAATGTCGCCCTGATGCAGAGACTACAGGTATAGATGCTGAACTGGGGTTGTGGAGTGGCTGTTTAAGTGTTGTTCTTACATGACTTTAATAAGTTCCGATTCTTCTGTGTCTGTAGAAAGAGGAGAGGGTATCGGCTCTTCGTAACCAGCTGGCCGAGCGTCAGGCTCTACGCAACCGCCGCCGACCCTCATCGGGCCAGAACCAAAACCACAACGCTCCACCGCCCACCTCCCAGCCGGACCCTAAGTCTTTGCTCCCACCGCCCGGCTACCCCAACCCCACCACGGACAATCACTCCCTCCCTCCCTCCTTCTCCAACTCCTCCAACCTGTACCCAGCTGACAGCAAGATGAGCCGCAACCACTGTCACAACAGCCAGATCCCGCTGCTGTACAAGTAAGCGAGGAGGCACAGATGTGGGTGAGGGGAGGGGAGGGTCTGGATCAATTGCACAGTGCACACGTGAGACACAAACACAATGAGTCACTGTGACTTTCACTTGTTTGGCTGAAAAGCACAGCGGTGAGTGACACTGTTTTTAAAGATACAATGTGGAAGCACAAAAAAAAAGTTCACAGGAGCGCTTTACACTCGGCAGCTTCTTGGAGGAGATCACACAGGCAACACCTGCCCGCCCTCACAGCTTGATCTCACTGTGTTCAACCCAGCAACGACCACAGCAGCGGCCACAAGCACATCTCAGACTCTCAGCACTCGAGGTCAAGTGAACGGATTGATCTCTTCATCATTCCTCTTCCTCATTCGTTCTCTCGTTCTGTTGTGGAGACGTCGGATCTGAAAAGTTTGTGTTTGTGTCTTTTGCTCTACACATTTGGTCTCTGGAGTTTGTTGACTAGACAAGCACATACAGTAGTGATTTATATTGTTCTGTAATTTTCTGACCTGTTTTGTCATGGAGTTGTTGTTCAATTATTTGTTTACTTTTTCAGGAGCGTTGTGAAAACTTGTCAAAGGGACGAAGCAATGTACAGTTTTCTTCCTCTGATCAGCAGCTCATAAATGATGATGTGCATTATAAAACAGCCATAATTTATAAAGGCCATTGAGCTGGGCATGTCTGTTGTAAGGACTGTGTGTTCACGTACAACACTGCATCTTAAAAGTCCAGTCCTTTACTGAAGTGACCCGTTTTTAAAAGGAAAAAATTATCCAAGCTTGCTCGTGCTGGAGGACACTTTTGATAGTTTTGCCATTTGAAAATAATGTTTTACAATGTATTTTTTGAGATTTGTGTTGTATCTCTTTATCAGAGCAGTACAGAAGTAGCCATCAAATGTATCCCTCCTCCTGCATCTGATTCTGATGCATTTTGCAGATATCATCATCACTGCAGCTGAGTCTTAAAGTCTGCTCTCATTTTTACTTTCAGCGTCCTGAAAATGAGAGCCAGTAAATATTTCTACTGCAGTGAAGTGTTGAGTTGTGTGGAGTTCTATGATGGCTATTTCTGTAGATATTCAAAGAAAAAAAGCACAGTTTTTTCCTCAAGATTTTATACATGGGACTCTGTTACTCGCCTTTTTTCATTTGAAAGGGATCTTTTTTTATGTTTCTCCATGACAGACAATCTGGATGGATGCTTCTTTCTTGCTTTTGTATTTTTCTTTCCCATTTTGCCTTCTGGGTAGGTTCGGTTGTACATGTATCAGAGAAGGATATATATGTGCAGAAATGTGACATACTGTATTTATTCAGCAGTTAATGTGGATGTACTATTTCATTCATGAGCTATATCCAGATTTTATAAAAAAGCAATGATACCTGAACAGCTTTAACAGCAGGTTAAAACAATACTTTGTCAGATATTTTTAAATCTCTATATTCAGTGTGCACTTTAAACTGAACTAAACTACGGTTATTCCACTTTACGTTTCTCTAATAAGTGTTAGCTCAGGGCTTGGAGAAGGACAGACACGGGACAATAATGAATGAAATAGGCCATATTTATTAACTGTGCAGTACCTGGATCAGATAGTGTAACATATGTATGCAGAAATCATTTAGGAAATGTTCTATTATCTTGCACATATATGACAATATACATGGATTTGGGGATATTTGTATTCACTATATCTAAGATCATAAATGTTAATATATTTCAGAGTATGTGTATGCAAATATATGGGTATCATAAATAAAATAATTGTTTTTCATTGGGTATTTTTGACAATTTTTTTGGATACTTTTTGCATCAAAGCAGGCAAGTCAAACCGAGAGGCAACCTCAGGTGTTCAAAAGTGAAGCCAATGCAGGCGCACAAAACTGCAGTTCCTAGCGTGTCCACCAGAGGCTAGCAGGGTGGTTTGTGAAAAAGTCCCAATTTAAGGTGACTCTATACTTCTATATTGTATCTGCCACAACCCTGTGCTGCATGTCTTCTCCTCTCTGCTCCCCTCTTGTCTTGTCTCTGTTCAGCTGTCTTATGCAGTAAAGCCCCCATAATGAACTTGGGAAAAAAAGATCTTTAATACCAGTGAGTCTTAAGAAGTGGTTTAATAACCTGGTATTTGAACTGGTAATGGTTAAGCATCTTTGTTTTAACCCTCCTGTTATGTTCGTTTCTCTGGAACAGCAATAATGTTCCTGGGTCAGTTTGACCCGGGGCATATTCAATTATCCAAAAGTGTCAGAACCCCAAAAAATCCCAATACACATTATTTTAATCTAATTTTTAACTTCATTACTAACCATTAAATCAAGATATGGTCCATTGGTGTTCTTTAATTCTTACAGATCATGTTTCAATGAGGATTACTCATTAAAATTCATGTTAAAACTTGTTTTAATGTACACTGGAAAGCCCCAAATATAAATACAATAATTTGACATGACATAGATTTGTGTTTATTTTATTTTACGTTTTGAATTTCTTATGAATTGATGTTGATAACCTAAAACGACACCTCTTCTGTCACATGCTACCCAGATTTTTATGCTGCATTTAGCTGGTTTGGAAGGCATATATTGCCCAAAATAGACTTCAAAAAGGATCAATTTGACCCGCAACATAACAGGAGGGTTAATTCAGTTTTTTTTATCCTTCTAATGACTTCCTGACTTCGATATCATACATGCATTTTCATACTTTAAGATTAATTAAGTGAATTACTTCTCTTGTCCTTATAGAGACAAAGCTTGTCTTAGACACTGTTTTCTTTGTATAACTAATCAAATATAAAAATCTGGTCTCCCCAAGAAGTTGCAAGTCAGCGATGTCATGTCTGCACTTTTTTGCAACCATGCTAACTCAAGTAGAACTTCTTAAACCTGGTAAAAACATGTGGTACTTCCTCGCAATTCACTGTAGTGTCATCTAGTTGTTACACAGTTTGCGTCTTGACACCAAAATCGATGTCAGAGGAGAAAAAGCTTGCTCTGCCAACAGATGGCTTGACTTGAGTGTTCGTCACTGACGGTAGGTTTTTAATTTGTCACTCAAATTATCAACTTTTCAAAGCAACTTTTTTTAAAAAGCTGCCTTGAAATCAGGCATTTGAAACAGTAAGAGAATCCTGTTGATGTTGATGAACATCCACTAGATGTCAGCAGTTATTTGTTGCTCTTTAGACTCACAATCACTTTCTGAGTGATTAACTCTGTTGGACTGATTATACTTGACAGTGAGACATTATATCTCTCCCCATGTTGGCCTCCAAGAGTCAAAGAGCGGATAAAAAGCCAGAGGAAGAGATCATTAAAAGAAATCAGGATGTTGTTTTCAGCACAATGAGCAGCTGCGAGGGCCGATGGGAACCTCGCCGCTCAGACAATAAGTGGATGTTTGAGGTTAAAAAGAAACTAAAGGAGACAGATTGCTCCCAAGTACAGGCAATATTTGTACAGAGTGTGTTTTTAGAAGATGACAATGTGATGAAACCAGCTGTGCCACAGTCCCATGATCCCACAATACACATTTTAACATTGTATGCAGTCAGTCACACACACACACACACACACACACACACACACACACACACACACACACACACACACACACACACACACACACACACACACAAACATACTCCTGTGTCATGTCTCTTTCCAGCTGACTGAAAATGAGGTATGTGGTAATACGGGGAAGGGTTTGGTGGTGAAGGGGAGGTACTGGTGTGTGTGTAGGAGAGAAAGGTGGTGGTGGTGGAGTGAGGGTGGGGGGTGTCATTGGGGAAAACCCGCTCTGGGCTGAGGCTTCTGCGGGCCTCCACCTGACACAGCACTCAGCAAGACGCAAAAAAAAAAAAAAGCAGGAAATTCCCCTCGCCTTGTCTGATCTTACAGAGGAAGTATTTGCTGGCTGTGGAGGAATTTCTCTGAGACTTTTGCCAAATAATGGACTGAGCTCTCTGCAGTGTGTGTTTGTGTGTTTGTGTGTTTGTGTGTGAGCTGGAGCTGTTTGCCAACTCAACTCCAAAGTTCTTTTTGGTAGCTCAGAAATATGAAATCATCCTTTGTGAAGATCGTGACTCCTTTTTGTCCATTTTTTTTGCCCATTTTATTTAGTTTATGTGCACATAGAATATATAAATACAATCCTAAACACCTCATCCTAACAGTTTAAATAAAAATAAATAAAAATAAATACATACAGCTTTCAAAAATACAAGATAGCAGATCTGTACACAGTCCTTGTACCTTAAACTCTCTTGTGCAGAGATGTGTCGTCATCTGTTACGGCAGAGAAAGTCCGGCTTACTACAATCTCAGGTCAGCATAAATAATGTACAAAAAAAGTGCCTAAAGTAGGAAATAATGGTGCAAACTGTTACAGTTTATAGGACTTCTTTTTTTTTTAAAAGGCCTGTTAGGCTAAGAGCATTATCTCCATTGGGATTTAAATCTTTCTCCATCCCCATGAGGATGAATACAATTCAAACAATTCCCACCAAACGACATAAAAGCTAAATGTATGGTGCAATAAAGAGTTTTTTTGTCTTTCTTTTTCAAAGTGCGAACACACCAAAGAAGGTCTTCCCCTCGTCGGTCTCCAGCTCTGATAGCTGGTTGGTTTCCGTCCACAGTCTGTCTCCTTGGTTCAGCTGAAACACGGCGCCCAGATAAACTGCGTTGTACCAGCCCTGTCCTGAGCTGGACCCATCCTCCTGAGCCGTGTTCTGGCACGCCGACCTCACCGCGCTCATCAGAGACACATTGCTGCCAATGGAGTCCGAGTAGCGCCAGATCCTGTGGCTGAGCGGTGTAAGGCGTTTTCCCGCCCCTCGATCCTCATCGCCATCGTTGCACGAGACTCTGAACGACGCCTGGCTGTAGACGAAGAAGAGGCCGTTCTGTGGGATGACGATCTTGTTGCTCTCCAGTCTGAAGCCGCCTTGAGCGAACGCCTGACCTTGACCGTTCTTCCACTCAACTTGATTTGTCCGGTCATCCTCATCGTAGCTGCCTGTGAGCACACCAAGAGGAAGCAGAGGTTTCAAACACGAGTCAAAAATTAACAGGTGTGTAGTCAGCAAAGTGAAACGAACGATTGCATTAGGCTAATGAATAACTTATGCAACAACTTTCTTTCAGAGCTCCACTGTAACACACTTCTATCTGCAAATATCACACAAGAACAAAGCTGAGATCATGAGCCCATTGTTTGCTGAAGGTAAGCTGTGACTCACCCTCTAAGTGGATTGCTGCCTTTGCATTGCTGCCGATTCTCTTCAGGGCGTCGTGGTGATCTGAAAAGAGAGGACAAATGTGAGCTTTTCTGAAAAAATCCTCAAAAAGACTCAAATAAATCTCTGAAAACCTCTCATTGAGCACCCACGCATGTAATCACCTGAGAACGCGAACCTATTTAAATAATCCTCAAAAGGCTCCAAATGTTCCCACAAAACCTTCAAGTACTTTTAATTTTTTCTCAAATGAGCACCAGTGCATAAAATCACCTGTATTCTCAGATGTGTCCATCGTAGTGTGTGCTTCTTTTTGGCCTGATAGTATCTGTAAGGAGGGAGAAATTAAATTAGAGACATAAAAACATACATTTGCTGTCCTTTTTTAGAGAAAATTAAGCATTCAAAATTGCTCCTTACCTTCATTTCCGGCCGGCCATTCCAATACCAAGCAAACAGCAGGACACCCCCGAAACAAAGGGCCACAATGAGAAGGGCCCCGAACAACTTCCACATCCATCCTGTAGATGATTTCTTCTCCACCAAGACCACTGTCCTCTCCTCCAGAGCCATCTCCACATCACCTGGTGGGGTTGTGTAGGCCACCATCATTTGCACAACTCTCAAGTCTTCACAGCTCTCAGGTTAGAATTCACTTCAAACTATAGAGCCGCAGCTGGATGCTCTGTGCTGCTACTTCTCTCTTTTGTGTTTGCTATTGTGTTGGAGTGAATGTCTGCCAAAGAGCTTGTAGTATTTATGCTGTGGCAGCTGCTTCAGCAGAAGGGAAACTCCAGTGATGTCACTCTGTAAGTGGAGACAGGGTGCAGAAGGCAGGAGGCAGTAGCGGCTGGGCCGGGCCGGGGAGAAGGAAAGAGAAGTCACAGAAATTTTCAGTGGAGTTTTTACCCGACGGGAGCCGCGGTTTCAGGATGGGAAAGTGCCATTAACACACACACACACACACATGCACACACACACACACACACAGCCATGAACACAAACAAACACATATTGAGCTCATTACAGACCAGAGCCACCCACAGAACGAAGGATCAGTGTGTGTGTGTGAGGTTTACTCATAAATCCACGACTCACCAACAATTTGAGGTTACATCTGACCAGATGTTTACAAATACCACAAAAATGTGAGTTTGTGTCAACAAGCCACTTGTTAATCACCTATTTTGCAACCCTTAACTATGACTTCCTCTGTTTAGCATTTGTTAGCACTATATAAACATGGATTAAACATTTAATAATACCCTTAAATGTTGCTATTAACTTATATCAGGACAGTTTTTGTTTATGCTAAACTGGCTTTATTGAATCACATCTTATGTTGTTACAGATGTGCTTTATTATAGAATGATAATAAATAAATCTGATTAATCTCCTGTTTAAACACCTATGGGTGCTAAAAGGAGGGGTTGTAGCAGCTAAAACATAAATAAGTAAATACATTTATATGCTAATAAATACATTTTGTGTATGAAATGGTTGATATGGACGAGGTTTAAGGTGTATGTTTTAATATGTAACCTTATAAACAACAAGGATTAAATAAGCAAAACGAATCGCCAAACACAATAAATATTAAAGGGATGGTTTGATTCAATGCAAGTGTATGAACACATACTGTATGTGTTGCCTCTACAAGTAGTTAAAAAATGAACAGGCTTTCTGACAGCAAAGTAATGTGCTGAAATATTTCTAAACAGAGCGTTCACTTACACAGACCTAAATGTAGCTGTATAGCCTAGCTTCCATGCAGTGGTGGACAGTAACAAAGTAAATTTACTTGAGTACAGTACTTAAGTACATTAATGAGTATCTGTACTTTACTTGAGTATTATTTATTGGAGGAACTTATTACTTTTACTCCACTACATTCAGAAGACAATTATTGTACTTTTGACTCCAATACATTTCTATCAGTGCTCTAGTCACTCACTACTTTTACTTTGAAGTCAGCTCATGACTTTCCTTCTCTGAAATCTGATCCCTAAGACAGTAAAATGTGTTTGTGTAGTTCTGTTTGTCTCAGTGGTTTAGTCATACCTGTATATCGTGCATCTCCACTGTTGAACATGGAGCAAACACAGAGCAGATTTCACTAAGACCAGGCAGTTCATTTAGAGGTGGTAATGATGTCTGTAATTCTCCATCTGAGCTCCCATGGCCATATCTTCAGTCCCTGTTAGAGGTTTTAGAAATGAAGAATGATACATATCGTTTGAAATGTTCTCCCTGTTTCCTACTCTGCCCAAACATACAAACATTCACTGTCCAACCTGAGAAAGCGTGTTGAGCTACTTAACATTTGTTTCATTCCTGATGAACATTTCAAACTAAGTTGTCTGTGCTTGGAGTAACTTAGTTGCTGTTTTTATTCCATGGTATAGTTTTAGAGATTTCAAGTAATGTTTTCTAAATAAACATAATGTAACTGAATGTACTCCTATGTAGTCTTGACTGCCATCATGCTTTTTTGAAAGTTTTGAGATATTTTAAAAAGTATTTTGAATACTTAAGTATTTTTAAAAGCAAGTACTTCAGTACTTTAACTAAAGTAATAATTTGACAGAACAACTTTCACTTGTATTGGAGTAATATTTGACATGGAGGATCTATACTTTGACTTAAGTAAGGAAGCTGTGTACTTTGTACACCACTGCTTCTGTGCCACTTCTCTGGCCCGTCTCTCAACAAAGGGGGCGGGGCTGACCAGGATCACCTGTAGGTAATACCTTAAAAGCATCTCACAGATCTCCACTTAAAAAAAAGGAAACAACTCTCTAAAAGACCGGCTAAACAAAGGCTTAAATCATAAAAAAATAACATAATGTGGATTTTGATGCTATTTTCAGTTTCCTTGGGACATCTTAAAAACCCTAAAAAACACAAATTGTTTCTGAAAACTACCTCGGTCTCAAAAGAGAAAACTGTTTGTATCAAAACTTGGCAGCTCTGGTCTTTCTGTTTCAGAACTGAGGTGATGCAACTGAGCTCAGTAGACTTGACAGACTAGTTTTCACACTTCTCCTCACTGTTTCCCTCTTTCACTTTCTCACCTGACTCTCACACAACATACGAACTGTGTGTACTTTTTTTTTTCTGTAAAATGTACCTGTAATGACCAGGGAGTTCAACTTTCCTTCCCTGCTGTCACAACACTCACACATCCCTTTCTCATTCAGTTTCCCCTGTGATTGATTTGAAGCCTCGGTTTGTTTGATCAGTGCACTGTATGTGTGTATCAGTATGTGTATATGTGTGTGTGTTTCCTGTCAGGACTGAAGTATCATCTGACTGGTACACTTCAGTATAACGTGCATGGATGTATGTCTGAGAGTGTGTGTGGGTGTGTGTGTGGGGGGGGTCTGGAGCTGACTGTCACTCATTCCAACATCTTATCACGAACCGACCGCAGGATGTAGCAGGATGACATCATGGCCACCATCACCCTAAGCACCCACATGACACAGAAACAAACAAATAAGCACATGCACCGGCTCGCTTCAGTACCTCCTGTTCACTAAGCCGCCACTTCTCGATTATTCATAAGAAGATTCCCCGGATAGACTTTCGGTTATGACATCCGCCAACCTCTGTACTCCGACTGTACGCAAAGCTCAAATACTTCTACAATCCTGACTTTAGTTGTGATTTAAAGATCAATACAGACGTCTGTTTAGTATATGTTGAAATAAAATAAGGAGATATATCAGAGGATTTCTCCTCTCTGTAGGTTAAAAAACACAGATCTCCAAATTAAGAATTATTATGGCTCAAAGTGAATTTCCAGTTCATGTGAAAAGATTGCCAAATTTAAAGAATGAATTTTGTATCTTAACCACAGGTAAATAGGAAGTGTGGATAGCCACAGTGAGGCTTTTTATAAGCCTTGATCGATATACATATACACACACATATAAGCCAGAAGTGACCATATGTGGTCAGACGGTCAGGTTCAGTGACTCAAATCAGCCGACACCTAGCACACAGCTAGCAGCACACAGTTAGCGGCCCCCAAATGCATCCACACCTTTGATTAAAGATCCTGTCATACACGTGGAAAAAGAACCCTGCGTTCAAGACTACACAAACTGGGTAGTTTCAGCTCCACAGCAGGATCCAACTATGAACCACTGCTGGGTTGATTTAACCCATGAAAATTAGTTAACCTGTTAAACACAGGCTGACTGGTTAAATATATTGAAACTAAACCCCGGTTTATTTGAACTATAATGCTGGGTAAGAACTACCACACTTAATAATTCTCAACTCAACTCACCTTCATTAATAAAGCACCTTTCATACATACAAGCATGCAGCCCAAAGGGCTTCACAAAAGTACAGAGACAGAAAACAACAAAAAAAGGTAAAATAATAATACGATATTATCATAAATAAAATAAATAAAATCAGTAGAATTGATGAAATAAGTAAGAGTAGAAAGCAAAATTAAAAATCAGATGAATTGAAAAGATCAGATAAATACAAGAAATTAATAGATACAAAATAGTAAAGATAGATTATTGTTGTTAAAAATGATTATATGCAGATATTATAATATAATGTTATTATTGTAATAATATAATTTCAATAAAAATATCGTTTAATATAATAATTACATATTTTACATCAGCTTCAAGTTCATTTTAACAGAAATTATGGGTACATATTATCAAATTAATATGGTTTTATATTTTGATTAATTTTCTGTAAAATACCTTTATAAATTGGGTTTGAAAAAAAAAGTCTATATAACAACAACACAGTCATGATTTATACTGTATGCCATGTAAAATGAATCACTTTAACATGATGGTTTATAAGAGTTGACTGACTTCAGACTCAGCCTCAGGTGGTCATTTCAGGAATTACAGCTTTTGGCAAGAGTGACTTCAACTGGTTGTCCCTATCTTGTGTTTTTTATTGTATTTTTTTTCGTGATCCAGAAGTGACCATGTTTGGACAGATCAAGTTTAGTGACTCAAATCAGCTGACACCTAGCACACAGCTAGCAGCTCCCACACGCATCCACACCCTTGATTCATCATTACTGTAAGTCGTCATTTGAAAATGTACCCTAGGACAATTGATACAATATTATTAGTCATACTTGAGTTATCCTTACTAGAGTTATATTTGCAGTATGGGTATTTTCACAGTTACTTTTATCATTGTAGCCATGAGTTTGTATTATCTATTGTTGCTGTTGTATTGTTGCTGAACTGTTTCCATCTCTCTGAATCCGCGTCTTCCTCTATTCCTTATTCTTGATCACAGTCGAAGATGGTTGATTCTGATTCTGTTCCAGGTTTGTGACTGTGAAAATTAAGTTATACTTTGCTGCTGTTGCTAGGTGCTCGCTCATTGGTGAAGTTCTTCGTTTTTAGGTAGTGTACTGAGAAGTGCAATCTAGTCCTTGAAAGAGTCCTTGTTTGGCGCTTAAATAGAAATTCATTGAGTCTCTGTCCTGAATGAGGAAATGAGATGTAGGGACCAAAACTGTATTTGTAAAATGTATTTAAATTCTACCATAGAGTTGAGAGTTTAAGTATGGTGGTTTATAAGGACTGACCATAGACTGTATAAAATACGGACGTAGTATCCATGACCTCACCCATCTGTTTCTAAAGCACTATTTTTTTAGGTCAATCGTTGTCAGCAGCCATATTGCTGCTGTCGAGTGATTGTGACGTAAAGAGGCGGGCTTTGAGCCTCCTGGGCAACAGCTACAGTGTTCCCACCTGTCAATCAAGTCAGCTGTGCCTCTCATTGGAAGACTGGTAATCTAAATATCTTTGAAATTGCCGCGTTAGAAAAAAATTCACCTATGTACAGTGTTTGCCGATTGAGAAATTAGCTATTCAGACTACACTTTTTTTTGTCCTAGGCTGTAAACATGTTTATTTCTGCTGTAGAGATCGGCTTATTTGAATTGGTGTGTATGTGGTTTCCGGTACTTCCGGAGCCAGCCTCAAGCGGATCCTCAATGAACTGCAGTTTTTAGCACTTCCGCATTGGACTCATATTTTTAGACCGGAGGTTGTCGCCTGGGACTGACTCACTTTTGGGGGCTGCCTCAAGTGGCTAGTAGAGGAACTGCAGTTTTTCGGGGTTCTTCACTTTATTTTCTGACCCACAGAGGTTGCTGTGTGGTATTTTCAGCCATGAGATTCCTATAGATAGTGAATTATCATATTTTGGAGTGTTAAGAGAGGAAATTTTGATAAGAAGGGATCCCTGTCCCAGCAGAAGTCTGTGAAAGGGAGAAACGAGTAAATTAATAAAGCTTCCTTATTCATGGTGTCATGTATGCAAAAAGATCAATCAAAGGACAATGTGGGAAAAATTCACTAGACTAAGAAATGTATCCTCAGCTCTCTTTTCTTTTGTAAAATATACCAACAGTGTTATAAATGAAAAGTGACAAATAAACCCAGCTCTGAGTTATGTCTGAATGTGCTGTGCTATTACCCGTCACATCACACTCTGTAATTTGCATCATTCCTTACAATCTGCCGAGCCTTTCCAAACTGTCAAACAGCAAATTTCCCAGCCAGAGGTCATACGTAATATGTAACTCACAAACTCCCACCAGACTCCTGTAGGAGACAAAAACCTCTTTTCATGGGAAATGTAACACTGGAAACTAAACCTTCCCATTTTCAGCCTTCATATCTGAGTGCCCTTTCCTTTCCTCTCTGTGTGACTGAATCAGTATCAGGCTTTTTCTGATCGCATGGTGACATATCCCCCACATGCAACCCACCCCTCTGATATCGTGAACACTCTGGAAAATAGCCTCTTTTGTTCTTTACTGATTTTGCTCAGGCATTGCATCATGAAATCTCCAGATTGTGTGGTCATCACTGCGCAGTGGAGCTCAGCCGACAAGGATTACCTCAGGGCAGAAAGGAAAGGAAGGAAGAAGGAAGGGAGGGGAAGGACGGTGGGAGGCCAAGGAGGAAGGAAGCTATTGTGAGCGAACAAGATGCCTCATTTATTTACTAAGTGGATTTCAGATTTGTCTGGTGACACAATCACAGGTGTGGATGTTTAAATAAATAGGACGAAAATATTGAGTATCTTTAAGGTGTGCTGTGAAATTGGAAACAGAAACCAAAGCAGTTTTGTACCTGGCTGCAAACAAAGTAGGGCATCTTAAAATGAGTGTATAGGGATTTACTTGCTTTTTTGGCTGTTTGAGGAACTACAGGTCTCCATACTGCGATAGCTAGTATGGAGGTGGATGGTTCTGGGACGCTTACTGCTGAGCCTCCCAGAGGTGTCGTGGGCCAAACCTGACAAAGCACCAGTGAAGGGAGATGCCCCATTGTAAACCCAGTGATGTACTCGCTCTCGTTGCTTATCTATCTCCGTTTACCTTCATGCTTTGGTGATGGGGGGCTTGAGGAGACATGTAGTAGGTTATATTATTTATCAGTACAGCCTAGATATTGGGATGAGGACACAGAGGGGAGGAAGTGAAGGAAGGAAGCTGCCGTGAGCAAACAAGATGCCTCAGTGTGATTTTCAGGTTTGTCTGGTGACACAATCACAGGTGCAAGTTTTAAAGAAACAAAGAATCCACATCAGAAGGTTTTGGTTACTGTCTCATCATTCCAATCGTTGGTGTTGCTGTGTGTGGTTATGGAGGGAGGTGTTGATGTGTAGGGAAATAAACTGGGTTAGATGAGGTTTAACCTCAGATACAAGGTGGCTTACGTAGCAACAAGACTGTGTAGTCTAGTTTAAATTCCTACGGTATTTGTCAGGAGGTCATTTTAAATAACACATCAGATTCTAGGTGCCAATTTAGGTTGGGATTTTACATTTTCTTTCTGTTATTGTAATGAAATTAAGCTGATTCAAATCTCAGACAGACGGTTTTCAGGGTCAAAAAATCTATTAGACTAAGAGATCAGACATACATTTGCTTGATTTAAAAGCCTTCAGATAATTATCCAAAAGTAGAAGGAGAGAAGAGAGCTGCTGTGCATAATTTGTGTGTCTGTCTGTGTTTAAATGCAAAATATGTTTTAAATGTGTGGTTGGCAGGCCTCCAAAACAAATAGCACACACAGAGTGAAGCCTGCTGAGGGTCGATCTAACAGTCCTCAGAGGTTAATTAGCTGTTTGAAAGCTCAACTTCCTCATCCGTTGTGTTTTGGACTTTCATTGGTAGAATTTACACTAATTTAGGATCAAAATGAACCCTAATTAAAACCCAGAGAATACATAGGGATTTGTCTAGTTGGAATAGCATCTGCATTTATGATACAGAAAAAAGAAATCCACTGAATTTGAAATAAATCTTGAGTTTTTATGTCACTTGTGCCTTCATCTAAATCATTGTTTTCAACAAGTTAACTTCTGAGGTCTGGTACCATGAAATACAACTTGTAGAACTTGTTTAAAGTGCTCAAAATATCACTTAAAACTTCAACAATATTACACAATAATATTACTTGAAGAGAAAATTGACACTTTGAAGTAAACATCCGTCACAAACAGACTTCCTGCTTCAACTTTTACCCACTCTGCTTCCTGTACAGTATTCTGTACTATCACAGAGATCAACAAAGATCCCTCAGGTCAGTACAGTCCACAGCAGAACAGATTCTTGTGTTTAATTGGAGCAGACACTCACAATTGAGGAAAATTCAATAACTTGTATGTTAGCCTTTCTTTCTCTACTCTACGTATCCGGTAAAATACGCAGCAGGAGCTCGCATTCGTCAACAAAGCTGTCAATCAAATAACTGATGAACCTAAATGTCACAGAACAATCAACACTTTGACATGAATCAGCTTGATGAGACCTGACTACAACGACAGAAAGCATGTGTGAGAATAATGTATTCAACATGAATTTTAATTTGATAGTTTGACCCACGTTTCTTCTGTAAACATGGAGGAGGCGGGGTTTATTACCTATACTGCAGACAGTCACCATGTGGGAGCTCTAAATGTTTTGGCTTCACTCAGTAAATCAGTTGTTCTGTCTATTGTTTTGTACAGTTCATGGTGTTCACATAGTAACAAATCGATAAGTTACATGTCTACGAACCTGACTGATGAACATTTAAGTCCAAACTATGATGCTTTCTACCTGAAGCAGAGCTGTTATCTTGTTATTATGTTCTTTTTGCTAATTTGTTATGTATGTATTTTTTCTCCTTCAGCACAACATAGGCGCCAAAACCCTGACCCCTGACACACTTACATTATGACACATCCTCCTGCTGATCCCTCACACACTCACTCTCTTGAATCATATAAATTCTCATGAATGAGAATGCTCTTAACAGTGTGTGTGTGTGTGTGTGTGTGTGTGTGTGTGTGTGTGTGTGTGTGTGTGTGTGTGTGTGTGTGTGTGTATGTGTGTGTGTGTATACATGAGTGTGTGTGTGTGTGTGTGTACATGAGTGTGTGTGTACATGTGTACAATATGATGTTTTAATTGTGACATTCCAAGGGACTGCAGTTGTAAATTAGCTTCAAGGTAACTCTGGTACATTGCACCAAATGGTAACATTTATGTTCATATTGTTTATGGTCCCTTTATAAATTAAAAAAAAAAAAAGAAGTGGATGGTTTCTTTGTTTGTTTACTCTGTCTTTTTTGTTTTCTTCATTGTTGCTGTTGTCTTTTGAGTTTTCTTGTTTTTTATCTCCCTGCATGACACAGTCACATTTAATGTCTGTTCCTGTGCAGCACTCTGTTTCCACAAACGATCCATACTGAAATAAATCAACAGCTCTATGATGGATGATCATTGTTCATGTTCAGACATTTGTGTTTTTCAGAGAATTAAGCCATTTTTAACACCTGGCCCCACTTTTCCTTCTGTGCCACCTTGAGTTTGATATTTGTGGTTTTAAGTGTAATGTCGTGACAAATACAGGATGGATCGCTCTAGAATTTGCTAGCCTGTCTGACCACTCAAAGCACTTTTACATACTATTCATCACATTCACCCATTCATACCCATTCACTCACTGATGGTAGAGGCTGCTAATGTAAGGAACCATAAATTTTAGCTGATCTCTCATTCATACACATTCACACACCACTGAACAACAGCAGGAGCAATTTGGGGTTCAGTGTCTTGCTCAAGGACACTTCGACATGTGACTGCCAGAGCTGGGATTGAACCGCTAACCTCCCGATTGTAAGACAACCGACTAACCACTGAGCCACAGCCGCCTTGAAGGCCTGATTGCTGCAGCTGTAGTGTCAAGATATAATCTCTGGCAAAAACCTCACCTAGCTGACGAACCATGGAGTTCTCAGATGATAAGACTGAATCTTTTATAAGTGATTTGTAACATTTTGAGAGGCACAGACGAATGATGTTTTCCCCAGAAACCAGATTCTCTTAGTTTGTTCCAGCCAGTGAATCCCTTCATACTGCTCCGTCATATCATTCAGTCTTCTAACAAAGACTTTGATCAGAACATCTTTCAAATCGAACAGCAACAACACCGATCAATAGGATTCTAAATCAGAGGTAAAATCCATCCTGCCTGTGTGAGTCAGTTTAAGTCGGAGGTTGAACAGATGCAGTTATTATGACTAAGACAATTTCGTTGTGACTCAGATAGACAGCACTGTTACAGTAGGGTTCACCATCTGTGACCTTTAAGGACTCAAAGTGCAAGCTCTTCCTCAGTTTCACATCTACACTATCTGACTTTTAGCAGAAGTTGTGGTAGGGTGCCTTGCTAAAGGACATCCTGCCTGTGTTTCTTGTGAGAATAATAGAAAGGTTGTCAGATTTAACCTTTAGCTGGGTTTAATTTTCTCACTTCAATACTGGGTTACTTCTCTAATAAATGGGCAACAATTCCTGCATTTCATATATTTAAATCTTGTCAGGTGATTCCTCCCACGCTTGTTTCCATGTTATTGTTTGTACTCACAGAGTTTGACTGGTTGGTCTAAAAAGTTTGTTGAATTTGTTTTTGCAAATAACGGAGATTACATTGGGGATTTTTTTATCCCTATTTCTTCATCATCTGGGGCACTTCTCTCCAATACAAAAAAGAACATGTTCCCTCAGACAGTTACCTTCATCACATGATGAACAGATGGTTCAAGCATAACGTGACTAAAGCTACAGAGAATATACGGAAAATACAGGAAGTACACCCCGTCACCATGACTTGAAGTCAGATGATATGACATCTAAGAATATCATCACAGACATGACAGAGGAAGACATCCCCTCATAATATAGTATATAATAAAAAACATTAAAATATACGTATATCTATTAATAGTGTCACGAAAAGGAAGTGTTAGTGAGATATTAGGAAGTGGAATTATTTACAGTTTTCACTCACACCAATGCTGATGTTATTTTGATTTCAATATTAGTAATGAGAGGAGGAAGAGGGCTTGAGGGCCTGTGTCCACTAATACCATTTTTGGTGCCAGCTTTGCCCATGACTTCACTTTCAGAGCTTCACTGACACTTACTGTTGCTAGGTTATGAAAGTTGTACGACAACACTTCTTCCTGTAGTAGTGACCTTTAAGTCTTGATATAGTCTTGTCATAGCATTAGCTGTAGCTCTGGACCTGAAAACTGTACCTCAGAAAAACGAGTGTGGTTAGTTTCTTCATACAGAGCCTCTCTGATGTTGTTGTTAAAGCTGATATCAGAGGTCCCACACCCTCTTGATTTTTATCTTAAAAGTTGAACTGTTTTCAACTGCAAAAGCGAGTGCAGTGACTAAAAACAGCTGAACAGCGTTGGTTTCAAATGGAGGCACTACCGGTCCAAAACAACGCTGTTAGTGGACACAGGCCCTCATGCATAATTTGAAACATTGTGGTGGTTATGCTTCTTTCCACAGAATGCTTGAGTCCATTCCAGTTTTTGTAAAATATTTGACTTTAAAAATGTATTTGTTTTTTTTGCCTCCTGTGAACATGTTGCTGTAACACTATTACTTATTTCAGGGATGGTTAAGATACTATACATTTTTTAGTGATATCAAAATGAATCCATTGAGAAAATATACAATGCAGGTGTTTATCAGGGATTGAAGCAAACATTAAAATGCACATATACAGAAGTCTAAAGCAAGAATGTTAACCCTTTTATTTTCTTTACTCAAAGCTAAAATGAAACGGCTGCAGAGTGCTTTTTGACTCTGCATATTTTGTATTTCCTTTATAGGAAACAGGAAGCTCAGATGGCCCTGTTGCAGATTTGAATAACTCTCACTGAAAAACACAATAATAGTGTTACAACTAGTCTAGGCATGTTTCATTGGATGCCACATTTATGCAATCTCCTCAAAAAAAAATGTGATTCCAGAAAATTACAAATACAAATGACCACCAGAGTAACCCATATGTGATTTTAAAAAAGGGTGGACATCTTCATTATCATTGTGGTGACTCCAAGTGAGAGTTTGAGATACTTTTGTTTACGTGAAGATTTTTACAAACAAATCATGAAGAGCTCACAAAATGTGATTCATTATCATTGATATGATTAGCTATTAGTTAGTGAATTAGCTGAGCTTGGCCAGCTGGAATATTACAGTACTGCTCATGTATTAATATGTTAGTTGTATAAAAGTTTACAGAGGTCTCTCTGCTGTAAGGTTGGTGCTTTGACTTTTTTTTATTAGATGTGTTCATATTGATTCTGAACCTCTTACTTCAGCCAAAATTATTAATATACAGGAGTATTTTTACAAATAAAAAATTACCACTTTTAACTCACTGATGGATCTTGTGACGTCTCTGTCCTGTTTAAATTAGCAATGATTACCCCCTGTAAAGGCACATGGCCATAATTTGACTTTAAAAAGTGTTGGTATATAAATTTATTTATAAAGTTTGTGGTTTTTGTCACTTTAATTTGGTCCGACAACTTTGGCCAAATGAGCAGTTATAGTAAAATGCCTCGAAGTGCTTACTTTTATAACACAAAAGAAAGATGGAGGGGATCTGGTTGTCCTGGACATTGAGTATTATGATATAAAAACCATTAAACCATTAAATAAAGTAAGACCCATCATCAGAATGTGTTGTTGCTAAATACTAATAGGACAACAAGGAATTAAATGGAGAAATGTTTTAGCATACAACATTACCTTATTGAATTCTTAATGCTAATGTCCCCTGAATCACCACCACAAGAGCTTCATCCTGTTTCCTTAACTGCTGTCTTGTCCCCAGGTCCACAAGTGTTTGTTTGTTTTTTTGTTAATGTTGCTTAATGATTTTTTTCTCCAGACTCCAGCTGCAGGCAAATAGTTTTTACATTTAAAACAAGAACATTTTTGTTTCTTTGTGGAATCCTAATTGTTTTCACGGCACTGAACCTAGAAAGCCAGGAGAAATGACAGGGCTGAGAAACTACCCATAAAGAACTACAAAGACTCAAGGGAACAAAAGAAGCAGTGTTGTGAAGAATGTATGAAGGAGTCAGCAGCCTGAAAACCTGTGGAGGTGATGTCATGTTTTCCTGAGTCCTGATAAGAGGCCCGCATGTTCACAGGTAGAGTGGACGCTGATAAAGTGAGGTTAAAGTGTACACCTCACAGAAAAAGAATGTTTGAATGTCACAAATTATTCAAGTTAATCCTATTTAAAGAGCATTTAATAAAAAAGTAGGTTAATCACTTTTAGAGTAGTGAATGTGAAGCATTGTCTGAGATTGTCATTCTGCTTCTGGGTACTTTTGTGCAATAATAAACTTATTTTTATGTAAAGCTCAATCTAAGGTTTAAGTCATGAGACTGAACGTGTCTGCAAAGTGAGAACAGTTTGCGTTCTCTATTGTTCGAGTAACAATCATTAGCACACCTCCATCTCCTCAAGTTGTGAAAGTAAAGCCAAAATATAGCCTCAGTAACTGCTGACATGTGGCGCCTGTGGAGTTAAGGTGTGCTTGATTTGGTGTTGACCACTGGAGCCGCAGGACTGACGTCACACCCCTTCATTCAACTTACCAATAAAACATCAAAGATCCGTCAGGTCGGTAAAGACCACAGGATGGAGCAGAACTTTTATATCACACATAACGCATTGTATTCAGAGAGCGTCCATTTTTCTTTGAGATCATGGAGGATGCTCAAATTGTCATCATGCCCTACCACCTAGTTCAAGGCTGTGAGTCATATTAACACAGGAAAACAGACATTATCTCTTCTACACTTCCCAATGGATTAGCAAAAGAGAGGACAATGTATACTGATAATATGGAGGGGCCTTTGGACTTTTTCCAAGGTAAAACAACACATTTGATCACAAATGATCAAACCCAACAGCTGACGTTAGCATTCAACCACCTCCTCGCTAATATTATCAGTTGATCTATTAGAGGAATGTGGTTACAGAGCTGTGGAACCGTTGCACACCTCTCCTGTAATATCCTGTAACACTGTCAGATAGTATTCATGTAAATGCGGTGTTGTTTTTTGATGCTGTGCCAGATCTAAAGCTTTTTTAGAGTTCAGTTGAAGAGAGTAGCGCCTAATTCAGACAGGGATTGATATTTCTGACTGACTTTATGCATTCAATGTTATGTTTCAGCGGCATTTCTACTTGAACCAAACGGGAGTCAATCCTGGAGGTGTTTGAAGTTCATTTACAGTATGTCTGTGGTTGTGTTGTCAACTGTATGACTGATATTGCTCCATACTTGTGGCTTCCTGTTTTGCACCTGTTGTCTCTTCTTGAAACAACTCATTAGCACGTTGAGTCAAGTCTGTTATTGGAGTATTAGCCTTCAGTAAGGTGAGTTACAACAGGTTTTGTGCTCGTGGGAGTTTTCAACTACACCCTGAGCTTTCTCAGGTGTCCGTGGAATGTGTTTGTGGTTTGTGCCACTTTTTCTTTCTGTAATTGACTGAAGATTAGAGCGTCATCAGACTGTGCAATGTGAAAGTGACGTTTGGAAACACATTTGATACACAGTTGCTGACTTTCATGTTGGCTCTCCTTTGGAGGGAGTTGGCACCACCGTGTGGTCAGCTGGAAGCTAGATAGACAAGTAAAAGTCAGTAAATGGGCTCAAAGGTCTTCAAATAATCTTTATAATAATCTCTTTCAATCCAATAAATGAAAAACTCAAAGTCATATAATATTACATCTTTATAAATTACACATAAAGGCAACAGTGAAAACAAACATACTTATTACACACTAAGAGGTCACATTAACAAAGAAGTCAACAGTACTCAATTCGTGACGCAGAACAAGTCAGGACTTATGAAATGCTGCAAGAGGAGAACATTTCTGCAGATATGTTTGTCATAAGTCAATAAGATAAGGACATTCAATAGAAGATTTTAGCAAGTAAGAACCTTACTCTTCACATTTTAGTGTTCCATGTTGGCCTTAGAGATGTTTTAAAGGCTTCACACCTGTAAATAGGAGTTTAAAGTTCTTTAAACTCACAGAATCCCTGTGATTCAGAATTACATATCCAGGACCACATATTGGAACTAAATGATACAGCTTGTTTTTCTACAGGTCCATCCAAATTATTCTCCCCTGTATGAGCACACATCCTGCTGGCCTGCAGTGTTACTGCAGCTGATAAGCTCCCCAGAAAGTAGTCTCCGTCAGGAAATCATCTGTGATGTCTAAGCTGATGCTGTCTCCCTCTGTGAGGCTGACGATCTTTGCCACCCACACGGAGCCTTGTGTTGTGATTGGGAACGTCCCCTCGACCAGTTTCTTCCTGCTCATACCGAACGAGGCGTTTCTTTTCACGATCACAGATTTGGTCTTGTTATTCTTGGGGTGCCTGCTGAAGGTGACCTGGGCGTAGAGGAAGTACAGGCTGGTTTGTCTGCAGTGGATGGAGTCGTTACGCAGGTCGAGGGAACAGGACTCACATTCGTGTTCAGCCGTCCAAGAGCGACTGTCCTGAGCTGTGGGAGAAGTTCAAAACTATCCTTAAAGTTACTTGGCTTCGAAAAAAGTATTTTCATCTTAGCTATGAAACTTTTGGCAGTGACACATAAAACCTCTTTGGATCAAATTCCAAAATCCCTGACTCCCTTTGAAGCACTCTCAATTTTTGATCTCAAGTTGAATAAAGACATCAGTTAAATAAAGTTGATCTTACAATTAACGGCTAATTTCCCTCCATTTGGCAGACAAAGCCTGCCCTGCCAAACGTATGATGTCTAAGCCGTGGGCTGTAATTATAGCTCTAGTCGATGCAGCCCACATTACAGCTCTGCTCAGGTTTGTTGAGGTTTTAGTAGCCCACTTCACAGAGGAAAGAGGCAGTGTGGTGGGAGGAACACAATGCCTAAGGCTGGAAACATGACAAAGCTTTACTGTGTGACTCTCACAATCAGTTCAGACTGACTGTGTGAGCAGGCAGAGGAACTGTGTAGATGAAGAGTAGGATAGCTGTATGCTCGACTTAAGACTTGAATACAGACTCCTTTACTATCTCTTTACTGTTTGATGTTGTAGGACTGAAAACTTGCTCCAAAATCCTTTGCATTTAGGGACTTCATTGCACTTCAGCAGGAAATACATTTTTCAACAGTTTTTAATCCCAATTATGGAACTTGATCAAAATGGACTAGCTGAGATCTCAGTCAGTCAATCTGTTTTTTTTTTGTCCGGGTGTTTTCTCTTTACACTGCCCTGTGTTCGTTTGCTCCACTTAAAAGACATCCCACGTTTCTCAGAAAGGTTTGCAGCGTTCCTCCATTTACAGAGCAAGCATCTGTAGGTGTCAAAACGCGGCAGCATTTACTGTCCATTAGAAGCATAATTACAGAAAGTGACAACGGTACAAAGTGGAGTCAGGTCCTGTGCTGAAATCACATTTTGCATTTTGGTCAGTTGGGACTTCTCTGGCTAGGAAAGAGACACCTCTGTCTCTTATATGACGTCTCCTCTCTGTGTAACAGAAAGTAAAATGACAGCTTTGGAAAGAAGTTCTTTGAAGTGCCAGACACTGGAAGCTGAACCTGACACTGACTGCTGATGTCTAAGAAAGATTAAAATGTGTCTGCTGTCACTGGAAAGGTCTCTTGACTCGACATGTCGTCATTTATGCTTGAGAAGATTTTTCTATAGAAGTCTCAACAAAATCACGACATGCCAAGTGAAGGACTGAGGATCCAAAAGCCCAGCGTACCTTACCAAAGCTTTCATCCACTGGCAGTTTAGATTTTCCCTCAAGCTCATATACAGACTACGAACACCAAGAGCAGTAAATGCTCACATTAGCCCCTGAAAACTTTACACATTTTAGAGTGAGCTGCAAGGGGGAAGTTTAAGAGCAGCAGGTTAAGTTAGAAAAATAGGTATATTGGGGTGCCGTTAGCCTAGCGGTCTAAGCATGCGCCCCTTATACAGAGGCTACAGTCCTGGTCGCAGTGGTTGCAGGTTCAACTCCCAGCCTGTATCATTTGCTGCATGTCTTCCCCCACTCTCTGCGCCCCACATGTCCTGTCTCTCTCCTATCCAATAAAGGCAAAAATGCCCAAAAACATAACTTTAAAAAATCTGCATATATCACATGATCTCTGTGCACATTACAACTATGGCTGTTATCTAAAATCAAAAGCTCGAACATGCTTTAATCACAACAGGTTTTGATTAATGTAACACACTTTATGCTGGTGTTAGCTAAGCCTCTCTGTCTCGTCAGAGGCTTGTTCAAAACATTGCCTCTCAACTTTGAACTGGTAAACATAAACCTGGGCACATATCACTGGTTCTGGCCTCCTTCACTGCCCACTAAATTATACTGTATACAAATATCTGTGAATGTAAATAGATAAATGCAGTTTTTTCTGTATTTAAATGTCATTGCAACTTTCATGCTTCGTTTTTACTGTTGCATTTATTTTAATTTTCCTGTTCCGGCGTTCATTTACCTTTCTATGCTCGCTGGCTTCACCTGGGAATTCCATGTTTCACGTCACAATGCTATGAACTATGGGTAATTTCCCTACACTAAGTCTGCAAAAATGTCTACTAACGGAAAGGGGGCATAAAGGGCTCAAAAAGTCAGTGAGAGATCCCTCACACACTTGATGATTTGACAGTGGGATAGACCTAAGCCCTCACAGACTTAAAGGGAACGCGCCTCAGAGTCAGTGAGTGCTTGAGGGTAGACATTGAGATTGGGCCACACTTTTCTTTCTTGGCTTTTGGCTCAGCATGATAGTCCCCTTTAAATATTTTATTCCTTTCCTATTGGTTGAAACACTGTTTACTTTTTATATTGTCTCATTGTTTTTAAATGGTCAGGCTTATTGTTGTAATGTGTTGTTTCTATGTCTTTGACTGATTGTACAGCACTTTGGTCAGCTTCTGTTGTTTTGAAATGTGCTTTATAAATACATTTGGACATGACTGGATAATAATGCAGTCTCATACTCCTTTCTGCTTTCCTGCATTTCCCTTTCTACTATTTCACTGACGCTGTGACTCTGACAGTTTACACGTAGCACTGATGTAGAGGCAAAAACTGTCATCATAGTGTCAGACTCTGCTTCACCTGCCATCTTTCATATGTTTTAAACATTACACTGTGGTTTTTGCAGCGTTCTGTCTGACCTGCTGGGACTCTCCTGAGGTTCTCCTGAAATTATCTAGAAAATGTGTATGTGAGAAAGGGCTTCAGATGCCTGCTCTCTACCTTAACATCTGTGTCAGAATATAACTTCTTAATAAATGCACAGCCATTCAAACTCATATATTTGTCACAGAAGAAGAAAGCGATTTAAAGTATTAATCATGAGAGGAAGTGTACTCACACTTGATTAGCTGGATGAATGAGGGAGAAGATCCTGAAAAGAAACAATATCTTCAATGAGTAACTTTCAGTTTGTTGTAATGCCTGAGAAAGACTTTGCAAAAATCGAGTCAAATAAAGCTTCATTCGTTTCAGGTTATTTTTAAAATGTTAAAGCAATGTTCTTGTGAAGATATGTGGGATGACTTTGAGACACAGTGAACTTTGACATTTAATCTGAGTACCTGCTGGAGTGACGTAATCTGACCCCTGTGAAGCCATATCGCCCTGAAACAGAAAGTCAACAAACCATCATTCTTTGCATTATCATCACTGTCATAACAGTCATCATCATTGTGTATTTGTCATCGTATTGGCATTTAAGAGCCACAGGTGACATTATAAAAGTGTCTCCAAAATATAAACTTTCAAGGATAAACTCAGCTGTGTTTATAATATGATGAGGAATCTTCATTTTCTTTTTAAGATTAGCAAGCAGGAATTTGTTCAAACCAATATAGATACAGCAAACTCAATGACACAACAGAATATTCCAGTAGTGTGTGGGTGATGAGTCTGAGCTTATGGTGGGAGTATGATAGCAAATGTCAGGATGTCAAGAGCTTTGAACTTTATAGCATGTAACTGTGTCTTGCATATGACTCTCTTTTGAAAACACATTTTTATCCTTGTGCTTTAAAGGGAGATGTCACTAGAGCGTGTTTTAATCAAGAAGTTGTTTTTTTCTAGGCAAGAGTCCTATAATTGGCAATTTTTTTATTTTGACATGTTTTATATTTTTAGATATTTCATGTTTTATATTTTATATTTTATATTTGATTATTTATATTTTTATATTTTATTTGTCTGATTTTTGACAGTTTTTTTTGTTTTTATTCTTCCAACATTGTTTTATTTCCTTTCATTTGTCTTATTCACATTTCTCTTTTATTATCTTTTGGGTTATTTCTAATTGGTAAAGCACTTTGTAACCCAGTTTTGAAAAGTGCTATATAAATTAAGATTATTATAACTGTGATGTGTCGATCAAGAGAGACAAAAAAGTTCCTTTACTGTAAAAGTAAAAACCCAGAGCTAAATAAAACCCCAGATCTGATTTACATATCAGCTACAAGGAAAACAAATCAGGCCACTTGTGACTGCATGATTAATTTGAGGAGTGTCACTGTCACTCTCATTCAGCTGTTGGATCAATCAGTCAGTCAGGGTGTTACTGCCACCTAGAGGCACATAGTGGAAGAGAGTGTGTGCGTGAAAGTGTCTGTCACTTGCACTGACCTCAGATGATTTTGGTTTGACTGAAGTGAGAAGTGCAGCCATAACCACTAATGCAACAGTGAGGAGACCACACCACACCTGCAGCAGCACGTACTTCTGTGAGGGCCGGGACTGAGCCTCCATTCTGTGAAACACACACATGTGGTACACTCTGTTAGATACTCAGGGAAAATAAAGAGACCTTTAATAACCCCTTTAACCTTTTCATAGCCAGGCTTTTATTTTTTTTGTTTTTTAAGCATCATTAGGATCCTTTTGCTCATCAGGTTTATCACTCACAGGTCCACTAAGCAGAAGTGGAAAGTTACTAAAGTTGTGAAGTTAAGCACATCACTTGATTTTAGAATGAAATACAGAACAGTCAATTCACCACATTTACACTGGTGTGTGTTCACTTCACTTCCACCATGCATGAGTGCCTCAGTTAGGCCACCAAAGTCAAAAAGTCTGGACACCCCCCTCCCACTAGATTTATACCTATTGCTCTAAATTACTTGACCTTATATTAAGTAGATAAAGTAGCTCAGCCATAAAAGTCTGTGCTGTAAAGAAAATATTATGTAAAATATATGGTCGATTACTGAAGTCTATTAGCTTTGTAATTAATTGAACTGATTAATCAATCCGTTGCTGGCACTCTAAAAATGTAATAATAAGTCTGGAAAATGCTGATTCGTGTTTTCTTTCGCCTGAAACAGCATCTGCAAGTGAAACCAAAGTTTCATGTTTCTGCACAGTACCAACTAACCACAACAAAACTGTTCTTTTTACACAGATGTAAAAGTGATGATCTAACAGTGAAATCAACAGGGCATGTATCTTAGACTTTGGTTAGTTTTATGAGTATTTTGCAGATACTTTTCACTTTCACTTTTAACAAAAGACTTAAACACTACTTAATTATTTCTACATCTTTACACTGTTTGATTAAATATATAACATCAACTTTAACAGACTGCCATTACTAGCCTAACTAGTTAGAAAAAGTTAGAGAAGACACAATCAAACATATACTCAGCGCATATTTGCAAGAGGACCTGGAAACTGAGAAGAACCTGTCTGACTGCTTGTGTTGTACTTTCTTATGAAATCCATATTGAGTCTTTTGCACATATTGCATTCTGGGTAGCTGTGTCACCATGCTGCTGCATGAGGGGGGCCTTGTGAATGCACAGACCTATAAAATTCTATCAAATGCCAAACCTTCAAGTATAGCCTCTCTTCGGTCTGCAGGTGATTTCCACTGACATACTTGACATTCTGGTCCAAAGACACCGCTCTGCTGTACATTCCAGTTCTTTACAGTGACAGGATGAATTACAAGCTAATCTGTTTAATTCCACTGCTTCATTTTATCTTGGTGTTACTTTGCTTGTTGTTTTTATTTATTTTATTGTGTTATTGTATTTATTGTGTTTTGATCTCTCTGTATAGTAGCCTTGAGTGTTGAGAAAGGTGCTTTTAAATAAAATGTATTATCATTATCATTACTTGCCAATAAGATAAAAATGTTGAAGCATTCAGCATCAGAATTTAACAAATATGTTGCAGAAAAAAAACAATATTTGACTGATTCTGATTTTAAAGTTTGGATTTTAAATCATGGTGAACTGCAGCATCTTTCATGTGTGTCCTGGATTCATCATCTTTCTCAGTCACATTAATGACCCTTTACTGACATTTGTTTGATTACTCTGAGTGCCAGTTAGTGAATAATCCAAGGGAGCAAATTTGATGCTTAAAGGTTTACCATTTTGTCATAATTTGGTGCTTTATTTTGTTAAATTTGACAAACTTGTGCCATTATTGCCCTTGAAGAATTAAAATGAATGGCCTGATCAAATAATAATATTAACAATCCCTACCTTGAAAACGTCTCCCCTGTCAAAACACATTTCAGGAATTACAGAATTTTAGAGACTCTTCAGGTATTCAAATCAACATTCTGACATAATCTTAAAGAGAGGAACTAATTTCTCTCCCAATATCTTGACTCACCTGGCATGTGTTGTACTCACGGTGTCCAAATTCATCTGCTGCCTCTCTATGAGAGGCATGTCATGTTCACAGGGCTTTCCCTTTAACACGCTGGGTTTGTAGTTCAGATGAGATGGAGTTTTTTGCTCTCTGTAGAGAGCAAGCTGTGGTTAAAGAAGAGGAAGGAGGCCGTCTGTGGTGTGGGTGGCTCTATGCACAGATAATGGAGCGCCTGTGTGGTGAAACTGAGAAGCTCCACTTAAGAAGTGGTGTGAATTTTATTAGATGAATGAAACCAAAAGGCTTTTTCAGAACTTTGTGACAACAAACTGATGCCCATCTCTACTTCAGAGACAGAGGGAAATCTTTATTACACACTCTTAAGAAGTTCTAATAAGCTGTGAATACAGTGTACATGTTAGTGTAACTAAAGCCTGTGTGTTGGTGCTGCCCCTCACTGACACGCAAGTGTCTGTGGTGGGTGGGTTGTGATTTCCCATGTCTATAGATTGATGTTTAGCACCCAACAAGTATGACTATGACTTTCTTCTGAACATGATGCATTCAATCTGGATTTTATGTCAAATGAAAATATCGTTGCCTCTGTTTTTTTGTGTAGTGCAGCATCCTATTTGACACTGCCCATTCTGTTTCCCTCCACTGTCTGTTATCTGAATGAATGACCCTGGCAACAAGTACATCTGTGTGTATTGTTGTGCTATACAAATGAAAATAGAAATGAATTTTTGGGTTGTTCTTTGGCCGTTGTTTTTGTTATCTATGAAGTTTTTAAACTTTTTGGAATGTCTGATATTCAATCAGTGTTTGCTGACAGTTATTAAGATAATTAATACATCTATTTAACCATATTTGACATATTAGTGGCCACAATCGCCTTTGTATTTTGCCTGTATTGTCAGTATAAGATACAAAAGTATAAAAGCTTTCTTACTAGTCACCCGGTTATGTGAAATACTTGTTTCTGATTGGTCAAAACTCCTCTACAATGGTTACTAATTCAGAATAGTAAAGGTGGCGCTAAAGACAACCTGATCACACACACATCACATCAAATCAATCTGCAGAAAGGAGTTACAGCACATCGGGACAGCTTATGATTCACCTCTTCCTGCTTACAAAAACATGACTTTGAGGATATTTTTAATACTCTCAATTTATTTGGAGCACACAAAACTTCAGACTGGTGGTTAACAACTGAGCAGTCACCAGCAGAGGCAAGAAGTGTTTAAAACAAAACGGATATCAGCCAGGGATGTTAGCTGAGTCATAGTGATGTCAACTAAATCAAAGAAAACAGACATGAGGCGGCCATAAACGACAACACCGGAGCTTTGGCAGTTACAAAACTGGTCGAGTGAGATGAAACTGCCAACAGAGAAGTTACAGGGAAGAGGACCTTATGGATGCTGCTTTTATTTTCTCCATCTGTTAAGAATGCCAATGAAAAAATTAATGTTTGGACTTCACAGTGAATAAAATTATCAAGTTTAACATTAATCCAACTACTAAGTAGGCTGATAAGAATACCATTGCCATGGGAGCGCTACCAACTGTGGAAACTAAAGGACTATTCTTCTTTTTTTTTTGTTATATTTTTGGGCTTTTACACCTTTATTAGAGAGGGGAGGACAGTGGATAGAACTGGAAGCCGTGAGAGAGAGTGGGGGAATGACATATGGGAAGGGGGCCAGAGGCTGGAATCAAACCCCTGCCACCCACTATATGGGTGTTCGATTTAACCATTAGGCAAAATCCGCACCCGGAGCTATTTTTTAAGCTGTATAAATAAATCATTTTTAAATCAATAAATTCATATTTAGATCAATATTAGTATTAGCTCATTAGTACATTAGTTGGTAGCCAGGTAATAGGCTTTATGACAGGGTCTGATCTCATCCTGTCAGGATTGTATTCCACACAACCAAATGATACACTATCCCTTACTTACAGGATAGTTTTACGATATTAAAGGTTTCTCTTAAAGGAAAAACATAAATTTCACATGTGTGAAATGCGATCACGGGTCAAATATTGGGAGCATGTGTTTGCACATGTCAGCCGCATGAACACAGAGACATTTTGCAACTTGCTGTAACTATTCCCTCTGTTCATACAGGATATTAATTCAATCTTCTTAGAAACAGTGTTTATAAATTAAGATTTTCAAATAGAGTTTTTCCTTCTGTGATGCTTCAGTCTTGTTTCCCAGACCTGGAGCTTTGTTCAAACCATGAATTTTATCTAAGTTGACTCACAGAACTAACAATGGCAGATTGTGAGACACTGCTATCTGAATTTAACTAAAAATGTATTGGATAAGAATCCCGCAAACCACCTCTTATGAGCTTTCCAAGGAAGCTATTTACAACAAAGTCTTCAGGTCTTTTATCTCTTTGAAAATGTATGCATAAGAAGTTCAAGGTTTCAGTCGCCTGGGTCAGAAAACTCTGGTGTATATCATCCAAAGACACCCTTTTCTTCAGTGTCAGATTCTTGTTGCATTGGAGGGATACTGACAGACAGACAGACATGTTTATCCTGGAGGACTTTTCTAGATGCTGTGATTCAGATGAAAGTTAAAACTTGTTTTGTTGTTACCTTTATCTAAATCATGTGATGGTTTACACATATAGTCATAAGTTGAATGCTTTTACAGAGTGATATGTTGTTTCAGCTCTCGACTGTGAATTTAGGACAGTGGATTTTTCCCCCTATCACTTACACTGAGAGCTCATTTACAAGGATTCCCTGAATAAAACATTTTCTCCTTCAGAAGTTATATAAATATATTACTATCTCTAACAGAGATATCATTGTAACGCCAACCAGATTACGAGGAATTGTTATTGGCAAATGCATTGGTTCCCAATGTGGGATCAGGGTACCAAAGATCTCAAGGAGGTCGCAAAGCTTTGCCTGCTCTGAGGTCGACAAACTAAGAATTGCTCTTATCAAATACTGATAATGGAACAAATATCTCATCTCATGTTCATGTTTAGGCTCTGATAGTTCTGGGTTATGATCAGGGAAAGGTTGCATTATTTTGTTTCTACAGGAAGTTCACTGTGGTCCAAGACTCAACAAGTTTATCAGCATTTCACTGAGACAATGACCTTTTTCTATTACCTAACAGATCACATCTGTCAGGTCAACACAATTAGAATGTAGTATGGTATTCAGCAAAGTTCAAGGAAAGAAGGATCTTTTCTTTAACAAGATCATTTTTGGTGTAAAGTGCAGAAAGTGGCCTTGAAACCCTGTTTATATTTGCTTTTACTTTCACTTTGATCAAACGTTATCTCTGCTTTGACCTGAGTGAAATGTTTATTGAGAGGAAGCTGGACAAAGTCAGAGTGGTTCAAATGAGGAAAAGAATTATTTGCATGAAAACAGTAGTGAAAGCTGAAGTTTATTTTTGAGGGATGCAGAGAGTGATAATTTCTCTTTATGTTCTTGGTTTCATGCTCCATGGGGCATCCCCAACCAACCAGTTTGTGTTCTCCTGGATTTTTTAAATGTCACCAACTTTCTCTGGCTTCATGTCTGATAAACACACAAACACACACCTACACGTGCAACATGAAAGCCAGGTAGGCTGGGTGTGGGTTTTCAGGTGCTGTCCCCACTCAAAAAAAACAACATGAACAAACACTGTGTACTTGTTCCCTGTGCATATTACCTCTGATTGTGAAGGGGAGGGTTATATTGTCTTTATAAATTAAAACACTCAAAATTCCCAGCTAGTTTAACTGGTCAAATTACCCTCTCAAAAAATGGTTTGACACATCATGAAAACGAAAGGTTAATATAGTCTGAAATAAAAACCTACAAAACTCAGCTATGAAAAGACAAATTGTTCTTTAGATTTTAGTCATTAGTTCTCTAGTTAAAGTTCAGCTCTGCCCAATGAGAGTGTTATGTCAGCATGTTCAGTCCTATAGCAATCGTGTAGACCTTATATAAATCATAAGAATGATCTGGTTTCATAGTATTGTGCAGGAAAAGGCCAGGACTGAAAGGGTGATGCCAGTATTTGTCAGCTTGTATTAACTGTTTTTTTTTTAAAGAAACGCATAATTTACAAACCCCTCAAGAAAGCGCTCAATGAAAACCATGAAGTCTCTATTGTGTAGCTGTGTGGTCACACAGGAAAGGGACTGACAAAGAACACAATGTGTACATTGTCTGTATTGCCTGTTTTCAATTTTGTTAGCCAGCATGCAAACAATTACAGACTTTATTATAATAAAGAGCCTGAAAACATGTTATGGACTTGTGGGTTTTGAGCACATTCAAAGACTTTTGTTGTTTTTTATGAATGTATTTAATTTTTTATTTTTACACCAAACAGCCAAAACATTATGACCACTGTAGTGGCAATTTCTTGTTCAGCGTGATGGATGAAATAAACTTATGGAGAAACAAATGATAGTCTTTTGTCAAGTTTTATTATTAACACTCTTTGCAAAGAGGGAGAAAACAAGTTAACTTCTCTCAGTCGAACTCAGATGTCTTCTGCCCCAAAATGTGAGCTCAAACAGCATATATCAGAGAAGAAAACAGGTTGAAATGAAGCTCTCCCAAAAAAGGGAAAATTCAGTGGTCCAACAAAGATAATTGGCTAAGTAAGAAACAGGACACATGAGAGCATAACAGGATACGTAAGAAAGCTATTTGAGGAAGCTAGGATGGGAGTACAGTAAACTTCCCGTTTGCAACCTTTGGAGAAACTGCACCTGCAACAGTTTCTATCACTTGTCTGTGAAGGTTCTCAGTCGTCCAGGTCATGGTAATCCAAAGCTTGATCCATAAGGCAACTGGACTGGTAGAAAGCATTGGTATGAAAGAGGGGTCAAGGAAGCCATCTTTGTTAAGCTTGAACACCCTTCTCTTAACAGAGGCGGTGGACTAAGACACCATTTGTCACCAACATACAATGCTGTTTTGAATTCTCTGTCAAAACAAGTAAGACCATATTCACATCAGACACCATGTGACTCCAACGACCCACAGCTGACCCATCACCCTAACGACTGTCAGGAACTAGACCAACGGCTGCCAGGAGGTACTGAACGACTGTCAGGTGATAGGAGGACAACTGCCAGGAACTAGACTAAGGACTGCCAGGAGGTACTGAATGACTGTCAGGTGATAGGAGAACAACTGCCAGGAACTAGACTAACGACCCTACTTAAAACCCCTTTGTGACTACCTGGACACTCACCCACGACTGTTAGAGACTTATATTTTCTAGCTCTTCCCCAAGCCTGAACAAGCCTTTCGGAGGAGAGGTGAAACATCTTCAAGAATTTCTACCAGTCCAGTGAGACATGGACTCCACTGGAACTCCAAAAGTGTGCTTTGGTGGGGCCTCCATGGATCCAGCACATTCCACAGATAGACTACTTGATCACATTGAGATCAGGGGGATTTGGAGACCGAGTCAACCCTGTCGTGTTGCTCAAGGTCACCTTCTTCAATCATTACACCATGGTCCAATTTTCATGCTCACATGCTCATGTTTTTGGTGATGCACAGCAGTTAGCACCCTGATTGGTTTGAGGCCTTACACTACAAACTGTGATGCTCTGCTCTATGTGTTCTGACACCTTTCTGTCAGAGCCAGCATGAACTCTTTCAGTCTGAGCTCCGGTAGCTCCTCTGTTGGATCGGATCACAAGGGGCAGCCTTCACCCTGTCGCCTGCTCACAGTTTTCCTTCCTTGGACCACTTTTGGTAGGTATTGGTCACCGCAGAATGGGAACACCCCATGAGAACTGCAGTTCTGAAGATGCTCTCAACCAGTCGTGTGGTCATGTGGATAAAACATTCACTTGCTGTCTACCATATCCGACCCACTGACAGGTGCTGTTGTACAGACATCATCTATGTTCTTCACCTGTCAGATGTCATGTTGTTATGACTGATTAGGTTATAATTACATTGTGCTTCTGCTAAACTTACTCAAGATCACTCAGGTTAGTTTAACAACCGGATACCAATGCAGGGAAACACGATTGAGAATGTTGATGAGTGGAATTTAACTCCCATTCTTCCACTCCAGCACTCTATCATCTCTCAATACTTCCAACACGTGTGTCACTATCCAAATCTGTGTTACTAAGTGACCGTGATTGTGTTTACTAAATAAGTGACACAAACAGATCGTTGTCAAACTATTTATCCCTGATTAGGAGGCGTGGAGCTTCATGCAAACAAAAGTCTGAAACTTCCTTGACATGAGGAAATATTCCAGAAACTGAGTGTAAATAAAAATACTTGACCTCAAACACTCATAAACTGCATATGGATACATCTTGTACATGCATATTGATCCTACATTATAGCCTGGATAGAGATAATATTTTTTTATTTGTCCCACCACTTTCATTTTTGAATTCTCTCTCAATGTGTGATCTAGTTCCAGAGTGAAAGCTTATAACCAGTCAGTGCTGATAGTAGTTACCACATTTAGGTTACCTAAACAGGTATTTCTGTTCAGTGTTGTTATGGGAATTCCCCATGTTTTTGCTGGGTGTTTGGTTGTGGGTGGATCCTCCTCTGCAGGTGTCTTTTTCTATTCTCGGCTCATGCAAATGCACCTCTGGTTATTTGGACTATAAGTGACTGGTACTGGGTGTTTCAGCAAACAATTTAAAACGACTTCAGATCTGCCTCATAGCACTTTATTTGTCATACAACAAATCCCTTTTTATCTGTGATGACATGTGCTGTTTGATGAGATGTTGGTGCTCATTCTAGGGTTTTGGAGAAACATTCCTGGAGAAAACAGAAACATGCTTAGTTGGTTTTATTGGGAGATAAGAGGTTTGGTATCAGATTAGTATAAGGCCATACGCTGGGACATTCAGTCATTGTGCAGCTGTTACCATTGTTTAACTGTGTGAGGTTATGAGAGTTAGAAATGTTAGAACTTCTCAGAAGTTCTTAAGTAGTGCTGGGTCACTTCAACCAGGAACATAACATGTGTTGGGGGTAGATAAACTGTACATCTTTTTTGGCTATTAACAATAACATACGTGAAGCTTGAGTGTATGTGTGTGGAACTGAGAAGGGATCAGTGTTGTCAATGGACCGGGACATTGTCTAAAATGGACCAAGATATTGCCAAATAGTGACATGGTGTTCATTGAGACCATCACATAGCCAAGATTGTGTGACGCTGTTGTGAAGTGTATAAAAGCTGAGTGTGAGCTATCATTAAATGAGCCTCAGACTCTGTCATTTTGTTCGAGAATATGCTATAACAGTTTCAAACATGCAATGATCTCTTTATCAGTTGCTGCGATCACATCCTTTAAGATATTAGAACAAAGAGCCAGCTATATCAGCAATGGGATATTAAAGTTAGATATAATTAATCATTTAAAAACAGTTGTCTGACGTAATATTTCGTACTTGCCTGCTGATGTTCAGGCACAAAACTCTGTCAGAAGAAATACAGTTGAATTTAGAAAGGAATATTTTGAGGGTAAGAATCATGACCCCCCCGCCCTCAAGAAAAGTTAAATATTCATATAACAAACCTTTCTTCTGAGGCGGTTGGACACTTATTGTCATATTATGACAAGCTGCGTTTTTCAAAAAGGTTGTCACCATCTCAGGATCGACTTCTCTCTGGCGAGCTACAGTGAAGGCAATCAACCAAAAACAACATTTAGAAAAGACAGGGTGTTGTTTTTCTCCAAACAAGTCTCCAAGAAGTCAATTTAAATCATGCAGTTAAAATACAATTTCATTTAGCAGACGCTTTTATCCGAAATGACACCCTTTATTTGTTATTATCCAAATTCTTTGTGGACAATAAAACTAAAAAAGGTTTATAAATCACTATTTGATCACAAAGCCTGAACATTTTGTGACTTATTGAGGTAAAAGTAAGTATTTTCTTCAGGGTAGGATGGTCACATAGAGATGGACTTAGGCAGCTAAAGCAGTGGCGCTAATGCTTAATCACTGAGAGCTTGCAAGTATGAAACCTTGGTGGCTACAAGTCTAGCTTTTTTTTTAAATGTGGGGAACAGTTTTTCTACTAGCTGTGATCTTTAATTAAATAAAATCTGACTGATGAACCATTATGTCAGCAATTCATTTTGTTGACTTAACAAATCCGTAGCTACATTTTTTGGTTACTTCTGTGAAGTTATCTAACTTAACAGGTAAGCAGGATGGACACTTGAACCAAACTGAAACGTGTAAATTGTAGATGTATTTATTTATTTAAAAGTTATTTGGGGGGCTTTTATGTATTTATTAGAAAAGTGTTTCTGTTTCTACTTTCTGCTTTAAAGGACAGAACAAAACACTATACAGGACAAGCTGCTTGCAAGTATTTCATACTGTACATGCTTAACACAGAGGGAAATTTAAAAAATGACTCACAATACAGCATGTGTCGACTGAGGGAGTCCTCTGAGTCCGTCTCATGCAGGGGTGGTTCTATTTCTTGTAAAATGATGCACTCAGCGCAGTTGGCCCATTTGCCACTCCAGAGCAGAGTCCTCCGCTCCTTCTTACCTGAATCAAAACACCGAAATACGAAGTAAGGTAAGGACAGAAGGGATTAGTGAGTGCAGAACAAGGTTAACATACTGTAGTTTGTTTCCTCAAGGTTAATCACTGACAGAGGAAGCTTTGCTTTTTAGTTACATTTTCTTTGTTGAGAAAATTACACTGAAATACATTTTTACACACACAAACTGTACACCTGAAAATGTCCAGACTGCATGTAACAATGCAAATATCTAAATCTGTTGATTTAATATTTAAAAAAATCACGAGTTAGCGTTGCAAATACATGCAAATACATAAAGTGATATGAACACAAACCCGGTCTGGACCTGATTATTTGGAGGCTATGAGTTTATAGGATGTTAACTGTTTATTTGCAGTTGATCTACAATTTTGGAGTGTGCATCTCAACAGCACATAAAAACATGACCATAAATAAGCCTTTTGTCATAACTTTACCTTATGGCTCTGCCTCAAATTCTTAAATATACATGTTCTTTGTGTTAAAATATTTTTGGTTTGTTAACTAAGACTGAAAATGAGGATGAGATAACGAAACCATCCAAGAAGCATCTGAAGTAACCAATAAAAACATTATGTGTTGTTAGTTTTATTTCTTAAGAGCTGCTTCCTTTTTGCCCCTGGTGAAATTATTTTCTGCACAGTGGGCTCTATTATCATCCACAGCTTTTTCTTCATGAGACAATAAAGTGAGTATACAAGAATTAGACCTTCCGAACTCTTTTTATGTAATGTTTTGTGAATTCGGTATTCTAGCTGAGCTACCTAGTAAAGGTGAAAATACACCAAAAAGTGATTCTATTGGTGAGCATAGAGTCAGGACTACTTATGGTCACAGATGGGTTTTCCCATCTAAAAAAAATAACCTTGGAAAATTCTGAATCTCTAAAAATGTTTTGCTTCAAAGTTAGCACACAAACTTTCCATCTGCAACTCTAAAAATAAAATTTCCTGTTGCAACCGCAAAAACATAGCCTATTCATCTCTTCTGTTTGCATGTGCATGGTTGTGTGACATGCAAAGGTTAAAAATTACCTTCCAGTTCCAGATCATCTCTGTCAGGATGTATATAGTAGGTCCATGTCTGATTCGTGCAGTTATCTCCTCTACAAAACAGTTCAAAACAGCAGAACACCTTTAGCTTGAAGGTGCTGTCCTTACTGTAATTACTAAGTAACGTTATCAGATGAACATGACATTAACACTCTCTTTTTTGGAACATACATTCACATGTTTGACATTTTCAGAATATTCCTTCCCCGTATTCTGGTGTCTACTTAGATGTGGGTATTTTTACAACTGGGTTAGGTTTTTTTCTTGAAGTCTATGTATGAATGTTTCCAATACAACAGTAATTCACATGCTGATTAATAGAAAACTCCTGCCCACCACCCACGGTAACATTTAGAGGGAATACAACTTAATATAAGAAAATAATGAATATGAAGCACAATAAATACATTCAAAATGAATACATAAAATAAATAAATTGTAAGGGGTTAAAACAGTACACTCTATCATCTAGGGCACAAACAAGCATTGACACACAAAAGAGGGGAGCAGTGGCATGAACCAAATAGGTGTCTTAAGGGTCTTTCCACTTGTTTGTTTCAGATGCCCTTTGTTACTTACATTAATATGCAAGGTCACTCATCCACAAGATTATCAACATGACTCAGAAAGGTCTGCCATATTAGTAAAAACTTGTTAGCCAGTATACAGTATACCTTTTCTTCTCCAGCTTCATAAAATGTTATGTCTCTAATCCACTGAGTGTTACAGTCTTGTCATCTAACCAAAATTTGTCATCTGGCTACAAGTGTGGCAAAAGACAAAAAACTTTGTGTGTAGTTGTTCAAAATTAGATTTTGTGTCACCTCACCGAATAGCACTAGGAAGGCAGACACTTCTAAAACTCTACCTGCAGTTTTGGAAAGCATATCAAAAATATTAACAGCCAGAAATTAGATAACCCAGGACATTCCCAAAACATGTGAATTAAAGTGGCTTGGGATTGTTTGCAGTGATCCCACATGGGGTTTATATTGGGCACGAATTGAGACAATTTAACTCTGGTCAAGCGCAGTCAGTGGAAAATTTTAAACTGCATCTCTGACCAAAGGGTCTCTGAAATTCTCATATCAAGATCCCCCTCCCACTGGCTTTTTAGGGAGTCGAGATTTGTCAAACCTACTCTCATTAATAGGGAATATATGTCACTTCTCTTTGCCCTCTGGATGATCTGACAGCTAATCTAGGATTGTGTCTGGGGGCTGTGAAGGGAACTGAGTAAGTTTAGAAGATATGAAGCCACGGTTTTGTAAATATCTGAAGAAGTGAGACCTCGGGATACCGATCCTCAGGACAATCTGCTTAAATGAGGCGAATAAGCCTCATTATGAACAAGCGCTGAACAAAGCATCTGTCATGGTTGGCATGAAAGCATGATTTTTTTGCAATAGGAGCAACTACTTAAAATTGACAAATATCAAAGTATTGTCTTAACGGTTTCCATAAGTTTAAAGAATGAATAACAACAGGGTTAGAAGTATACTTAGTTAAAGGCTCTGAATATGATAGACTAGAGCTGGGTTCTGTTTTAAACATGAAGTCTTATACATGTCTAAACATAAGTTTGAAATCAAATGGTGACTTGACTCATTTTAACAATCCACTGGTTTGGCTTCTTTTACTTTGCTTGAATATTTCCTTACATCCCTAAATATTAAAAAAGAGATTATCCCCCTTTGTTGTGTTTTGAGTTGATAGAAGTTTTGGTTTTCTGTTCTAACTTGTCACATGATTTTATTTGGGCAACTGTACCTTGAAGGATCAGACAATAGCCGAAAACTGATTTTGTGTCATAGCACTTCTTCCCTCATTTCCCACCCCATTCATCACACTGAGACCGTAAAGTTGTATCTTGTGACCCTTGGGAAAGCGACAACCCTCAGGTTGTGAACCCCTGGACTATTCATATGAAGAGGAGGGAACGTGGCTATGTCTAACTAGCTGTTTGCACACTGGTGCATCACTTTTATAATGTCAGAATGTTTTTGTGTCAGTCACAATGGATAATTTTGTTGCATATAAAACCTGACTTTTTAAAGTTTAAGATTTAGTGGAAAGTACCTCTGTACCTGTTACAAATTCATAAGCTCCTGCAATGAGTTTTAAGGTGACTGCAAAACACATTGAAATTGATACTGATGCCTCTTTATGACTTATTGAAGCAAAAGAGACAATCAGCTACCAGACTGTCAATTTCAATTCCAATATTGAAATGTTTCATCCCTGAAACTGCTGTGAGGGGGTAGTTGTCAGACATGCTGATTGTCAGTAGCCTGGTGAAGAAATTGTCTTCCTTTATGTTTTTTGAGAAATGAGAGTTATGACTGTTCAAAGAAAGCAGGATGAGGTTATATTTGACACACACCAAAAGTTCCTCAAAGCAGCTTTAAATTGGACTATTAGTAACAGCTATGTGACATTTCAGTCTCAAATCTGTGCAACAGTCGGTTCATAGTTTTTTTTTGGTATATTGTGATACTTCCATTATATTTTATACTCAATTTGGAGAATGACTTTTGATCTCATGATGTACAATGAGTTCTAACTGAACTGTCCTTTTGCCTTTTACTTTCATTTCATTCTTGCTTAGACTTGGGATTTACTCCTGTGTGTGTGTGTGTGTGTGTGTGTGTGTGTGTGTGTGTGTGTGTGTGTGTGTGTGTGTGTGTTTGTGTGTGTGTGTGTGTGTGTGTGTGTGTGTGTGTGTGTGTGTGTGTGTGTGTGCGTTTTCTCTGCCTCACAGGCGCATGTGTCCAGTCAGCAGCAGCGTGTCTTTGGTCGTCTCCTCCACGGTGAACCAAATGCTGTCAATTGCTCTGAAACTCTGGACATCAACTTCTCTGTGACTGACAGCTGCTTTTAAGTACCACGTCCCCAGAAACTGAGACAAACAAAAAAAAAACACAGAGAGGTGGAACATTACAGCGTAGGGGTGCCTCCAACCTTACTTGGAACTTATTGTTAGTTATCTACCCTGAACTTGCAACAGAGACCACTAATGGAAAGAAAAGAGGGAGTGGAAAGTCTATCTGTGTGACAACAGCTTATGTTTATCTCTGCAAATACTGCCACATATGCAGCAACTGTGAAATGCCGGAGCATACTTTAATGAAAGCACATGACACACTATGCCATATGGAGAATTACATTTTTAATGCATGTATCAGAGATCATCAAAGCTGTCAAACAATACTGACTCCTCTGGAAGATTAACTAAACAAGGTTCAGGACACAAAATAAATCAAGTGTTTACTGACTTTTTTTTAAAATAACACTGTCCGTAAATCCTTGCTTTTGAATATTGATATTAAAAAAGTAAATCTTGTTCCTCACCAGCTCATGGTTGAAATTGTTGGCTGGCAAAAGTTCTGGAAAAGAGCAGGGTACAATGGCCTGATACAAAAAAACTGTACAAAGAACAAAAATAGGCAAATGCTTTGTTGCACATGTCTGCAACCTGAGAGATAAAACTGACAGTCTGAATACGAGTGTAGTTCCAACATGTCTATTTAAAAGAGTGAGGGGTAAATTATTGACATGAATTGCTGCAATACCTGTTCTTTAAAAAAAAAAAAAAGGGGGGGAGGCAAATAAAGGTTTACATGTCCTGTGCCCTTGTTCTTTAACATAAAACCTCAGCTGTAGGATTGACACATTTATAATAAAATGACTCATCCTTTCACACAGCAAGCTTTACTCATGTTCCTAAATCCGCCAAAGGAGAAACTCACTAAAAAGCACTCTATATGAGCTTGACTGAGTCATCATCATCCTGTAGGAGGTGATGGTTTCTCTTAAACCACTTCAACAGCAGCAGCAGCAGCAGCAGCAGCAGCGAGGGCAGGAGTTAATTATAGAAATTCCCTCACAATTCAGAAGCAAAGCAACAAGCTGCAACTTTAAATGCTAATTTAAAAGTTCAGTGTTCTGAAGATGTTCCACTCGCTCTCTGTACACACACAATGAGTCAATAACAAGCTGTTTGAAGTTGAACAGTTGCCTGCTCTCATCTGGGGTTCAGAATAAGAGTTTATAATACTACATGTTAATAGTTTTTCTTGGTTGAACAGTAAAATAATGATGATGAATAACTAGAAAGTTATATTTTGCAGAAATATATAAATACATGAATGACTGATCAGTTTATAGAGGCTGGTTGTACTTTTCATGCCAGGGTGTTTTCTGCCAGCTTTCCACCAACTTACAGTGTGCTGATGGAGGATAAAGGCCTGGCAAGCTGACTGGAGGCTCAAAGCTTCTTGCAGCTGTCTTTGGTTGGTGCCATGTTTTCTGTTTGAAAGAGTTGGTCTTCAAACTTTGGAGAAGCTGAATTTTCACAGTAGCTTTTTAAGGTGAAAAGGGCTTGATATTATTTTTCATTCCTGCAATGTTTCAGATACATAATCAATCATGTCAAACAAAGTTATTTTTAATATGAAACCACATCAGTGACATATTTGTTTGTCTCATACTGACATACACTAGACCAGGTGTTCCCTAACTTTACAGCCCTGCGACCCCCAAAATATAGGTGCCAAAAACTTGAGATCCCGACTGTCCCCCAAAGTGATTTAATAAGGCTTCATTTAGCTGTTCTGCAGAGAATTAACCTACCTATATGAGCATGTGGCTGTGTTTCCTGTGCCGTTATGAAGTCACCTACTGCTACTGATGCTTTTGATAATCAACTGTTCACTAACCCTAAACTTATGAGTCATCTGGCAACAAGGAAAGGCAGAAAACTCATTACGTTTTCTATTTTCAAGGTTTTATTTCAAGTTTAGCTACTATTTTTGTCGATATTTTTTACTATAATGGGTAAAATTTACTATTTTTAGATAACTTAAAAAAAAAAAAAAAACATTCTGGAAGACATCTCACGACCCCCCATTCGTGTCCCGACCCACAGTTTGGGAACCCCTACACTAGACTGACTACATGGGCATCAAAAAGGAAAGGTTGGGCTTGTACAGTTCAGTTTGATGTGATAATAAAGTCTTCAGAAGTCTAGAATATTCTGTTGAAGTACTTCAAATCTGCTTGAATTGTACTCTTAAAAAGCCACACCCCCTTCCCCATCTAAACTCACGGAGGCCTGTGAATGTGTGTAAGGTGCATGTTCATGGTATGGGTGTGTAAGTGGAGCATCCTCCAGGTTGATGACACCGGCCTCTGCAGCAAACAGAGAAGCCGGTTTGGTGCAGCGCCACAATTACACAATCAACGAATGAATCAGAGGAGAGAGCACCTTGTTATTCGGCTTAAGAGACAGTCAAAGTCTTGAGTCAGCGGCTGCCTGCGATCGAGTCAAACGTGCTTCTGTTTAGTATTAGAACTTCTGTGAACAAGCTTGCTGCTTATTCTTGTACTACTCTTGCTACTACGTTAGTGTCGCTGCAACAACCCAATTCCTCCCTGGGATCAATAAAGTATTATCTTATCTTATCACCAAAAAACACATTTTTTGTTTCTTTCAGTATAATGATTAACACATTGTTTCAGCTGTAACAGATGTTATCATGAGGGGAACTTATCGAATAAGGTCAGGTCATTTATGTTAAACAACCATACTTCCACAAGGTGGTGTCAAACAACAAGCCTGTCTGCACACATGCAATCTTTTTAACAGGAAACCAGTGGCTCTCTACATCAAACCTACTGACTCACAAATGTCCATGACGTGATATAACATTACATCTACATGAACTGTTCCTGTCAATATTTTGACTGTTATACTCGATACAGAAAATGATAATGAATTAAAACTGCCTCTTTAGGGATTGCATTTAATGGTTTTTAGTGGCAAAGTTGATTGAGAGTTTTTCTGATTGGCCTTTAGCATGTGGGGCTGTTATATAAGAAAAAAAGGGATGTACTGTGGCCGATTACCTATGAGTGTGCTGTACTCCCAGCAGAGGTGTCAAGTAACTAAGTACAAATACTTCCTTATCTTACTTAAGTAGAAATTTGGGGTATCCATACTTTACTGGAGTAATTATTTTTCAGCCGACTTGATACTTCTACTCCTTACATTTTCACGCAATCCTTACTCATTACATATATGTGCATGTTGTGATAGTGTCTTAATAAAGTAATCAAACATTTTGGCTCGCCTAGATTAGTTTGAAGCGATGTAGCCTTCGTGTTGAGTAAGACCCTATTGGTCAACACCAGCTGTTCCGGGTCTTGGATGTGTGTGGGTGCTTGATGCTTGGATGTACATTGACATTCCAATAAAGGCAACATGCCTGTGAAGTTTGACTTTTTTGCACCATTATAATACTTAAAGGCAACTAGTCATCATATCTTCTGCTCCATGAAACACGTTAATGCTCAGTAATACACACATAATGTTCTTTAATGTGTTTACATTGTACTAAAATGCCTTCATTTTCAATGGGCATGAATGCGGCTGAAACAGGTGCAACCCAAATATTTCAACATTAACATATAATATAACATTATAGTCATTATGGCCTTCAGAAAAGTGTTTTTTTTTGGAGGTGGGGTCGTGCACTATAGGCCCATGTGGTGCAGCCTAAGCTTTGTCTTTAATGGCATTTTTCTCCCCTTACAATACTTTTACTTTTATACTTTAAGTAGTTTTGAAACCAGAACTTTTACACTTTTACTTGAGTAAAACACTTGAGTTGATACTTCAACTTCTACAGAAGTCTTTTTAAACCCCAGTATCTACACTTCTACTTGAGTAATGAATGTGAATACTTTTGACACCACTGACTCCCAGTCACAGACATGGAAAATTATCTTTCATTATATATGAAAATTGATGGTTTTCAACAACTTTTTTCACGTTAGCTTAAAATATGCCTGTTTTAATATGGGATTTGTTCTTGTGTGTATGAAGTTGATGTGATTTTTTTCATGAACATTAACACAAAAATAGAGGAAGAGCCAAAAACGACACCAACTCTTAAGCTTTTCTTTATTGTTTAATCTCGTAAATGATGATCACAGTGTCATTAAGTGCCACACAGTTTGTTCTAAGGATGTAAAACTAAGTTATTTTTGGATGTAGCTAAATATTGTTGCTGTCTTTAAAAGGATGAACTTTTTTTTTTTTTTACAGGAGATGGATGTGATGGGATGAAATATAGAAGCTATACAAGTTGGCAAATAATGGTTCAGCTAACTGAAACCTGAAATGCAGAAATAAAGCCTGCAGATTTTAATGTACAGTCCATAAGTCAGAAAGTATCTATAAAGGGATGTCTTGCACATGGATTGATAACTTTCACTTTTAACATTTTTAAATACTGTCATCTTTTTTTTCAATGAACACAACCAGTATTAGAACCAAACAATTGACTGCACTTGCAGTTTTGACTTAAAGTTCACTAAGCAAAGTGCTTTTAGAGGGGGTTACTAGTGAATTATTTAGTTGTTAAATGTCTTTTCTTTTAAGAATTAGCTTTTTTTAACTTCCGGTCCTTGGCCTAGTGTTACATCAGTGACAGAGGGCTGATCTGGGTCATGTGTGGTAGCTCCTTGCTCCCTCTCTCTGGTGGCATGGCACGCCCGCCTACGACTCCCCCTTCAGCACTGACACCAGGTCTCCACTCTCCTTCAGCTCCTTGAGAATGTCCAAACCTCCGATCAGCTCTCCTTTCACGTAGAGCTGGGGGTAGGTAGGCCAGTTAGAGTAAGTCTTGAGCCCCTGACGCACCTCTTCGTCCTGCAGAATATCAAATGTGTCATAATCCACCCCGGCGTCGTTCATAATCTCCAGTGTCTGCCTGCTGAAGCCACATCGTGCAGCCTCCTTGTTGCCCTTCATGAACAACATGACCGGGGCCTTGTTAATGGTGGTCTTCAGGCGGTGCTCCAGTGTGACAGCCTTCGGGCAGGTGTTCTCAAGCTCTCCAGACTCAGCCAGCTCCTTCACGATATCCACACCTCCCACCAGTTCTCCATTCGCATACAGCTGAGGGTAAGTGGGCCAGTTGGAGTAGGTCTTCAGCCCCTGTCGTACCTCTTCGTCGGACAGGATGTCGAAGCTACTGAACTGGATGCTGTGCGTCTTCAGCAAGGCCACTATCTGTTTGCTGAAGCCGCATCTGGGCTCCTGCGGGGACCCCTTCATGAAAAGCATACATGGGGCCGCATTGATCAGCTTCTTCAGCCGTTGGTTCAAGTCTGGAGCGCCGCTGTTGTCCCCGGATACAGCCGGACTACCAGTGACAGCCAAGCGGGTTACCTTCTTAGTCAGCTCCGGAGCATTTGCCCCATCCAGGCGGTCAACTTTCTCTCCCCCCTTAAAGAAGAGGAAAGTGGGGACGGAGGTGATTTCATACTTCTCGGAGATCTCAGGGACCGCTTCGGCTTCCAGCTTCACAAACGTGGTGTGCGCGTGTTCCCTGGCCAGCTCCGCCATCACCCCGTTCATCTGTTCGCACTGAGGCGCCCATGGTGCCTGGAAGTGAACCACGGTCAGGCATTTACCTGCTTTGGCCAAAAACCCTTCAAACTGCGGCTGAGTTGTTGCCTCCACGAAATTCGCCATTTTTCTTACCGTGTGTTCCACTTCCGGTGTCTCTGTGATGTCTTCTTCTTCTTCTTTGTGGTTAATGGTGGATCACAAACAGCTTTTAGGTGCATACCGCCACCTACTGGACAAGAGTGAGTACCATTCATAGACTGTATAAAACTAATGTAAAATGATAAAATGTAAAAAAAAATAAAAATAATAATAATGGTAAATATACCATTATGTCAATTCCTCATTAACTTCTTCCTATCAGTCTTATACGGTGGCCCTGAAGGACAGAACAAATTTACAAAATATGAAACACTTTTACAAAGTTGGAGACAAATTTACATTTTGGAAAACATTTTTACATTTTGTGAAACAAAAAAAACATTAAACACTTTTACCAAATTTACATTTAAGAAAACAAATTTACAAAATCAAAACACTTTTACAAGTGATAAGACAATTTTACTAACACTTTTATCATTTCTGAAACAAGTTTACATTTATTTTTAACAGAAAGGGAATGTACCAAATAACAGAAGTGATCCTGGAATGATCGAGTGAGGGGTCATTTAGTTTGTTTTGATGGGGAGAAACCGAACGGAGTGACATTTGGTACTGGTACTCCGTTTGGTATCGGACCACTTCCAATGTTTGGTACATATCCTTTCCGTTAAAAACAAATGTGAATTACACTAAGTTTGTGAAAAATTGGGGTCCCTTGATTGAATATATCAAAAGTAAAAAAAACTGCTAAGGCGTTGTTTGGACTGCACTGATGGTGGGCTGTTACGCCTTGGACTGAAATTATGGACCCTGCACCTGGATCTTTAATTTACCCTTGGACTTTTAGACAGTGGAATGTCATCCATTATTTACTTTCTTCATTTTGGTCTGACACTGATTTAATATCTCACCTTACTGTTAAATGGCAGTATGGGCATATATGTATGTATATTTTCTTTGTTCTGTCTGTTTGTTCTTTTGCTTTGTTTTTTGTCTTTTGATAGTTTTCCATTCCAATGATGTGCGTGCCTATTACTTTCCTTCCTTTTTATAATGGTTTGTCTGTCTGTTTTCTTGTCTCGTTACATAAAAAAACCCCTGAAAATAAAGTATTTTAAAAAATAGATAAATAAATAAATAAAAAGAATATTTGTTTCAGGAATGGTAAAAGTGTTCCGTCATTTAAAAAAATGTCTCACCGCTTGTAAATGTGGTTTTTTTTTTCAATTTTGTAAATTTGTTTCCTTAAATGTAAATTTGTTTTGGCCTTGGTAAAAGTGTTGTGCTAGTGTAATTTTGTTTTATAAAATGTAAAAATGTTTTCCAATATGTAAATTTGTCTTCAACTTTGTAAAAAGTGTTTCATCTTATTGTAAATTTGTTTTGTCCTTCAGGGCCAACGTAGTCTCGTGTCTGATAGGAAAATATAGAGCGCCCTCCTGACTGTTCTTATACCCTCTTCCTCTCCCTCTGTTCCCAGCAGTCCTGTGAGACTCCACTTGTTTCCTGCTGCTCTAACCCTCTCCTGGAACTGCTCTCTCTCAGCTGCATACCTGCTACAGTTCAAAATCACATGCTCAACATTCTCACTCACTCCACACCTCTCACACCAGTCATTACTCCTTTTTTCAAATGTATACAAAGTGTCATTTAGTCCTGTGTGCTCCACTCTGAGTCTCATTGTGATAATTTCCTCCCTTCTTTTCCTTTCCTTATAGTTCTTTGTTATTACTGATTTTTGTATTTTATAAAAGCTCCTTCCTTTCTGGTCTTCTTCCCACCCTTTCTGACATATTTCCACTACTTTCTTCTTAATAGTTGCTTTCCCTTCTCCTGTCCCAAGAGGTATTTGGACTGTTATGTTCTTCCCTTGTGCCCCTTTTGCTTATTTGTCTGCATCCTCATTTCCTTTCACCCCTCATGGGCTGGCACCCAACAGAACTGTACATCTTTATTTAGTTATTTAACCAGGTAAGAGAGCCATTGAGATTTAAAACCTCTTCTTAAAGAGTGACCTGGCCAAGACGGCAGCACAAAATAGGTAACAACACACAAGCACACAAAACAACACAAATAGAATACGGTCACAGTTTCACATGGTTACATGATTACTCAGTGCAATCACAAGATCCAATGGAGCTTGTTTCTTTGTCTTTTATGAGTGACTTGAATTCCCCCAGAGTTACAAGATGTGTCATTTTCAAGTCCTTCTGCACATCATTACAAGTAAACGGCGCTAAATATTTAAAAGCCTTTTTGCCCAGTTCAGTTCTGACTCTCGGGACCTGCAACTGTATGATGTCCTGAGAGCGCAGGCCATATCGGCTGAGGTTTCTACACGTGTACACACAAATATGTAGGGAGAAGTCAAAGAATAGATTTATAAATAAAGATCAGCCAGTGAGAGAGTCTATGACCGGACAAAGATGGACAGTGTGCGACAGCGTATAAGGAACAGTGATGTACATGATAGCTGCAACCAGTAATAAAACGCAAAGCACAGTGATACACAGTATCTAATTTCTTTAAAAACTGAGCAGGAGCATTCATAAAAAGCAGGTCTCCATAGTCCAACAAGGGTAAAAAAGTTGTGGTGATCAGATGTTTTCTGACTTTCAGTGAAAAACATGATTTATTTCTAAAAAAGAAGCCCAATTTCAGCTTCAACTTTGAAACAAGTTTATCAATGTTTAGTTTAAAAGACAGGTTCTCATCAAGCAGAATGCCTAAGTATTTATAAGATGTGACCATTTAAATTTCAACACCATGAGCAGTAGACAGCCTGGGAAGGTGAGATGGAAGCTGTTTGTCTTTGATTTGTCTGCATTCAGCACTAACTGGAGCTGAGTCAAGTGGGACTGAACAGTATCAAAGGCTGATTGCAATCAATCAATCAATCAATCTTTATTTGTATAGCGCCAAATCACAACAAACGTTATCTCAGGACGCTTTTACAAACATAGGAGGTCTAGACCACTCTATGTCAAATTATGAACAGAGACCCAACTTCAAGACAGGGTAAGACTCAGTCTGACCCCACCTTAATCCATCATGAGCATTGCACATCGCAGTATTTAGCTAGTTACAGTGGCGAGGAAAAACTTCCTTTTAACAGGCAGAAACCTCAGGCAGAACCAGACTCATGTTAGACAGCCATCATGCCTCGTCTGAGTTGGGTCTGGAAAGAGGGATAGAGGGGAGTAAGAGATAGAGGTGATAGTGATGAGACGAGTAGTAGAAGCTGTTGCCGCTGAAGTCCAGTACGTCCGTATCAGCTGGAGTCGAGAACATTTGCAGCAGGAGGACGTCTACGGCAGCTCAGAGGAATCTACGAGACAATGGAGCTCAGGGACTCCAGAAAGGTCTATGGTTAGTAATTTTAATTGGACAGGCAGAGTTAAAGTAAGCGATGAAGGGGTTGGGGGGAAGGGGGTGAGCTAGGAGCCCAGTGTGTTAGTGCGCCAGTTCCCCCGGTAGTCTAGGCCTATAGCAGCATAACAGAAGCTGATCCAAGCCTGAGCCAGCTTTAATTATAAGCTTAATCAAAAAGGAAAGTTTTAAGCCTGCTCTTAAAAGTGGAGAGGGTGTTTGCCTCCCGGACCTTGACTGGTAGATGATTCCAAAGGAGAGGGGCCTGATAACTGAAGGTTCTACCTCCCATACTACTTTTAGAGATTCTAGGTATAACTAGCAAGCCTGTATGTTGGGAGCGTAGTATTCTAGAGGGGTAATAGGGCACTATGAGCTCTTTAAGACACGAGGGTGCCTGATCTTTGTATTGCAAGAACTCAATGGATTTTAAAACTGAAGAAGATCTACACCACCCTGTGAAGTCTAAGCAAACTGTGTTGTAAATCAATGAGGAAATCTTCACATGTAGTGTTTGATGTGTGAATGCTTTCCAAAACTGCTACTGAATCTGTGGTGTGTACCACTTCCGGTGTCTCTGTGATGTCACATCCGCGCAGCCGCCTGGTAGCTTCTACCAAGTAGCAGAGCGTCTACTAAGAAGTCATTTCCATGTTATTTGATGATAAGAAACAGCTGCATACACTGGATACATTGAAAGGATAGTGTGACTTTTAAGGTAACAATCAAACATCGTACTGTGTTTTTGATTGGAAACATCTCACTGTTTCTCATATGATGAACCTGGGTCACTGTTTTGTTTATCTAGCTGGTGGAAGTTAGCTGCGTTGTCTGTCTAAATCCTGCTAGCGATCTGCTGCCAACTAACGGGAGCTGAGAAACGTTTTCCTGTTAAAACTGTTTGTCCATAAAACCATGTTTGATTTATTCGACTTACATTAAAAAGGTAAATACATACGCTGTTGACTGTCTTAGCTAAATTCAGCCGTCTCGCCATGTTCCATCGTTAACTTTGGGAGCTGTTGCTAGCTTGGTTTAACAATTTGTTAGCATCTAGCTAGCAACTGAACTGATTAACGTTAGCAGATTTGCTTATCCTCTTTCCTTCGAGTTTCACCTTCATTTGGTTTTTAATGGACTTCTCATGACTTTTTCCTAAATGTTATTGATCCTGTCGAAGAGGCAATTGATATTGGCGATGCAATAGCTTGCACAGTTTTCTGATCTAGTCCATAAATCATGCAGTAATAATAATAATGATAATAATAATAATAATAATACATTTATTTTATAGCACCTTTCAAAACACAGTTACAAAGTGCTTCACACCAAGGGTACACATAGACAGTGCGATTAAAATAGCATTAAAAGCAATGAAAAACATTAGGTGTAGGACCTGAGCTGTTAAAAATACAGTGAGGTTGTTTCACTAAAACAGTAAAATTGGATACAGAATAAAACAATAAAAACAAAACAAACATTAAAATTAGCTTCTTTATTCTAAAAATGCTTTTCTATTAAAGTAAGTTTTTAAAAGTGATTTTAAAGCAGGTACTGTTTGAGCCAAACTATGTAGTAATAGCAATCTCTACTGATCCTCAATGTGGAAGTGCAGAGAACTATTCTATTCATGGCATGGCATTTTTGGCAATTATAGAAATGTATATCTTGATGATCTGAGGATGAGTCCAAGTTTTCTTAGAGCAACACCTACACCGATCAGTCATAACATTATGACCACCTGTCTGGTCTCTTATAAAAGCCCGTAAGATTCAAGATTCAAGAAAGCTTTATTGCCAAGTAAGCTCGCACACACAAGGAATTTGATGTGGTGAATGGAACACTGGTACTTAGCAACAAGACAGTAAGGACACAACAAGACAGTAAGGACACAACAAGACAGTAAGGACAATAAATATAGAAACCTAAATACAAAATAATTCTAAATAAAAATAACAATACTATCTGTACAAAGAAAGGTAAATAAGTACTTTTAAAGACATGAAATAAGTTAGATTAGCCTAATCCAGAGTGTACATGTAGTAGATGAATATAATTATAATATAATTTACATTATTGCACATGTATATTGAGGTATTGCACCAGGAATCAAAGTATTGCACATGTATGTGATCTAAGATGCCTCTTGCTTCAAATTGACTTCTACATTTTTATTTATTGTGTGACATGGCCTCAAAGTTGATAATTATAGTTAATATGAAGTCGTAGTGGGTTGTGCTTGTTGTGGTGTGTCAGTGTGTTATGTTGATAGATGTTCTTAATACTTTGCCACACTCCTTTGCCATACAGGAAGGGGCAACATATTATCAATCAATCAATCAAGCTTTGTTTATATAGCACCTTTCATGCAAACCAAATGCTACCCAAAGTGCTTTACAGCAAAAACAAGAAAGAACCAGAAATAAAATAATGGCAAGACATATTTAAAAATGAATTTAAAAATAGAGACTAATGCACACCGGCAACAATAAAATCTGTCATTAAAATAAGTTAAAGCATCAAATCAGCCAGCCTCAAGCAGATCCTTGATGAACTGCAGTTTTTAGCACATCTGCATTGGACTCATATTTTTAGACCGAAGGTTGCCGTTTGATTACAGCCCATTATAGAAATTATCAGGGGTTTGTGTCCCTTCTAAAATAAGTATCAGTTAAGATAAAAATCGCAATTTGTCCAGCTCTATTTATTTTCATCATCGTCATGTCAAGTTAGATCTCACAGTTATGTGTATTGTCCATATGTACCCCCCCCCCCCCCCCATATTTAGAATATTTAGAAACTTAATTTGGCACAACCTATTTTGCTCTGAAAAGCCCACTTGTTTTAACTTTAAAATCTCCTGCTATTTTTTGTTACAATTCAAGGGATTCTCATTGAAATAATTGTACACAGAACTGAATTCTGTCTGATATAAGTGTTTGAACTCTGATATACTGATAATCACCTCAAGAAACCGGTACACGTCCGGCTATAAATACTCACAGACTTTCTCTTCTGAAACAGGAAAATCATGGAGGAACAAACTACCGACATAGAAGTGACCGTCAAAACATTAGACTCCCAAAGCAGAACCTACACAGTTGGTGCTCAGGTAAAAGTCCTCAGTTCCTGAAACAAACTCTGTTTTAAGTTCTTATTTTCAGTAAGCCTGTGGTAGGTCTGACCTCATGTTTTCCAACTTTTTTTGTAGTTGACAGTGAAAGAGTTCAAGGAGCACATCGCTCCTTCAGTTGGAATTCCTGTGGACAAACAGAGGCTGATATACCAGGGCAGAGTGTTACAGGATGAAAGGACTCTGACAGACTACAGTAAGTAATAGAAGGGTCAACTAAACTTGTGCAGAAATGATCTTGCTTCAAGGGATCCGTCATGTGTTTCTCCTCGCTGTTTTATGTTACAAACAATCACAATGGCTAACATTCATCATTATGTTGCCATTGATTATTAACACTTGCTCCATATGTGTTATGTGTGTAAGCAGGGATTTACTCTGAGGGCTTTGTCTGTGATGAGATCATTTCAGAGCCTTCAGCAATGTGGAACACAGTTTCTAAAAAATAAGTTCACACACCAACAAATGTGCACCGATGTTAACCATAGTCCTCTTGTTGTCCCAGATGTAGGTGGCAAGGTGATACACCTCGTGGAAAGGGCGCCTCCTCCACCCTCTCAGCCCGGCTCAGGGTCAGGAGGAACTTCAGCTGACAGCGGGCCTTCCTCTTCCTCCCAGGGAACATCACAAGTGCCTCCACATGATCGCAACGCTAACAGCTACGTAATGCTCGGCACCTTCAACCTGCCCGTCAACATCATGGACCCTCAGCAAATACAGGTAGCTTGACTTTGTTACCTGCTTAGATCAAGTCGTCAGTGATTGATTTGCTTGGGGTGTAGTTTTTGACAAGGAGGAAAAATGGATGGAATAAAAAAGACAACCTCTCTGATGGATTTTTCAAACTGAGTCCAACAGAAACCAAAGTTCTGTTTGTTGCATTTATCTTCCATTATGGTGAATTCATCTTATTTGTTATAAAATCCAAGCTTATACAACACAATTTCAGAAATGTTCCCAGGCATATCTGAGCCCACACATAACCGAGGGAAGCTTGTGTTCCAGCTTCCCATTTCTCATGCAGCTTGGTATGATAAACATGAACCATAAGGAGCCCTCTGTCTAATCATATTGTTTAACTGGTATCATAATGTTAATGCAGAGGAGTTGCATTCTCTCTTGTTCCTTATAAACACTGTATCCAATACTCTATGTGTTGCCCAGGGCCTGCAAGGCTTTTATTTATGATATCCAAAACTTTGTCTCACATCTAAATACTTTCCACGTCTGAGTTCTGATTATTTTCCCCCCTTTCAGATGTCAGTCCAGCAGATGGTGTCAGGAATGGGAGAAAATGCCAGGAATGCCAGAGTCACAACCAGCACTGGGGTACGATGGTTGCAAGCAGTTTGTAGTCCCACATAAGATTTTACTGTCTTTTTCTGATGGTCACTTTTTTTCTGTTTCAGAGCAATGGATCTGTGAATGTGCACATCGATATGGACCAACCAGTGCAGAGCGAGCCGAGGCTGAGGCTGGTGCTGGCTGAGAACCTGCTGAGAGACATCAACGAGGTCATCCACAGGATGGAGGTGAGAGCTCTACTTTTAAGATCACTCCAATAGAAGAGCCAAGAGGTCAACTTTATATTCATCTGCAATTTTTATTTCTTTCAGGGTCGAGCAACTGAATCGTCCTCCACCCAAACAGAGACAGCCTCTGCCGCCGCTGCTGCTGCTGCTGCTGCTGCTGCTGCTGCTGCTGCTGCTGCTGCTGCTGCTGCGCCTCCTCCTCCCTCATCTTCATCCACCAGCTCCACTCCTTCTCCCTCTGCCCAGCCCATGGACACCTCCCCACCCCCAACAACTCCTCCACCTCCCCCCACCTCTTCAGCACAACCTGAGGGACCAACACCCCAACCTGGACCCAAGTGAGACACCCTCTCTCTGCCTCTGACTGCTTTGTATTTAGCCTGCTACTTATTAACTTTTGGGTTCCACAGCAGGATCACATCGACTCATTAGAATGATTTGTTGAAGCAAACGTTGTCTGCATGTTTCTGTCCTCATTTGATGAACAGTTGTAGTGTTTGATCCTAATCCCTTTTACCCTTATTTCTACCCCTAGTCACCCCAGCCCAGCTGAGCTGGCAGAGATGTTGTCTGAGCTGCGCAGGGTGGAGGAGAGACTGCAGCCTTTTATTCAGAGAGCTCACACCATCCTGGAGACAGCCACCACGGCAGAATACAACAATAACACAGTAGGTTTCAAACAGTTCAAAAATGTTTATGAATTAGTTTGTGGTCTTTAGATTTCCAGAAGAAGATAGATCTCGTTATTAGGGATCTCTGAATATCTTTGAATGTCTGAAGTTAAGTCATTATTTTGGGATAAAGAATGACTACATTGTAGTGAGGTACCACCTCTCACTCGATTCATTAAATTCAATGCTTCTGCCAAAGCCATGAAGTCATCTCAAGTTTTTTGCATAAAGTAAGCAAGTATGTAAAGTTAATTTATATAGCACCTCTCTAGAACAGGCGTCACAAAGTGCTTCACAATATGTCCACAGTCCTCAGTTCCAGTGGGAGTAACAACTTCAAAAGCACGGTCACCTTTAGTTTTTAGTTTGGTGCGAGTGACAGCAAACCCTGATCAGAGGACCTCAGAGTCCTGCTAGAGGTATAATGTGATTCACACAGATGTTAGCAGGATAACATACAGGAGCGCTGATATATTGGATTTGAATGCAAATGATCCAAATAGTAAAGCTTTTGTATTAGGAGTCTAACGTAGAACCTGAAGTTTGAAAAAGTTTCCTCTGCTGTTATTTTCCTGCCACAGGAGAGAGAGGATGATCAGCGCAATCTTGTAATGACCTGGGAGTGTCTCCGTCTCCTTGGTAACGCCCTTGTGGCCCTCAGTGACCTGCGACTGAACCTCATGAGCCCGGTGCCCCGCCACCTTCACGTGGTCCGGCCGTTTTCCCACTATGCCACCCCAGTCACTATGCCTGGAGCTGTGCACCACCACATCCCCGTGCAAGTAAGAGGAGACATGACAAAGTGATTAATGTGAAACGTTGATGTCGTCACTCTTAACTGTGCGTTCGTCTTCACCCACAGATGAACTTGGGTGCCACAGTGACTGTTGGGGCTAATGGTGCTGAAGGACAAGCCCCACCCAACCAGTCAGCCAACCAGTCGGAGCAAGCAGGTCAGGGACAGACCCCCCCTTCACAGACTTCCCCCTCCAGTCAGCAGGCTGGACAGGGACAAGCTGGCCCCCGAGTCATCAGGATCAGCCACCAGGCAGTCCCGGTGGTCATGATGCAGATGAACACGGACGGTGTGTTGTCCCCTACCCGCCTCTGCTTGAATGATCCGCTTCAGGCTGTTTGTGTGTTATATAACTGTGCAGCAGTGCTTAGCAGTTAGACTCAAACATGAAAAATAACTGCACCTGTAAGCACTGCTGCTCCAAGCTCCAATGGTTTTCTGAGTGATTTGAAAAGTTGACTTTGAATGTGTCTGATTCAAAAGCATGGTTTAATCCCCCTGGATGCTTGAGAGATGATGTCTGTGTTATTCCAGGTGTTATTCTGTGAGCGTTATATACTGATAATAACTTTAATATTGTGCTTTGTGTGTGTAGGTGCAGCCCCAGGTGCAAACCCTGCTGCAGCTGGGCAGCAAATACCAGGACAACCAGGTAAATACACTTGAGCTCATCTACCATATGGGTAGCTGGTAGGATCACGATAACAGGGTGAACTAGAAAGAGCTACACATCTGCATAGAAAGTGCACTTTGCTGAACGCAATAAAAGTCCCCACGTGGGAACACAATTAAACCCCCTTTCCTTCTGGACACGCACCCCCCGAAAGAGATGTACAGATGTTACGTCCAATTAATACAGGGAGCGTGTGCGCCGCTTTCCATCAGCACCACAGGTTTACTCCGCTTAAGGTTGCGTGCCCTGCTTCACAGAAAGCATGTTTGAAGTGTAGCACAGCTCAGAGCAGCCAGGAGCACCTGGGACCAGTATAGAGAGAACAACATACAAACAACAGGTTGCAAAGCCTTTCTGTTGTTGAATTTCTGCTCATTTGGATATTAATCAATTACTTTTGTGCTTTTATATATATATGAGTATGCTGCATAGCTATATAGTTAATTTTTTTTGCGGGTTTAAATATCATAATTGTGTTCTTCTTTGTTGTCCTGTCACCTTCTGACATGTACAATAATCTTGAAGTCCTGTTGTGGTGGACATGGATCACGGATGTGAGGCTGTTTTGTAGCTGTTAACAATCACATCAGTTCAATGTCTTATTTATTTCCTGAAATGAAAACAATGAACAAATAATCAATTGAATTTCAAAAATAAATCATGGAATCAATTCGTAGACCAAAATGTAGTCTAAACTTTTGACTCATCGAAGTAGTCACCTTTGGCAGATATATCAGCTGAACACACTCGTGGCATTCTTTCCACTATAGAAATCAAATATTCTTCAGAAAGTTCTCCCCAGCTCTGTTGAATTATCTCCCATAAATGTGTGGCACTTGTTGTTACTGATAAGTATAGATTTTTACAATCTTTTAAACGGTCGGGAGTCCGTATATGTATTTGAAATTGAGCATACGTTACATGCCTGACTCCCTGTCCAGGTCTATTTTCTCAGTTCAGCTTTGGCACAGGCTCCTTTGAAGATATACCCGGCGAGTATCTTTAAACGAGGGTACGCTCCAGAGATGGAGCTGAGTCACGTGGGCGGCGCTCCCTGTGTGAACATGAGCACTGACCTGTGTAAATTGGGGCTTACATTTAGGAAAAGCCCAGAAACATAGCAGCATCTTACCAAAGTACAAGACCAGATAACAAGGTTTAAAACTTCACTGTGCTATGTCTGATTGTCTTCCACAAATATAGGGCAGTTATTTCTCTCCCAGTACTCCAGCCTCTTCAGCAAGCTGTCTTTCTCTCTCTTGTGTGCCTTCATTTGATAGATAGGAGGGTGGTTAGAATTGGACACTGGGAGGAGATCGTGGGGAATGTAATGCAGCAAAAGGCCATGGGTTGGAATATAACTCAGACTGTCTGCTACAAGGACTATAGCCTCTGCACATAGGGCAAGGAATTGAAACACTGAGCCAAACCAGTGCCTCATTACAGTTTATTATTATTATTATTATTATTATTATTATTATTATTATTATTATTTTTATTATTATTATTTTTATTATTATTTGATCTTTTATAGTATCCTAGCTCAGATCAGACAGGATGAAGAATCCTTTCATGTTCTGCTTATTATATTCATTATTATCTAACTCCTCCCTCAGGTGCCCTCCCTCCAGACTTCATGCGGAATCTCATGCAGCAGATCAGCCAGTATGCTGCTGCCGTAGCTACTAGCGCCGCCACCGCAGGCCACCCGGTCCCACCGCAACCCACACCACCCGGCTACAGCTCCACTGCAAACTCTTCTACCACAACCACAGGCCCCAACACACCCACCACCACCCCTACTGCTCCCCCACCTCCTCCTCATGCAGGTCCCCAGCCCCAGGCTAGGGTTGTGTTCACCCGGCCACCCTTCGCACCCAACATGGCCCCTCCTGCCTTTGGCCCCCGGGGGACCACCATCAATGTGAGGGCTGCTATGCCAGGCCAGCAGCCAGGACAGGTGGGGATACTGTTCTCTGGTTTGTTTGTTGTGTTTGAAGATGAATGTCAACATAACATTTGAGAATAACTGAACAATCTCGCTCCAAAGGCTTTCAACCCTGCTGCTCTCAACCAGATGATTAGTGGATTGGTTGGACAGCTTCTACTGCCAGGACAAATGGGTACGCTTTCCCAACTTGTTCAAAATATTTATATTTTATCAGCAGCATGTTTCTGTTGGTTTGAAAGCACAAAGTTTAAATTGATTGATCATAGCTTGCAATCAGTAAGAGATCATTTCTTCTGTTTTTTCCAGCAGGTCAAACAGTCACTTCCTCCTCATCCACATCCACTTCTTCTTCATCCTCCTTCTCCTCATCTTCCCAAAACCCCACCTCTTCCTCTTCCTCCTCCTCCTTTTCTTTCTCCACCTCGGGTCCAACACCTCCCCCCAACGCAAACACTACCGGTCAGCCAGAGGCCAACCCTGCTGGGCCCCAGGAGATGCCTCCAGATCTGGGCCAGCTCCTGGGTACTCTTCTGGGTGTAGCTGGTGGGGCCGCTATGGGACCTGGGGGGGGCCCTTCAATTACTGTGACCACATCTGGGGTCCCAGCCTTCATCCAGGGAGTGAGTGAATTCATGCAGGTCAGTGTTTCAGCGTTGGACTTGAATGCAGTTATTAGACTCTAAGTTATCTGCACACAGATATTTGAAAAAGAAGTTCAAGTCTTAGTTTGGTCATTTTTGTCTTAAAGATTTAGGATCTTTTGAAAATCATGTCTCCGTCTTCACGTGACATTCAAAGGCTTTTCTTTTTTTCTGCCTAGCAGATATTTCCAAGTTAATATTTCTAATAAAACACAGTTTGAGTGCATACTGACAAAGCACTTTATAATGTAAAAAGAATCGCAGGGGTTTGCAGATTGATAAACATAAATCATTATTTATTTAAAGGAAAGTTTCTAATCAAGATTTAAAAGATCTGCCAATTTTGGAGTGTTTTATTAGGTCTCATAAAACCACCTTCCTGAATGTGCTGATTGAGAGATTTTGTGAGTTTTGTAGAATAAAATGCTTATTACATGGTGATATATGGTACTAAAATTAGTACTGATGAAGCGTAGAAACCTGTTATCCATATGGTGCATTCTATTTCAAGTAGAGCAAAATTAATGTATAAGTTAAAAAATTCCCCCTCAATGTTTTTATTTCTAGGCTTCCCAGCCCATCTTCGCCGCCCCTCCACCTCCACCTCCTACAGGCACCACTCCTGCTCCTGGTGCAGGCTCCAATCCCACTCCCAACCCTCCCGGGGCGGCTGAAGCCCTCAACCCGGAGCTGTTCACGGGCATCGTCCGTGGCGTCCTGAGCACCATGATGGGCTCCCTTGGACAGGCCCAGAACGACACTGAGAGCATTGCACAGTTCATGCAGAGGCTGTCCCAGGCTACCAACATCTTCATCAGCCCTGAGGATCCTACTGGTAAACAACAACAAAGAGGAACATTATAATGTCGACACATCAGCAGAGATGCTAATTCTGTTTTGAACCCTCGTAGTTGTTACTATCAGATGTCATCTTCCCTGTTTTTATGATGGTTGTTGCTTTCAGGGTTTTTTGGAGAGCTCCTGATGCTGGTGTGTCAGACCTTCACCATGTCAGACTTGGTGATGCTGCTTCATGGTCAGCACCAGCCACTCGGCCGTATCCAGCCCCAACTTTCCCAGTTCTTCACCCAGAACTACCTCAACGGCAGAGAGCCTACCGATGAAAACATTGCTGTAAGAAGCCCTCATTATTAGGAGATCTATTCATCCTTTAAAATGTCTTCATCTGATTCAGATGGATTAATCATCTGAAAACACTTACACAGTTATTATTATCCCACATTTTACAGTTTATCTTTGATCATTAGTAGCTAGTCTTCATCTGTTCCTGCTTCATATAATGTTGTTCTTTTATTTACCTCACATCCTTTGTTCCCGTCCCACAGGCAGCAGCTGGCAGTCTCGTCAATGAGCTGGAGGAGTACATCACAGAGAGCTTTGTAAGTAATTGATGTCAATAATCTCAGCCTTCGATTCAGTCACAGTCTCTAATTAGATGACACTAAACATTATATTATATATTAAATTTACGGGATATTATGGTAAAATATGGACTATAAGGGTATACAATAAGAAGTCTGTTTTCGGGCTCCCAGAGGGAAAAGAGTTAAAACTGTTCTCCTGCATGAAGACTTTCACTCCATTCAGCAAAGTAAGCAGGTTCTCTGCAGATGTGTTGCTCTGTCTAATGCCATCTGTTATCACGAGCAGCCAGCCAACAGTAGTTCAGCTCAGCCTACGATGCTGTTGATAGTTGTGAGATGCGAACAGACCCTCTGAGACTACCCCAACCCTCCCCAAAACCAGCACTCCACTGCTTGAATTACCTGCTAGTTTACCACTCTTTTCTGTACATGCATGATCATGAAGGACAGCATTAAAGAGTGGCAGCACTGGGGTGCCGTTGGCTTAACGGTTTAAGGGCACACCACCATATACGGAGGCTATAGTCTGTCCCTCCCACGGTGCAAAGAAATGCTTGTTGGGTTAATTAGTGACTCTAAATTGCCTGTAGGTGTGAGTGTATGCTTGAATGGTTGTTTGTCTCCACATGTTAGCTCTGTGATAGGCTGGCGATCTGTCCAGTGACAGCTGGGGTAGGCTCCAGCCCCTCACCCTGACCCTGAACGGGATAAGATAACAGAAGGATGGTAGTTTGTGCTCAGATAACCTCAGGAGGTTGTAATTTACTTGCTATTGTTATTGCTACTATTTCTGTCAGCATAATGGAGACTGAATCCAGTCTGTTGGGTAAAACATTTTGATATTTGTTTCTAATTAAAAAATGTATAAAGAAAGTAGAGCAGCAACATTGTAACATTAAAGAGTGCAATCATGTATTTTTAAATATCCAGTTTGGTTTATCTGTGAACTTTTGGAATTGCAAGCCTTGTTGATTTCATAGTTTTTAAATGTATTGACGGCTCTTCTTTTCTTTCCAAATCACACAGAGGGAGTCTTCAGTCACCGTGTTGGAGGGCGTTGATGCCACCCAGACCAACATGTCCTTCTTCAGACAGCAGCTGATGCACATTGCAACTCATATTCTGCGATGTAACGGTAAATAAAAACATGATGCATCATACGTCAGTTTGTGCTGCTGATCAGGTTTCGTGTTCTGACTCCACTTAAAGCTGGGGTTGGCAGTCTCTGAAAACTAGCATGAATTTGAATGTAGCATTTCCTCAGGACTCCGTCTAACCCCTCCCCTCCTCCCTCAGAGCTCCTCCAAAACGACGCCCCCCCCCGCTCACATGCACGAGCGCCGCTGACTTGCAACCATATGATGGTGACTGATTCAAAACCAGTCCTCACCAAAACATTATCATAGTGAAAGTTAAAAACACAAATAAATATGGCTGCTGTTAGTACTCACAACTATCATTCTAGCATTATCCAGTTGTACTGGTGACACGATATCAGGAGAAAAGTTATAATACATATAATACTGTAACAACTCTACTGTTTGTTAAACGTGTTCAGTGTAGATGCTCTTAATTCCTACAGTGTTGACGGTTAGTGAAGGCATCAGGAGAGGTGTAGAGTGTGTGAGCAGGAGAGATGAGAGACGAGAGGAAAAGTTCTTCATTCATTCAAACATTGATTGTTGCTTTGTTGGTTGTCGTGATCACGGCCGACAGTGACCGGTTATTAAAGCTCAACGTGTTCACGAATCGGCTCGTCATCACTACAGCGTCTGGACGGACGCTACAGTACATGTACATTTCTATAGGACTTAGTAAATGTCATTCATTCTTCTGCTTGTCAGAGCCCCGTGGTGAGAGCTTTTTAGACTCTGATCCGGACTACAGTCCTGAGCAAAGCACCTCATCGGGTCAGAGGGGACAGGCCCAAGTTTGAGCGAGAGGGGCAGTCAGTAGAGTCAGGGGATGCAGCGGCAGGAGACGGGTACTCGGAGGAGTGCACGCCGGGGAAATGTACGCGCAGGAGGCGGGCAGAACGGCAGGACGGGATTTGAATGGTTTAAAATTTTGGCACCCAAAAAACGGTGATTGGTTGGTGTTTTCCCAGGTTTACTCCGGCTGTAGATAGCAGCTTTTCTTCCTTCTTTTTTAAGAACACATCATGTATTGATTGCCATCAGGACATAAAGATCATTTTAACCAGTATAAAAAAAGTGTATCTAAATCTGATTACCAACCCCAGCTTTAAGCCTCTGTTTTTAAACAAGTATTTTCATTACATATCAGGAATACTGCCATGAGGTGATGTGTAAAACAAGATCATATGTGTCCTTGTGTCTGCAGGATGACGGTATCATAATTTTCATGACTAATAATGAACTTTCTCTCCCAGATGAGTCATTTGGGCCACAGCTGCTTCAGGTGTGTAACCAAGCACTGTTTGAATGTCTCGCCCTCAACCTGCACTGCTTGAGGGGAGACCAGAGAGCCCTCACTGCAGTCATCAACCACAGAATAGTAAGTAAACATACTGTTTTCTGTTCCTACTGCACACAGGATAAGATCCATTCAGTGAAGGGAAGATGTTAGTTCCATTTGCACGATAATTAAAGGGTGTCGAGTTTGGAGCTTTGTGCAAATCCAGAGGGAGTGTGTGTGTGGAAGGAAATGCAAAACAACACGAACAAGAAAGACAAATGAGCAGCTGGAGGAAGTTTGAAAAGGCTGTGGCAGAGTATTATTTCCCCTGAACAGCTGACAAACATTTTAAACCCCATCATCAGACTCTCACACAAGATGTTACGTGTTAACTGAACAAATATAACTTAACCGACACTTCAGTTATGTGAACTGACTTTAAATACACAAATATAATGAACTGAATAGCTACATTAGAGCAGAAAGATGACTCACAATCCGTCACAATTTAGTGAAGGAGTAAACAACTACAAGTTCCACAACCCAGAGAGAGAAGAAATGAGCAGAGGTGAAGTATCTGTTGAACCTTTAATTTCTCCTTTCTTTCCAGCGGAGGATGTCGAGTGACATCAGCCCCAGCCTGGTCAACTGGATGACCAGCATGATGACGATGAGGCTGCAGGTCATTCTGGAGCATATCCCTGTCACCCAGGAGCAGATCCAGAACTACATAGTTTACACACAGGTAACGAAGCAGCTGCACGCCTGTCTTAGACACTTTATGAAGCTTGAGGAAGATGATTCAGGAAAACAACTGCAAGCCAAACTCCGCTGATGTGACACTCTGGCATTTTTAATCACGTTCCCCTTCTGAGTTTTTGTTTCTGTGACTCTAGAGATCACTATTTTAAATTTCACATTGCAGAGCAGAGTGCACATGTAACAAGTTGTATTCAGAGAAAGGAGCTTCTGTTCACTGATGGCTGTTACATATCCTGTTACTTCAGGCAGCACGACTGATAAATATTAAATGACATTCTTTCGCAGAGAGATCAGTCTTCCACAGCTGGCACACAAGAGCCTGAACGAGCACAAAGTGCTGTGGTAAGCATGAGGTTTCTTAAATGTCCTTTTTTCTGAGTCAAACATTTTCAGATCTGCTTGACGTTTTGGTTTCTTCATTTCCTCTCTTCCTCTCCTCTTCCAAAGATTGGGGATACCCACTCACCCGCTGCAGCCACCACAGCCGAGGAGGCCATGTCTGTGTCACACGACACGAGGGCATCGTCACGGGAGACCCGGGTGTTGCCTGGGGACCTGGGCGCCTCCGGAGGAGCCGCACCGTTAGGTGGCGACATGGCCGCAGCGGGAGCTGAGGGAGGAAGTGAGGAGTCTGCTCGAGAGTCAGAGGCCTGGGCTGCTGCTGTTCCACCTGTGAGGGCTGACAGTGTTTACTCTTTAACATCTCTTCTTTAGTTTGTCCAGAGATCGGTGTGCTCTGTTCTAGTCCAGTCCTGCTTCACATTTACTCTGTCCTCAGAGGAAACTGTTCCCTCTGCAGTCTGTGGGTTATCATCTCTAGAAAGACTAAACTCACGAGGACTTGAAGGGACTATTAAAACTTAGTTTGTTTTGGTACTGCAGTTGTGTCAATGTTGGTCTGAACCTGTAGCTCTTTCTTCCAGTCATCATTTCAGTGTCACATATGGAAACAAGTTCTTCTTATGTTTGTCAAACACAGAGTTGCAATAGGCCAAACCTACAATCAGACTTTTGAAGCCTTACATTCGATGTAATGTGCAACTAGATGACACTACAACTCTATCACTCATAAACCTCATGACCTCACTCCCATGATTATTTACTCTGTATGTGTGTCTGTGTGTGTTTGTAGGAGTGGGTGCCCATCATCAGGTGTGACATGATGACCCAGAGGAAGATGAAGGCTCAGCCTCCGCTCTCTGACGCCTATCTGCACGGCATGCCGGCCAAACGCAGGAAGGTAATCAGATCAGAGCTTTACTTAACTCGCAGTATATGAATCTTTGCTGTCCTTCAAAGTCCTTCAAAGTGAGTTTGAATGTGTTAACAGACGGGACCGGGTGGTGGAAGCCTCCTGTCACTTTCCGACGCTGTGAGTCAGGCAGCCAGAACAGCCGGAGTGAAGCCCATCACATCAACCGAGGAGCTACAAGATGAGCTGGAGACGCAGGAGCTGAAGGAAGCTTATGCAGAGCAGGTGAGCGAGGACACACTGCGCACCATTTGAGCTAAACTGATCACAGTGTGCGCCTCTTGTTTGGAGGTTGGGCCAGGAGTTATATCATGATTACTACACAGCTGTCAGGAAGAGTGGAAGCCTTTGAGCACAGAAAAAAACAGCGAGGATGCCACTGTAACTTGTTTCCCTCTTTACTGAAAACATTTTAAAGCTCTTCTCAAAGTAACTTGTCCTTTTTTTAAATGTATATTTTTTGGCATTTTTGCTTATATTTGATGAACAGAGAGACAGGAAATGTGGGGAGCAAAGAGAGGGGGAAGACATGCAGCAAAGGGTCAAGGCCGGGAGTTGAACGAGACCACTGCGATGAGGACTATAGCCTCTGTACATGGGGCGCGCTTAAACCCACTAGGCCAGTGGCTCCCAAGAATATACATTTAACCCTCCTGTTGTGTTTGTTTCCCTGGAACAGCAATAATGTTCCTGGGTCAATTTGACCCGGGGCATATTCAATTATCCAAAAGTGTGAGAACCCCAAAAATCCCAAGAAAAATATTTTTTAAACAAGTTTTTAACTCCATTACTAACCATTTAAATCAAGATTTAGTCCATTGGTGTTTTTTGATTCTCACAGATCATGGTTCAATGAGGATAACTCACTCGATTTTCATTAAAATTCATGTTAAAACTATTTTAATGTACGTTGGAAAGCCCTAAATATAAATACAATAGTTTTACATGACAGAGTTTATTTTGTTTTAAATTGTGATTTTTTATTTTTTTTTAAAGAAGTGATGTTGAGAAATTAACACGACACCTCTTCTGTCACATGCTGCCCAGATTTTGATGCATTTAGCTGGTTTGGAAGGCATATAGTGCCTAGACTTTAAAAAGGGTCAGTGTGACCCACAACATAACAGGAGGGTTAAGACAATCGGGAACATAAAAAGATAGCCCAAACTGCCAACCTAACTTTTGGAGAAAGCACAGAAAAGTTCTCCAAGTATGTGTAAATATCACACATGCACCTAAATACATAATAGAAAAAACACATTGCAGCCAAAGTATCAAAGGAAGAACAGAGGAACAGCTCCAGATTGTTCTTCTTGTACATGGAGTCCTTTTATTAAAAATGTCACCCTTTCACTTCATTTTGTATCACTATATTTCACATGAACACAGCAAAATGGTACTATTTGTCCAGGTATTTTTTTTTTAGCTCCGCTGTCTTCAAACATATATGCTGTTTGTTTTTTTCTGTCCTTACACGCCCGTGATGTTTAACCTGACAAGCCTCGGGTTCCATGGGTAATGATGTTCGTTGAAATCGTTGTTCTTACCTTATTTTAACAAATGAAATGTCAAACAGACTCTTTTTTTTCTAGGCGGTATTTAAGACAGTCACATCTCAAAAATGTAATAGTGTTAGATTGAATCTTCATTCACATGACTGCTTCTCTAACCACCAGGTAACATCCCTCCAGCATGACACCACTAACCATGGTAATCATTGTTTTCTCTTTCCTCTCAGGTGAAGTCCGACATCAAGAAGCGAGTGAGGGACGACCAGGATTTCAAATCCCAGCAGTTCCCCAACTCTCACAGAGCTTTCTCATCAGACTCATAATCATCAGAATCAGAACCTCTGTCATCATTTCTTCTTTTATTCTTAATTTGACTACCACTCAGCGCAGCTTCACCCCCTAATCTGTCGGTTTGCCTCTTTAGCAGCTCTCTTGAATTATTGCCTCATGCTAATGTGAGTTCTCCCCCAGTGCCTATTTATTTTTCTGTTGATTTTTGTCCAACCTTTGCTGAGACAATTTAGTTTGCTAAAAGGCAAAATAGCACCAGAATTAAGTTTGACTAAAGCAGGTCACTTCTGTCTGTATGTCTGCTCTTTTTTGCCCTCTTATCCTCTTGTGGTTTTGTTAATATGGAGCCTGAATCATTTTAATTTAGTCAACTTCTCTGCCTTCCTCTTAGTACTCTGAAACACAAGAGTATACTTTCATGCGATGAACATGCTGTTTGGTACATGAATGTACAGTAAGCTTAATAAAATCTTGATACAATACACTGTGTTCTCTTTTTGAGTCTGGGTGTTGTTGGACACGCTATTACACAGTTTGTCCACAAGAGGGCAGTGACTGACTTTTCTACTGTTCATCCATCCATCCATCCAATCCATCCATCCATCCATCCATCCATCCATCCATCCATCCATCCATCCATCCATCCATCCATCCATCCATCCATCCATCCATCCATCCATCCATCCATCCATTACCTTGACCGCTTATCCCAGCGGCAGGATACACCCTGGACCAGCCAATCACAGGGCAAACATGGAAAGACAGACAACCATTCATGCACACACACACACACACACACACACACACACACACACACACACACACACACACACACACACACACACACACACACACACACACACACACACACACCTACAGGCAATTTAGAGTGGCCTATTAACCTGTTGAGCATGTTTTTGGACTGAGTGGCAGCCTGAGTGCCCAGAGAGAACCCTGGTATGCACAGGGTGAACATGCAAACTCCACACAGAAAGGCACCTGCCCGACCAAGGCTTCGAATCAGGAACACCAATGTGCAGCCCTTTCTACTGTTCAATGGTCCAAAATATTTGTCTATCAATTTCAACAGATCTTCATAAAAATGTATTATTTTACTGTTAAAACTAAGAATACATAAATAAATTAAATAAACTGCAATGTTTTGCAAGGCTGAATTTTAAGTGCATGGTTAATAAATAGTCTGTTTTTCTTGCAGATTTAGAATAGTGCAAGAGGGAAGGAAAGATGTATATAACAGGATGTGTCAATCTGTAGCTTAATCTACACCTTTTAGAAGGATCTGTAAACGTGTTATTACTCAACTGTAATGTGAGGCATTTATAAACTCAAACAAAAAATACGTTTGAAGCTTCACCTCATGTAACGCTCAAGGATACACCACAGAAATATTTTTTACCCCAATATAGACTAGCTTTGCATCAGCCTATATAGATATATTTTTAAATTTACAATCTGTCAGACTTGTCATTTTACCACAACACAAGACTAGAGACTGCTAAATATATTTCAAAGAGGATTCAGGATGATGTTTTGGTGCATCTCTGGTAAAAGAACTTTGGTGTTTTAACAAATTGTTAGCCCATAATACTTAAATCTCCTGTGAGGAGTTTTTAGGTGGTAATAAAACAGATTAAGATGATTCCTGGATCATCTACATGAGCTATAGAAGCAAGCAAGACCATCAGCAAGAAGATTGATATTTTCTATAATTATTTTGAATGTCTGTTACCACAGCTGTAGGCTAGATGTCAGACGAGGAATTAAAGGCACACTTCCAAAAACACATTTCACATTTTTCTCAACAAAAGTTTTCAACAAGTCATTCAAATGACTGTTCAAAGAGAGCAGGATGAGATTGTTATATCAGAAAACACTACGCATGCTTGTACAGGACAAGACCTTTAAAGAAAGGAGGTTCTGTTTTGTAATGTCCACAGGGGGGCGCCAAAAGCGACACAAGCTGAAAGTTCCTCACAGGAGCTCTGAGTAACAGAATGTCTCTGAGAGAAGCCCTTTTCTGTCTTATTGAAACAGTACTTCTGATAAAACATGACTCTGATTTTCCAATTATTAATTCTAATTTATCTTGAGTGAACCCTCCATTTTTAAGCCCAGTTGATGTTGACTAACCTTTATCGTCCTGCCTCCTTCACTCAGAGGACTCTGCTTCTCATCACTGGGTGCTGAAAATAAAAAGTGAAACTGCAGAATCAGTCCTTTGAGTATAAGAAGCTGGATGAATGTGCCAGGTCTGCTCAGGCCCATTTTGATCTCTGGCCACAGGTGTATAACAAGACCATCTTTGCTTTAGAGAGAGTTGAGGTGCTTCAGGAATAAAAATTAATCTGGATGTGGGAGACATGATCGCACAGGTTGTAGAGTATTTTTTGCAAAGTTATAGAAGGACCGGCTCATTAGAATGTTTGCTGCCAAAGTCAGTCAGCTTGATCTGAACAGGAGACTCAGTTCCCAGATTGATCCACTGATAAAGAAGAAGTCAAACACATGTAGAGGAATAAGATCTCTGTCAATGTTTTAATCTGATTACTGCTTGTGTCTTTGTTTCAGTACAGATCCGTGCAGACATCATGGCGTGACAGTGTGATAAAAGCCTCCCTGACAACAACAGAGTGCGGGACTTGCTTCACACACGATGTGACACGTCTCTGAGACAGTCTCAGAGCTGTCTCAGAGAAGAGTAACATCAGAGCTCATGTGCACACACAGAAGATCTGGCTGTGTAACTATCAGCTGAGAAGAGTTCTGACAGGAGATCTCTGAGTTTACAAGCAAGACAATCAAAAGAAGAAGAGAGCAATGCAACAGAAACTACTTGAATGAGTGTGCAGAAGAGAACAGAACAGGGAAGCAAAAACCTATTCACACCATCTTATTCTTACAATCAATGAAACCCAGATGGTCAGCTGCTAACTCCTCTGTCATCCTCCATCTGCTCTTGTATGCCTGATGATCCTGCAGCCATAAACATTAACTGCCATTAACATTAGTGTAGATAACTCAAACTAAACCCCTCCTTCTTTCAGAATTGTATCCTATGTCACTATAATACATTTAACAACTTCTACATTTATGGACAGTACACTCACCATGTGCTCCTCGTTTGCTTTTCTTCACAATGACCTTTGACCCTGGAAGAACTTCCAGGCTTCTCCTGCATTGAATCATTAGACTGAAGAGCAAATGTTGTTCTCCTACTTTTAACTGTATGTGCTTTCGATAACTCATCCTGTAGTGAGTTTTTTTTTAAAGCAATAATAATTAATAATTTTCATATATTCTTGAAAGCTAAATGTAATGATCATAAAATATGAATCTCTCTCTAAAATGTCTTTAAACTCTGTAAAGTAGATTGTAGCGCCCTGGTTTAATGAGTTATAATGAATAAAAATCTTTCATTTATTTATATATTTTTTTTCAATTTCAATATAATATTCAGAAGGACTGCAAAAATATTCCATTGAATGAAAACAAGTAAAAAAAAAAACAAGTCAGAGGCCAAAGATGTGACACAAGGTTTTTAACAAACATGCAGACTTCTATTTTTTATAGCTTTATCTAAGTTACCCTGCTCTGCCTGTCCCATAATCTTTGGTTTCAATGTTCATTACTGACATTTAGTTTCAGAAAACTTGCATGAGTCCCTCCCAAACACACATTGAAAAAACCTCGAACTTGTCTTTTTATATTACAGAGACACATGTTGATAAATCTTTAAATTACTGATTATTTTGTTTGTAAAAAAAGAAAAGATTCATCTCGAAGCAGTTAAGCTGGAGAAAGACACAAGTTTTAAACTGCGAGAGGTAGAACTGGAGGGAATGAATCGGGTATATGAAACTGGGTTTTTAAGTTTTGCTTAGTTCATTATTATTGTTATTATTGTTATTAAAATTATTTTATTGTATTTTATTATTATTATTATTATTATTATTATCACCAAAGTATCAGCAACAACATAATCAGTCTTCATGAAACCTCAATATTCATCAATCATCTTTTGCACCAAACTAACAAGTGTGTATTCCACAAAGAGCTCGGTTTAAAACCTTCCCACTGTAGAACTGGACCCATTGTAGTCCACTTATTCCACCACCTACAGAGGGGAAGAAGCTAACTTCAGTGCACAGGTGTTCCACAAAAGGTACCCTCTGTTTTACTTGGCTGATCAAATCAAGAGCCTCCTCCCAGAGACATTAATAAACAAACAGTTCAAGAGACCAGAGCGTGAACTTCCTAACAGCTGAAGAAATAGCACTGACAGGTAAATGCAGCATACAGTATCTAGTTAAGGTCAAATGATTTGAGGCTCTATCTATGCATGCTGCTACAGAATGATCTGTTTAACAATGAATCCAGCTAAATATAGAGCTTAATTAGCCTGTATGGTGTGTACACAATGATTTCATTTTGCAGGTTGGCAGAGCAACTGAGCTGTTTGAGGTCACAGTGACCTTGGTGAACAGGTTAGACCGCCTGAGGAGTCTGAGGCCACACAGAGGAATTCAAACAGCCAGTGCAGTTCCTGGATGGCATCCTGTTCGGGTTGAGGAATGTGAACGAGTCATGTGGCACCAAGTTACTCACACACTTCTTATATCAGCACTGGATCTGACAAGCTCAGCATTAATAAAACACTTTCCACACATGAACAGGAACTCTACACTTTTATTTTGGATCATGAGAGTACATTTCTTCAGTTGTGAGGAAATTATTATTATGGAATAACATTTAGTAAGCATTATATGCAGAAAACAAAGCAATAAATATGCATTTTTATCTGTCCACAAGCAACAATACTTAGATTTGAATTTAAGCTTAATCTTCTCCTGCTGTTAGGACATCCCACACCCTACTGTCACCTGAACACACCATTGTGTGTGGTCAGCACTGAATAGTGACACTGGGAGTGGCGAGCACTGTCATCGTGGGGCTAACCTGTTCTGTATTTGCATAGGGTGTGTTTATGGAGAGCACAGAAAGCTGCTGTTGACATCCATCATGAGACAAAGTAGTTTTAACGAACCAACGGTTGCTTTTTTGATGAGAGTTTGATGAAAGGACTGATTGCACTCTTAAGTCTGTGTTCCTAATACTAGGCTACAACCGGCTTGCCGTTAACATAGCTTAGCTTCAAGACTGGAAACAGCTAAGCTAGAATTTGTATAATCTACCTATCAGAAACTCTAACACTCACTAATCAACACAAGGCATCTGTAGGCAACAGCTACAGACACAACTATGGTGTTCAATCTTCTCAACTAGCTCTAAGTCACAAAGTGAATAAGAGTATTTATTTTCTAAATAAAATAATTTATCTTTATCTACGGCAGCAAAATGTGATCATTTAAATCTAATTAATTTGACAGCACTAGTCTAAGAAAGACTGTAGCTTCAACATACTTATTAAAACAAGGTTACATTTGTTAGGAAAAAAAAACACATTGCTCTTCAGGATTTATTCCTTAAACAAGTCTTGATCAGGTATAACCAGTTGTTGATGTTAGCTTTAAGCAAACTTTGGACAGGTGCTGCCATTACTGAGTCAGTTTACTTTAAAACTTGCGATGACTTACCGGTATATCTATTTGTGTTATGGAGACAATCTGTACAATACCACGGTAATGGTAACAGTGTGGATACATTCAGCATGAGGGACATTCTGGTTTGAAATCTTAAGAGAAAATAGTGCCCAGAGATGTTTAATTTACAAGGTGAAGAGGATAAAGTTTTCTGAGCAGTGCATGTCTTTGGTTTATTAAACAGTGAGTGGTTATAGAAAGGCTCCTGGATTGGATCGCGGGTCTTTGATATTTCTGTATCTGTGACCGAGCCACACTCCAAGGATCTGAAAGAAGAGATAAACATCAGCTTTCCTGCTGATCACAACATATTCACCATTCTCAAAACACACTTCCTCCTGTGACTTGTTACTGACCTCTGTAAAACTGAAGAAGAGTCCGATACCCCCAACAAACCGCAGCACCTCTCCGGCATACTGTGTGATGATGCTGGAGCACGTTTGACAACTGTGTGCAGGGATGTCATGGCATCTCTACAGAAAGGGAGATCAAGAGATGGATGAAAGAGATCACACAAGAAGAAACAAGTCACAAATATTTCAGGTGATTTACTTACAGCTGCACACGTGCTGTTGGGGTTGTAAGAAGAATAACCACAGCAGTTCAGGGTTTTCTCTACGTCCTTCTGGGTGTTCTCAGATTTGTTCCATCCAATCTCCAGGAGGTTGTTCTGCAATCGAGAACTTAAAATAAATGTCAACAGGCAATAGACTGTATCATATTGACATGTGGGCCTTTTTCCCCTGACATCACTCTAAGCTCAACCTCTGCTACAAAGACAGAACACTGTGTTTCAGGTTGTCTTTAAACCTTAAGGAATCATAAAAACTGTTTACATTTCACTGCTTGGTGATTGATGAGTAACTGAAAGTCAATTGATAGAGAATTACCCGAGGGACATCCAGCCATGGACTTCAAAAAAGAAATAAGCAGACAACAGCACTAGGAAATTTTAAGTTATAAAGCAATACTGGGAAAACATCCACTCTACCTCTGTACCCTTCTCTACACCAGCTCTACTGGAGACCACTTACAGTCCTGGAATGTATTGCTCTTCACTGTAACCCGAGATCTGGGTAAAACTGCTTTTTCATATTCTATCAACGTACCTTGGACATTGAATAATCAAAAAGTGCTTCAATTGCACACATCAATTTCACAAATGTAGGCGTATCTAAGAATGTGGTACCAGATGCCTGTGGTTGTTTTTCCTGAAAGCCTGCTGTATGTTTGAATATCTGTTTTAGAAGGTTGGTGATTTCCTCTTGTAGTGCCGTTTGTGTCTTTATGTTTATCTCGGCCGGGTCTCTCTTTTAGAAAGAGATTTTTAATCTCAGTGAGACTTCCTGGTTAGATAAAGGTAAAATCAAATAACACAAACCTAATAGCTTCAATCAGAGCTACCACGGGACAACAGCTGATGTTAACATTCTGCAACTTACTACCTAGCATTATGGATATCTACAAAGTGGCTAAATGATAACATTACCTTGAATATGTCTCAACTCAACTTTATTTATAAAGCACCTTTCATACATAAAACATGCAGCCCAAAGTGCTTCACAGAATAACAGATAGACAGAAAACAACAGCAATGGTAAAATTATAAAAGGCATGATTATAAATAAAATACTTAAAAATAAAAGGATATGTGATGAACAGCAAGATTAGAAATAAATTCCTTTACACTTACACTAGCAAGGAAGGATTCAAATGTTAACATCAGCTGTTGCCTGATGAGAGGTAGAGAGCTAACTTTAGCTGTTGTCTAACTTCAGCCTATGGGTTATTAAATACAAGCACATTTCAAAAATTAGAATATTGTGAAAAGGTTTTTTTTTGGTATAACTTCAAATTTGTAAAGAAACTTAAAACAAAATATTCAACTAGTGTGTTGTTTGTATTTGGAATAAGGTCCCTAGTGTCCCTACAGAATCTCCCCATCTGTTGTCTTTTCAGTTGCTAATGAGAAATAACTGGTGAAATGTTAATAATTGTCTGATAGTATTACTGTAAAGAACTTACAACCTGGAACACAGGAGTTCAACATAATATCAACCCTGAGCATGATGCATAAAGAAAATGGCTGCTTGTCTTTGTTTGCAAAAAGAAAAACCTTAATAACGGAAATATAGAATGTGTAAAATCAACACTGTTTGAATCACAAAGAAAAAGTCAGAGTATCTGTGTTTATCTTTGGGAAACTATAGCACAAAAGGCCGAAATATATGTATTACTCAAATGTTTAGTGCTTCAGCAAAATGAACTTACCTGTTGGTCTTTATTCAGGGACAGGCATGCACAGGACACAGAAAACTGCACAACGAAAACTAAAAACAGGATCATCATGTACTGGACCAAGTTAAGGAAGTTAAGTTGAATTAATATTCATAATGGTGAAATCATTTTCACATCTATTACACAAGACAGGTGTGCAGGAAAGATATGAGTTCATCAGAATGTGGGTACTGAAATGTTGCCAGTTAATTTTTTTTTTTTTTACGTCAGACAGTGTGCAGGAGTTTGTGTGGATTAAAAATCCTGAAGTATTTCTGTTTTGCAGAAAATAAAAGCTTCAGAGAGGAATACAGCTGGACAGAGGAATGAAACCCCGACAGAGCTTTTTGATATTTATCTCTTCTGGCACTCAGCAGCTGTCAGGAGGTGTTAGGTGATTCACTTTGATCCTGCAAACAAACCTCACAGAGAAACCAAAGTATACGAAGAAGAGCAGGACCTGGTGGTGCTTCACAGCGCCACACAGACCCACAAGGGCGACCAGGAAAAGGAAGATGCCCACGCCGATGACCCCTGCAACCACTCTGATGCTGGAGACCAGGTCGAACCATTTCCCCCAAGCTGCCACCCCGATCAGCAGCAGACTCACCATCTGAGGAGGAAGATGAAAAAAATGTTGGAATGAGAAGAGGAAGTGCAATCAATGCTATCTTTCGTAGGAAGTCTGTACGTGTAAGAGAGGTCTGAAACTCTGAACCAGCAGGATGATGGTCTGTTGTTTTTCTTTTATGTTGTTGTTCCGATTGCCTTGCATGAACATGTTGTGCCTAAAACTATTTTCCTTAATTCTGAGGTTAAAAGCAGCACTTTAAACTCTACAGCACATGCTCAATGATCACTAATACTCTGAGATAGTTAACCCCGGTCAGAGTGTCACTTGTAAACCAGTTAAATGTGTAGATATCGTTTATTGTGTGTTTAAAAGGTTATTTTTCTGGCTATAAATCAGTGTCCAGAGTGCAGTAATCTTAAAAGGCCTGTGTTTGTCTCCTAACGTTTACAGAGAGCTGAAATAATACTCTCAGGCTTGATAGTGGAGGTTGAAACCTGATAGATGACTCCAGACTTCATCTCAGCAAGAAAAATAAAACATGGTTTTGTGAACTTTTAAAGTCACTCCCAAGCATCTACTCAAGTTTTAGGGATTTACATACATATGTGGAGATTAATTGATTATGCCTTTGTGTTTTTTCAGTGCAATTCACAAGGGTATGTTGTTCTGGGTAAAAGACCATCAGTTGTACATTATTTTTCATGATGCATTTCATGTGTATGACTTCTCTCTGAACCTTAAAAAAGCACTCAGTACATAGAGCATTATGTATTAAGTGAGGGTTTTGACATTTTTTGCATTTATCTTTGTAAATATATACATATAATTTAACTGATGCTTAAAACTGGAGCAGTCGTGTACAGGGTTATTTGTTGCAAGGAGGTTAAAACAAAGTAATCTATTAAAAGATGTGGGTCTCTATCGAGAAGACATCATGACTGAGAGGGATTGGCAAACTTTTGCTCAATGAGATTTAAAAAATATTTAACATTTTACATAATACTTGAGTGATTATAAGAGTAACTAATTTCATGACTGTATTAAGTACATTGATAAACATGTATGTTTACTAATACTAGATTGGTTTCTAATCTCTTAGAAATAAATAAAAGTAACTGTCTTTTTTCAGTAGAAGTGCATAGGGGGCTAATTCTCCACATTAACATGCCCTTAAATGTATAGCTGAACCCAATGATTATTTTCATTAAGGACCAATGTAGGGCAAGAATTGGTGTCTTCAGCCCAATCCTCAGCCCTCAGCCTGAATATACTCATCTAATAATCATAGAAAACACAGAAATGCATCCAGTCAACACGTGTGAATGCCCCTTATGTTGCGTTCATGTGCTGCTCGGATGCTGCATTTTCCTGAGGTAGAAAGTCCAACTCCTTATCGATGAGTTAATTAATCACCTTGTTGAACATTTGTGGAAACAATATGGACACTTTGAAGATAATATAGAGCAATTTATGTCTCAAATAGTTTAAACATCGTGTTAAAACGGCAAAATATGCTCCACAATTGGTCCAAAACGTGCACTTAAAGCATAACACATTCTCTTAACAAACAAGGAAAAAGTTCACCTTACCTGACTTGCAATCTGGGTTTATATTTATTTGATGTTTTTCTTGCTAAACTCTGTCACTGTATGAGGACGTGAACCATCAGTTACAGCCTAATCCCTTATCAAAAACTGTATGTGAAAGATAGATTTAATATGATTTTATGTTTTATTAATTAAGGATTTGCTTACAATCAACAGAATGCAACCTGTTTTCCACCAAATTAATGCCTAACATTACTTCAACCAAGCAAGTCGTGAACCAAAATTGTCAGAGTTATCATTCAGATTTGATAAACCAATAATAAACAATATTCACTCCTCGGGAGCTGCATTGTCCGACAGTTCTTTAATCCCTTGAATGCAGGGTGGAAATTGGTCGCCAACACTTGCGTTTGTTATTTCCTCAAGGAAACTCAAACCCAAATATTTCATCTTTCCTCGTTCTAAGCTCTATCCTCTATGTAAAAGGCATTTCTCAGTCACAGTCAAGACAAAAGCAGAGAAACGTATTGCTCTCTCATGACCTTTTCAGACACACCTTCTATTAACATTTCCATCGCTATAAAATAATTAAAGTCCAACTTACAATATAAAGTATGTTGAGTGCGCAGAGTGCGTTCTTGGTGCAAACAAATCCTCCGCAAACCATCGTTGCTCGCCGGTAAAGTCCAAAACTCCAAACAGAGTTATTTTTCCTCCAGCTGTTTCAGAGAGGGTGAGTTAATGTTTAAGGCTCCTCTGCTCTGTGTGGCTTCTTGAGTGCAGCAGGTGGAAAAACCGGAGAGTGTTTCCTGAAGACATCCTGCTCGCTGATTGGCTGCTTGCCTCTGATAAACACAGAGGCCTCTGTTCTCCATGCAAATAAACCCCTCTCTATTGTGAGATACGAGCAGTGTGTTGGACAGCAACAGAGTACATTCACTTGAGTGTCTGTACTTTACTTGAGTATTATTTTAAGGGGATACTTATTACTTTTACTCCACTACATTCTGAAGACAATTATTGTACTTTTCACTCCATTACATTTCTATCAGTGCTCTAGTTACTCACTACTTTTGCTTTGAAGTCAGCTCATGAATTTCCTTCTCTTTTCTGAAATCTGATCCCTAAGACAGTAAAATGTGTTTGTGTAGTTCTGTTTGTCTCAGTGGTTTAGTCATACCTGTTGAACGTGGAGCAAACACAGAGCATCACTCAGATCAGGCAGTTCATTTAGAGGGGGTGATGATGGCTATAATTCTCCAACTGAGCGCCCATGGCCATATCTTCAGCCCCTGTTAGAGGTTTTTGAAATGAAGAATGATACGTAGCATTTGAAATGTTCTCCCTGTTTCCCACTCTGTTCAAACATACAAACATTCACTGTCCAACCTGAGAAAGCGTGTTGAGCTATGTAACATTTGTTTCATACCAGGTGAACATTTCAAACTCAGTTGTCTGTGCTTGGAGTAACTTAGTTTCTGTTTTTATTCGATGGTATAGTTTTTACAGATTTCAAGTAATGCTTTCTAAATAAGCATAATGTAAGCAAATGTACTCCTATGTATTCTTGACTGCCATCATGCTTTCTCAACGTTTTGAGATTTTTTAAGAAGTACTTTGAATACTTAAATATTTTTAAAAGCAAGTACTTCAGTACTTTAACTCAAGTAATAATCTGACAGAGAAACTTTCACTTGTATTGGAGTAATATTTGACCTGGGGTATCTATTCTTTGACTTAAGTAATGAAGCTTTGTACTTTGTACACCACTGGATACGAGTAAGACCAGATCATTGAGCCACTGTAGATTAAATGTGGAGTCTACGTCTTTACTTTTGTTCACTCCAATTTGAATTTGTCTTCATTGAAAGCAATTGTTTTTTCAAATAAATCAAAAACTTGATAAGAGACACCTGTATTCCTTGAGATCAGAAACATGTGCACATGCATTTGTTGTATTCATTTAGCCTAAATCCTGAAATTCTCAGTGACTAAAAGGTTATATGATGTATATTCAGTGGGAACTGTTGTAATTGAAGCAGTCAAAAAACAACCGCAAGCTTTTAAACTGTTTTTAAATGTATAATTTCATGATTTCAGTATCGTCTTTTAAATCACAGCTGAAAACATATTTTCATCAAAAGGCCTTCCTGTAATATTTTTTTAATCCACGATGTTACATTTGTTTTTTATCTACTTTTATTCATGGTTTTCTTTTATTCACTCATTGTTTTATTTGTTTTACTGATTTTAATTGTTTTATTTTTTAAATTTCTTCTAGTAGTGTCTCTTTTATTCAGCTGTTCCGCTTAAATTTTCTTAGCCCATATATCACCCCCACCCCATGCTTTGTTCTCTTTATTGTGAGTTTTTATGATGTAAAGCACTTTGTGACGTCTGTTTTGATAACTGCTTTATAAATAAACTTTATTATTATTATTATCATTATTTTATAATTTACACATATAATAGAAAGGCTTGTCATGATCAACCTTTGCTCAGGGGTTGTTGACATTTGTTCCTGCTCATCACGACCATGACAAAACAGTAAAAACGGGGGGGGGGAAAAACAACACTCCTCTTCACTCTTACAACACTTTAGCAGAAAGAAGAACTGAGGCTCATGTTATTACTCACAGCTTGTCTTCCTGTCTGTGAAACCTACTTAAAACCCAACCACACTCGTAGTGACCACCATTAAATGCACCCACCTTGGTGGTTCGACCTTCTCTTTCTGTCTATCAGATAAAATAACAGATAAATGGAGGAAGACCACAATTATGCGACAGTGACTTTCAAGGCTAAAAATGAGGTTTCTACATTTGGTGAGTCACGCTCAGTTTTATTTCTAACTGTCATTTTGCTATTGCATATACAGTCTGCTGAACTGTACACCGAGCTGGAAACAATGACTCTTACCAAGTCCTTTTATTTCACATGAATCTTTCTGTTTCCTTCTACTACACTTCATTTAATTAGAACATATGGAGTTTTTTACTTTGCTTCATATTTGATTGACATGGTTATCATTTGTAAAGTCATATTTTACATTTGCAATATGCCTATGCGAAATAAAATCCTGACAAGGTGACCCCAACTCAGAGAGGAGGGATTCTATTTGGCATCACCACCAGCTAACAATACAAAAAGATAAGATAAGATATTACTTTATTGATCCCCCAGGGGGGAAATTCAGTTGTTACAGCAACCCAGACATAAGTACAATCAAGAAGAAGTTTCAATAAGTAAAGATGAAATAAAATAAAATATTTAAAAATAAAAATAGATAAATAATGATAGAATACAATTTAGATATGTACAATGTTACAAATGGAATTTAGATTAAATAACAGTAATTACAGGCAGTATTAAAAATGATTCAGAAGTGACAGGTGACATGGTGTGATTATAGTTGGTAATGACAGATTAAGCAACAAATAAAAATAAATATGGGTATGTAATATGACTGTGAGTTGTAGTAAACAATAATAATGTAATATAACATAATATAATATGGCAAAGATAATTATATAATATAATATATGATGCATTATAATGCCAGCAGCAGTCAAGACAGTAAAACATTACAATACATTATCCCACTTAGTGTCAGCCTTTTTGTATATTTAGTAGGTAGTCAGGTTAAAAGTATTGATCCAACCATGACTTTATTGATTTAGAAATGATGTATTTGTACATCAATACAGTCCCTCAGTTTCAACAGCTATAGCGCTTCCATGCCAACAGTATACGTATCAGCCTACTTAGGGTTTGGATTTTACTGTTTCAAACTTTTGTACTCACTCAACACTTTGTGTCTGTTTCCTTCAGTTTGGTCGACTGCACTTTCACCTTGCAAAGGTTGACTGCACTCTCTCTCTTTCTGCATGCTGTTTACTGATGCTATCAGAAAGTAACACTTTTGCCACATTGTTATCAGGGGGAGATGAAATCCCACACAGTACACTTGATATGCCCTATACCTCTGTTGCATGATTTCATATCTGTGACCTGTGTGGTCAGGTCGTCAAGGGGTTTTTGGACCAATCAGAATTTAGTATTTAACACAGCCAGGGAAGTAAATATATATCATCCATGTAGTGCAGATTCTAGAGTGTGCAGGGCCCCAGGCCAAAATTTACAGGCAACCCCTTTGACACATGCTCTGCCCTGTCACAGGTAGCAGAGCTGGACAAACTGGGCTGCTCTGCTAAGTTATGTTATTCATGTTTCCATCCCCTATATGCTAGACTAGCAGCATGCAGTTACGTACTAGCAGTGGTGCAAAGTAACAAAGTACATTTACATGAGTACTGTACTTAAGTACATTTTTTGAGTATCTGTACTTTACTTAAGTATTATTTTTTGGGGGAACTTATGACTTTTACTCCTCTACATTTGAGAGCCAAATATCATACTTTTGACTCCACTACATTTCTATCAATGCTTCTGTTACTCTCTACTTTTGCTTTGAAGTCAGCTGATGAATTGTGTGCTTGCGTGTGGTTTGTCTCAATGGTGTAGCCGTACCTCAGTTGAGCGTAGAGCAAATGCAGAGCAAACGTTATTCAGACAAGTCCATTTAGTCGTGGTGATGATGGCTATGGACGAGAAGGATGAAAATTCTCTGCCTGAGCATTACAGCCATATTATAAGCCCACGTTTGAGGTTTTTAAATAAAGAATGATTCGTATTGTTGTAAATCTCTGATCTGTTTACCACACAAACTCCATCACAGCCGACAAAACATCTCCATCTAACCTGAGAAAGCATGTGGAGGTCTGTAGCTAACACACTTGTTTTATTAAATGACAATTTTAAACCAATTTGTCTGTGCTTGCAGTTACTTAGTTGTGTTTATATTTCACTATTTTACTGAATCAACCTAACGTAGCAGAATACACCCATGCATTCTTGACTGCACTCATGCTTTTGAGATATTTTAGAAAGTACTTTGAATACTTAAGTATTTTTAAGTACTCCAGAACTTTAACTCAAGTCATAATCTGACTGAACAACTTTCACTTGTATTGGAGTAATGTTTTACCAGGAGGATCTATACTTTGACTTAAGTAATAAAGCTGTGTACTTTGTCCACCACTGCGTACTAGTATATCTGAACATCATTATCAACTCCACTTGCCACTTTCACTGGCCCTGTCTACCACTACAGTCTTCTTTCTCTTCCTCCTTTTCCCACTTCCTTTTTCTCAATCCCAGATACATGATCCCTTCTCTGTTTTCATTGAGTGATTTTAATTGAGAAACTTTTGCACAGGAATGATGCAGAAAATGCGCTTCTCTGTAGAAAGAGAGAGTGCTGTCAATCTTTGCACATTGTGAGCCTCTGCTGTGGTTTAAGGTTTGTCAGCCATGGGGGCCCCCTGCTGGCCCGGGGCCACAACCGGTTGCCTGCCTTACCTGTTCACAAGCAGGTGCCTCTGTCTCTGTTTTGAAGCTGTCACTCGGCTTGTAGTTTATACATCTTAAAGCAGTTTCTCTGAAAGGTTTTCATTTCTGTCTTAAGTTTTTTAAATAATGCCACTCTTTGTCTTATTTTGAGGCTTTTAAGCTGATCTATGATGTGCATCACTGATCAGTTTGACTTGTCTGTCTTATTGTTGTCTTTGAGTATCTTTTGAAACTGCATGTCTAATCTATGAAAACAATGACTCTTTGATTCCTGCAACACTGTTGTCTAAAATATATATGAACACTATGGTACATATTAGGTTTGCTGTCATGACTGAATGTATGTTTTCTTTGCTATGCCAGTGGTAGACTTGATAATGTCTGACTGAAACCAGGAAGCAGCTTCTAAAAGTGTTAAAACTCGTTTCCTTTTTGTCTTTTGCAGAGAAACCAAACGAGCTGGAAATAATATATTCTGAAGTGAAAGCTGAGGTGCAGACAGCTCCTACCACGCCAAGTAATCAGTTTTCACTCATGATAAAAAAAGAAATGAGATAATGATTTGCTCAAATTAAGAATAATTCAATGTTTTTGTTTGTTTTAGTAGAAAATGAAACAAAAGCTCCACTTTGCTCCCAGCTTCTTCTGGTGGCTGCAGGTTTGGGGATCATTTGTGTCATCTTGGTGTCATTTATCATCACCCTCAAAATCCAATGTAGGCCTGTTTGCCTGTTGTCTTGATAATTAAAGTTATGTGACACTTAGAAAGTGAGTCCAACAGTAACAATATAACCCTGGCTTCAGTCCAAACAGTCATGTCAGAGCAGCTCAGAGAAATCAGCAACCTAACAGCTCAAAATCAGCAACTGATGTCAGAGAAGGACGTCTTAAAAACTCAAACACAAGAGCTGACCAGAGAGAGAGATGGACTCAACTGGACCCTCAAAGTCATTCTGGAGTATGAGAACTTCCCTGTGAAAACCCTCTGTCCACAGAAAGGTGAGAACATGGTGGACATGGGCTCGTTTCTGGTTTTTCACCGCTCCTGTTTTTCCAATGAATCATCTTCTTCTGAGTTTGTAGGAAACCCCTAGACCTCTGTTACAGAGTTAATGTAAATTTTACTTTAAGTTGCATTTCCAACAAAATTACTCAGGTCTTGTAGTTCAAGGAGCTTCTTTCTCAAAGACTAAAAAGTTCCTACAGCCTATTGTGGTCTGAGTTTCCAAATAGTTCAAGAGAACTGTCAAACATTAAGTCTACTGTCCTGTGAAAAGCAACACCTGTTTCAAACCAGGTTTCTACGGAGGCCCTGAAGGTCACCTGCACCAACATTTCATGCCAAAAACATTTGACTGAACACGAAAATACTTTGACATTCGAAAAAAACATTTCACACACCATAGAAATATTAAATGAAATATAAAAAAAGTCACAAAGAATAATAATTATAACACAAAAATATTTCACATAACTTAAAACATACAAATATTTCATAAAACAAAACAAAAAATCACAAAATGTAAAAATATTTCATGAAACAAAAGAATTCAGAAAACATAAGAACAATTCAAGAAACCAAGAATTTCACAAAATGTAAAAATGTAAACTTAAATTTTTTTTTAAAGTTTTTCAGTTGTTTTTGTCTGATGAAATGCTTCCATGTTGTGTAAGATTTTTAATAATATTTTTACATTGTGCCATGAATATGATTTTGTTGTCTTGCCCTTTTTCTACAGTGTGTAAACCTTGCCTGGACAACTGGGTGCGGTTTCAGTCAAACTGTTACCTTATTACGAAACATAAGTATTCCAACGACTGGAGGAAGTGGATCCAAAGTCATGAAGAATGCCAAAAATTCAACGCAAATCTGGTGGTGATAGAAAGCCAAGAAGAACAGGCAAGATGCCTTTATTTGACTGCATTTGTTTTTTGATTTGTGCTCAACAACTCTAGAAAGCATCTTCAGTTTTATCTCCATAGACTAAGATTGAAATGGACGGTGTGAGACAGCGATTTAGACTCAAAATGAAGTTATTTAAGCACTCCATCAGAATCATCTTAGAAGCTTTAAATCCACCAAAACTTCACAGCTTTTTATTTCACATTTTATCTTTTTTTATTCATTCTTATACGTTTCCAATCCTTCCTTTAATATGTTTTGAAAATCTGTGTTTCTTGATCTTCAACTTTCATTATCCTTTTTATTTTAGAGTAGAAACACACAATTATTTTTTTTTTTTCTTGTTTAGGAATTCATCAATAACCACACAGAAAAGTATCATGATGAAAATCATGGCTACTGGATTGGCTTGAGTAAAAAGGAAGAGACAGGGACGTGGAGCTGGTTAGATGGGAGCAACCTCACTGTGGAGTAAGTGCAAAAAAAGACAATGATTTAAAGGTTGTCACATTTTCCTCTTTTACCTCAGTCAATCATGACACAGCACTCCTGACACATTACTAACCAGCCCAACAATTAGTCATTAAGACTGATAGCATTTATTTTCAGTTTGTAGCATTTTTACACCCAATGTCATCAGGCGGAAGAAATCCGGTGGAAGCAGAATCCGTTTCATAAAGTGGACAGATGGTGGTTTGAGAAAAAAGCAGATGGGCAACTGACTTCAAACATGTCTTCCTGATGATGCCAAAGACAAACATTGCCAAAAGACGCAAAGAGGACTAAGAGGGCATTTGGAAATGTTTGTACTATGTCCAATTTCTCCAGACCAGCCAATCCATTTTAAAATCTACAAATATTCAGAGGCACTGTGATGAAAATATGATTTTTTTGTGTATAATATCATTTCACAAAAAAATGTAAAATCCCTTATATAAGTGTGCAAATCAGTGCAAAGAAATACATATAACACATTTGTTTATTAAAAAATATGTATAAATCTTAAATGGCAAAAGAAAAACCTTTCCTATATGAATTATAAATGACCTTTCATGGCCCTCTTGCCGAGGCCCACACTTTGGGTATCACTGCTCTAACAAGTCTTGTAAAGTCAGAACTGAAACTGTGTTTCTGTTTATCTGAGAGTTTCTTCCCCTGGCTTCAAAAATGTACCCAGTCTTCAACATTTGTTAAGCCTGTTATGTGTTAGCATGAGTATGATAAGCTCAATCTGGAAACCAAGATTTCTTCAGCTTCAGAATAATATGTGTAGAATTTCTTGACTATTACTCCCTGAAAAAGACTCTATCAAAAAAAATAACAACTTGATTATCTATTAGCATCAGAGTTGCTGGAAGACAGAAATTCAGATAAAGCTAGGCTAGCTGTCTGCTAACTAGGCTAGCTGTCTGCTAACTGCAGCTTCATATTCTATAAACAGAGATGAGTGTAGCATACATTTTCTTATCTATTATCTGATGTTTTTTTTCTTTTCTAGGTATTGGAGAGATCAACCGTCTAACCTACGCTGGACAGACTGTGCGTTAACCTCGCCTCGAGGACATCCTTTGGCTAACTGGCAGAAAACTAGCTGTACCATGTGGAACCGCTACATCTGTGAAACCAGAGCCTTAACCAAACAGGATGAAGATCCAGAAGCTATCACATAGATTATTGAACATGTAAAAACTAGCATTTTAAATCCATCTATTTAATTGTTTTGCAAGTCTAGATTTAAGAGTTAATAAAGATGTTATCACAATTTTACAAGCGTGTATTCAATGGTGTTTTAACATTGATGCCATACTTTCTTATGTTGTACTGTACTTTATTACATTGATTGTCATATATAAAAATTCACAAAAAGACAAATGCATTTCAGATAATTAATCATCCACCGCAGAAAATAGATCCCAATAAATGCACACTTTACTCCTTTATGAATAATATTTGTTGAACAGCTCCCGTATGTCACAGAAAATATCAAAGTATTTTTAAAAGTCAAATTATTGATATAACTAATTTTAAATATTCATGTCTTCAGCTGGATCAAATTAGGTGTGTTCTGAGTGTTACAGATGGGAGGAAAGTCAAACTTTTTGGCGGAATGATCCTTTAATAGCATGACAACTTCTACAGATTCAGCATGATAGTAAAAACAGCACACCATTGACAACTATTCACTAGACACTGTGTGTTACCGCTCGACTGACCTTAAACTAAGACACATAAATGGGAGTTGACCACCAGAAAGAAACTTGACAGGTTGAGATCAGTATTATCTATATCACAGTTAGTTAAAATACCCTCTATGTATACAGGTTTTATGGATGAATCATCTTAGAGGTGTCAGTTCCTTCTATTGTACTATTGAGGACATTTGTTGCATTAATGCAGACGCACACAGACTTCCTACACAGAAAATAAACCTGTAACCAATAACCAGAGAGCCACATTAGACCTTCAGCGTCTATTTGAGGTCACCAAGTGAAAAAAAAAAGTCCTTATAGGTTTGCATAAGTTTAGGAAAGAGGAACTTCTGTCACACCTTCCAAACCAAGTAAATGTTCTGTTATAGCCGCCTCTCTTTTATTGGCAAATTGCAACAAGGAATGACTGTTAAAGATGGAGGAAGACATTCATTATTCCACAGTGGTTTTTAAAAACACAAGCCCAGCTCCAAGAGGTAAGTGCCCAACTTGTTTTATGTGATTTAGTTTCACTTGAGTCAAAAGTGGTGGTTACTCTCGGGCTGTCAAACATCTTTACAAGGTGTTTTTTGTTCTCAGATTCACATGATTTAATCCTGTTGTACAAGAAACCAGGAAAATTAATTATTTTCAGATTATTTTTGAACATTATTTAGCAGAGCTATAAATACAGACCTTTTTGATATACAGATGATAAATAATAAACACCACGCTCAATTTAACAGCAGGTATATCACTGGCCTCAGGTGTATATGTGCCACTGTGTCCAATTTTCTTCCAGATGTCTTCAGGTGGCAACATCTGGTTTTCAAAACTGGGGTAGGGGTTTCTCCCTGTCTTTGAAATCTGCATGAATTTTCACACACATACTCAAAAACTGGATACTTCACAAAACTGGCACAGACAAGGATACTCTAGTCAGTGTTTAAAGTTAGTAAATACATTTTTTGACAGTCATACAGAGGTAGGAGTCCTCTTACAATTTTTGATTCCTCTGCTACCCATGTAGTAAATAGATGTGAGTTGTAATTTTCAACAATTTAAAGTACTAACAAATACATTTGTGCTAAATGCCAAGAAACACTGACTAAACTAAGGTCCTGTCTTTGCAAAGGAAATAGCCAATTGTAGTTTGAGATCTTTGGGTGGCTCCTGTGGTCTCCAGTCAGGTTTCAAGAGGCCACTTCTGGCCATGGGTTAGGGTTTTTTAGCACCCTGAGTAAACATCTCATTGAAAGCCCCAACTTCCCTATCCTAATCTTTTTTTATGATCCTGCTAGTCACAGGCCCTTAAAATTGTCTTAACTTTTCTACCCTGCCTCTGGCTACCCATCAAGAAAATTCCCCTCCATTTTTGTTACACAAGTTTTTGTCATTTGCATCTGCTGAGAGCAAACTGGATGGGAAAAATATGTACTATTTTAAGTCAGGTACACCATAGTGGTGTGAAAACGAAAAAGTCACTTTCATTAAGGAAGGAAGATGGATATTATTTCTGGATGTGCTTTGAAGCTCTCTTGATCTGCTGCACCAATGCAGGGTGAGGGATCCTTGCAGCAACCAAAATTACTTTGAACGCTTGACAACAGTGTGGCCACACAACTCAATACTCCACCCCCCTTTTCCTTGTGTCTCTGTTTGGAACAGCAGCTGGAACGTATGAGCAGGAGTCACTTGAGTGAAATGTGTTCCTGTGTCCTCCAGACAATGCATTCTGTGTGAAAAGTAAAGAGAACTAGTGAAGGGTTGTTGGGGAAAGGAATGTCTGGGTGGACTTGCTTGACCTATTGCTACCACAACCCAACCCTGGATAAGCAGAAAAGAATGGATAGATGGATCATTAAAAAAAATATATGAAATATAAAAGCTGTTGCTTATTTGTTTCCCCTTGTCATTTTCCCCTGGTCTTTCAGAAAAAGAAGAGGACCTCACAGTTTATGCTGAGGTCAAACATAAAGAGGCTGCAGCTACACCATCAAGTACGTTTTAAGAGCTTTTGATTGATGTACTTTGATTTAATCAATGACCTCATGAACAAAACCAAATTTAGATGTATTGATCCACTCATTTCTTCTTAGTCAGAGCCTCTAAATAACATATATGTTTAATGTCTGCTGGTTAAAATTTTGGAGGATTTTCTCTTTAAACTCTTAAAACCCATGAGTTAATTTGAGTAGTGTGTTTAGTTTTCCTTGACTTTAATATAATGTTGAATATTTATGTATAAGGATTATGTAGAAGTTACACAGGGATTTATCTTAACTTTTTAATTCCATATCAAATGAGAAAGAGTGTATAAGAGAATAAAAAAATTGCAAGGTTATTTTTCTTAAAGGTACAGTGTGTAGAAAGGGAAATATTTACCCTTATGTAGCACTCAGATTCTGAATTGAAACGCTCCCTTGCTCACTCCTCTCATTGATGGTGGCCTCCAAGGACAGGACGCTCATCTGACATAGGATAAGTATACTTCATTTGTTAAGATTTGACTATCAAAAACTTTGATCAATACAAATTATTTAGGCCAACAGCCACTCTCTTCTTCTTCTTCTTCTTCTTCTCCTTCTTCTTCTTCTTCTTCTTCTTCTTCTTCTTCTTCTTCTTCTTCTTCTTCTTCTTCTTCTTCTTCTTCTTCTTCTTCTTCTCCTTCTTCTTCTTCTTCTTCTTCTTCTTCTTCTTCTTCTTCTTCTTCTTCTTCCACTCACTAAACACAAAAATGCGTATATTACCAGTTTGTCTGTTCTGTGCTGCTGTAGAAACATGACGATGCAAGATAGCGGCCTCCATGCTGTGGAAGCACCTGCTCTTTATGTAGATACAAAAGGCTCACTCCAAGTTAAATACAAAATGATTTTCATATTCAGGTGATTGTACACTAATTTTAACAAACTTATATTTTCAATTTCTACAAAGTCTGTTCTGCTTATTGGTGCTAAATCCTACACACTGTACCTTTAAAGCCATTATAGGACTGATGATTAATGTCTTGAACTCAGTTTTGATAATGATTAAAGTATGGTGTGTCTTTTCTTAGGTGGGGAGGCAGCTGCTCGCTCTCACTTTCCTGTATTATCAGTGTGTTTGGGGATACTCTGTGTCCTCCTGGTGATGAGCATCAGTGCCATCATATACAGTGAGTTTCATTTTAACCTTAACAGTTAGAGCAGCTTACAGACGTTTGTACTGTTTAAGGTCCAGCTCTCTAAGTGCAGTGAGTATGTTTTCTTTTGTTTGTTTCTTTGTTTTTGGTTGATTTTATTCATTTTCCAAAAACAGACTTGCTATTCTGACTTAATATTTTTCTGTGAAATCATTAATTAATTTAATTTGTATTATTGTGTTCTGCCTTCTCATCCCTTCTCTCACATCATTGAAATTACATTGCATCAGAAAAGGGATGTGTGAACAGGAAACCAAGCACTGTAAAACAGAAATAGTTTGACTAAAATAACCCTCTGTAATTATTTTCTAACAAAGGATGCAATGTTGTTAAGCAGGTGACTTTCACTTTTTGGATGTTGGAAATTGCAGAAGTCAGGAGTAAAGCGTGTGTGCTCAAGGACAATAATTCCTCTCTAGTAACCATTAGAGAATGTATCCATTCATTCATCAACAAACTGACTGCTTTTTGTTTCCTCCCTGTCTTCACTTCAGTGAGTGCTTTAATGAACAAACAGAAAGAAAACCTCAGGGACCTCAAAGAAGAAATTCAGCTGCTGGTCACAGAGAGGAGCATCTTTAAGAAAGAGGCCGATCAGCTGAGCAGAGTCACAGAGAATTTCAACTACACGATGGAAGTCATCCTGAAGTTTAACACTTTCCCAGTGAATGAATTCTGCCCTAAGAAGAGTAGGTTCTTACTTTGGTGACTATACATTTATATTATTTACAACAGTACAAGTATAATAAGGCCTATTATAAATACATTGATTAAAGGCACATTAGAATGTACAGGTATAAATGTATGTTAATCTCTACAGTAATTGTAAAATAAAATGAACTTGACATCAGAAGCATGCACAGATATTTACCACAACTACATGGTGGCCATTTTCTTCTGATGTTACTCTCAGGGCAGGAAACCCTGTCATACTGACATACTGCTGTGTTTGTTTTGCTGGTGAAAGAAACATGATACTGAAATCTGGCCCACATTTTAGGTTATGGTCTATTTGATAATGGATTATCTATTGTTAGACAACAGATAACATTAGTGTTCAATCACTGCCTTGCGAGCCGGCTCTACTGATTCACTACAAAGCATCGTCTCTCAGAGCCGCAGCTTTTGATCATGACTTAGTGTAGTCATGTTAGGGTTAGGATTAGGGTTAGGATTAGGGTTAGGGTTAGGATTAGGATTAGGGTTAGGGTTAGGATTAGGGTTAGGGTTAGGGTTTGGGTTAGGGTTAGGATTAGGGTTAGGGTTAGGATTAGGATTAGGGTTAGGGTTAGGGTTAGGGTTAGGGTGAGGATGAGGGTTAGGGTTAGGGTTAGGGTTAGGGTTAGGATTAAGGTTAGGGTTAGGGTTAGGGTTAGGGTTAGGATTAGGGTTAGGGTTAGGGTTAGGGTTAGGATTAGGGTTAGGGTTAGGATTAGGATTAGGGTTAGGGTTAGGGTTAGGATTAGGGTTAGGGTTAGGGTTTGGGTTAGGGTTAGGATTAGGGTTAGGGTTAGGATTAGGGTTAGGGTTAGGGTTGGGTTTATGATTAGGGTTAGGATTAGGGTTAGGATTAGGGTTAGGGTTCACGTTATGATTAGGGTTAGGGTTAGAATTAGGGTTAGGGTTAGGATTAGGGTTCGGGTTATGATTAGGGTTAGGGTTAGGATTAAGGTTAGGGTTAGGGTTATGATTAGGGTTAGGGTTAGAACCAGAACTAAACTTAAGCAAACAGAGCAAGGACCAAACTCAAGCAAACAGAACAAGAACCAAAATCAAGCAACCAGAACCAGAACCAGAACCGAACCAGAACCGAACCCAAACCGAACCAGAACCGAACCAGAACCGAATCAGAACCGAACTGAACCGAACCAGAACCGAACCAGAACCGAACCAGAACTGAACCAGAACCGAACTGAACCGAACCAGAACCGAACCAGAACCGAACTGAACCAGAACTGAACCAGAACCGCACCAGAACCGCACCAGAACCGAACCAGAACCGAACCGAACCAGTACCGAACCGAACCAGTACCGAACCGAACCAGAACCGAACCAGAACCGAACCAGAACCGAACTGAACCAAACCGGAACCGAACCAGAACCGAACCAGAACCGAACCAGAGCCGAACAAGAGCCGAACCAGATCCAGAACCGAACCGAACCGAACCAAATTGAACGGAACCAGAAACGAACCAGAACTCAACGAAACTCAAGCAAACAGAACCAGAACCAAACTGGAGCAAACATTATTAATGTCCTCAGTGCAGGTTGGATTTGAGAAAAATCCGATATTTCAGCTTGGATGGGAACAGATGAAGCCATGATACACAGCCTCCCCTCCATCACCTGTATCCTATATCCTCACATGTGATTGGTCAGATGGCCGCCATGCTGACCAATCAAAACAAAGTTCTGCTGTGAGCAGAGCTGGGGCTGAACACTGTGAGAGCTAAGCAGCGAAAGAAGAAAACTGGGAGCCGGCTCTCTCTCTCTATGCGAGCCGACTCTTCTGATTCACTATAAAGCATCGACTCTTAAAGCCGCAGCTTTTGATCATGACACATCTCTACTGCATAGTTAATCTAACAGTCTTAACACTGTCCCACGAAGCCACATACCGCTCATTGAGTGCTTAAATTAACAGATTCAATTTGTCTGCTTTTTTATGAATTCAGAGTGTCAGCCATGTCAGAAAGGTTGGATTCTGTTCCAGGAAAAGTGCTACCTGTTTCATAAAGGATATCCATGGAAGACATGGCAAAAGAGTCGAGAGCACTGCCAGAGCACAGCTGCAGATCTGGTTGTTGTTAACAGTCCACAAGAGCAGGTGAGCTCACACAGAAAGCTGAATATATCAGGAAGAGTTTAAGTTATGTTTTATTTCTGAGGTTTTCCAAAGTTAAAGCATTACAATCACAGAAGTGCATTGGATTCATATTTGCGATTTTTTTTCTGTGAACATACCTTGAGCTGTGCAGGTTTTTGTTGATCTTATGTTCTATGACTAAAGGAATTCATCAGCCAGCACATCAAATACTACTATGATTCATTTCATGGATACTGGTTGGGGTTACATGAATCTGACAACAAAAAGTGGCAGTGGGTGGATGGACGTAATGACAGTCTAGGGTAAGAAATCCTCTTTTAACAAACAACCTATCATTTACTTAGTGGACAAGATCTAACATTTGCATTCATCATGTTCTATCCCATCATAACAGATTGATTATTAATAATTCTCTCTATTGTATTTTCAGCTTTTGATCGATGGAGAAGCGCTACAATTATAACAATATTTTAGATATCATATATTTTGTAAGATTTACATCCAGAATACAGAGATAACATTTTAGATACACATCCAGCATTTCAGCTTTAGTCCCTTGTCAGTCTTCACTACACTGGTACTAATGTTATCAAAGGTATTGATCTTTGTGTTGTGTGTTTGAAGGTACTGGATGACAGTCGGTTCTTATGGTCCTTGTGGACTGATGATCCCTGAGAGGAATCTTACTGCCAGCTGGGATCCGGCCAAATGTAACTTTATGAACAAATTCATCTGTGAGGGTGAAGTTCTGATCAGGTCTGATTAAACAGAACCACGTTTTGTTTGCTTAGAGTTCTCTTTCATGACTTGTGTTCTTTCTGTAGCTCTACAATAAAATAATGTCAGCTGTTTTAAAAGAAAATCAATTTTTTTTGGTTTCTCGTTATACATGAAACTGAATTCAATTATCTTTTTGTTGCAATTTGTCATTGGAAACAGCAAATACACACATTTCTCAACAAATTTGAAGTTCAAGCAGGACAGGAAATGATTATATGAACGCATGAGTAAGCTGATGTAAAAGTCTCAGTGGGCCAATGTCATCTATGATGTGCACTCTAGTGCAGAAGTTTCTGGGCTTACATAATTGCTGATGTGCTACATGTGTTGCACAAAAAAGGAAGAAACCGGTTCCTGTTTGACCTTTTACTTCTTTTTATAATTCATTGTGTTATTTTTGTTATGTTTAATTTTTTGTAATTGTGTTTTGTTAATCTATTTTCTGTTCCCCTTTTATTATTATCATCTTTTCTCACCACAATGCAGTCATTTTTATTATGGTGATGAAGGAGTTAGCCTGCCCTCTTGGAATGAAATGTGATACTGGGAAAGAAATATGAAAGTTATTCAGTTTTTCAAGCAATGGAGTTTTTTTATTCTGTCTCATGAAACTCACACAGGTATTCACACCTCATCAATCATATCCATCCAGAGCCACCAGTGTTCAAGTCAACATCACATTAAGCTGAAACTATGGCAGTCTGCGTTAACAGTCAGGTTAGAGTGCGATGAGGTCATTTTACAAACAGAATCATTGCACATGATTTTCACAAAGATTGAGTCATATCTGTTGAAAGATATTTCCCAAATTTAGATTTTCCCGTTTTAACTTATGAGGTGTAACTCTTCTTTTAACCTTAACATATGTGGATTAAAATCAAGAGGAAGAGAACGCTAAAGATTCATGATCAGTATCTAAAATGTGGAGCGACAACACAGACCACCACCTCATATTTAAAGGTATAGATTTCTGAATGGCTTCCCAATTTTCATGTCAAAACTGTGACTTGATATTTTTGAATTTTGAGTAGTTAAGCATTTATCTACAATAAGCTGTCAGGAGACTAACCATGCTGCAGATGATCTGCCTTTTTAAACATCAGTTATTCCACAGAGTTTGGTACTCATTCAAGTATGAGAGCTAAAGGGTTTAAATAATCATGTCATGTGCAAAATTTAACAAAGACACCTAGGAACCTAAGATTTGAAGGAATCCCAGGGCCCTGTTTGATGCATCAGATCATGTAATTTTCACATTATTTCATGTATAACAGGGTTTTTCATGCGTCTTATGTGTACTTACAAGCCTCCTTTCTATAAAATAATGGAATTGTTGTCAAACACTTTTAAGTTACAAGCAGAAACCTCTTCATTCTTTTTTACAAATTGGTCAACAAAGAGCAATTTCCTGCTGTAATGACTTGACATGTTTGTGTTACAAAATGCGCTGACTCATCAAATAAATCACTTACAGCCTCAGAATAAGAAAACATTGACTGATTCAACCTCATCTGATGACTTTAATGACTTATAATCTGAAGCTGGTCATTATTTGTTTGACAGCTCAGATCATACTGTGTAGGGATAAATAATTAAGATTGTCAAGTCCCCATTAAGCTCACATCATCATGACTTTGATATGGATATTAAGTCAAAAATGTGAAACAGATCAATTACATGACTAATGAATGATATCTGATGTTCAAAGAAATCTGAAAGATGTCGTACAAATAAGGCTGTTGGGCGTGCAGAAGAGGCACAGATGTTGAAATTCATTGTCTCATTTGCTAATGACAGTTCTTCAGTTAATGAGAAAATCTAAATTCATTAAAAGGCCGTCTCATCAGAGAACACGGCCTTCTTCATGTCCATGTTTGGTACGAGCTGATTGACACTAATGCTAACTTCCCTAAATCAGCCAAAACAAACCCCTCTATCAGTGTCCAAATCTCTTTAGTCACTCTACTCTTTGGACTTCTTCTTTTTCTTCTTCTTTGGAGGAAGTGCCTCCTCCCTTATAATGTCCTCTACAGATGTTTTGTCCTTTTTACACTTTTTCCTCTTCTGCTTCACTGTTGATTCCTCCTCTATAGCTTCTGCATCCTCCAATGCAACCGCACGCGTTTTCTCTTCCTGTTTCAGAGCGGAGTCCTGGACCATCTCTGATTGGCTTGATTCTGTATTATTAATCTCCTCTTCCTCAGCAGCTTCACTCTGATGTTTGGAGGATTTCTTCTTCTTCTTCTTCTTCTTCTTCACTTTTGTGTCAAAGTGTGGCTCTGTAGTCTCCACTGGACTCTCTGCTGGAGGTGAAGATGCTCCCTCTTCTTCATTCTGCTCTGTCTTGTTTTTCCTCTTTTTATGTTTCCTCTTTGTTTTGTCTGCTTCACCGTTTTCCACAATGATCACATCCTCCTCAGTGGAAACTCCACTTGTTACTACCTCAGTGTCTTCACTGCCTTTCTTTTTCTTCTTCTTCTTTTTGGGTACCATATCCATCTCAGGAGTCTCAGAAGCTGCAGCACCATCCACCTCATTAATGCTCCCCGCTGATCTCTTCTTTTTTGCCCTTTTTCTCTGAGAGTCCTCGCCCTCCTCCTCCTCCTCCTCCTGCAGCTCACCTCTCTGCTCGGGAGAGAGGGAAGTCGGTGGAGTTGGTGTAACGCAAACTGGAGAAGAAGAAGCTGCTGGTTGTTTCTTCTTGCTGTACTTAGCCATGAACTCAGCCTCCTGCTGCTCCAGCCGGAGTAACTTCGCACTCATGGTCACGCCGTGCCTGGCCCCTCTACAGGAACAACAAACAAAGGAAAAGCATGAGAACCAAAATAGAGCACAGTTTTGTATCATGTCATCCTTTTTAGTTATTTTTGAAGACCAACTCACTCTTTAGGAACCCCTTTCAGAAAGATTTAATTGTTTTATTCTAATTTTTCACTACAATAATGAGCCCACAATTAAAAACACACTTGCACACACATCTTAGTTAGTACTCAGAGGTGAAAAACGTACTTATGAGCCGTGCGTCCTCCACAAGCCTTCATCAGATCTGCATCAGAAAGTCTGTAAAGTACCAATAAAAAGATTACATGTTAACATGATCAGATATTCATTCAAAGCTGACTGATAAAGATAAGAAACAGGCATTCATGTATAAGAAGACAGGTGGGGCAATGTAAAAAAAAAAAAAAAAAGTCAGGAAGTGTGGTCACATTGACAGAATATTTAAAATTAGGTTTTAATACTAAATAATCATAAATATGAAATCAGGCGTTCTTACTTGAAGGTGCTGGAAAGGTCTAATCTCTGGTCCTCCTCCTCGTCGTCTGAGCTGCTGCTGCTGCTGTCGTCTGAGTTTGAGGCCTTCGGCTCTGGCTGCTCCTGACCGGACAGCAGAGTGGCTGACTGAAAGAGAAGTATCATAAAAATAACATCAGTGACTGCAGAGCAGAATCCGTTTTATGATCTGCCTTTGTCTTGCTGGCTAAGATAGAAACAAACATTTTGCAGATTTTTTGAGCTCCTTATTTGAAGAATAGAAGGATAAGTCTGGTGCTGTTTGTCTTAAGTTAAATAAATCTAACAAACAATCAATAGATTATTTCATCAAACTCTAATATCCCTTATTTATCTGTGAAGTGACCCTTAAATACTGAATATCTGCTCATACTCAACAAACAGATATGAAATATATTTTTACCTTGACAAAACATCCATAAAGTTTGGCTTTAGCCAGAGAAGCTTTTCTTGGCTTTTTATTGGAGATCATCCCTTCCTCCTCGTCTTCCTCCACCGTCTTCTTCAGCTTAATACCGCTCTGGATCACAAAGAGAACCACACAACACTTCACCTTCTGTCAAAGACTAAACCAGCGGGCTTTATCCATTAGCAAGAGAGTAGGAGTGAAGCAGACTTAGAAGCTTGCTGAAGGACTCCAAGTATAAGTTTAAGTTACTTAAAGTTAGATTACTGAAACCTTTGGATCTAAAGAGAACTCCCTCACAACTACGACTCCACTCCAAGTAGATGACCACAGCTTCAGTCACTTGTTGAGAACACGAGTTTTACATTTTCACAGTCATAAATCATCTGGTAAGTTTCAAATGTCAAAATGATGATCAAGCTAAATGTGACATGTGATTTTTCTACTTATTCTTTTACCATAAAATAACCTGAAGAAAATTTTCAGGATTGCTTCCTTCACTACCTTAAAATCAAATATGGAAGGATCGCTAAACATGTTGTGTTGAGTTCTGCTGATTGTGCACTATGTGAAGGTAGGACTCACCTGGTCCGATTCAACTTGCAGACTGGAAGAGGCCTTATTGAAGACATGATCCCACCAGTGGAAGCTGAACTGCTCCCCTTCTTTATGGCCGACCTGACAAACAAGAGCCTGAGTTTACAAACATTTTCTATAGAGGAAAAAAAGAGTCCGAACCTCTGACACAGATGGAACAAAAACAGAGCTGAGCATCATTAATCACTTTATAAGACAGCATGTTAGCAGAGACTCACCCCTCCTTTACCACACTTCACTTTGACTTTGATTGCTTCTGAGATGCCGTTCTCAGATCGCCCCAGTCCTTTACCTGAGGATAGCACAGAGTGAATAAGACACCTGCCCCTGGGTCTGATACCATGTAGAAGTTGAATACATAAATAAAAGAGGTCAGAGTGTCTTACCATGTTCCCAGCCATGACGCAGCATCTGCTGCTCGGCAAACTTCAAGCCACGACTTTTCTCTTGTACAACTTCAGCCATTTCTACAAACACAAGTTATTTCTATATTAGACATGACCATGACAACTTAACTAAAACACTTCAAGCCTATGCAATAACACAATAAAATATTTGATTGCTCAGCTCCAGAAACAGGCATTGTGGCAGCAAGCAAAGTGTCTCTTTATTTTGTAACAAATTTAATCATTTTTATGATTTACAATTGTTTAATTCCCAGTCTCATTTTCTTTAAATTCAAACATAAATCTAACTTTGAACAGTGTACAGCTGTGACACTAAACTAATTAAGTGAAAAAATGAAAGAAAAGAAAACAAACCAAAAGAAAAAAAATTATAATGGCATGACAAAAATGATAAAGAATGAAGAACAATGGAGGCCAATAAAAAATTTTTTTCAAATGACCTGCTAAAATGTTGGCATTACATCTATGCATTACATGCATATACCACAGTACCTCTATATTTTCATCTCATCCTGCAAGATTTGAAGGAAAGTGTTGACTAAGGAGTCAGAAGCCAGAAAAACTGGCAGTCCTTTTGTGCTGTGACATTTAAGAGATATATTTAAATGTTTAAGACACTCTTTGGGTGCTTATTATTTTACCTGTGGATTAGTTTGAACTTGTATTAGGTTAATCAATGTTGCCATAAAAGACTCACTGTATTTGAAGCACGATTAAAAACAAATAAAGCTACTGAGATTGACAACATCTAGTATACACATAGTAAAGTAGAGGCTCTATTAACACACGTCACTGCCATGATGTTAAATACTTAGATCTGCATATTAGCATTTTTTGGGATACAAAAACAATTTGATTTGCACAAGACTTCCATCTCTTAAGTTTACTACAGCTAAACTATAGCCAACACCTGAACACACCGGTTCCCTTGTATAACAGCCTTTCGTTAGCTATATTTCGCAAATAATGACAACACTTTGTATATTCAAAATAAACATACCTTTAGATGTCTCTTCACATTAAATCATAAACGCCTGATCTGTAAAAACACACATTTAAACGTAGTGACAGAGGTTAGCCATGCGGCTTCAGAAGAACGCTGACATGACACCGGAAGTTGGTCACTCTGGCTTCCGCCTTCCTTTCTTCTTCTCTGGTTAATTTTGCAGTAGAGAGCAGATAGAGCAAAGGGTTGCCCTGACGAGCAAAATAATGAATATTTTTCAGATATGTCCTGTATTTAAACATTTGTGAATCCTTTCTAGACTTTTTAAAATACTACATCCCATTTAACAATAGAGCTGTGGGAAAAATGCTCAGTAACGCTTAAAATAGGCTTTGAAAGCCATTAAATATTAGAATAAAAGTAGCCTACTTGTAGGCATATGGCCACTGCATGTAATGTTATGTACAGTAATGTATCCAATATTTATTAACATAAATTCAGGCCACTATGAAAGCTGTAGCTAGTTGAAGAGGAGTCACTACACCTTTTTTTTTTTTGTTCACAATAAGGCCCAAAAATATGGCTTATGTTACAATGTTCATTTCAGAAACTCTTTATTGGATTAAAAGTGAAGAGTAAATTCTGGCTAGTTACTTTCCATCACTAGTTGAATCTACAATGACATTTTTTGGCTAATTTTTACAGCGAGATAGTGACTTTTATTCTGTCTGTAGCTAATGGGAATTTATTCTAATCACAGACTAGTAGACAAAATCAAATGAAAAACAACCACTAAGGATCATTAATGTTGGAGCGAAAATAAGCTGTTTTCTGCAGCAGGTGAAAGGTTTCTTAATGATTTGTAGCTGCTTTGTTTTCAAATGTTGAGTGTTGTGTTAAGTGAGCATTTCTTGCATATATTTTTTAGTGTCTGTTTTCTTCTGCCCAATTTATAGTTTCACAGCCCTCCACCATTTTTCTTTAGAACATTTTAATGATATAAAAATCATTTTTGTCAGTCAGGAGTAAATCTCTACACAGAGAGAAATATACAAAACAAAGAAATATTGAATGCACTTCATGCATATTCTACACAGCCGTAAGTATCAGATATAAATGAAAATGTTTGAATCTCCACATTAATACAGCTGTATTATTTCACATTACTGTTTAGAATAGAAATAAAGTTATGTGTGTCTACAAATGTTTTTGCATTTGTTTTAAAATGTACGTCCTTGAAGAAAGGTAACAGCTTTTAATTGCCAACAGATGGCGGTGTTTCACTCCAGGAAAATGAAAACACATGGTAAATCTCACAGTCATTATTTTGAGATTATCCCAAGTGCAAACATATGATGTAATAAAAGTAAATATCATGTCCTGAAATGCATTAAATGAACCGTATGCAATAAAAGATTTTTGTGAGAGAAGTTTTCCAGCATGCAAAACAGAAGTGACTCCTCTCTAGAGGTTTTTGCTGTATGAGAATCCAGATCAGAGGTAAACCACTTTAGATGTTGTCATACTAGATAAAAAAACAGCTTCAGGCTCTGCTTTCCTATTAAAAAACAAGAGAAGAAGAACAGTAAGCAGTCATTATTCATCTTTTGCAGTAATTTAGAATCATGATTTCCTTCCGTTGTCTCACGAACATCTAAATCAGCTTATTTCTTGCTGTTTTCGACCTTGAAGTCTGTCAGTAGGTTATCCATTATAAAACTATGTTCACTTAATTACTTACTGTTGCATAAATCTGCTCATTTACATCTAACATTCTTACAAGCAGTAACAACCAGTCCATAGTTGAATTCTAAATAGGCAGAAAAACTGTGTATTCCAAATAAAATGACATTTATACAGGATGAGGAGATCATGGTTTTATTTTTATGAATGACGTGTCTTTGGGTCTTGTGCCAAAAACCTTTCAAGGACAACTTAAACTAAAATGATGCCATCCTCTCTCCTTCTCTGTGTCGTCAGCCTCAGCCTCAGCCTACTGGTCAGCCTCTATGTGTCCTGCAGGAAACAGTTTTGTTTTCCTCTGCTCTGGTTTCCGTTGAATGAGGATGTTGCTCCAGCAGCCTCCATCCACGGGTTGTTTATCTGTGTCAACACTCTGCAGGGGGTGGAGGGGGCACAAATACCCGTCCTGCACAGGCTGGTTATCACGGCCAGCCTACTGTTTTGGAGGAAACCCACTAACTGCTGGCTGCAAAGGCTGACTGACATCTCATAGGAGGTCACTACACAGCTGTCGATGAAGAAACGTGTGAGAGACAGAGAGAAATTGAAAGGGCTTATGTTTTATAGTTTAGCCTAAACCCCTCTAATCTAATTAATACAACCCCTGTGAGGAGTTTTCGGCAGGTTATGTAACAAACTGAAATAATACTGATGCCTCATTTTAACCTAAAAGATCAAACAAGACCATCCGCAACAAGATGTAGTGTTTCTTTATCTTAATTTTGAGTTCCTTTAAAGGCAACCACATGGTAGGTGTTGGAGAAACATGCCAAAGAGCCTGTCTTTTCTTAAATGTACTACTGCAAACATTCATAACAAGTGAGTTGTGAGACCAGGGTGAGCTTTTTTGTATCAGTGAACACTACCTGCATCCAAGGGACAAGATCCACAAGGAATCAAGGCCTACCACTTTGCCTTCAGGGTCACTAAAACCAAAACAAACCAGAAAATCCTCATGGGAGCAAAAGGATCCTCTTTTTGATACAGCATTTAAATATATTTTAGACCAAAGTGTGCATCTAACTTTGGAGCAACCAACTAGTTTCAACATCACAGATTCCCCATGCAGAAAATGTAGGTTTGTAAAGAATAGTTTTTGATGTGGAAGAGCTACACTGGCTTTCAAAGAGCCTCATGTTAAACCTGGATGAACTGGATGAAGACATTTACCAAGACTTTTTCATCCAACATCAGTGTTGGGCCTCAGTAACACTTAAAGGGAATAAATCTGACCAGCCAGGTACCAAAATCATTTAAACTCTTTCTCAGATGAGTGATGGACGGTGAAGCGGCAGAGACGTTGTAATAATTTCTACAAAAACAGAGATTACTAATCAAAAGGGAAAAGTTGGGGTGATCACATACATTTGGAAAAGTAGCCTACAGAGAATTAAGTGGCTCTTGTGAGGAGATTTGAGCTAGGTCATTAAATGGACTGAAATGAATACTCATGCCCATATATAGCATGTTCTACAAAAGTAAACAAGACAATAAGAAACCACCTGATAGTTTATTTCTATATCATTTTTAGTATCAGAAACCAATACTGTGGGTCAGGTGTTGGACAAAGTGATTTACAGCCCTACCTTCCTACCTTCCTACCTTCCTACCTACCTACCTACCTACCTACCTACCTACCTACCTACCTGCCTGCCCACCTACCCACCTACCAACCTACCCATCTACCTACCTACCTACCTACCTACCTACCTACCTACCTATCATAATAGAGATTAATTCAGCTCTATTTTTCCACCTGTAAGTCCTGAGCTGAGTTTTCCATCATGTCTGATCCCACTGCACCATTTATCCCCTAAAAATTCCTCAACACAAACATAAACTTCGACTTCAAGGTCCGCAGGCCCTCTGAAGCAAAAACAACACTTCTAGTCTCCTCCTTGACCTCCCTAAACCTCTCCTCTGAGCTCCATCCCTTCCTTTCTCTTCTCCTCCTCCTTCCTCCTCCTCCTCCTCCTCCTCCTTCAGTCCCCTCTCTGTCACAGTTTTTCCACTTTCTTTGGCTACACTTCAGGACCCTCCCCCGTCGGATGGGACTCGGCTCTTTCTCCCTCTCTGTGTGTCCTCTTCCAATTGTTTACACCGCTTGAATATTTTTTTTTTGAAAGAAGTGTGGAGAAATTAAAAGAAACGCGTTTATTCTCCTCTCTTTCGTCTGATGGAAAGTTGGTGCCTGACTGGTGCGATATAAAAACGACGCATTAATCCTGGAGTTACTGGCTGGCAAGGTGAGTAAAACGCTTTCATTGAATAAACTAAGCGAAAGGAGAGTGAAACAGAGTCTCTAGAGGTTTATGTGAAATGCAAAGTTGTCATGAATGTTGCTTATTGATGGACTTTGAGAAGTGTGTGCTTTCGCGTTTTCAGAATGAGCTGTTTGGTAGCAGTGTAGCTTAAACTCAGTCACAGAGATGTTGAAAGATGCTTACACCTAAAACACTTAAACTAACCTTACAGAGAGTATAACACTGAGTTATGTGTTTGTATCTCTTTTAAAGCCATTGTTTTGTCCTTACCGGCTTTTTACGCGTAAATGCATAAATTGTGCGCACTTGAGAAACATATCGTTCTTTTCACCACAATGCATCCAGTACAGGCTCCATAGAAGGGGCATTCGTTATTGTATCGTGCACGTTTCTGTAAAAAAGTGCCTAACACATGTTGAATTGCTCTGAACAATAGTGGAAGAAGTATTATGATACAATATCACTTCAGTTGACAGAATACATATGAAAAGTCTCACAGAGGAGTGAGAGCAGTGGTGGAAATAACTTTTCAAGAGCTGTTAATGCAGCTTTTTGTACAATATGGTTTCCTTTTATTATGCTGTACTGTAGCCTACTATGTGATGAGCTCGTGAAATGTGATGCGTAAAAGTCTCATTGTGCAGAATGCTTTATTCAAGTAGCATGTGGTTATTAATTTAGTGATATTATAAGTCATTCATTTATAATTAGATGGCATTTTAGTGTAGCAGCTGGTACTGATAATGCAAACATGTCACTGATTTTACTCTGCAGCTTGATCTAAGAATAGTGATGCATTCTTTGTAATGCACTTAACATTTGAAAAAATGTGCAATGCATGCATACACAACAATGTAAATCTATGACAATGGCATATTTTATATATGATTGAGAATAGAGTTGTGTTGTTTGCATGCGTAATCTTAATTCGAAGCACAACAGTAACTTTAGATTTCAATAAATGTTGTGCAGTTTACAAGTATGTCAAAATATGCTATAGTAAATGTACCAGGTGATGTTATACCTATGGTTGTGGAAGCTTAGATGCAGTTTTATTCCTATTTTAGTCAGATTTTAACCCACACAGTTTGGTGTTATGATCCAATATGGATCATTCATATGTGAAGGGACCTCCAGCCAACTCTCAGACAATAAAACAACATCTCCTCTCATCAACATGTGATTGAAGCACTTGTTCTAGGGAACTCTTGGCTTCGTGTCATCGCTTTTTGCACTTGCTGTTCTTTTCCTGCCTGACTAAGAGTTTTTGGCATCCTTTCTGCTCTGAAACTTCTCCAGCTTCTATCAAGAGAGTGTGAGTCAGAAAAGCTCCTCTGGCAGGTCTCCTCTATCGATTCACTGCAGAGGAAGTCGCTGGGAGGAGGTCTACTGTTTCCTCACCTCCTCCTCATCCTCTTCTTCCTTTGTTGTGTTTGATTTTCATTAAGTCTCTCAGGCTCAATCAGAGCTCTCTCTGGATCCTCCTCTTGGTGTGTTTTTGGGTCACGGAGGAGGTGTGACTCAGGCGGATGAAACGTGGCGGCGAGATGGCTTCAGCAAAAACAAGAGTGTGACATAGTGAGTGTGATGTGTGACTCAGCTTTCATGTCGTGTCAGTGAAGTTAATCAGGTGAAGCAGATTGAGATGAAGTGCTTTTCTCCTGTCTCCAGATGAGAGAGTCTACAGAGGGCTGTTAATGCTTTTATGTCTGTGTGTGTGGGTGTGTACTGTGTGTGACACTAGTTGTTATATGGTTGTTTACAGGACTCTGATATGTAAAAGTCTGGTAACTAAAGATGGGTTCATGACCTCACAGTTTTCCTCAGTTTGTCTGATTGGTTCTGTGGCCTTGCTGTCAACAGATAATCTACAGAGAGACTGAAAAATACTTTTTCGAAATGTAAAACAAACTTTTAAATTACCCTTTTTTCTGCATCAATCGTCTCTGGAGGTTGCAACCTTTGAGGAAAGAGAAAAAGAAAGAAACACATGTTAGGAAAAAGCATTATTTACAAAAACTGCACTGTGGATTTGGGATATCGTAAAACTTTGTACCATTAGTATTTACTATTCTATTATTTTCTTATGACCTGGCTTTTTTACTATTCCCCCTGCTGTGTAAATACTGGGTTCCTTTTGGTCAAAACCTCATAACAACTGTTATTATTGACTCAGAAGGACAACCTGATCACATATGTCATATTAAATCAGTCCACCGACAGGAGTCAGGCACATCTTTAACGTTTATGATTTCACCTTCAACATTAGTTTCCCATGACATCAGTAAACAACGTGGAGGATATTTGAAATTTTATTCTCAACTTATTTAGAGAGCACCAAACCTAAGATTTGTGTTTCACATCTGACTATTCAGCAGATAAAAGAAGACAAGAGGAGGAAACTGCAGCTATTACCGAAGGATGTTAAAACACACAATGAGCTGCAGAGTGAAAGAGACATCCACCAAACTGAAGAAAACAGACACTGAGCAATTACAAACCACAACACTGGGTGGGCTTTGGAAGAGTGACAGGACCGGTTGAGTGAAAAACAAAAAACGCAGACAGACTTAAAAAGTTACGAGGAAGAGGACTTTAAACAGGTGCTGCTGTTATTTTCTGCATCTGTTACAAAAACCAAAGGAGAAAAACACTCATGTTTTCTCTTGACCTCCATGAAATGTTGTATATCGTTTGATCATAACAGTAAAGCAGGATAATGTTTAGACTCTGACCTGAAGGAAAAAGTAAAGTTGAATGATAATTTAACCCACAAGTAGGCTTCTAAGAGTACAGATGCCATAAATAAATCCATATTAAATCAATAAAATCATCTTTAGATTAAAACTTAGTGTAGGGGTCTTGCCTCAATTTATGTGGATTTTGTTGAACCAGCTTGCTATACAAAATCTCTTAATCTTCTTTGCCATAAATCTTCAAATAAAACCTCAAAATGATGCCAAAATCATAATCGGAATCATAATCAGCTTTATTGGTCAGGTATGCTTGAACACACAAGGAATTTGTCTTGGTAAACTGTGCTCTCTGTACAAGGCATAAGAATAAGGCATACAAATACAAATGTAAATATAATAATAATAACAATAAAATCAACTATAAATACAAAAGAACAACAAGTAGGCATGACTAATATGTACAGGTTAAACATAATATGATAATAGTGCAGTGGTGAGTAGTGCAGAGGTAGTTTTACATTAAAAGAGCATATGTAGATGATAGTTAAATAATATAATACAAATATGTGGATTCTGCTTGGAGAATTGTTACATTTACATGTCTATTTACAGAGAGTATTTAGTCAAAAATGTATTGATCAATAAATGAACAACTGGGATTTTGTTATAATAAATATATATGGACTTCATGCTGCCTGTTAAACTCAGTTTTATGGACTCTGCACGTTGTTAATGCTCTTGCTGAACTGACATTTTTAAAGTCCTGATCCTCTCTGTGTTTTCAGGCCATAAAACTCATCTTCATTTAGGGAAACAAATCCTTATGGAGCCAATTAAAATAATCATTTTGCAGTTTCACACTCAGTGTCTGCAGCATATCAATGAAGGTAATTTGATTAAAAGAGCTTGAGCACCATTTAAAACATCTGTGAGGAAGGCTAGATATCAGAGTAAATCTTTGCCACCTGGTTTGACTCCTGACCTCACATCTGCTCTGGCAACCACAAATCGCCTTACAGGAAGTCTAAACTTTCCTCGGTCCCTCTCCAAGAATTCTTAAAAATAGTGTCATTTTGATTTATATATGTCTTTTTCATTATGACTTAAATCTGTATATGAAAACGTAACCCAGAAGGGCCTCCCTGCAGCCCTCTTTTTCATATTTAACGGAAAATAGCATCTCAAATGTGTCTGCCCTCCTCCTGACTGTTTTGGCTATCAGTGGTATAACGATGACCCATTTATCCTGATCTGGTGGAGCAACAAACCCGTCTCTAGTCTGGCAGCTGGAGAACTGCCTGTCCCACCATCTGTTTGTCTGGGAGCGGACCTGGTTTCAGACCAGTTATTGGATATGTTTTGATTAGAGATGACACGGGACAGAGACGCAGAGAGATGAGGTAGGAGTAGAAAAAGTAGAACTGAGCTAAGAGACATTAGCGTTAATTTGATCCCCCAGTGCCTGGACATTTTCAAAATGCACTGTGACACCAAACAGGGGGCCCGGAGTGTCTGCATGTTGTCTTTTGAAGGCCACACTGTGTCATGACATGCTTAAATTCAATAACACACATGTTTGTGTTATTTATGTGTGATCACAGACTCACTCACAAAAGTTCTTTCTTTGTGTTGTCGTTTCAGACGTTACTCCATGGCTGTCTCTTTTCTTTGTTCCAGAGTTTAGTAACTCATCACATCCATCCATGATCTTACTGATGACAATTCAATTATGCACAAACACTCTCCGTTCTCAAGAGGATAAAGCCAACAGATTCTTATTATCACCAGGGTCTTTTTTAAACGTAGTGCCACGGATTAAAATTTCCTCTAAACTTGTGAAAAATCTGCATCTAGACAGTTTGGCTCAAAGTTTGGTGCAGATAATTGTAGTCCCCAGAAGATAAAGCCTTTGGAGTTCTGTTATGGATTAAACTTTTTCCTCATCCAGTGAAATATCTGAACATTTCCAAAATAGTTTAGCTAAAAATTTGGTTCCCAGAGGATAAATCGTTGTGACTTCTGTGAATCCTGATGCTGGAAACAGACTCCAGCCTTTCATGAAGCATCTAGATGCACCACATCTTAAAATCCTCTGTCTGGTGGTCATGCCGTGTTTTTGTTTATTTTTTAATGAGATAATATGGCAGCCTTCTGGGCTAAATTCTCATAAATTACAGCTAAACAGTGAGCTAAAATAAGTTTCTTTCCATTTGAGGCCGTAAAGCAGAGGCTGAGTCATGTTTATGCAACTTCAGCCTTAGTGTAGAATCAACCAGCTCCTCCTGCTCTGTTGCTCAGAGTTGCAGACAGGTCTTCATCTATGTGAGCTGCTCAGGAGCATGGAGTAATACAAGTTGGGCTAAAATACCTGGATCCTCCTCATAGCTACCACACCTGGGTCCAATAAATAAAGTGCACTATTACCATTAAGCACACATCCTCCTTGTAGCTTGGTTAGACTTTTATTCTGACTGCACCTAACAGCTCAGCTTGTGATCAACAGCAACACTTAAGTAATTTAACCTTTTTATTCTTTAGTTCTTTTTATTCTTTTTCATTTTATCATGAGGGTGGTACTGGCTGGCTCTCTTTTTCTGAGTATTATGTGTTTTCACTCTCTAATGTCTAAAAGCCAAGAGAGAGTATTAAAATTTAATTTTACGCTTGTGTAAAATGTTCCTAGATTTTGTTCTCCAAAACTTTCTCTGCATCTGTTTTCTAGTAAAATTAATTAGATGTATGAAACAACCTAAGTCCAGTCCTGATGTTACAATAGTCGTGCCGAAAAAGACAAAGAGCAGAGGGAATTAGAAAGAAGGTGACGCGGGTTGAATATTCCTACCACAGGCTTATATAAGCCTTTCAACCCCATGTGCTCTGCAGCCGCACAAGTAATTTGGAGCAGATTCTGCTGTGGCCCTCCAGCTCGGGGGTTTTGGGTCGTTCATTCTGCTCTGGCAGGGGGAACATGTACAGTTTCTTTGGGCTCCGGCTCAAGTAACCGATCATAAAAAGCTGGGGTCGGGGGGTTTGGGGCTGGAACTGGAGGAGGAGCCTGCAGCGGCTTGATGAGGTGACCACAGACTACTTGTAGTGTGGTGAGGGTCCTTCCTGAAGTTGCTTATGTTGGTGGTTGGTGGGTGGCGTTTGAGATGGTGGGTGGAGCAGCAGTGGAGACATTGTTCATTAAGATTTCAGAGGCTTTCATTGGTGTCTATGTCTCACTGTGGTGTCTATGCAGGATGACTGGAACCAAGTGAAACCTGAGATGTAGAATTAGAGGAAATAAAACACTGAATTCAAGGTCCAGAGGGCTTCTCACTTTTGGGTTCCATCTCTGTGACGTAAACTGAAATGTGTTTGTTTTTATTTGGCTTCAATACTCTAATATGAGTAAAAATTACTCCTGCATATGCAGAAAATAACCCCTTATTTCTGAAAGCAATGAGATGAAAGATTGAGGTTACCATACAAAATATGCCTTTTGCATGAGAAAAACAAATGTCCTTTGAGTCATGCTTGGCACAAAGTGGACTTGAGCTCCAACTCTTGATGTTTTTTTCGTGCACAGACCTAGATCCACTCCACCAGCTGTGTTAAGCTGCGACTCTCTGAGTCGTCCATCTTGCATTTTATGAGAGGACTTATTTTCCTTTTTTCCTCCATTTTTCCAGGCCACTTCTGAAAGACAAACTTCTGCTCAGGAAAGGCAGGATGACAGATTATCATTATTTCAGCGTCCCCATTACTCAAAACAACACGAGCTCCGTGTGGAAAAAAGGGTTATTTGTAAAAATGGACACAGAAGCCAGAAAAGAGGTATACAGTCGGAAAAAAGTGGAGCCAGTGTTGGTCTGATGGCACCGTTGAAGGACTTTTCCTTTTAGGCGCCTGAATTTATTCCCAACTCACTCCTGTTTACATGTCAGAGGAAGAGAGTGTAGAGATGCAGACCTGGATGTACATGCAAGATGTTTCCTATCTGCTTCCTATTGTTTGTCCCAGTTTCATTCCTGTGTTGCTCTGCTGAGCTGATTGAAGACAGAGGAGAGAGCTGGGGCCTGAGGGACTGTAGGGACAGGGTTTGATTTAGTTGAAAACATGTTTTTCTTTTGCCCAGTTGGATAAAACAGAATGAAAGTCAGCTGAAAAGATGAAGTTATTAGCTGTGGAGGGATGATAGTTAACTAGGGAGTTGTGGTGAGTTAAAAAGTAATGAGAAAATCATGTTAGCACCAAAGAAATCATCAATAACCTCTGCTTTTGCAATGTGTTAAAATAGCTGACTTACTCATTAAGTGTCAAACCAATTTGCCTCAGTTTTAAGACAAGGCCTCATTATGATAAATACATATTCCTTCATGAACCACAGGACATGCTGTGTTCCCCGCTGCTTCTGTTTGCTTCTGGATATCCAAGTGTTAACAGTTCCCCTTCAATTGGTGTCCTTGAGTTGGAACATCACACCCAAACAAGACGACAGGCCTCTGGACTCATTTCTCTCCTGAGTTTGCCCTCCCACCATGCTGCCCAGGATGTCCTGTGTGGTGGTTTGTATCTGGCTCTTGTCTCCTCTTTGCCCCCCGTCTTCCTGTTGTGCTGCACAGAAACGCAGGTGTCATAGCAAAAAGCCCCGAGGGGCTAATAATGTGTTGCACAATGCAGATGACCATGCTAAGGTTTTCAATTAGCTGGACCACTTACTGCAGATTCTACTTTCATCTTGCTCTAGCCACGAGGCAGTTCAGTAAAGTGAATTAACGGCACCACCTGTGGGGTTTGAAGAGGTTTCAGTCTAGTGACACTGCTGGGAAAAGCTGGGAGAGTAAGACTAAGTAAAGGAACATCTCCAAGGGTTCACCTTCAGGGTAGCACACGTGGCCGAAGTTTTTGAGAGAAGAAAATAAGGCTTTAACTTCCAGATGTTGCAGGATGAGGCCCATCTGGAGAGAAAGAGGGAGACAGAGCTTTTTTGGGGTCTATGTGTTAAAAAAAAAAGGCTCTAAAATGAATACTTTAATAAGTTGCAGGTTTCCACTTCGTCCTCCAGAAAGGCAGCACACCAGATGCAGGAGTTGGGCCTGTAAATCAGCAGGGCTTAACTTTGAGGAATTTACTGGCCCAGGCTGGACTTCCTGGAAGTAGAGATAGAGGAGGAGAGCCAATTGAGATAATAACTGATAACTACTCTGGTGAACTCTACCTGTGTTGGTGGTACTCTGCTGCTGCTGCTGCTGCTGCTGCTGCTTGGTTTCATCTTCTATCAAGGCTGGTCACAGGGTTGGGAAAAACACAAAGTATGAAAACTCCATAATGATACTTTGGTAGAGTTTTAAGATAATTGTACTTGTAATTGTCGTCCTGAACCCACTTTGTTGCAAAGGCCTACATTTTTACATAAATATCCCTCCCTCTGTTCATGATATTATTAAAAACACGCTTCTTTCTTTAGCTTGAAATCATTTGAAGGTTATTAAGGATTTTCTAAAATTGTTATGAGTCACCTTCCCAATGCAAAGACAGATTTCAGCTCAGAGGGTTGGGACAAAAACACATGTAGGAAGTTTTGTGAGGTGACTGTTGGTAGAACAGATGGGAAACTAAACCACAGACAATAAATGTACTTCACATGCTGCACTTTATTGGACCTGGCTCTTGATATTCCTTGTAAGTCACAATGCAATGCTTCAACGATGTCCTTTTTAGTGACTTTAATGTTAATCAGGTGTTGTTGATGTTTTTGTCATTCCTTCGTGCGTTCTCATGCTACATGGTGCAGAAACAAATCCCCCGGGGGGAAATAAGAGTTCCATTCATCCCTTGACTCATCCATCCATCCGTCCATCCATGCATCGAACCATCCATACACCTATCACTCCATATCCATCCATCCACCTATCACTCCATCCATCCACCTATCACTCCATCACTCCATCACTCCATCACTCCATCCATCCATCCATCCATCCATCCATCCATCCATCCATCCATCCATCCATCCATCCATCCATCCATCCATTATTGACTGATAGGGGACAGTGACCAAGCCAATGTCTGAGCAGGTTTTGGCACCAACATACTTCCATCCAGCTGGTTCATAAATGGACGACACGCCTCTATCTCCTCCCATTATATCATATATGTGAAGCCAAAATACCGCCTCATTGGGCACTGACATTTTGAATCGATGGCGCCAAGGCTTCACCAGCCATAAGCAATCTGCTAAAAAACACTGCAGGAGCCCACATTCATCAACAAAGCTGTCAATCATAACACTACTGTACTTCCCCTCTTTTCAACATGAAGTAACTTACTACATGCACATTAATGAGTATAAGAACTGATGCCAAGACAGAATCAATGATTGAAAGATAATACATGATGTGTATTTTAATCTTCTACTTTAGACTATGTCCTCTTTGCTAACATGAAGGAGGCCGGCTTAAAGACCTATACTGCAGCCAGTTACCAGGAAGAGCTCTACAAGTTCTGGCTCCACTTGTGGTCTATGATTTGATACAGTCTGTGGTTTGTTTGAGCAAAGGCTTTATAACTTCTTAATCCTTGGCTTTTATACTTTGCAGAGACTCTTCATTTTCAGTTTAACAGTAAAACATTTGAATCAGCATTTCTACTTCGGTCTCAAAGTCTTTTTTATTATCAAAGGACCAGAACTTGTAGTAAAGGTACCTCAGTTACGCTTGACCACATGGTACTAATTGAAAAGCACATCTGTCTCCTAATGTGCAGCTCACACTCTCCTTGCTGTACCACCCTGCAGGCAGCAACACTCTGGTCTTTGGTAAATCATCCAAGTGTCACTTTGTTTTTCCTTCGGAGGAGAAATGATACTGGAGGATAATCCTGGAAACAAACGAAAGAAAAACTTCATCAACAGTAACAGAAACAGATTGCCACTCCAGCTCTAATGTTTCCTAGCTCTCTGATTTTGTGGCAGCTGCAAACAGAGAAAAAAAAAAGTTGCCATCTCGTCACAACCAAAGTGTTGTCTAAATTGAAACCAGATGTAGCGTGGTTAAAGTCTCTTAATGTAAATTGCACTCTCTTTCATACAGCCAGGACTTAAAGGCTCACATTAAGGCTGTTGCATGGGAACGTAATCCACAGTATGAAATATGTTCCTCTTAAACCTTGTGTCTCAGTGAAGGAGTCTGCTTCACGATGTATTCTTCAGTCACCGCAGACATTCTGAGGGATCAGTGCTATATAGTTTGTCACCAGAGACCCTCCAAGAAGCTCATACTTTACCCAACATGCATCAACAAAACATGAATTTTCCTCAGCTGTTTGCACACAGTAGGCATGTTTGAATCAGAAAAGTATTTTTAAATGCAGCATCAATTATGTAAAATGATTTGAAGTTGGTTTTCTTTGCAGACACTAGAGCTCTTTCAGCTTCTATGTTAGTGGTAAAGGTTTTGCCAAAGCAGATGGGGTCTGATTTCACACCTCTCCAACAGAGTTTGGACAGCAGCTCCCCTACCACGAGGGTCAATACCACAAGAGTAAGCAATCTGCACGCTTCTCGGCCAAAACAAAGGCTGTAATGGAAAGAAAGAAAGAAAGTAGTGTGCCTGTGAGTTGAGGTACATGGAACAGTCAAGGTTTATGTGAGCACATCTGTGTTTATGTCAATGTTGGATGCAGAGTTTTGTGATGAGTTGGCAGGTTCGGTCGCCTGCAGTGGTTCAGCGTTTCTCTCTTTACTGGCTTCAGTCTGATTGCCTGTTTCCCCTCGTAACAAACTACATGTCAGAGTAAGAGTGCACAGCAGTGGACGACCTGGCTGTGAGGGACTGAATGACGTCTGCCAAAGCTGTGAAATAGATTCTGATCGCTTTTGCATATGGCATCACACCTGAAGGACATCAAGACCTACACAACGCTTTTATTATACATTTGTTTGTGTGTCAGAGTTTATTCACCAATGAGTCATTGTATCATCACAGTTTGCATTAATAATTAATTAAAAGTTTGAAAAAGATTAACTTGATGTTCTAGACCAGGGGTTCCCAAACTTTACCATGCCAAGGCCCCCAAAACAGCATTAGCTTCTGGCCAGGGACCCCCTTTGCAAACCCACAGACAATGCTTCAAAATATATAAAGAAACATCAACTTTTAGAATGTATTTTCTTACTTTTATTCACTTTTCAATAATTATTAAATTTGTTTAGCATAGGAAATGATTAACAAACGTGTTTTCAGCACTGTTTATTCCCACTGAATAATAAACTTTTCATCAAACTGTTGACAGATACGAACAGAAAAAAATGCCGAAGTTGTAACTCTCACATGAGGTGCGGTTAGGTACAATCAGAAACTTGAGAACCAGACGATTACGGCAGTTTATGTCGAACATTCAGAAAAAAAAAATTGATTCTATTTTTTTCCCTTCCCTACAATTTTCTGAGGCCCCCTGGAGGCCCCCACTTTGAAAACCACTGTTCTAGACAATCAAAGTCAATCTTTGCAGCAAAATAAACACGTTTAAAGCCTGATACAGAAAAGACTTTGGGTTGAGTAGCTCATTTTAACTTGTCACACACATTTATAGGGGGTGAATTTTTTCATTACTTGTGTTTTCGTAAATTATTTCAACACTCAGGATTTGTGGCATATCTTTGGGCGCCCTGGAGGGAGCTGTAGCTGAACAAGAAGACAAGCAAATATGTGTCAGCTCCTTGCTCTAAACTGAACAAATTAGATTTAAAAAAAAAAACAACCTAAAAAAACAATGAAACAGTCTATAAATAGCTAAGGCCAAGTCTTTCCCTCCATCTTCTGAGTTCAAGTCATTAGTGCTTAAGTCCAAGTCCAGTCATGAGTCCTGAAAATCAGGACTTGACTCAGACTTGAGTCCTAGCTCTGGACTTGAGCATCACGGCACTGGCTGGGACTCTCAGTGGTGTGTTTTTTTATAGTTATGAACAACAACAGAGATCTGCAGCAGAGAGGAATCAGATATGCCAGGCTTTGCCTACAAAGGGGACAAGTTATTAGTATAATTTATTCACTGTTGGTTTTGTTTTTTTATGGGATTTGTTGACAAGAAGGAAAACAAACCATACTAACAGAGTTATCCCTGAGAAATGTGATACAAAAACCCCTCAGCCAGTTGGAATAAGGTCTCCCTGGCTATGGTACAAACATTCAATGCAAGCTGTAGCTGTGTTCACTTTCAAGCAGAGCTTTTCAAAATCAATTCAAGACCAAAACCAAAGCAACTCAAGATGATTTCACCCGGTGTGACTCCAGAAGAAGAGATGAAAATGATGGAGAGTAAAGCCTGGTTATGTTTGCAGAACAAAGAGCTTCCATCAGGAAAAAGAACGTTTCCATGCAGCTGCATCTCAGCTTTAAACAACTTCATCGTACCCTCAGAGGTTTCTGCAGTTGTGCCGTCATGGTTTATGCATCAGTGGGGGACAGAATCAATCACATACTGATGCATTGATCCCATATAATGCTATTTTCATTGAAGACAGTTTTAACTTGTGTGATCTATACACATCTGGGACAAAGAGAGGATTAGAGGAAGGAACAAACCAGGACTGAGAGGCATGTTGTTTAATGCATTTTATTAGTTGTTTGCTTGCTTACATAAAATAATTAGGGACCAAAGATTTATGGTGTTCAGTGAAAACAAACAGCTCGTATTTGTTGTCGATGTTGTGTCTGTTTTCTCAGCTCCTCTGAAGATCTGAACAGCTCTTGACCTCGTGGCCTGTTCTGTATGTGTTTCAGGAACTCAGCTAATAAATATGGTTGGACAAGTGTTATCTTATGCGTAGTTTAATCATGGGAAGATCAGCTCGGGACACAGCAACTTAAGATTCTTATAAATCTCTTTTTAATGCCGCGTTTCCCACAACTTTCTGACCCTGAATGAGGAGGACAGAAGTGATTTGTTTTTGTGGTGATGTTAAGCAAAGAGATTATTGTCCTGATAAAAGAAATTAGCTCTTCATGGTGGGAAAGTGAGAGTAAGGAAGAGGCTCTCATGTGTGCAGAGAATCAGGATCAAAACTCCAGAGGGGTCAATAGTGAAAATCATTCCTAAGGACAAAATATCATTCCTTTCAACTAACTTTATGTAAAGAGAAGACGTAAAACAGCATTGTGAACCCGTTAGACGAGAGGCGTTATGGACTTATCATGCTCTAATGCAATGAGAGAACGACTTGACTCAGAGTTACACTCATAGACAGAGTATGGCGGTGTTTCCTGATGGTCTGATTGTAAAGCTCAGGAAGAGATGAAGAGGAAATATGCGTCTGAATCAAAAACATGATTCATGCTGAAACCATGAAACAGAAGACGCTCCCCTCCGATCAATCAACTGTTTGAGCCGTTACAAATATCCTGATTATAGACTCATCATGGCAGAGGGATTTTCAAATAGTTACAGGATGATTCAGCACAATGTTTCTGTCAGAGTGCGTTTCATTAAAGGATTCATGAAGTTTGCATTACAACTTCCCCCGCCAAACTTGGGTTTTGGCTCAGTATAGTAATCTAAACATGCTCAAGAAATACTCGTTAGCTGTTTTCCTGAGTTGTGAATTTGGAAAGGAATAATTTTTAAGACTGAGGGATCTATGGGCACAAACAGAATAAAATCTCCTCAAAGGCATTGTATTGGTGTATTATTGCCTAAAACAAGAGTTTGTTTGTTTTGGCTTAGAATGAGCTCTTTATATGTACAGAGGGAACTGGTTTCTTTAGTCAAGTTTAGTATGGCAAGTCTGAGGAAGAGCATGTTGGCTCAAAATGTCACTTTTTGCCAAATAAACCCTTCAACAGGAGTTTCCTGGTGCACTGATCTTTTCTTTTCACCTTTTTTCCTCTTTTTTTTTAGATCCAGCAACCCCTGAGGGACTTTGATTTTTCTGTTTCAGTATGTCCACCATCTTTCACTGACATTTTTCTACAGTTGCCAAGAAGACACAAACTAAACACCAGCAGCTGAGCAGGTGTTTCACACATTTTCTACGTGTTTCTGCAGCAAAATCAAACACAATCCAGAGCTTTGTTTCTCCCTTAAGAGCACTATTATCTGTCCATCATCATGTACGTCCAATTTTTTAACAAATGCCTGTAGTTTTAGTTAGAATTTTGAACTACATCTCCACCTGCTTCTTCAACAGGTTATCTGTTACAAACAAGGCCCAACTCACACGCATAACCACCACAGCCTCTAAAATAATCGGTCTCCCCACACCAAACCTCACAGACTTAAACCACAGGGCCATCATATGCATCGCAACCTCAATAGAACGGGACATCACACATCCACTAAACACCTACCTCATCCCACTCCCCTCAGGACGCAGGTACAGAGCACTGAGGTGCAGAAGGGCTCGCCTCGGCAAGAGCCTGATCCCTGCTGTTATAGCGAGCCTTAACAAAAAAGCCTCGCTGAATTATACAACTCTGTCTGAGTGTTGATGTCTTGGTGGACAGTTTGCTGAGCCTACAGTGTATGTTCTTGTGTTTGTCTATGTTTGTGGAAATGCAGAAAGGTGCTGTGGAAAATAATTTCCCCAAGGGGACAATAAAGTCTAAAGTCTAAATCTGGCATGTAAAGGATAATGTATAGTTTATAGGGGATTATGCAAATTAGGACCGTGACAGGGTGAGCAAGACCCTGACACAAAGCAGACAGATTCTACCTTGCATAACCACTCACTATATATTATTATCATCTACAATTTAAAAACACAGACAATCTGACACTCGTAATCATTTAAAGGTGATTTTATAGATTTCTAATGATTTGTGTGATCATGATATATCTATTATTGATACAGCTGAAAAAGTAGTCCCTCCAAACTCTTGGTCGGTAATGCTTCCTTGTCAGTGGACTCTAAAAACATTAACATGGACACATCTGTTCACTGTCAACTTTTCCTGACTCTCAAGACCAGCCTGAGACGGAAACGAACATTTTTACCACAATGTCAACAGGCAGAGGTGAAATGTACCATACTCTGTTCCGCATGAGGCATGTGATCAGGTTTTCTCTGGCGTTGCTTTTGCTATTGGGAATAAATCATTGTTGTTTTGGGGTTTTGACGAATTAGAATCAAGTATTTAACACAGCTGGGTAACAAATCATGTAGGGTCTGGATTCTGATGGTTTTTCTGATAAAGGATTGAGACATGGTTTATTATGGCGGTTCTATATGCTGTGAATTCTGTTTTCTTACGGGCTGAGGCCGTCTTGTGTTGTGGATGGAGAGGTTTTTCGCCCGTGTTCTTACTGTGAGAGTTTACAATGCAAAGCTATGTTTTCTGGTCACGGTTTGTGGAAGGGCTGTGTGTTTTATAAGGAGCTCTATGTGTCTCTTCACCAGCATGATCAACAGAGCATTACAGCACATATAATTACAGCGCTGTATGGTCATGTCGCTCTGAAACCTCAGCCAGAGTCTCCATTTTGGGTTTTCCACCATTTCACTCCCCAAACTTTTCATCAACCCTGACTATTCAAAGAGCAGACGTGATTTCAATCCAAGGTGTTTGAGTCTGTGTTAGTGTTTATTCTGCTCCCTAGGTGTGTTTGTCTCAGTGTCTTAATGTTTAAAGTTGTTTTTTTGGACCCCTCTGCTCTCTCTGACCATTGAAGCCGCAGCCATCCTGCCTGTGGTTTTGGTCTGCAGTGTGGAGGGCCGGGCAGTAGTTTGCACTGTGGGTCTGTGTGCAGAGCGCACGAGCCTCGAACGTGTCAGAGTAATGCAATAGGGAGTGCAAAAAAAAAAAGGCCTCCAGCTGGCAACAGGCCCTGAGCTGACAGCACAAAGGAGAATTTGAGTGTAAACCACATCAGATCGCACACATCTGCAGAAAGCAAACATTTGAAAAACAAAGAGAACGAGCAGACGGAGCAGTGTTTATTTGTTTTTTCATCAGCGTCCCCAAAGATTTCAGCCAGTGGAGATTTAAGACAGTGGTTTTAATTCATCCCCTGTGTGGATTCAGTGCTGTTAAAAGAATAATGCAAACTCTCAGAGGATCTAAAATTGTAAATGTTAATTTACAATAGCAGACAACAAATTTGTCAGTCTTGTGGGGAGGTTATGTGATGGGTTGGATGAAAACCCAATGCACTGTTTCTTTTACAGAGGTTAAAGTTTTCAAAGAGATTTATTGACTGTGTGTATTTGAAAGGGAACAAATTTGGTACTGAGGTCTCGGGTTAGAAATAAAAAACAAAATAAAAACACAACAATACAAACTATAAACTCTGAATAGAAAAACTTTACATGAAAAAAGAACTAGACAAAACATTTATAAACCTGACATGTTTGTTTCTTGTCCTACAAACGTCCGACCTCCTTCTCATTGCCAACACTTGAATACTGACGCTTTAACACGGCCCACCTTTGACGTCTCAAACAGACCTACAACATGGCATCTGTTTAGCAGCTGTATTAAGGTACCCTTAAGCATCCTTTAAAATGTTTGTTTTCTTTGTACCACATGATTAGCTCTGTTTTATTGTACCCTTTGGGCATCTTTTCTCTTCCTTTTTAACACAGTTTTCCAAAAGTGGTCCATTAGTTTTTAGTTTTGGGCGACGAGAGGCTTTGTTAAAGGAACACTTCATGGTCATAAATATCCAACCACTCTCACAGGTTTTCCCATTTTTTGCTTTGTTGATTTTTTATGGATGACTTCAAGTTTAATCTCTCACAGACAGAAACTCAAGCTGCTGTTATGAAGCCACTTCTACTACTGGTAGCAGGTTAGAGTCCGCAGAGTCTCATTCTAACCTCTGCTCTGTGTTGAACTCGTGTTTATGTACGTGTTGTCTAAAAACCATGGTGACCGTATCTCTCCGACCACTCTTATCCACGGACTCTGTTCTTCATCACTGTGGGGACTGAGGCTGTCACATGACCTCACCACCTTCTGTGACCTCACTCATAAAGAAACCCTCCAATATAAACACACACACGCACACACACACACTCCAGCCCAGCTACTAGCTTTTCACCACTATAGGAAAAAAGGTGTGGTTATTTCACTCTACATCCTCCTGGATTCTACTTTGGTGTTACCGATACTTGAATTTAATTATGTAATTTAAGAGGAATATTTTGTCTTCTGCTTCAAGTTCTCTGCTCTGTTGGTTATGGACAGACCACAGCAAAGCAAGGGCCAGGCCTATAATTGTAAAAGTCTGTCACTGACTGAGTGACTGAGTGAGTGAGGGACGGAGGCACAACACTGGTCGATCAAATGGCGCAGATTCCCTATTGGCCATCTCTCTCTTTTAGAATAACCAGCTCCAACATAGCATAACTCCTGACTCAGAAGTGTGGTTTCAGCCCTATATGGCTATCATAGCTTCATCCCTGGCTTGAGTAGCACCTCATCCTCTTACTATGTTGCCCCTAAGACTATATAGCCAAAACATTTGGAGCTCCCCCTATTGACTGACTGCAGTGCAGTTCATGAAGCCCGCCTCCTCCATGCCGACAGATGGGACATGAGCATAGACTGTATAATGGACGTAGAATCTTTGATGTCACCTGTCTGTTTCTGAGCGCTGTTTTGAAGCCAATCGTCGGCGGCAGCCATATTGGAGTTGCAGAACTCAACCAGGCACAGAGTGATGTAAAGAGGCGGGGTTTGAGCCTCCTAGCCAACAGCTATGTGTTACCGTCCGGGAGTCAAGTCAGTTATGTCCTTATTTGGGCAAAAACTTGTAATCTTTTTTTTTTTTTTTCAATCATATTTTTATTGGGGGGGTTTTCAAATTAAAAAAACATACATACCAACAAACAAGAATATAAACAAGGCAGCTCAGACATTTTACAGAAGGACACACTACTAGAAAAAATAAGATACACAAAACAGGTTATACATCTTACAAATGTTAAAGGTGGACCAAGAAGATAAAAAGGTAAGTCAGTAGGTTAGGCACCCCTCATTCACATTTGCAGACATGACAGTCCCATTACGGCTATATTCAGGGTAAGGTGCACACAAAAAAAACACTCGTAATCTTAATATCTCCTGATCCGTCGCGTTAGTAAAAAATTCACCCCTGTAGAGTGTGTGCCGATAAAGAAATAAGCTACGTAGAGTCAAGCTGTTTTTTGAACCAGCCTGTAAACATGTTTATTAATGCACAGAGTGATGGAGGAGCAGACTCTGGTTGGCTTCACCATTCACTGCTTCTTCTCTCAAATTCACGCATGCTGCTGCTACTGATGCTCCCTGTAGCAGAAACGCCACATGTTTATTAATGCTGCAAAGATCGTCTTTTTTGAATTGGTGTCTATGTGGTTTCTGGTGTTTCTGCAGCCAGCCTCAAGCGGATTCTCGATGAATTGCAGTTTAAAACACTTCCGCATGGGCTTCATATTTTGAGACCGGAGGTTGCCGCTTGGACATGAGTCAAACCATGACATCAAAATATTTATTGAATACATTTTTCTTAAACATGATTCTATCAGGATAGTTAAACCATTTCATACGTTTTTCAAATAGTATAGTTTGGGCTTTTTTCCTTTGTTTGATAGGACAGCTGAGGATAGTCCAGAAATGTAGGGTATAGGGACAGCCAGGGATGACATACACCAAAGAGAACAGGATCTGACGTTGAACCAGTGAGACAAGAACTGTAGCCTCTGTACATGTAGCGCCTGCTCCACCAGCTGAGATGAACCAGCACCAAAGGGGTCTTTACTGTTTTGGTCATTGAAACAAGAAGGACTTCAACACTGCAGCTCCACCAGCTGATCTCTACTGCGCTGACTCTGGCTCCAGAAACATCACCAGTGCAATACATCAGCACGTCAAACAGGTTTGTTTTGGCTTCACTCTTGTACAAGAGGAGACATGAGACTTATCTTTGTGTACAGTCATTGGTTGCCATCACAAATAACTTCAGTAAAAGCTGAACAGACACAAGACAGTTGACTCCTTATTAAGACACTGATTACTGCCATTGTTGACTCTGTGATATTCCAACAATAATTGTGCTGCATGTTCTGTTTTTACAAAAGCTAGTTCTACTTCTGGGAAACATTTAACAGGGCTCACAGAAAATTATCTTCAGCAGCATCTCAGCCCTCTGTAGCCTTTCCTCCTCCTGATTTTGCATCAGTCAAGCTTTTCAAACCCAAACATCACGGTAAACTTCATGAAAAAGTGCAGAGGATAAACATCAGCAGAGAGTCTGACCACACAGACAAGTAAGACCATCTCTGCATCTTCCTCTGCATATGAAGAAACCTCAAAGTAAACATTGTGGGATTAAACACTGGCTGTGTTACTCTTACTATTTAGGTTTACTCTGCCAATCTTCCTGCTGGCCTGCAGCAGTTGGATGGTGGATGGATGGCCCCTGTGCCTGCATGTGTTGGCTATATGATGGATGTAGTTTAAATCAGTGACTTTCTGCATACCAATCTGAAGAGGAATAGAAGAAAGAATAAATGAAGTTCCTCTTGCACAGTCCTGCTAGGACTCCATATGTAATCTTGATGCCCTGCTGAACCTTGTTTGAGCTTAACCGTGAGAAACTGGCAGGACTCAAATATCCCAATACAACTCTTGTACTTACAGAGAGATGGAGGAGCAGACTCTGGTTGGCTTCACCATTCACTTCTTCTCTCAAATTCACGAATGCTGCTGATACTGATGCTGCCTGTAGCAGAAACACCACTGCTAAAAATTCTATCAATTTGCAACACTTCAAGGGCGACTGTTTGGTCTTCTAGTTGAAAAGCGCGCCCCATGTACAGAGGCCTCAAAGTGGTCGGCCTTAGTTCAACTCAACCCGTGGCCCTTTGCTGCATGTTATTTCCCGCTCCCTCGCCAAGTTTCCTACTCTTATATTCTGTGTTTCCGGTCTTCTTTTCCAGTGTTACCCTGGAGTGTAAGAACTAAATGTTTGCTGTAGCGCCCTCTATCCTCTATTTTTAACTTTTAAGTGGGGTTGCATGAGGTACTTGTCAATAGTAAGTGTATTACGCCAAGAGGATTCCAATCAGCTTTGCCTCTTTGTTGAGAAAGCGGCCAGATAACCAGAGAACAGAAGCTATGCTATCAACCGCTGCAGATGGGATCAACTCTACCACAGAATTTCTCTCATTTGAGAAACTGTGACCCAAACACCAATTTCGCCGAAAGTCTACGCTTTATTCCTATTTTTTTAGAAGGCCTATTTGTTCTCAAACATACATGTTCTTCCATTTAGGTTAAAATGAAACAATGATGCATGCACCATGGACACCAGCAGTCCTGGATCACCAGCTGTTCTGTGGTTCTCCAGAACATACAGATCCACTTCAGTCGGCCTCGAGGCCACCAAGCAGACTGATCCTAATCAATCCAGTTGATATATGAAAGAAGTCTTGTTTGATGGTTGCTGTGCTTTAGCTGTGCATGCTTTAGGTGTAACTTCTACCAAACTCTGGAAGATTAAATAAATGAACAGATACCAAATTGTTGTTCATCACAGCTAACTGACCTCAGATCTGCTGCCTGATGGGATGAATCTGTTGAGCTCCAGTAACTGGAGTTATAAAGAACCTACATTTCAAAGGATGTAATATTGGGGACAGAAGGGGAAGGAAGGATCCCAGACCACAATGCCAGAGATTTCCAAAATAAAATCTGGCCTGAAGTTGTCGCAGAGATGACATAGAGTTGACTTTAGGTGATTTCATTAGTTTTTCCATTGCAGCTCCCCTAATTAAGAGAGCTTTAAAACTACTCCAACCCAGGGACAGATTGGCAGGCTGCACTGGGCATCTGTTGTTGTATTTAAAAGCCTGTTGGGAAGTAGTTTGACAAGAATCCAAATTATTTATTCCCATGTTACTCCTGGAAAAACTGTGGAGACCAGCTCTCATAATTTTAAGATACAGCTGCACAGTGAAGAAGTCAAATAAGTCAGTTCATAAGTCTAAAGAAGGACACAACAGAAACAGACTTTGCAAAGTGCAAATTTCTGCAGTTTTCTTCAAGATCAAAAGGTCAAAAGTTCATGAGTATCCATTTTCTTGCACCAATCTTGGAGATAACAAACACTGGAGCTCACTCAGCGAAATACTGACTTCCAACTTCTGTGCGAGGCCTTCTCCTCCTCCTCCTCCTCCTCCTCCTCCTCTCCTTCTCCCTCGCTAGATCATACTTTTGTCACGCAACTCCCCCGAGAACTGTCAGCTATACTTGAGCTGCCAAGAGTTTTCCACTCAGAAGCTTTTTCCAGAGTGGGGGTTCTGCTCTTTTATGGCACAGCACCACCTTTTACCGTATATGATGTCTTTACTGTAAACAGAGCAGAACGTGTTGGTGTTGGCGGTGGGTTTTTCCCCTGATACGCTTTAAAATGTGGCAAAATTGATTATTGAACACCATGAAATGTGTGGGGGCATGTTTTTTGTGTTTTGCAGTGTGTTCTGGCGTTACATTTCAGGGTGTGGCATGCCATTGTTTCTCTCTCCAGTGGGTTGTAAAGGGTCTCTGCCACCACCAACCCAACATGAAGCACAGCAGCAACTGGGGAGTGTGTGCCGACCTAACTGCGGTGTAGCAGCCGAACCCGTCCTGAAAACCCAGATGCAAAGGATTATGGGTTTTATATTCAGTTTACAGTAACTCTGGTTTAATGTGAGGGTGGGATTGGGGGGAGGGGGACTGCGGTTGATGTGTCACATGGAGGACTCAGCCTAATTTATTCTAGTTTGTGTCTGTTTTTGCCCTTGAGCACTTTTATAGATTTGTTATTCCAAGAGCTGAACTGTAAATTTGCAGTGTAAACTCATGACTCTGGTTGCTTGTGGAAACTTTTTTTTTTTTGATACCTAGGGTGATCACAATCAAAGCCGATCATTTAAATCTCCTTAATGCCCTGATACACACCGCAGCTTCACTGGCCAACTTATAAGTGATACTGTGAAGCAAAGCTTTAATCATCTGCAGCAGGACCGTGTTGTTGCCAGGAATCATTTCATTAGATTTTTGTCCTTTGGTCTTCTCTCTTTTTGTTGTTGTTGAAGGTTTAGCCAATATTTTAATACTCACAGTTTTGCAGAGTGCACTGGTTTCTCAATTACTTCTCATATCGGGGCCCCTTTAAGGGAGTTCTGTAAGCCTGCAGCTAGATTTTGTATCTGGGAGCTCAATTTGAAGAGATTTGACTTTGTAGAGACTTCACTCTGGGTGGGCAGATAACTGGTGTGATATGAGCAGGGATTCTTCACTGCTGCTCTCTTATTGTTTTAATGGCATTATAATCGAGTTAAACCACTCCTTATTCCTCCCTTTGGAAACCCACGGTTGATTAAATCCCTCCCTGTGCTCCAGCTTTGTGCTGACGGGTTTGGCTGGCTACTTTCATTTTGCAACCACCTTCTACTGCAGGGACTTATTACATCATTAAACTATAATCACTAATACATGGGAATACAAACACTGGAAAATGTATTCTAAATACTGTCATTAACTCTGTAATATTTTACATTTTTATTTGCATTGCAGTGACAGAGCTGAGCAAATTGATATCATGTTTGAGACACATTTGATCAAGAACACCTGCCTTCATTTAAACGGCCTGCCAAGTGTCTTGGTTGTATTTTAAGAAGAATCCCCAGAGGAATTACTTTAATGTTTCTCCCAAACATTTCTAATTAGATGCATCTTATTTCACATTAGACAACAATTTTAAGTTCCAGCTTTGTTTTCTCTTAAACAGTGTCTTAATAGAAAACATTTTCTGCGGCAGTCTGGTGTGCATTCTTCACCCTCAGGTTCGTCTGCTTATTAATGACCTCTTAATGAACTTTTTATAGCAGACATTAAACTGTCGAGGGGATCTGCTGCAGATATTCAAGCCAGTTGTTACCAAGAAAGCATGAAACAGGACATAAACTAACAGCAGTGTGATTTACTCTTGTTCTGCTCATGAGAAAGCATTGCACCTGCAGGATTTTGTGTCATAACTCAAGAGCAGAGAGGCAAGAAACGTTGCAGTATTTCACTCTGTAACCTCTCTTTGGTTGCCTCATTGACCTTAGTTGGAGCTTAAAATAGAGTGAAGAATAGAGGCGTTTTACGTTTTTATATTATTGATTCTGGAATGACACGCTGGAGTCTGCAGCGCCAAGATGAGCTCAGATATGGCTTTGAACAAAGAGTCTGAGAGATGGAAACACATTGTGTAGAGCCTGAGTCTGACTGACATCAGAGCACCTCGACATGAAAATGAACTCGTATTTGGCACAAGTGTCTCTGATTCGCTTTCCTCGTTCTCTTTGTCCCTCAACACTCCAGCCAATATTATTCCCTCTAAAATATTTTTCTTTCCCCTTTTACTTCCCCTTCCAATGAGTGACTAACATTTTCTACCTCAATTAGCACTGCAGCTGCACAGAAATAAATAAAGCAGACAAGAGATGTGAGGTTAGAGAGAACGGAAACAAGGAAGCAAACAGATTGATGTGTGCCATGTGCTGTGCACTCTTTCCTGTGAAACCTGTTGTTAGTTTTAATCCATCTCATTATGATTCAATCAGAAAGGGAACAAAATGTACAACATGTCATTGATGTAAGCCCTCAATAAGACATGATTTGGATCCTAATAACTTATGATCTCCTCATCTTTTCCTCTGTCGTGAAACCAGCAGGCCTCTTAATGTGCTTATCAAATAAACACATCTCCACATTCACAAGAGAGATTTGCACACACTTCAGATCAGGTAATCTTGCCTCCAGAGGATGAATCCTTATGACTTAAGCACTTGCTTTAATATTTTAAGAAACACAAGGCACTAGTGTTAAAATGAAAGCTAAGCTATCAATAAAGAGTACACCCTCTTTCAAATATGAATGCTTCACTAATAACTTGCCACTTGGCCCCTAATGTCCTGAGACAACCAGAGCACAAGGAGATGGACAGCAAAAGAGGGCATATCACCAGAGTAAAGAAGTGAGCACCTCCTCAACAGTCCCAATAGTTTACTGCAGTGTCCCAGAATCAGCCGCTCCATGCTTGCTCTCTGCCCCAGCATAACCACACATCATCATAGAGAGTGAAGAGTCAATTAAAGACTGATCTATTCAGACTGGCTTTAAAGTAGGGTTTAATAACTTCACATCATTTCATCATTGTAATGTTATTTTATATTTGTCTTAATATTCTATTGTTTTATTTAACTTTAACTCCTCATTTTTAATTATTTAACACATTTTTAATTTTTTATGTATTTATCTTTTACCTTTTATACTTATTAAATAATTTCCTTTGTTTTTTATTATATACATTTTATTGCAATTGGTGAGAATTAATCTCTACTTCTAAATACCTTTCTGTTTTATGCTTTTATCATTATGTATCTTTATTTTTTTCAATCACTGTAGATCACTTTGAATTGCATTGACTTGTATCAAATGTGCTATATATATAAATATAGCTTTATTGATTGAAGAGTCTGAGAGAGGTTGTTAGAGAGAGAGGACAGAGAAAAGCCTGACCGGGCAACATCTGCCCAGACAGGTCAGGCTCTGCGCTCTACTTTCCCCTACTCCCCTATTTTCACGAGAGAAAAGAAGACAGAAGAGAGAGGAAACAAAGAGGATAATCTGTAGTGAGACGTTGGAAAAAAGAAGAGGAAGGCAGAGCCAGACTGAGAAGCCAGTTTGGGTTAGAGCTCATCCCTGCCGGGTTGGGCTGTATGCTCTACTTAACCCCACTTTCCTTGTTTTCATGAGAGGAGAGAAGAGAGACAAAAAGGGGATGAAGTGTTTTCTCTTACATGTGTGAACACTCCAACCAAAACATGTTCCTCAGATACATCTATATTAAACTGTTATGCTATGATAAAATCACTTAAAGCTTCCTCATGACACTTTACATACAGAACAGGTCTTGATGATTTCTTTGTAGTATCATTTAAAGAGATCACACAGCAGTACTGGTACAATTATTCTGCTCGTTAATTTAAGGAGACAAGTGATTGTGCATCAGCACCAACTGGCAGTGTGACCGACTGTCGTGTTGAAGCTTTTGATTTAGCAGTCGATCTACATTCCAACTCTCACCTATGGCCATGAGTTTTGGGTAGTGACTGAAAGGATGAGATCGCAGATGAAAGCAGACAAAATGAATTTCCTCTGAAGACATCAGGAAGGAGCTGGAAGTTGAGTTGTTGCTACTTCGCATCCAAGAGAGTCAGTTGAAGTAGTTCAAGCATTTGCCTCCTGGACGCCTCCCTTTAGAGGTGTTCTGGGTCTGGGAGGAGGCCGCAGGGTAGACTGAGAGCTTGCTGGAGGGATTCTATATCCCATCTGGTCTGGAAACGTCTCTGGATCTCCAAGGAGCTGGAAAACGTTCCTGGGGAGAGAGATGTCTGGGTAGACTTGCTTGGACTGCTGCCTCAGCGACCCAATCCCAGAGCGGATTACAGGCGCTTCACGGACTGTATGAATGTCAAGTCTGCTGTCTGTAAGTGTATAAAGCTAAAAAGTTACATCAAGTGTCAGGAGGCAGCCTTCTGACTTGTCATTGTTTGGTTGGAGCTTACAATACTAAACTCATATCAGCCTTGTCATCATTGAAGTTGGTCCTTGGAAGGTCTGCAAAGAGGGCTGCATCCTCAGACACATCATTAACTTAACAGGTTGATGTTACTTCATGCTGTTGATGAAGTCACGAGAGAAGGGGCTTCTGTTGGTAGCCTCTGTCCTGACTGACTTACATGAACAGGCCGTCTGCAGGGAATATTGATCTGTCCAGAAGTGTCTCTCTTGCATGAAATTATATCAAAATAATGCACATGTCAGCATTTATGCATCCTCAAGGACACAGATTATGTAAGATGCAAGTGTCTAGAATGATTTATATGAAAGTGATGCATCAGTTTCCATCTGGCTTTGTTTTCACTGAAGCTCCTGTGTGGTTCTGGTGAGAGCATTGTGGGTCTTTTAAATGTCTCACAGCATTCCTCAGATGGTACGATGCGTGTACCGTACGCGTGGGCCGCTTCTTTAGACCTCCACAGACTGAGTCCAGAGAAGCTCTGTGAATTTGCAAAATGTCCTCAGACACTAAAAATAGTTTCTCTCTGAACTCGTTTCAGCGTATGGGACTCATTTGATGTGTGTGTGTGTGTGTGTGTGTGTGTGTGTGTGTGTGTGTGTGTGTGTGTTTGTTTGAGTGTGTGTGTGTGTGTGTGTGTGTGTGTGTGTGTGTGTGTGTGTGTGTGTGTGTGTGTGTGTGTGTGTGTGTGTGTTTGTTTGAGTGTGTGTGTAATGTCTCAAGAAGATGAAAACACCAAATCTGTTCTTGAAAGAGTTACAAACTGTGGGCGTTGTAAGTGTGCACGAAACTGTTATGGGTGTGTGTAAGTGTACATGCGTGTATGCCTGGGTGTGCATGTGTGTGTGTGTGTGTGTGTGTGTGTTTGTGGCATTTTGCCTGTTTTCTGCTACTTTACACGGCCACATGAAAGATTCTTTGTGTTGGATGAGATTGTCTGTTCGTTTCATTAAAAACAGGACTGAATATGCTGGAGAAAACTCTACGATTGAGCTTCTTAACCAATCCTGGTTCTGTCTTTTCTCTTTCACTGGTGGATGTGAACTGTGGAGGTGGACGTAGTCTGCAGTAACTTGCTGCTGGTAGTAGGGATGAGGATTGTTCATTTTTGATACAACTATCAAGCCTCCTTAACAATCTTTATCGACTCCATGATCAATAACCTTTTATAATTTAGTGAAGAGACATTTTATTCACCTTTGCCTGAGAGTCTTTCTATTTCACTGACCTGACCTTGAACACATCATAATGTCACCTCATGTTGTTTGGTTAGCTTAGTAGCTTTTGCTCCTCTAATTTCAACGCAAAATTAAAACCTGGATACTACTTTTCACTGACAAGACTTACTACAAAGTTCGGGTGCGTTTATCACTGCTGCTTTGAGTGGAAGAGGAGGATAGTTGGCCTGCAGCAACATAGTTATAGTCGAAATGGTTCAACCTTGTCCTCTGCTGCTTGTTGTATGATTTGATTGGTTAAAAAAGAATGTATTGGACAACATGAACACGTGTTTCTTTAACAACTTCTTGTCTAAGAGCTCAAACAGGAGTTATATGTATGTTGAGATAACAAGTCCATGCTAATTAGCTCATCATAGAATGTAGTTTTTCTGATATCGATAAGAAACGAGGGAGAGTGGATGATGTTAACAGAATGAGAGTGCCAGGGTGGAGAAGGACATTGGGATGTCTAAAGGACTAAGAGAAAGAAGGGAAAGGATAGGAATCTTTGTTGAAGTTTAATTTATATTGTAAGTTAGTATTGTAGCCTGTAAACTACCTTTGTAATTTACTGTGTGCACCAGGCTACAACATTTACCTGCAGCTGGCAGGCAGCTGCTAGCAAGCAGAAGTTGTTTCCGTATTTGTGGAAGAAAGATCTGCTGTGTTCATCTCACAGCTGAAGTATTGACATCTCTTCTGTAAGTGTTGGCTTCAGTTTGGATTTTGTTCTTTTGATTTTATTGTTTGTTGTGTCAAAAATCATAAGCCCCCGTCGTAAACAAACCAGCCCCTCACAAGCTGATCTAATCACAATCCCCTGATGTTGGCTGCTACTTGAAACTGAATGGAAAAAACAGTCCTGATACATCATGCTACTTGTGTTTTTCTGCTTCATTGCCAAGCTTGTCCGAGTGAAAAGGTTCAGATCTGCAGTTTGGAAAAAGCTCAGAGGAAGTAATGATAGCTTAGGCCTGACTGTAATGGAGAGAAACAGACTCTGTGAAAAGGAGGAAAGGGGGGGAATCAATCAGTCCACACTAGTGTTGGGGTTTCATGAAAAACTTTGTGTTTGGAGATCTCATCCTCCTCTATACCACTAAAAAGCAGGGTTGCCTCCTTGAAGAGTCTAGTTTCCAGATGATTGTAGAACCACCTGGAGCTCCAGACGTATACCTGACCCCTTCATCCCCATCCGTCTGAATGTAACTCAAACATTCAATGCAAACAACGGCTGAGCCTGACTTCAAAACAACTCCCTCTGCACTCATTAAGCGCTCTTTTCTCAGCGTTGAAGAATTCCCATGCGGTTTGAAGCCTTTCCCTAATGAAGCACAATTAAAACGAAGAGAAGGTAATGAAAAATATTTACCCCCAGTCCAATGAAGTGGCTGGTGAAGTTGATGACTCCTCTTAATAAAAGCCATATGCCTGTTCTCATAAAGTTCTGTTTTCGTGGCGCAGATTTCTTTAGGCGTTAGTGTTTGTGCCAGCGAGTGAATTAACTCCTGACGGTGGGTAGGAGGGTTTGTACGAGGCAGTTTATCAGAAGCAGAAGATCTGATTTATGCCCCAGGCCTCACCGTGCCAAATCTCCAGCAGTGATTACCAGCCACTCAACAGAGTTAAAGCAGATATAAATCTGATGAATGAGCTTCTGATGGATTGTAGAGGTGTTTGTGGCGGGCAGCCTCTACATCACATGAAATAATCTTTACTCTGGGGTGTTTTTTCTCTGTGGAGATACAAGACTTTTTGTAAACATTCATAAAGCTGCACTAATAGGAGTTGAACCGCTGACCTTGGCAGTATGAGAGGTATGTATTATTCACTGAACCACAAGCAAATCTTTCCCTCATTGTAGGAAATTTCCCAAAGTTTCCCAAAAACAGTGAAGTGACTTGAAATGCAAATATGTGCATGAAAAGTGGGATAAGAACGTTTCTGCACCACAAATGAATGACACGAAGGAGACAGTAGGGCTACAAAGTGGTTTGACAGTGAAGTGACTCAGCCTGAAACCAGGATCTAACCTCTCAGTCATACACAGGCTTACCAAGTCAGTTTGGAATTGATCCTACCAGGACTTACCAAAACTGTATACCACTGCTTCAAAGTTTTAGTTGTCTAAACCTTACTTACATTACCTTTTTCATGGGAGAGCATCCTCATAAAAACAGTGTGGGCAAACTCACGCCAGATTTAAAAAACGCAGAATGTTTGTTGAGAACAGTCTCTTAAAATGCCTCTGTGACTCAAGGTATAAAAGCCTGATGACAGGAAGGACAAAGGGCTAGAAACAGGATGTAATCTGATGGCAGAGTTATGCATTGGAAACAGCTGCCAACATCTGGGGTAAAATTGCAGCACATTTGATTTTTGTACTCAGCCTTGGCCAAAATCTCACCCTAACTCATGATAAGAGCTCCAGTCACCTAAGCTTTGACGATTATTTGAGCCATACGAGCAGCTTAGCTCTGTGGATAAGATGTCAGTTATCTGTTTGTTTCTTTGTTTTAGTCCAGACTGAAGTGGATGGGTTGGGATTTATTTAACACACATTTCATGTGTCATTCGTAGACTGTATAAAATAGGCTATGTGACATTGCCCATTGGTTTCTGAAGAGGCTTTGGAAGCCCAAAGATCACCATATTGAATAAGGTGAATCAATCTAACTTTGAGTCAACTTAGAAACAGGGAAAGAGTTGGAGATGAAGCAGGCTTTTATCCTCCTGGCAAACAGCTACAACACGCCCCCCCGCCTGTCTGTCAAATCAGGCTAATTATGCAAATCTATGCATCATTTTTAGACTTTATGTAATCAAAGCAGATCAGTTATCCAGACTCAAAACCCACCTATTTACAAAGGCTTTTAACCTATAATTGATTGATCTTTGTTTTGTTTTTGTTTTGTTTTGTCTTGTTTTTTTTATTTCCTGCCTTGCTTTTTTTGCTTTTTTGCACTGTTTTCTTTTGCTTTTCAATTGTATAATTTATTTTCTTTTAAAGTGTCCTGGAGAATCTTTTAAAGTGCTTTTATAAATAAAATGTATTATTATTATTATTATTATTATTATTATTATTATTATTATTATTAGTTATAGATACAACACTCACTACACAATGTGTTTGAATCAAGAAATAAACTATCTAGATCAACATGTCTATTTCTGCCATTAAAGAGGGTGTTTTAACCTGGTGTAAATGGGACCTTCAGGGCCTTTGAAGCCATCCTCCAGTGGTCACTAGAGGAACTGCAGATTCTTGCATTTCCACATTGGTACAATTTGTTCTTTGGGCGTTAATTCTGGTTTTTACTTCTGCCTTGAATTGACGCTGTAGCCTACCATGTACGTCCACGTAGCCTTGTTGCAACACAGAAGCCTAGATGTGTAGCCTGATGTGCCCCTCGAAAATGTCACTATGCATTCAAACGACGCTGACCACAACCCCTGTGATTGATCAGCTGGGCAGCATCGTATTTTCTCCATTTACAACATTTCCAGAATCACTGTGCAACGACCATCCAATTGGCCTTGCATTTCTTCTCCTCGGACGTCTCCTCTCTGTTCTTCTTTGTTCTAATTGCTCAATTTAACATAATGCGCTTGGAGTTGTCACAGTTCCCCGTGGACAAACAAGAAACCATTATTAATAGAAACCATTATGGGACTGGAGACAGGCGATCTGTCAGAGACTTTAACTTCAACCTTAATTGAAAGAGCCACGTGATATTCTCAAAAGACACGATCCGTGAAATGTCCTGAAACATTCCTTGAGTTTTTACTGTAAGAGAGACGTTTGTTCTTTCTCTCCTCTCTGAGACCTGAGATGTTTTTTCATGGTTCACTTGACCAGAGAAGATGATCTTGATCCATGGCTGTGATGTCACTGTCCCAACATATCAGAAATCTCCCTGAGGCCGTGTGGAGATGACATGAGAAGCTGTGGCACAGTATTTCTGTCAGAGGGGACTTGTTGAGAAAACAGAGGGAATCAGAACGGACCAATCCTACGTCAACATAAAGGCCCTGTTTACTAGAAATGCCGTTTCATTCCCACGATACTTCAACAGAGGGCTCACAGTACTGGCCTGCTGAACTTGTGTTCAATTCCATGAGATATTTTGAGGGGGAAAAGAAGAAAAAAAAAAGTCGCTCCCTTTTGCTCCCTGAGAGCCTAACAGGGTCCCCGTGCAGAGGCTCTCTCTCGGGTCGATGCACTGATGGGATCCAGATGCTGCAGGAGCGTGGACGGGGACACAGAGGAGTGTGGAGGCTTCACTGCAGCTTTGATTGATCGGGGTCAGGACAGAGTTAAGAGTCACGTTTCTCGACTCTGATCCCCCTCTCTCTTTCTAGTTTTCTTTCTCTCTCCTGCTCTCACTCTTCCTCGTGTATCCTGTCTGCTGTCTGGTCTGTGTTTTATGTTCCCTGTTGAGACGTTGTGGAGCTCAGCGGGGTGCAGACAGCTTCAAGTCTGGCTCTCTGCCTCACCTCTGCTGTGTGTTTAATGAACTCTTTTACAATCACAGGCTGAATCTAAACCGCAATTTATAAGAACCGAGAACCAGTTTTTCAATGAAAACCAGGCTTTGAAATGTTGATTGCAGTAAACAAAAACAATGAATTTGAATATCTGAGAGCAGGAGTTATTCTATGTTTGTGCGTGATACATTTTCTGCCGTTTGCTCGGCTCACAGAGAACGACAGTGACTGCTGTGTTTGAAGGCTGTTCAGATTTGGAGAAGCTCTAAAAATAAATAACTTCTGTGGGCTTCATGCTTAGCAAAATGGCAAATTAGGTTTATAATAATGAGCATCTGTATGAGTTGGACATATAACTGTGAATTATTTTCTGCTTTTGCTTGGTTTAAGCAAAGCAATATGCAGGAAGTTTATATATGTGCTGCAGAATCTGATTATTTTGCATCATAAAAACATTTATTTAATTCTTCCCTCTAACTAAAATCAAGAACATCCTTTACAGTTTTTCCCTGAAGTGTTTGGGTTTTCAATTCCCTCTCTAAATGTCGTTCTTTTTCTCCCTCAGGATCATGTCCACTCTGCAGAGCTCCGCCCCCCTGCTGCTGCTCAGCTTCCTGATTGGCCTTGGCTTCTCTCTCAACCCCAGAGACCCTAATGTGTGCAGCCTGTGGGAGAGGTGAGCCCTGTTTGACTGTGACAGACAAATAAACGTTGCTGGGTTTTTTTTAAGTCCATAAGAAACATTTTTTCTCATACAGAGCTGCTCAAATGTTTACTTGACGACGGTTTAACAGGAATTATGAGGGTCAAGACATGAATTCATCACATAAGAGTCAACATAAGCTTTGAAGAAAAACAAAATAACATCACTGTGTCGTGTACAAATGGATTATAAATGAAGATGACCTTCTCCACAGTGAGAGGCATTTTTCTGGAATGGTTTTAGCCAACTCTATAAATCAACGCAGAATAAACCTGAGTGAGACCCTTACTCTCTGATGGAGGATTTCTAATCTGATGGGAGGGGCAATGTCCACATTCATAGCGCATGAGGGGTCACTGACTTGTTTGATGATCAAGTAAAGTGCTTCTGCATACATCAGATCCATCATATTGTCTATTATTTATGATATAATGACAGATTTCAGGCCAAAGAAAGTGTAATTTCTAAGAAAATAAGTTGAAGAGATACTCAGAACAAGGGTTGCAAACTTGGTAAGTTTTGAAGTATAATTAAGGCAGTCATTTTGACTATGAAGTGCTCATATGTTACAATTTTTTAAGGGATTTTATCAAGTAGACGTCACTTTTATTGTCTTTTTGTGAATTTTGTGGATGACTAAAAGTTGGAAGCACTAAAATCTTACTTTGCTATGTTCCCTTATGTTTCATGGTACTCCCTACCAAATGCCATGCTTGTATGACCGGAAAAGTAACAGTTCCAGCTACATTTATGGAGTTATATCACCTTGCCTGAAGCATTTTTCAAAAATTGACTTTTTGGACCCCAGAGACCAAACCGTCCAGAGTTGGTCTCTTTCATCTTGTGATGAGCTGACTAAAAATACTAGTGAAAAAAAAGGTAGCATGAAACAGTCTGAGGGCCGGTCCTGGCTCCTGGTCTATTATTAAGACATTTCCAAGACACCACCCTCTACTCCTGAAAAATACCAAATGAGGAAATATCTTCTGTAGGATGGTGTTTATCCCTCCAGCTGAGCTTCAGAGACTCAATGAATCATAACCAAGGTGCACTAAATCTTTTCTGATGGCATGTGGGGCCCACAGACCTCACTAAAGAACTCTATGTTGGTTTAACTTCAGTCAGACGTAGATAATTTCTCCTGAGTGGCTGGAAGACAAATTGAAACTGTCACTTTAAAACAATTACATTAAAAGTGGTGAAATTCCTCCGAGACTGCAACCAACCATGACTTGGACAATTAGATATCTTTCTCTATAAATTGATCAATTCATTATATAACAGTGATAATTTCCTACAAGGGGGTTAATCAGATTGTTGATGTGTCGCACTCTTAGTACAACATATAGTTATTATCACAGCATTAAAACAGGAAGAGAGATGCATTTAATTGTTAAACACAGAAAGCCAAAACCAGCAAATGTCCTGCAACAACAAAGATTTAACCTCTGTGAGGCAATCCATCCAGTAGTTGTTTAGGTGTTTCAGTCTTCAACAAATGTAATATGGACCGACGATATGTAAGTGCCTCTATAAATACCTCTGATGCCGGCACAGCAGTTGTACAACTTTAGATATAGCAACTTGAATTAGCAGTATGAAAACGACTACTGCCCACGCCAATGACTGAAAAATTCATACCTTTTTTTTTAAGGCTTATAACATCTCAAAGCTCTCTCTTTTGCCTCGGATACAGCTGCATAACCTTACTCTGACTATGACTGACGTAAACCTATCTGACGTTCTGTCATTGTTTTTTCAGCTTCACCACCTCAGTTAAAGAGTCCTATTTTCATCCTTACGACCAAGTGACAGAGGAGCCCTGCTCGGACCCACGGACCTCCTACAGATGCACGCGCCACAGGTAGCACCCTAATGATTAGTACTCATTTCCTGTCAGCTTGACTTCCTGTTCCTGTCAGAGGGGGGATCAGAGCATCCTGTCTAACTGTGTTGTTGTTTCAGGATCACCTACAAGACGGCCTACAGGCAGGCGGTGAAGACCAACTACCGCAAGAGGTACCAGTGCTGTCCAGGCTACTACGAGAGCAGAGACAAATGTGTCCGTAAGTATTTATAGACACTTCAATCATTCACCAGTTCACATGCAAATGTCTTTGGTGGGAGAACGGATGAAGAGGAGAAGAAAAAGTTTGGTAAGAGTGAGTCCTCAAACTTCAGGGAATATTCTAGTGCGAATACCTCATCTCCCCAACACTCACTGAAAGATGGAACGGTCTCCTCCTGCTTTCATGCTTGTAAAGTACAGAGCTTGAACAATAAGATTAACCCGACTCAGTCAGAAGATGCAAATCAACTTTTCTTGTTCGGGTTTTGAGTCCAAAACTTTTTCAGACATCTTTAGACTGTTTAAACACATTCAATCACCATTACAGCAGCACATAGACACTGCTGAATGCTCTTCCAAGAACTCAACCTAAAAAAGCCTAAAACTACTGTCGTGGGGTGTTTTCTTTTTGCATTTTTTGCACAGCACAGATCCTCAGTTACCATACATTTGACTTAAGAAGACTTAAATATACCAATGACACATAACAGATGAGGTCTACAAGGAGACAAGGACTGCTTTGTCAACAGGGGACGACAAAATTGTCACAAATTGAATATTCCTCACAGGAGCTTTGAATTGACTTTTTGTGTTCATTTTAAATTTATAAAATTATTGTGGTCGCTTAAATCCAGTCTTAATATAGCTTTTTAATTATCATTGACCCAAATATAGTTCAGTACGACAACTCACGTTCACTTAAGATAAAGTTTATTGCAGCATACAGTATTGTGTTTGGCGTATGGGCTCCGAACCTCATTACTCAGCATATATTATTTAAATGCATACATTTAGGAGTAATGAGACAGGACTAACCCCCCTCGGAGCCGGCAGGTGGATGCCGGGGAGGAGGTGGGTACAAAGTTTGCACACAGCACTGAGCAGGACAGCAGGAGCACTTGCAAAGCAGAGGCAGAGACAGAGACGGGGAGACATGCAGCTTAAATAGACCGCCAAATGAGGATGTTGAGATCAGCTGATAGGGAGGATGATGACGTGTCAGTATGACTGAGCGCAGCTCGAGTTGTCTGCCTGAACTAGCTTGCAGGCGGCGCTCCATTCCATCCTCAAAATATAGATCTGTATTAACTGCCATCAGCCAGTGAAATGTCCATGAAGTGTTTATTTTTAGCAACTCCACCTCTTCTAATTTATAACTCCCAGAAAAATTTTGAGGACATGAACTCGGTGACCTCACTGCTCACTGAAGTGTGTGTGGCTACATTCCTGTCATCAGTGCTCACCTCTGAGGCCAGGCTCGAAAACAATACACACTACACTGCAACAAGCAATGTGTAGAAACAGAATCAGGCTCTCTGAATAAAAAGGCAAAGATGTAAAATAAGTAGAATAGTAATCTGCATGTGTCCGTTTGTTTGATTCCTCCGGATAAAGAGTCAGTGTCTGGATGAAATAAATCTCATTTAGTAAGTATTTGAGCATGGTTCTCTGTTTGGAGGTATAACATAAGCTTTAATAAGGTCAGATGATGAAGCGCAGTGTTGTCGCTCTGTAGACGTGAAGGAGAAACTGTCTCAATAAAGCATCAGTGATGTTTTATAAAGTGAAGTGACAGTAATCCAGCAGAACCCCAAAATGACTGCACAGCAGGTCAAATAACGTTAGAGCGAAAACAGTCATCAAATTTCTGACGCAGATTATCATTACTCACAGAAAGTTGATAATGTCTCTGTCTTGTTTTCCATTGAATGTGCTAAGTTAATATGAGTAGCATATGACAGTGAAATAACCATAATTACAGGTTTGATTCCCACTGGTGCTTCTCATGGTGAAGACTCACAGTATACACTGGCTGCTGCTGCTGGAAACTCAAACCAAACTGAAGTGTGTGTGTGTGCTGCTGTCTTCTGAAAACCCTCACACACCCATCTTCATTTTTCTCATAATTTCATTTTGAGGATTTCACATCAATTGAGCAACTCTTATTTCATCAGAGAGCATCTGTTCCTGATCAGTTCAGAGGTGTGGCTCTGCTGTGTGAACAGCTCAGAGTAAAACAACAAAAACTGCAGCATATGAAAAGAGACAATATTAGACTGAATACTCCCAGATAACCAACACTCAGCTGAACCACTGCTGCCTTCAGATCGTATTTGTTAGTTTGTGGACATTTACGTAACATGCTTGGTGTTAAAGTGGTTAAAGGCGAGGTGTTTCGAAAAAGAGAGTTGATTTTATGCTTTTTGTTAATATAATAATGTTAATATAAAACCCTTGGAAATGTTTTACAGACCAAACATCATCCAACGATAAAGCAGATACACATAAAGTGGAAGAAGGTGGACAAAATATTGATATAGAAAAATATCACCATCTTGACTCGTGTGTTAGAGTAAAAAAAAACAACTTTTATTTCTGAAAAATATGGAGCATAAGAAGGGAAAACACTTTACCTTTGAAACACTGTTTATAAGAGCTCTGTAATGACCAAATTTCCCTCCCTGGGATATATAAGTATTTCTGATTCTGATTCTGACTCTGATTCTGATTCTGAATACAACAGGATACGATACGATACTGCATTATAGTACCAACACGAGGAATCAAAGTACTGTAGTAAACAATATGTAAGAAAGTCAAAATATTAATAGAAGAAGGAATAGAATAAGATATAAATACGCAAAACTAAAATAAAATAAGATAAAATAAAATAAAATAAAGTAAAATAAAATGAAATGAAATGAAATAAAATAATAATAAAGTATATACAGAAGCACAGAGTAGTTAGAATTACCTATGTACAAACGTGCTTGGAATGAATGCAATATATACAAAGATGTTGAAGTGGTTTTGTACCGTCTCATCTTGTCTTGTATCATAACTTAAAGTATTGCACCGTATCACATTGCACTGCATCCCACCGCATCGCTCCTCACTGCATCACGTGGCGTCAAATCCTGTTGTATTACTATCATATTTTATTGTATCATATGCTTTTGTATAATCAGATCCTATCCTATTGTATCATATCCATTTTTAAGGATTGCTGAATTGCTGTATCATGATTTTATTATAAATCATTGGCAGTATATTCTGTATCGTTACGTATCGAAATGTAATGTAGTGTATCATATGACATTGTATTGTGTCATGTCATGTAATGTATCCAATCATATCATATCTTATCATATCATAATATATCGTATCCCATCGCATTGTATCGTATCGTATGTTAACGTATCGTATCATATTGTATCGTATTGTATCGTATCTTATCTTATTGTATCGTATCGTATGTTAATGTGTAGTATCGTATTGTCATATCGCATGGTGAGTTATCTTGCAATTCCCACCCCTTGTGAATTATCAAACCCATGTTGTCTTTTGGGTTAGCAAACTGTTGCCAAACTTTCTGCTTTAAAGAGGACAAGCTGACTGCCAAGAGTCAGTACAGCAGCTCCTACAATACTCACAACTTCTCTGTGACTGTAGCAGAAATCAAAGCAACAGAAAATCCTGCAAGCTAGACAAAGAGCTGACTCTGAGTCACTTTAGAGTGTCAGAGTCAGCGCTGTGTACAAACAGCACATTTTTTCAGTGCACACTCAGAAAGAGAAAGAGCCGCTCAGTCTTTGAACAGAAGCATGCCAAAAGATCAGCTGGTTACCGGCCAATTAGCTTCAAGATTTCAAAGACAGGGGAAAAACATATGCACATTTTATACAAATACAATTTAAAATTTGGGAGAAGACCTCTATAACTGAAAGTACAGTACATTAACTCACTATCCAGCCTAAAAACCTCTATGTACTCCTCTATTTATAGCACATGCTTTAGAAAACATCTCACAGCTCGGGAACTCTGGACTAAGATAAAAGGGTACGAAAACCACAAGGGAGGCCTGATTCTATATTCTCCTGTACAAGCATGTTGTTTCCTAAATGTAGTTTTCCTTTAAATAACAAGCTGTCTGAAATATGACTGTGGACATTTGAATGCCATATCAGAAGTTATTTATAGAGCCAGGTGATCAATGACATTCTTCTTAAACCATCAGTTTTGGTGAAGTTCAGTCGTTTTGATCTGAATATTTATTTACCTCCTGGCTCAGTTTGAACTGCTCTGCTCTGGATCTTAATATCTGATTGTTTGACTTTGTTTTACATGGTTTGTGTCTGTCCTCTAACATCAAACTAATGTGAAAATAACCTTCTCACTTCAACACGTGATTCTTTGTAGTCTGTATGTTTTGTAGAGCCATAAACAAACAAAAAGCAAGCTTGTTTAAAGGGAAAAACATTCCTACATCTGTTATTGATTCACAGTTCAGTTATCATGATATCTCCCTAAGAAAACGCTGAGTCTTTGTGTCACTGAAGAGCAAAAGTAGCCCCAACCCTTATCTTAAATTCAAGGAGTTTAAATATGAAGTCCAAACATAGAGATGCCAGAATAAGTTAGGATAAATGAACGGGTGCATAAGTTTAAAAAGCAACAAAGTGTGTTGTCATCTAAGAGACCAGCTGTCAACAGTTTGCTGACACACTGTTATTTCTGACAGTCAGCAGTGACTTATTTAAATAAAGTGGAACCATACATTCAAAACTTCTCATGGGACTGTCAGAATTCGAATCATCTGATCTCAGAAACTCAGCCTGTAATAACAAGTGTCTGCGCTTTGTGCTTCAGAAAACTGACATCAGGGAGATAAATGTTTTCTGTCACTGGAGAAAATGTGTGTTTTTGTTGTTTGCAGCAGTCTCATGTGAAAAAGGAAGCCTCCATGTGTGTATTTACGTGGGTGTGAGGGTATATTTTGTTTTGTATCCAAACACAAAAGCCTTTGATTTTACTGACGGCCATCACAAAAGCCACCATGGCGCCCACTGATCGCTGTTTTGAGTTCTATAATTGAAATATCTCTGCTTTCAACGAGTCATCAGTGCCTCCTCCTAAACCCACTTTCTGTACACTGTTTTTATTTCTAAAATACATATCATTACATATAATTATGCTTACCTCCTCCATTTGATGACATGTTCGCCTGTTCTTGGAGCCCTCAGTATTCACACACCTACAACTAGAGAGGAAAATAATCAGTGAAGTTATTGTTTGTGCTTGGATGAAAAACAACAAAAACATATTGCAGTAGTTCTCATGGATGTGCGTGTTTGGTACACTAAAAGATTGAATGTCGTCACCCTTGCATGTTGGCACCAGACTTTCTTGTCAGTTTAACGAGTTAAAAGTATCAGCCTGACACTCGGTCCATATCGTCAAGCTGTAGTGCAGCCACCCACCACTAGTTGGGGCTGTAGCTCCATTTAATGGCTACTATCATAATACTGTGATGCTCTATACCACCATGTGAACAAGAAATGGTAAATTAACTGCGTTTCAGAGTGCTGTCTTGTCTTCTGACCACTCAGTGTTTTTACACAAATGTCAAATTCACCCATCACACCACATTCATACACTGATATCAGAAGCTGTTATGTACGTAGAGCGCTCATCAGTCCTAACTAATCCCATTAACACAACACCGACACAGCACCGGGGGCAGTTTGGGGTTAAGTGTCTTGCCCTAGGACAGCTTGACCTGGGATTGAAACCATACACTGTACAAAACATGGATGTTGTCTCTGTGACGTCAACCATTGGTTTCTAAAGAAGAGTTTTGAAGCCCATAGTCAGCAGTCACCATATTGGAAATGCTGACTCAATCTAACTTTCAGACAACCTAACACGGGCAAGGAGTAGAGTTGACCCGGGCCTTTAGCCTCTTCACGAACAGCTACAGTGTGCCCGCCTGTCAGTCAAGTCAGCCACGCCCCTAATTAAGCAAAAACTCGTAACTTTAATATCTTCAAAATACGAGTTATAACAAAAGTTCACTCCCAAGTTTTTTAAATCTTTGTACCAGGCTGTTATTTATTTTTGCTGTAAAGATGAGCCTTTTAGAATGGGTGTGTATGTGGTTTCCTGGGCTTCTGGAATCAGCCTCTGGTGGACACTCGAGGAACTGCAGCAGTTTTTTTTTTTGCGATCAATTGTTTTTTATTTCAAAAAGAGAAGGGCATGGCATATTTCAAAGGCAGTAGTACAACAGGTTTTAAGCATTTCTCTTTAAACGCTCCTCTAGAACCCCCCCCCCCCCCCCCCCCCCCCCCCCCCCCCCAAATGGCGACAACCCCATCCCTCTTATCCAAGCAAGATCTTGTTACTTAAGGTATATACAGTAGTACAGTATGTAATACCCTAGTTTCCTCTGTGTTCAGTAGGTCAAGGTAAATAAAATAAAATAAATACAATTAATAAATAAATAAATGAATAAATAAGTAAATAAACAAAAAGTCCCAAATAAGTACACATTCTTCATTTCAGTAAGTCTTTAACCATTGCAGCCGCAGAGGTCCAGGTTCAGATTGTTTTCTGACCAGCCCCATGCATTGAACTGCAGTTTTAACACTTCTGCATTGGCTTCAATTCTCAAGAACGGCGGTTGCCGCTTGATTGAACCCCCAAATTCTGACTGAGAGACGACAGGCTCTACTACTGAACCACAGGCGCCCCTTGAGAACAGATGACAGATGGCATCATAGTGAAAGTGTCAGTATTTTAATCAAGAAAATGGAGTGTTTCTTTTCCCTTTCACTCATTGGTCGGTCAGAATATAAATTTCTGTTTAGAAGACTGAGAGTTTAGAGAGTTTGGAACATCCCTAGTCCTGGGTGTTGTGTGTTTAGAAAATATATATCTGTCTTTCAATATGAAGTCTGTGATCAAATCAAATACTGGGACAATTCACGACACTGGCAAGTTTGAACCCTAAAGGCTCTCCATTGAAGAGAAAGTTCCTTAAAGGAATGAATGGCATCTCAAACTGATGCTTTCAATTGTACGGTTGAGCCCAGCTGTTGTGCTGGCAGCTCACACGCTGTTTGTGACGGATGGAAAACATGCAGAGGGGAGGAATTCAGTCAGAGATATTTAAACACTCTGACAGTCCACTTTTAGTCAAGATTTAACAGGCAAATGGTCTTTCCTCCCATAAAACTAATGATGATAAAAAACATTTATATGTGACTTTTTCCTTAAACAGAGTGACAGTTAATCTCAGTGGTGTAATCATGCACATAGAGGCTACATTCCCCAGAGCAGCGGCCCCGGGTTTGGATCCCTCTCTCGTCTATTTAGTGCACATCGTTGTACTCTCTCTCTTCTCTGTTGTTGTGGTTTTTGTTTTTGAACATCTGTTTACTAATTTTGAACACTTTGAGAACACAGTATAACAGATAAAGACAGAAAACAGAGCACACAAGAGCAAAAAAAGACTGCTAAAACAAAACAAATAAAATCTGACAGTTACAAGCACTGACAGAATAAAAAATCCTGGTGGACAGTAAACACTTTACAGCATTTACTCAATTAGACAAACAACTGGTCGCCTTCAGATTCCTGCACACTCTGCTGTAGATCATGCATTGCCTCCTGATTATCTGGAGTTGAATGTTTGACACAAAGCTGCTCCTGTAATAGAGTGTGTTTTCATCAACAGCTCGCTGCACCAAGGAGTGTGTTCACGGTCGATGTGTCGCTCCGGACCGCTGCCAGTGTGAGGGAGGCTGGCGAGGCGACGACTGTTCCAGCGGTATGAATCAGTCTTTTTCCCCTCGCTCAGACATTTCCTCACTCTCTCCTTCACCCACTCCCCCTCTCTCTTTTTCCCCCTCCATCACTTTCTGTCTTCCCCTCTTCTTCAGGTACGCACACAAATAAAAATTTAACATGCACAACAGGAAATGAGAACTGGTCTGAAGTCAAGTGGCTCGTCACACACACACACACACACACACACACCCTCCATCACACACTGAAGGCCCGTCCAATAGAAACAGCAAGGGAGCATTAAAGCATGCACACAGTGAGTCATGGATGTCAGCGTCAGTCCAGAAACAGTTTACTGGACCAGAGGGACGCAGAGCTGCACCTCCACCTCTCTCACTCACACAGTTTCTTTTCAATATCAGTAAAAAGTGGTTTAATTTTGGAGCAGCTTTTATTATACAGCTGAGAAGAGTTCTTATAAGTGAAGTTAAAAGCATGTGACCAAAAGGCCCGAGAGCATAGTTTAATCAGTTTGACAGACTCTAGTAGCCGTATTCAATAAAAAGAGTTAAGACAGAGGCTTTAAACCTGCTCCTTCCACTCATGATGACACAACTGAAGTCAGCAGAAATCATTATATAATACTTCAGAGCAGTGAGTCTAACGCTGGGTTTCTTGTATCAAATCTCCTAAATTTTATCATCCGCACAACGCCAAGTGTGAAACCAGAACCGCATTTCATGGTGCTGCTGTTCCCCTCACCGAGATGGAGTTTTTCCACAACATCAGCCCGTTTCTCTGCAGTCAGCTGGGTCAATAGTACACAGCCTTCCTCCATTTTCTCCCCCAAATTTCTCTACAGAGGGAGGGAATTAGCTTTAACGGGTAGTGGTTGATTTTTGACAGGGGGATGATGGGAAGGGGAAATGGAAAATGTTACCCCACTCTCTCTCTCTTGCATGGCTCAGTTCTCTCAGTTCTCTCTGTCTCTCATTACACTCCCTCCCCTAAAAACCTGCACTTAATTTTTTTTCCTTGTTTTCACTCGTTCACTCCACACTTTTCTCCTCTTCCACTCGCACTCCTCTCTCCAGCGCTGGCTCCTCCATTTTGTCCTATAATGGAGTCTTTTTTGGCAGAATGAGCCCTGACACTTCCTGGATGCCTGTGTGTTGAGTTATCTAAGTATGGGAAATAAGAGAGGGGCCTGAGGTTTTCATACTGAGCCCTCTTAGGGCTGTTTGGGCATGAGTATGGAGAGTTGAAAGAAGTGGGGGAAGTATAATCTAAACTCTATACATGAGGTGAGAATGAAAATAGTGGTAATGGAAGTTATTGGGGAAGGAGAAAGGCAGCAAAGTGGAAAGCTAATGTTAGATTAATTATGCTTTATGTAAGGCCTTTTAGAGCAGATTTTAAAAGAGTGACTCAGAGAGCAGGAATCACAAACCAGCAGCGAGGGTCAGTGAGATATCCATGAGATTATGTGGACTTTGGAGGCAGGCGAAACCCAAACCAGTGCTTTCACCGCTCTCTGGGGAAAAGTATAAATTTTCCCACCATGTCAGCGAGCAGGAGAAGCAAATTTGGAGTGTGCCAAGTGCTTATTTCTAGGTTCATGCATTATTACAGATACTGATCCATATCACTGTAGGGGACTGTAATCTCCTTAAATGAACATATCTTCATCACGTACACCAGCTGCTTATTTTTGAAATCTTATTTAAATCAACATATCATTAGTGAGAGAGACCTTAGAATTTATGTTATATGAGTAGGTAAAACTGTAGACCCTGAGGAATAAGTGTCTCGACCCTCAGTTAGATGTGAAGTAGTGAGAACCAGCTTTCCTCAGTTCAGAGGTATTGCTTTAGAAACATTAAGGATTTGAATAACCACACACTGACTTTACACTATCTGCAATAAACAAGTTGAAGCAAAAATCCTTTTTGTTGGATGAATCAACATTGAACTGAACATTTCCTTTTACAGTCAAATTAGATGTCAGCCTGCTTATTTGATATAATTCACATCAAACTGAACTTTCCCATTTAAGGTAATGTCAGAGGAGATAAGCAGGACTTTACGTTGACAATTATGTCCTTGGTTAGCTCTTGTTCTCAGAGCTTTGCTTTTGAAAACATAATGACGAAAACTTTTTACATCATTGCTATCAAGGCAAGGCAAGGCAAGTTTATTTATAAAGCACCATTCATACTAAGAGTATGAGTGCTTTTAAGAGCTAAAAACAAAAAACAGAACAGTAACAATCAACAAAAAACATACAGCAAACACTTCAAACATTTACATTTTATATGCGGCCAGTTATGTTTGATCAACTCTCTGTCTCTCTGTGCACTTATGTAACTTAACGTACATAGTAAACGGTGTTGGGTCTTATCATTTATTTAAATTAGGAGGGAGTATTATAAATAATCAGCTCCCTTCATTCCTCTGAAGTCCGTAACTTGCAGAGTCTTAATGTCCCACTGGACACAGAATCACAACTGATCTCGTCTTAACCGAAATAAACCCTTTAATTATTCGATTCATCTCAGAACTTCTTCTCAAGGATTAAGACTCACACATTTAATCTTTTCTGTGTCAAGTCACAGCCCGAAGCTGACTTAGACCTCTTGACACCCCCGCAGGGTGCCCTTATGCCCAACATTGAATTGTAGATCCAAAATCAGGTTAATTCCATAATGCCATACCTTGTCAGAGAATACCTAATTTAAAATATTACATTAAACAAACATAAGCAAGCACTACTGCTTTCAGTCACTTCGTACCAACCAGCAACTTAAAGATGCTCTCACTAGCTCTGCTCTTGTCGCCTGGATTGCAGGACTGGATCGTGCTCCATCAGAGGTGATTGGAGCCCAGTAGCTCCTCAGGCTGCTCTCACATCTGTGCCCAGTAACTGTCATTACTTCTCGACTCTCGAGACCAGCCTGAGATGGAAACTAACACTTCAGTCATAGTGACAGTAGGCAGAGCTGAAAAGTGCTGGAATCTTTTCCACAGATTGATTTGCAGAACAAGACGGTATCATCAGCATAGAGACTGAGATTTCAGTGCTGAATTTAGAGGAGAACAGTTTTTAAACTTAAACTGTAAGGAGGCGTCATTTTGATCCTTTAGGGACATGTTTAAACAATAATCTGCTTTGCAGGGTTAGAAATGCACCTCAAACCTAAGTTTAAAAACAAAAATCTGGTTGTAATCATGCAACGTTTTCTGATTTGTTTATCGTTGTTGTGAAGTCACGTTCAGGCATCATGTCATGCACTTCACAGGGTTGCTGTGTTTTTGTGGGGTATCTGTGATAACAACCAAACATGGTAACTATCCAGCACAGATGCAAACACTTGACATGGAAAATCTCTCCTGAAAGCCCCTTTGATGCCAAAATATCAAACTTCTGGCAATGTTGGGTCGACCATGTCATCAAAGTTAGTTTAGCTGAGGTGAGTGTGTTTGAAGAAGGTAAACAAGCTCAGCAACACTGTGCTTGAACTGGGGACACACTGTAAGATAATCAAGCTGATTTTTGGCTCGATTCCCCCATACTGATGAAAGTAAGTCCAGAGTTGTGGGGGGTTCTAAAGATTATCTTGCCAGATTTTCCCGTGGTGTGAGGTATGTTTAGAGATATTTTACTTCCCCAGATCTGGTGCACCTATTTCAACTCTAACATGATGAGAATGTTCAATATTTAGAATCTGATATCCTGTTGTGTGGGGAGAACTCTGTGGACTGTCAAGCATGTTTTCTGTAGAGTGTTGCCTACTCTTCCTGTCCATCATCTGTCATGTTTGTTTCTCTAAAGTCCTGTTCAACCGTAAGAGATACTCAGATTCCCATATCGCGAGTTGGGACATGTCGATGTTTTTGGTCTCCTCTTTTCAATGTCTGCTAATAGTTATAACACCTTTTAGCATGGACCAGGCAAAAGCCACTGTCAGTTTGCACCCTCACAATCACACCTCCAAGCTGAGAATTTTCACCCATTCACTCATCTCCTGTCTGGATTTATCAGCCCTGAACTCCCTAGCTGACATCCTCACTGAGCCTTCAGGAAAACTCCCTCCTGTCTTGGAGAATGTCTGTGTAAACACAAATATGCTCCAGCTGAAATTCTCATTAGTTAACCTGACACACTCCAGCAGAGCCCCTCCACAATGCCCACACAGAGAACAAGTACGGTTATGATTCAGTTAAACAAAGGAGGCGAGGGTCCTGCTCTGAGTTAGTGCAATAAACACAACAGATCCCTTTGCTCCAGGCCAAATTTGGCTCTGCTCTACCCTCTGTGTAATTATTGTCAAAGCAATCCTTCTGTGCTTCAAAGCTGTGGAAGAGGCAGAGGGGGTTCAGGGGCAAACTGGGAACATGGACATACATGAAGTGCAGCTCAGGCCTCGGTGCACTCTGGATTTCGTGCATGAACGTCTGCAGCTCATGCAAAAGATTCTCCTTGGTCAGCGTGAAATTGCTGGACTCAGCTCAGGAGTAGATAACTCACCCCTGTCCACGTCTTACGTCAGCTATCGGATATCACACTCTCTCAATGATGTCTAATGTCCGAGACAAGCTGAGTTATTGATGAGTAATTCTAAGAATGCACCCTTGACCATTTGAGTTTCTCACAGCACGATACAGAGGACTGAGATCTCTTCATCATGGATTGAAATCCAAACCGTGTGTGAATCTTCGTTGCACGTTAAAACCCCTGGAGCCAAAACTCAGACTTGGGTAAACTTAACCATTCAAAACCCTCTGCCCTGTGATCTCCATGCAAATCTCCCTGCCAGTGCTACATTATTTGTTGGTAATTCAACTCTCCTGAGCTAGAAGGGAGGATTTGGATGTTAAAGCATGGAGGAGAAACACAGTAATGTGTGTTAGTCAGTGCTTTATGTCATCTCCAAGCACTCCTTTTCAGTTTCTTTTCTGTTGATCATCCTTGTTCAGTTAAACACACTTCTTTAAATCAGATTTGTGTCTGTTTATTTGTTTTATCATGATATCATATATATAGCTGTAAGTGACACCATGTTGAACAGAAACGGATGAAGTAAAGAGACACTAAACGGTTGTTCTTGCACTGTATGCAAGTTACAATAATCATCTGTAATCTTGTTTTGCTGAAGATTTTCCCCCATTTCCAGGAGGGCAGAGGAGGTTTGAGTCAGTGTTTAGAGGAGGAGGAGGAGGACTGTTACTGGAAGATGACTGGTTTGAATCATTGGAAAATGTGGGCAAGGAAAATAAAAATGTGTGCTGCTGTTAAACTGCACGACAAAGGGAAAAAAGAAAAACCTTTCTGTAGATAAATAAGATTCAAAAGTGTGGAGGCGATGTAATATCAGGTGGTAGTTTCTGATTGTCGTTTGATTACATTTTTACAGAAAGTGTCATCAGGATGATTTATTTCCATTCCAATCCATACGTTCATTGATGCCAGGTATTAGTCTAGGAAGCCTATAGATGGGGACACCAGGTGCCATGTTGGGGAGAAAATTCAGGATTGCTAAGGGCCCATGACTGATAGGGGCCCTAAGAATATTTGAACATTCGTGGTAGGGAATTAGTGACCTCATATTTCTTTTACATGGCCAAAATTTTCTAGCACAAACCCCTGGTGGTCACGGTGTTGGTAATGCTTACTCCATCCATCTTGAACTACTCCAGAAACTGGCAAATAGTCTTGCTGCCTCCCAAACAGCTCCACCCTTCATTCAAATCAGCCACACCTCTAATTATTTCCCATTATAATATACACTCAGTCTGAATAAAATGAGAACAGATGAGTTATAATGAAAACCACCCATGTACAGTTGTTACTGATAAAGAAATGAGGTATAGGAAGCAAATAGTTTTTTGAACCAGGCTGGAAACGAGAGCAATTCTGCAGTAAAAATGGCCACTTTAATATAAGCTCTATATAAGCTCTTTCCATTTTTTTTAGAGCAGCCTCAAGTAGACACTTGGGGTACTGCAGGTTCTTTTTTGCACATATACTTCTACCTTCTATTTTTCAACGCTGTAAGTTGCTGCAGAAAAATTCTGTCCTGTGTTTTAGTATCTTGGCTCAATGTTGGAAGTCTACATAATCAATAATTAACAGTCCATCTCTTCTCCTTTCAGCCTGTGATGACAAACACTGGGGGAAAACCTGTATTGAGCAGTGCAAATGCGAGAATGGAGCGCTCTGCGATCCTGTGAAGGGGGCGTGTCTGTGCCCTCCAGGGTTCATGGGACGATACTGTGAGGAGTCGTGTCCAGCGGGGATCTTCGGGAAAGGCTGTCAGCAGACATGCAAGTGTGAGGCGGGAGGATCCTGCGATAAAGCAACCGGAGAGTGTATATGTCGGGAGAGATTCACTGGGACTTTGTAAGTAAATGAAAATAAACAAAGGAGATTAATTGTTAGTTTTAATCTAATGTAGTAGATTCAATAGTACCACCACATGTACAGGGACAAAATCAGCAAAGTGGAAAGAGTTACTGCTTTGTCCACAGGGGGGCGCCAAACCAAAACAAGCTGAGATTTCCTCATGGGAGCTTTAATATAAGAATTTGAGAATGGTTGAGAATGGTTGCTCCACCTGCTCCATTCTATTATTTTAACCAAAATAAAACTTACAGGCAGGTAATTTCAGCTTGAAAGACAGATAACTTGGCTAATGAAAACAGGAAGGTAGGTGGCACGAGGATAAGACCTAAGGTTCAAGAATAGGGAAACAAATCCATACAGCACAGCAGGCAGGTCACAGGAACAAGTTCTAACAACAAACTGGCTTCTAAACAAAGGACATGGTGTGATTTATATGACATGAGGCTGATGAGTTAATGTGAGACAGGTTGGGACTTTTGTACTCTATGAAGCCAAAAACATTCCCTTCTGATAAAGGACATTTTAAATCACCCATATTTAACTATTTAATTGACTGTGGGGAACACTCGGTACCTCGCTTTGTCAAGCATCATTTCATTTGAGTTTACTTCATTATTTAAACTTTCTCCGGGGCTCTGTCAGACACAGATGTGGGACGTTTCAACAAGTTATTTTTACACAACTTAACTTTAAGATGGAAAAAAGACCCTTCTGTATGACACCATGATCCGTGAGTCATCCGCTACGCCCTGTTTTTATAGAAGCCCCCGAGGATGAGTAAGCTATTAAAATTCTTCCCAGCTACATATTAATGGAAACTCTTAAATGTTAAAACACAACACACCACTGAGAGCTACATAAAAAGAAGGCTTGGATATACTGATTATGGGATTAAAGCTCCTCAACAAATTGTTTTTATTGAAGTCTGTCCATGTTATTTCACCTCAAGGGTGTCTTAGAAAATATAATATCCAAACATGGAGTTGTACAACAAGTAGTTTCAGCCAAGTAATCTGATTGGTTAAAGACACGTTCCAGCTGTGCTGATGAATCACACAAAGCTACTGTAATGTCAAGTCTCATAATAATCAAGGAGAAGCTGTTGTGGTTTTCTTTCTCTCTGCCTTTTTTAATTTTTACTGAGTCAACAGAATATTAAATGGCAGTATAAACGGTATACACGTGTCTATTAGGTTATAAAGTATATACAAAACTGCTGTAGGGAAACTGGATTGACACTGATAACATGGAATAAATATTTCTTAAATTTAAAGCTCCTGTTAGGAGTTTCTTTACAGCCATTTTCAATGAAACTGCTGCTGCTGCGAGGCAGGTGTCAGATGAGGTGAAAGTAGAACGCTGACAAAACAGCCTTTTAAAAATTTCCACGTCAGGATTTATTGTCATGTGCATGATAGACACTTAAAATAGAGGAAAGGTTTTTCAGCGAGGGACATCACCTCACTTTGTCCAACAAAATCACCACAAACTACAAGTTTCTCACAGGAGCTTTAAGGTTAACTAACAATGTGGGTTGTACTCAGTTAAAATGTTGACTCATGACTGATTACAAAGTTAAAGCTCCTGTGAGAGGTTTTTGACTGGTTATAAAACAGTCTGAAATTCACATTAATGTCTTTCTATGACCTACAAAAGAAACAAAGACCATCAAACACAAGACTGACAATTTCTGTTTGGGGATTTTTAATGCCTTACATTGTATGCCCCTAATACATTAATAATTTCTGTCAGGAGACATGACTTATATATGTACAGAACAAATCATCAAAATGAATAAGGTACAGTTTTCTCCACAGGGGGCGCCAGAATCAACACAAACGTAAAATCCTCAAAAGAGCTTTATGTAGTAATACAACAGTGTATGGTGTCTTTAGTTAAAATGGTGAATCTTGACTGGATTAAATGTTAAAGTACAAAGTATTAGAATCGAAACTTGAACTACAACAAGTAAAAGTCGTCATAATGCAAATTGGTTGTAATGGAATATACATGTTTTGTTATTGTATTGTTAATATTGATGCACAAATTGAATTTTACAGCCAAAGTAAGGGATTTTAAGGTACCTCTTGTGCTTCATAAAATGTTGTTTTTCTAAAATACTTCATGATAATGTTCATGTTCATTATCTTTTTTATTATATATCTGTAATTGAAGAAACTAGTTACTACAGCTAATGGACAAAAAGTGCCATGAATCTCTGTAAGTATAAAGTAACAATGAAGGGAATACTGATGTTAATGTACCTAAATTGGTTATTTTGGTACTTGAGTAAATGTTCTTGGTTTCTGTACTCTGTGTTTGTGCAGATACTTAAATATCAACCTCTTAAAAACTCTGAAAACACTTATTTTTTGCACTTTAACTGCTTGATGAAACATTTACTTCAGTCCTCAGGAATGTCCCAGGACACACTGAGTGTTTTTGACTGAAGAGGTCCATTAAGTTGATAATTAATCATGGACTCCATCTTTTCCTCCAGCTGTGAGAAAGCGTGTTCCAGGAGATGTCAGGCTCGCTGCCCCTGCCAGAACGGTGGTATCTGTAAGGGCAAAGGAGTCTGTGACTGCCCCCCAGGATGGACGGTAAGACTTCAGGCTAAAGTTGCACTGACACTAACCTTTACGTAGTCCAGAGAGGCTGCCAGATTGTGAAATAGATCATCTCTGATATTCCAGCTGGCTTAAAACTTTTGACAGTTTCTTTTTCGTAATGATGACGTGTTTCTAAAGAGATTTTGAGTGAGTCTGTGGGGACAAGACAATTTAAGGTTCTCAAATAATGTGATAGATGGACCCGTAGGTTTCTCAGGTTTGGAAGACAAGCATGAGAGGAGATAAAGAACCTCAAAGTCTGAGTCACTTGAATTGTGAAGTTGCCATGTTGGTGTCTTGTTGCAGTGTGTCCTCCTTCTTAACTTAACATTTCTGTCCTCCTCATGAGCGCTTGTTCCTTGTTTCTCTGCAGGGTTCAGTTTGCACAGAGCGCTGCCCAGAGGGGAGGTTTGGATCAAACTGTGCCGAGGAGTGCGTCTGTCACAACAGGGGCAAATGTGACCCTGAAACCGGACAGTGCAAGTGTGCTAAAGGCTTCACTGGTAACAGGTGTGTGTGTGTGCAAGGGTTTTTGTGTGGCTTTATTTGCAAGTAGAGAACCAAAACAGAAACTGTTGTCTTAAACTGTGACTGGATGCTAGTTCTGTGGTATTACATCATCACAGAGCAGCTGAGTTGGTCTGTCTCTATTTCTGAACATTCAACCAAAACAGCTTCTCAAAGTCAAATTCATTTCAAGTGTTTAAAAGACACCAGAGACAGAGAAGCACAGCACCAGCTAAAATAATGAATTGGCTACCCACAAGACAAAATATTAGATTAGATTTGGTTTGTGGTTGAAGAGAGAATCCACAACAGACTTGTGCTTTATTTTCCATTTCCTCTTCTGTGCGTCTGTGTGAGCCTCTGTTTTACTTTGCAGATGCAACGAGGAGTGTGCTGCAGGTTCTTACGGTCAGGACTGTAAAGGTGTGTGTGACTGTGCTAACGGTGCTCGCTGCTACAACATCGATGGAGGCTGCCTGTGTGAGCCGGGGTTTCACGGCCCACACTGCAGGGACAGGATGTGTGCACCCGGCAAATACGGCATGCACTGTGAACGCACGTGTCTCTGCCAGGACAAACACACCCTCAGGTGAGTTTTGTTTTTGGAGAAGGAGAAGAATGAAAAGGGTTTAAAAGCATTGTTACTCTGGAGCAAGAAATATTCAACTTTGGTCAAATATAGAGATAGATATAGAGACACAATTCTGGGCTAGCTGTCAAACAAGTAGTTGACTCAAAGGTTGTACACCATGCATTTACAAATAAATCCTGTCATTTGGTGCCTATTTAGGACATAATCTCCCAATTTAATTATCATCCCCTCGCACTGTTTTGCTCAGGATTCAGGTTTGTGCTGCAACTTATTGAATCTTCTTTAAAATCTAAATAAGTCATCAAGACTTTTTGAAACTTGAAGCATTGTCTACAAATTCTTCAAATGCCTTGTATGACCACCTGCCTTGTATCATGAAAGCCCCCCTGTCCTCAGACCAGGGCCACAACAGACCTCACCTTAAGATACATGGCCTCCACCAGAATTCTGCAGATCAGTGCAAAATCCATGGGCAAATGAGGTTGTGTTTGTTGTTCAAGTAGTGTCATCCACTGTGGCATTTTAGCAGGCTTCTTCTGTGTGAAGACACATATCCCATAATAATAATAGTAATACTGCCAGATTTAGAGGCGTATGTGTGTGAGCATCACTTTCTCTCTGTTCTTTTGTATTATCTGTCACAGTTTCATCATAGTTACCTTGTGTTTATTTGCAGCTGTCACCCAATGAAAGGGGAATGCACCTGCCAGCCGGGGTGGGCGGGGCTGTTCTGCAACGAGACCTGTGCCCACGGTTTCTATGGTCACGGTTGCCTGGAGCCGTGTTTGTGTGTGAATGGAGGGGTGTGTGATAGTGGGACCGGCCAGTGCAAGTGTGCGCCCGGGTTCACGGTGAGTGGTTGAGTTTTACAGGATTGATCTCTGAGTGACATTTTTCAATCTGTTAGATTCTTTTCTTGCATTCTGTGAAGAAGCTCTCAGATTTAATGACTAAATTAATCTCTGTTATCTGAAGTGTAATCATGAGAGTTAATCACTGTTTTTGTTCAGGGGGTCCACTGTGAGAGTCCATGTAAAAGCGGCACCTATGGAAAGAACTGCTCCTTGGAGTGCTCCTGCAAAAACTTTGTGGACTGCTCGCCTGTTGACGGGACCTGTTTCTGCAAAGAAGGTGAAAAAATATGAAACAATCACTATCACTGTCAAACAAGAAACATCTGACTGTCTGAGAGTCAGTTCACAACCTGCTGAGAAACTGCTGACTGTGTGATTGCACCTAAAACTGGTTTGTAAATCATATAACGATTAAAACATGGCTGACTGTCCTCTCTGTGTCTGCAGGCTGGCGGGGCTCCGACTGCTCCATCCGCTGCTCCGAGGGAACCTGGGGTCCAGGATGCAACGCCACCTGCTACTGCGCCAACGGGGCAAAATGTAATCCTGCAGATGGATCCTGCACCTGCACGGCCGGCTGGCAGGGGGCGCTCTGTGACCAACCGTGCCCGGTAAATGCCCTGATATGAAGCTTTTAGCTTTCAGTTCAATTCTTGAAGCGGTAACGGGGTGGGAAAACTTCTGAGGAACATCAGTGTAGAACAAGCATGACTGTGGTGGCCCCCAAGCAGGCATGAAATCACTAATCACATGTAATGCATTAAAACTGTATCACAATAACATGTAGTAATATGGAAATCAGAAATATAAATACCTTTAAGAGAGGGTTCAACTATCCTGAAAGATACTCATGTGCATACAATGATTCATGAGTATATAACATGTAAATCTACCATATACTCTTTTGTAGTAGAATAAGACATGCTGATATAAAATATAGCATCAGTGTTAGAAATGGGAACTTATAGGGACATAGTTTAGAGAGCAGATCAGGTTTAACCTACATTGATTTTCACATTTCTCCTCAAATACAACAGAAAATGTTCTGGACTTGGTCCACAGCAGCGCACCAAATCACACACCACTGAGTCAGAGATAAAGGAACCACAGGAGACTAGAATAACTCTTGATTTGTGTACTTTTAGTCATGCTGAGTCGACAGATGAGCTGCGATCTTTGTTAGATTAATACACAAATCATAAGAGTTAGAATTATTCTGAACATGCCAGTTGTGATCGGACAGTCTGTAGAAATGTTGTCCAGCTTTTCATCCCTTACTTCACCCTCTGTACGCTTTAATCTGTGCTTTTGGATGCCTGCTCCTCATGTTGTTGCTGTGCCAACCCACCAGGCTGTCCATGCAAACACACATTGCCAGTGTAGTATTTTGTCTGACTCTGACTGAGCTGGCCGAGCGTTGAGGAGATTCCCCTGACGATTCTGTGCCCGTTGGCGTTTGTTCACATGTGCAGATGGGCACGTTTGGGCCAGGCTGCCTGAAGAGGTGTGATTGTGTTCATGCAGACGGCTGCCAAGCCACCACCGGGGAGTGCCACTGTCTGCCAGGCTGGTCGGGTAAGTGATGACGTCCTCTGAGCTTCTCTGCCAGCTTGGCTTTAGTACCAGAGATAAGTCCGGTCCAGCAGAGCTAAGTGAGCCTCAGGTTTTTGCTACTCTGTCTTTTTGTGATTCAGATTTTATGTAGAAGAGTTTTTTCTCTGAGCCTGGGGTTTCAAATCACCTACATTACATTTCTGACAGCTTTTTTTTATCCCACAACAAAGGTTTCAGGTTTGATTCTACCTTACCTGAAGCTGTGGCTGGTCTCTTACAAATGTAGTCAATCCATCTTAGAGTAGTTTTTTATTTTGGCTGGTTGTGTAACAGACTGAAATGAATACTGATCCCTCCAGGTGGCTTACAAAAGCAAAACATGACCATAAACATAAACATTGATTATTTCTTCACAGTTGTTTTAATACATGTGACTGCTGCCAGGAGAAGCTGTCAAAGGAAGTGATTGACTGCAGATTAACAGCCAGTTTTTACATCTTCCACTTCAAATATTTTCATTGAGTGATGCATCTTTCTGGTGAAAGAAGGCAGGGTGAGATATCTTGTAATAAAGACACTACTTACACGTGTAGAGGACAAAACCTGTAAGAGATCAGAGGTACTGCTTTGACCAGAGGGGTTGCAAAAACAATCAAACAATGCCAAAAGTTCCTCACAGATTTAATTTAGTGTTGGAGGAGTGTTTGGATACTGTGTTAGGTAAACATACAGATACTGCAATGTAGAGATACATCATTATAAATACAGTTTCAGTATCCTAAGTTTTGTAGAAATACTTTTACAAGTAATCCAGGGAAAAACATCCCTTGATTTTCTTTAAACAATGCATGATATCAGGGTGCAGGTTCAGCTTGGATTAATACCAGGTTCTGACTTGACCCCCCACCACACACACACACACACACACAAAAGCACAATATTTTATAAGATACACTCAAACCCAAAACAAACTTTCAGACTGATTCCTGACAAAAAGAGGAGAAGATGAAGTGATCTCCTTTGAGTTCTGAGAAAATGGCCGGACAAATTTCTCAGAATGATTTATGTCTGCAGAGTAAGCTTCAATAACAAGTGAAAATAAAATGGGAAGAAACTCATTTGATGTTTAGATGAAGAAAAACACAAACTTAAAGCTCCTGTGAGGAACTTTGAGTTTGTGTTGATTTTGGCGACCCCTGGTGGACAAACTGGTACCTCTCTCATGTGTGAGTAGTTTTCTGACAAAGAATCACATCCTTCTTTCTTTTCAGTCAGATCTATTTTATGTATTTTGAATATTTACTGTCAAAAAAGGTTGTTAAACGTCTCGTCTGACACCTTTTGCTGGGCACTGTTTCAGGTGTCATAGATTAATAACAATATAGAAACAGTCAGTCTTGTCACTGAGGGTCTTGTTTGCTTTTGAAGTTCACAAAGAGGAATTTAAGTCGGTTTCATAACAAGCAAAAGATGTCCTCACAGGAGCTTTAAGATCCAGGTGTTACTGTGAAATGTGCTGCCAAAGAAAACAAAATTGGGATTTATTTTTCTTTCCTTTCTTTTTTGGGGGGCAATTTTGCCTTTAATGGATAGAACAGCTGAAGGGAGACAGGAAATGTGGGGAGCAGAGAGTGGGGGAGGACATGCAGTTAATGGTCGAGGCTGGCATCGAACCTGCAACCTCTGCGACGAGGGATACAGCCTCTGTATATGTGGCGTGCGCTAAGACCACTAGGCCAATGACGCCCCAAATTGGGATATCTGTCTTACTACACGAATAAAGGAGGTTTTGAACGCCTCATCATTTTGTGTCTGCATCGCTTTTATTCCCCTTATTTCTCCCTCCAGGTTCTCGCTGTAACCAGCCGTGTTCAGATGGTCTGTGGGGGCGTCACTGTAACCAAACCTGTCTCAAACACTGTCCCAACAGCGACACGTGTGTGAGGGAAACTGGAGAATGTGTGTGTCGCCCAGGCTTCTGGGGAGTCACCTGCCAAAACAGTGAGTGTCGTTATCACCTGTTACGTACAGCAAATATCAAACCAGCTCAGGTTGGAGGTGTTTTAGATTCATTATGTTATACAGCTACATGACTCTCTCATCCTGCCTCTGTTTCCCAGAATGCCGAGCTGGTATGTACGGAGAGCAGTGCAGCATGTCGTGTCCGTCCTGTGGCCAGCTGTACCGCTGCCATCATGTGACCGGAGAGTGTGACTGTCTACCTGGATTCACAGGAGCCAACTGTGATCAAGGTTTGAGTTAACACAATAATTACACATCTGTCAGCAGATCATCCAAACAACTCCTCACTTATTCTACAGGACGGTTATTTTATAAAAACATGGCAGATGTTCTAAATATATCTGTGTAACCTTGTTCAGAGTAGTTCTCTACATGACGCTGTGTGTTGTTTTTTTTCACAGTGTGTCCGACAGGCTACTTTGGCAAACAGTGTTCTGAAGTGTGTGTAAACTGTGCCAACAACTCCACATGTGACCACCGGGACGGTCACTGTGAATGTCTGCCCGGCTGGACGGCCACTGACTGCTCCAAACGTGAGTTCATAGAACGACTATAAGAGTGTGTTTACTGTAGAAAAGGTTCCAGTGAAGGTGACTGTTTCAACTACAAGAGGAGGTACTCATTAATTGATGTGAAATGTGACTGCTGCTGATAAATCACCATGTATTATCAAAGAGAGAGTTCTTTAGTGCCAATAACTCATTATTATGATTCATCACTAAGACATTGAGTGTCGTCCTTTATGTCTTTTTTGGTTATATGATTTATTAAAATAGGTACAGCCTAACAGCTGCAGCTTTTCATAATGCATAGTTCTGAATGTCATTTTCATAATTTGTGTTTTTTCTACTGTATACACTACCAGTCAAAGGTTTGCAAACACCTTCTCATTCAATGGTTTGCATTTATTTTAATTATTTTGAACACTGTAGATTAATACTGAAGACATCAAAACTATGAAAGAACATATATGGAATTATTTAATTAACAAAAAAGTGTTAAACAAACCAGAATATGTTTTATATTTTAGATTCTGTAAAGTAGCCCCCTTTTTCCTTCATGACATCTTTGCACACTCTTGGTATTCTCTCAGTCTGCTTCATGAAGTGGTCTCCTGGAATGGTTTCTAATGAACATGAGCCTCGTCAAGAGTTCATTTGTAGAATGACTTGCCTTCTTAATGTGTTTGAGACCATCAGTTGTGTTGTTCAGAGGTAGGGTTAGTACACAATGGATAGCCCTATTTGACAACTGTTGTAATCCATATTATGGCAAAACCATATTATTTCCTAGTTTTGATGTCTTCAGTATTAATCTACAATGTTGAAAATAATTCAAATAAATGAAAACCATTGAATGAGAAGGTGTGTCCAAACTTTTGACTGGTAGTGTATGTAAGAAAATATTCCTGTTATGATTTTCTTTGTAAAGCTGCTTATTCCATTCCACTTGACCAAATCCCCAAAATAGCTTAAAGCAGTAAATCCTCAGAGTAGATGAAACCAGAGTGTCTCAGGGGGCGGACCCAGGCTTTTTAACCGAGGTGGCCCAAATGGGGGTGGCATGAAATTTGTGTGCACACACACGTGAATGACAAGCATTAATTTACCCTTTCCATGTCAACCATTCTCCAAGTATCTAAAAGACGTTACATGCCTGTGCATATGTTTATAACTTTAAAAAGAAAGAGTGGCAACATTTAACTCTACAAAGCCCAAATCTGTAAGAACGTCCTAAAGAGATATTTATTTAAGTTACAGTGTAAAGAAAACTACTAGCATCTGTTGATTTTAACATAAGTTCGGCCTCTGACAAGATAGTCAATCGTAGTTTAGGATTTTAGAGTGGCACGTGGGGGCCAATCAGACCTCAAGTGGGGCCTAGGCCACCCAAGGTCAAGTCCCTGTGTCTAATGTTTTGAGGTACTCTGTGTTTTCCAGCATGTAGTCCAGGAAGCTTTGGCTCGTTCTGTTCTCAGACCTGCTCCTGTCCCGCACACCTCATCTGTGACCGTTTCACTGGAGACTGCGTGTGTGAAAGTGGAGAGGACTGTAAAGAAGGTAGAGAAGCAGAACTTTAAATTCAAGAACTGCATAAAACCTTGATCTTCTTTTAGCATAATCTGTGACTTCAATTCATTTTCCACCTCTTATTTTCACAGACTCCTCTCTGCAGACAGGAAGCGTCATGGTTCCTCTACCTCCCGGTGAGAGGGAGTCATGGGGAGCTATTGGTGGCATAGTGGTGCTCGTCATCCTGGTGGTGTTACTGCTGGCTCTGCTGCTGCTGTACCGCCGCAGGCAAAAAGACAAGCAGAACAACACACCGACTGTCTCCTTCTCCACCACCAGAACGGTCAACTCTGAGTACGCCATACCAGGTACAGTACGGAGGATATTTCCATTAGGTCGTACAGCCTGAGTTACCTGGTTAAAGATACACAAACGTCTGCGTCTAAGCTGTTTATTCTCCTATAGCCTATATCTGCTCAATTGCAGAATATTTTTATTTTTATTTCAAAAGGCCACCATCTTTGCATTCATTCATCAAAGTCATTTCACTACATGAAAATAAATACAGTGGTGGAAAAAAGTGTTCGGACACCCCAAATACTGCATTAAGAGTCACTCTTAGGTCTTCAAGTGGAATTTCTTTTAGTACAGTCACAGCCAGGTTTATATATTTTTGGTTCAGTTTTGAACACATTCTCTGTTATTTGTCGACTTTGATACCGACAATGTTGAGAACTGATGTATTGAAACTGTCAAGAATTTAGCATTGTCAGTTTTTCTTGTAAACAATAACCAAAAAAGATATCATTTGTATTTGTTTATGTCTGTGTAATGCTTGAAACACACTTTTTTTCCCCCCACAAATATTTCATGAGAATGTTTGAGATTGTGTAAACATTTCAAGGGTGTCCGAAAACTTTTTTCCACCACTGTAACTTGTCACCATATACTTAAATCCTCACATAGAAGTTGCACCTTCTGGGGTACTTCAGACACATTTCCACTACTTTGGCCTGACTCACTTTAATACCCTTCAAAACTAAATTAACCCTCCTGTTAAGTTTGTTTCTTAAGGACAGCAATAATCGTCATGGGTCAACTTGACCCGTGGAATATTTAATAATTCAAAAGTGTCAGAACCCAAAAAAATCCCAATTTACATTTGTAAAATCTCTTTATTAACTCCATTACTAAACATTTAAATCAATATTTAGTGCACTGGTGTTCTTTAATTCTCACATATAATAGTTCAAAGAGGATAACTCACTCATTTTGTATGAAAATTCATTTTAAAACTTTTTTATGTACATTGGAAAGTGATTGGGGTGAAATATATCACAGTTGCAAAGAAACATTTTGTATTTGACACTTCTGGCCCCTTCTAGCCTCTATTTGACGAATATCTATGTAATATAAACATGCAGGGGGGGTTAAAAATGTGTGAAATGAACCATTTTCATTTTATATGTTCTTCATGCTAATTAAGCCAAGCAGAAGAAGTTTCATAGTGAAGAAATACTTTTAACTTTTTTTCCCCCTGTTTTTTTTACTTTAAAATGGGTCAATTTGACCCGCAACATAACAGGAGGGTTGAATGAGTTCAACTTTGAAAGAAAAACAGCAGAAGTTGTGGTATGGATTTAAAGAGGTTGGACAAAGGACGGTCCAAGAGACTAAAGACATGATGACAAGCATTTAACCATCGGCTATAATAAGTTATTTAATATGTGAATGAATAAATAAACTATGCAACAATTAAGATAATGATCAATCTTTTGTTTTGTTTTTTCCCAAGCTTTAGATAATTTTTGCAAAAACCTGTTTCTCATGTTTATCAAAGACCTGCTGCTATAAATCATTTTGAATTCATAGTAATTACATGTGCCACCCTTAAATGGTAACATGTCAATAACATGTCAGTGTCAAAGATCATATGAAATGATATGTTAGCCAATCAGTCAACACATGGTAATGATTAATTTATTTTGAGGACAGATAAATCATCGTTGAGTTTTCTAGTGAAAATGTGCTTTTGGTTTTATCTCACTCTTGTGTTTTTTTTTTTATTAGTGTCCCACAGAGATGCATTTTATCGACCTTGAGGTAATTTTATGACTGCAGACGTGATTCCATGTGTTTGTTTTGGCCTGCAGATGTTCCTCACAGTTACCACCACTACTACTCCAACCCCAGCTACCACACTCTGAGCCAGAGCCGACCTCCACTGCCCCACCTGCCCAACAACCATGACCGCACTATCAAGGTGAACACACCTCTGCTACCCCACTTATCAGATACTCCACACAATTTTACACCTCAAAGCAAATATAGTGCAGCATGCAGACAGATATGTTGTTTCTGCAGTCAGCTGGTCATGTGTTTATAAAGGAAATCCTAGATGTTTAGTCACATTCTCTTTATTACTACTTTTAATTGATGTGACTTCATTTTAAAAGCTTATTTTATTGTTGTTTTTCTCTTTATTATGTTTTTGATTTATATCGTTCTTTCTTTAATACAGAACACAAACAACCAGCTGTTCTGCAGCGTGAAAAACATGGAGAGGGAGAGGAGGGGTCTGTTTGGGGTTGAGAGCAATGCCACTCTACCTGCAGACTGGAAACATCACGAACCCCGCAAAGACTCAGGTGCGTCAGGTGTCTCCTTTAGAGGTGTGCAACAGAGGAGTACAATTAAACATGTGGATTAGCTTTTAAGAGCTTATTGAAGAATGGGACTTGTCCTTTAAACCCCCTTACACAGCTAGAATAAAATATGGCAGACCTGCACATTACTGCTCAATTAACCTTTGAAGAACACACCTGAATATTATACCTTTATCTTAGAGTCAGCAGAAGGTGTTTAGATAAATTGTAACGTAAGTTTTATCAAACAATGAATCAATAATTTCCAGGAAAATATTGAAATGGTCCTTTGGATTGAACACACAAAAAGTGTTGCATAAAAAAACTCCCTGAGAAATGTAGCTATTTCTCGCTAAAGTGTAAAAAAAACCCCATAATTTATTCAATTTAAAACCACAGCAGTGTGAATTATGAAGTATCTGATGAAATGTTGAGTTGCAGCTCAGGAGAAAACTTTGAAAAATCTCTTTTATGCAGCCTCGGCTTCATTTATCGACATCACATTTCCTTTGGACCAGATTTTCACTTTAGTCCACAATGCACGTTTGATATGAGTCTATAAAAATAATGACCTCATAAAAGTGATGGTTTCCCTGCCAGCCTTCAACTCACCTGGTATAGATTTTACAGGTTTCAGAGCAGCTTCATCTGCCTTTGATTATTTTGCCATAATTTGTCTTTTACGGTTCACAGGAGCTTTTGGAATCGACCGCAGCTACAGCTACAGTGCCAGCCTCGGAAAATATTACAACAAAGGTAATTTATTATCCTATTTTCACCTTTTTACCTCGCCTTCTCCTTCCCTGTGTGTGATCTACTGCAGAGAAGCAGGAGTACCAAAGCTATGTTAGCTAGCTAATGCAACAAAGCAGCAAAGCTAATCATATAAAGCAGTAAAAACACTGTAAAACAAAGTTATCAGCTCTTGATATAACTTTCTTGGCTGTTCACACATACAGAAAATGTACATGATTATTTACATTTTGAAAAATTCTCCTCACGGGTATTTCATGTCTCCATGTCTGTCGCTTGTTAGCCATGCTAGCAGGGATAGCATTGTTGGTCCGTAAGTTGGTCAGTTCACCACAATGGTCGTTTTTCAGATACCTCAATTATTGGATGGATGACCAGGAAATGTAGAGACCATATTAAAACACATCAGTAAAGTTTTTTCTCCCCTTTTTTGTAGCTACATTATCAGATCACACTCTGGTTTTGTTCAATAATTCAGTTCCTTTTGTTGATTTTTTATAGTAAATAACTGTAGAGCTAATGAAAATCCTATTAGCCTCAATTGTAGCTGGTGTTTGCAGCTAATACGGTAATGTTAACCTACAAGCACAAAACAAATATGGTGAACCTGGTAAATACCATAGACTGTATAAATAATGGACGTAGCATCCGTGACGTCACCCATCTGTTTCTGAAGCGCTGTTTTGAGGCCAATTGTTGGCGGGAGCCATATTGCTGCTGTCGAGCAATTGTGACGTAAAGAGGCGGGCTTTGAGCCTCCTAGCCAACAGCTACAGTGTTCCCGCCTGTCAATCAAGTCAGCTGTGCCTCTCATTGGAAGACTCGTAATCTCAATATCTTCAAAATCGCTGCGTTAGAAAAAAATTCACCTGCCTTACAGGTTGTGCCGAACAAGACATGAACTATCCAGACTACACTCGTCTTTTGTACCAGGCTGTAAACATGTTTATTTCTGCTGTAAAGATCGGCTTTTTTGAATTGGTGTGTATGTGGTTTCCGGTACTTCCGGAGCCAGCCTCAAGCGGATCCTCAATGAACTGCAGTTTTTAGCACTTGCACATTGGACTCATATATTTAGACTGGAGGTTGTGGCTTGGTTCCTGCCTGTCAGTCCAGTCAGTTATGTCCTTAAATAGGCAAAACTCATTATCTTAATATCCTCTGAACCGTTGCGTTAGAAAAAAAATCACCCCCTGTACAGTGTGTTCCGACAGAGAAATTAGCTCTTCAGGCCGAAGCCATTTTTTGTACCAGGCTGTAAACATGTTTATTAATACTGCAAAGACCGGCTTCTTTGAATTGGTGTGTATGTGGTTTCCGGTGTTTCTGCAGCCAGCCTCAAGCTGACGCTCAATGAACTGCAGTTTATAACACTTTCACATGGGCTTCATATTTTGAGACCTGCTTAGCTTCAGCATGCTATCCTTCAGCTCAACAAGCTACTCTCTTAAGCTACTGTCTCATGGAGCAGCTAATATGTCTTGTGACCTGCCAAGAGACTGCAGATGTAAATGAGCTTTAAGCTAACTCATATAAAATGTATTAAATGGCAACGTTCAAGTTTAATATCGTACATGCTCTCTTTACAAATTGAAAATAAATGAACTTAAATGATCTTTCATGTTTATTGAGAGCTCACAAATATCACATCTGTTAGAAAAGTGAAAAACTGAAACCAGTGGAAGTAAAAGATTTTACAAACTTGTGAAAATGATCTAGACTAATCACATTTCATGATATTTGACTGTCCATTAGTTTTCCTTTCAACCATCTCAATCCATAAAATGAAACATCTGAAACCTTCCTCAGCTGTCTGAGGGGCTCATGACTCCTAAAAGACAAATTATATCTTAGAAGTATCCTTGAAACTGTTAAAAAGTAATAACCTCTCCTAGATTTACATTTTAACCTTTACTCCTGCTGTTCTGCTCTCTCTGGCTCTCCACATGTTCCTCTGATGTGTTTTTTCACTTCTCTTTCTCCGCTGACAGAGCTGAAGGACTCAGTGGCGGTGAGTAGCAGCTCTCTGAACAGTGAGAATCCTTACGCCACCATTAAAGACCTGCCCGGCCTGCCCTACTGCCCCCCGGAGTGCAGCTACATGGAGATGAAGTCAGCCGTGCCTCGAGAGCGAGCGTACACGGAGATAAGCCCGCCGCCTTTCAACACGGCCACTTTACGCAGAGGTGAGAGACTCTCTGGGTTTTTTACCCTCTCATACTCGTGTCAGGAATCTGCTCTGATATTCATATTTAGACACATTGTGTTTATGTCAATTGTGACCTGTTAATTCTAAATCTTTAACATTAGAATAACACAGTAAATTCCTCTGAGCCAGTCAAATGGAGGAAGGTATGAGGACTAAAACTTTAATGGACATAGAAGAATGAGAAAATGCAATAATTTTCAAAACTGGAACTGGAACATTACCCCCCTGTAAAAGCTACAACTAACATTTATTTTCATTAGTAGTTTCGAAAAGCTGAACATCACAATCCTCTGAACACAAGAAGCACTTCATTTATTGTGTTTTTTAGTCCAATAAACCGTGTTGGTCATCTTGTCCCCCTCAGAGCGCCAGAGTTCCCTCGGTCATGCTCCACAAGAAGACCCCCAGAGCCACTACGACCTCCCCACTAACAGCCACATCCCAGGACACTATGACCTGCCACCGCTCCGCAGACCCCCCTCCCCCTCCCTCAGGAGGAGTCCTCAGTGACCGTTGTACCAGCAGAGAAAGTCTCCCTCCTCCTCCTCTTCCTCCTCCCCCTCCTTGTGCTTGGGATGCTCTGAGAGACAGAGCAAACTTTACCCTCCTCTCCTCAGAGTTGTGGACCACTTACAGAGCAGCAGTGGGGCGTCTGTCCGGTCCCACCAAGGAGCTTTTGTTTACTGTGGAGGCTCCACTTTAACTCAACACTGCCCCTCTGTGGGCTGAAGTGGTACTTGCTGCACCAGGACGGTCCTGTCATCCAGGCAGAGGAGCCAGCAGACTGCAAGAGAGGAAGGCTGCACTGTGGCGACGCCAGTGGGGCTTCTGCTGCATTCAACTCTCACAGGAAATACAAAGAGAAGACTTAAAGACTAAAAGCAGCAACTTAGTCATTTGTATGTTTTTAAACTTACCGAAACAGGCTGTAAATGAAGTTTTCCACACATCTAGGTCGCTGCTGATTTGATGTTGAATAGGCACGTATACAGAATTCAATTTTCTTGTTTTCTACATCAAAAGTGATTCATTTGGTTTTTAATCTGCTTCTTTACGGTTACATTTCTTTCCAAACTCGAATTCTTTTATGTGCAATTACAAATGAAGTCATCCCAGCTGGACTGTCCACATGATTTTATCACTGAAACCATCTGAACATCAGAAAATGAAAAAAGCCAAAGCTAATGGGACCTAATAGTACCAAAGAAAAATCCTCAAGACTGACACTCAGGTGTCAGGAAGCTGTAAAGTCAAGTTGTTTCACATAAGAACCAAAGATTTGTAGATCACCTGGAGGCCAACATGAATGGCCTTTGTGTTTTTGATGGTTCACTTTAGTTTCTTCTCCATAATGATGAAGGAACGAAGCTCATTAGCTGCTGTCTACCATGTAAATAGAGAAATAAATATATTGTTAGCTTCACTATAATGTAGAAAACCAGCCCTATTATAAGATGGTCATATTTTTACAGGGTTCATGTGATCATTAACATTTTGCTCAGTTATACATATTGTAAGCTCAGTGTAATAAAACTGTTTATGTCATGGAAAACAAACCATCATAAAGCCGGAGTCAAAATCCAAATGGAAGCAGTGTTATGAATGTCAGCACTGTTTGACCGCTGCAGCAACCTCTAATGTTCAAAGAAGACAATGTGCAAGTTCTAAAATCTGCAGTTCCTCAAGTGTCCACTAGAGTCAGAAGTTAGGTTGTGCAATGCTTGAAGCAGATGATGTAGTCTTTAATAGAAGTGTGCTGCAGAAGTTCAATCAGCTTAATTATCTCTCCACGCCTCCTGATTGTTTTAATTTTCACACCGACTCGTGATGTCATTTAAGACACTTAAAACTTCACACAGCTCCCCCTGCCAGAGCCTTTTTCACATATTCAGCAGGACTTCAGTGTGTAACATACAGTAGGTGCACTCCCCACCATGTTTATATAAGTCTTAATGATTTATACAGATATGTTGAAATCTGTCTCTGATCATTCTGCTTCAAAGTTGTCTTCATAACCACTTTATGTTTAAAAATAAAAGCTGTTTTTCTGGTGATAAACCACATTAACAGAAACACCAAGACTTGAAACTAATCTATATATTTCACATGGTTGAATTTGAAATGTAATCAGTGTTTGAAATAATTTTGTCTTAATTTGTCTGAACTGTTTATCATTGTTTATCGTCGATCAGTCATCAGTTTAGAAGCGCTGCAGGGTCTTTGTAACATACACACACACACACATGCTCTTTGGATACTTCCGACTTGCTATGCTTCCTCTACAGTGTGCCTTGGATTTTTTTTCTTATTTTACAAGAACAGTTTTCATTAAGTTCACATTTTTTACCCATGCAGCCTTCACAAGAAGTTTTAGAAATGATTTTGTATGAAACTCAGATCCTATGGTGTAAAATGTCCTGTAAATACAAACCCTGTGTACCAGAAGAATGTACATCATGCTTTAAATGCTGTAGTGTTGGATAGAGTTTGAGCTTCTTTTCCATAAGGCCATATATTTTTGAATGTAACCATGGGAACATGTGTATATAATGTAAATAAAAATGGCTGCACTTTTCATTCGTGGTGTCTCTTGATCGATGAAATAACTACAGGAGTCAGTCAGTGGAAAATCCAAGATTTTTACTCATTATTTTAGAAAAGCAAAAAAAAAATCATTACATCGACTTGAATGTAGTGCTTCTCCATAATTTGACAGAATTCTTATAAGAGAAACAAAATAAGTCCCACTTCAAGGAAATTACAACTTTGGCATTAAAGGCTTACAATAAGAAATCCCTTTATTGAACATTTTAAATCCTCAGGTCCTTCAATGATTCACGAGGACTCCAGCCAGCCAGAGTTCAGCAGGGAGAGTTCAGGATTTCAAGAAAGGCCTTTCAAGAGTTTTTTGCTCTGCTGAACATCTGTGGTTTGAATTTGGTTTTTCCTGGCTCTTCATTAACGTTGACTTTTTACGGATGTCAAACAAAGGCTGTTTGTGTAGCCAGCTTCTGTCTGCTGAAGAATCAAAGAGGCCTTTTGAAAAACCCTGAAGTCTCCCTCAAATCATCTGTTCTGGGGTTGGAAGATTTGGTTAATACTTATGCATATTTTACTCTTGCATATGATAATCACGTTATATTACTTTGTAACTAAGAAATAAATGCTATGTCATGAATTCCTGAAACTAAACATCTTTGTTTAAACATCTTTAACGATTGTCATGGTCTCTTTTAAGGCACTTTTGGGATCATTTTGTCAGAATCTCTTTAAGGCACCAAAAATCAAACGTGGCATGAATACCATCTATTAAGTACAACAAAAATAAAAAAACAATAATAGCTATCAAGTATTTTCCATAAATGCTTTGATATGCTTTTCACTGGAGTATAAATGATTTAAGCTGCCAGACTACAGTACAAATCTACCTGCTGTGCATAATTGGCGAAGCCCTCAGTAAAAGCAGCGCATGAAGCCAAAGTAACAAAGAATACAAACCCCATAATCATACTCAGATCCCAAAATCATGCCAGGGGATTTACAAAGCCAGCGAGCTTAGAGGAGAGGAGAAATCAAAGCCCTTATGACCAGTTCTTAGGAGCAACACAAACCAGAGGACAGCTGACAGTCACAAGACCGCCGAACGAGACATGTGCACAGAGAACAGAGATTTTTTTATGTCCTCTAAAAGGCACTTCTGTATATTTCATCTGTATCAAAATAGAAAAACAATGTGCAAGTAATCTCCTGCACACTCATTTACTCACAACAATTTGTTGATTCTGAAAGATCAATCATGCACAGTAGTGTGCCTGTGTATCTAATCTGTACAAAACATGTTAAAATGCTTAAAAATCTACTGCACTAACTCTGTTAGACTACTTTTAATCTGGCTGAATACGCCAAGAAATCCTGTAAAAATAAAATATATATTTAAGGCACCAAAACTGTCAGTACAGAGTTATAATTCAGTACCGATTCCTGATAGTTCTCCAGGCGGAAACAAAATCCACATTCTGCTATGGCCGTAACAAAACGATTTTCTTTATAAAAAACAAAAAACATACAAGGCAACATATTTAAATGTTCTTGCTGTGGGTTAGAACATTGCTAAACTTTCATCTTATCCAGGAAACAATTATTCCTTATGTTAAGATACGTTCAAAAACAAACAAATACTCTCTCTGATGAGTGAACTGTGGAAAAAACACTCCATGATCATCTTCTCTGCACGCACCACAGCTGTCCAACTATCTAATCACATCTAGAAAATATACTACGACATATCAGTCTACTTCAAGAGCACCCTGAGCGTACAGAACTTTGGCTTACTTTGGAGACATATCCAGCAAGTTTTATAAAAAAAACTCAACAACCCGTGTCTATGTTTTTTTTTTATCCTTTGTAGCCTTTGAGAATAGTACAATACATTTTCAAAATGAAGGAAAACAAATCTCTGCTGTAAACATCATGACATTTCAAATACAGATTTGATCTATTTGATGGCCGATAAGCCTGATTAACAACCCCACAGATTTATTCTCCTGTTGCCTGAACGGCTGCAGAGACCTCACAGGGTTCACTAGCTGTGCGTGTTGAGTGTTGACAGCCTGGCCATTAAATGTGAAACCCTGGTTCGGATCGAAGCGCAAGCACTGGTCAATGGAGCTCTGTTTGTGTGAGTGTGTGTATGTGAGTGTGTGTGTGTGTGTGTGTGTGTGTGAGTGTGCAAGACGAGCAGGAGCAGTAGCAAGCGGTAGCGCGGCACACATGCAGTAACATAACTTGATTATAGAAAAGAAAAACTCAAAAAGCTCAATATGAAAATCCTGTGCCCTTTTTCCAAACCCCCAAAGCAAATTTAACCTGCAGATTAATCAGAGTAAAAAAAAAAAAAGACAAGATCATATAAAAAATAAACCAAAAAGGAAACATCCCAACTCCAGAAAACTGTTCTCCTCTGTGGCTACAGGAGGCGGAGGGTTCAGGTGAGGTGTTGTCTGGTTCTTACATGATGGGGCAGTTCTGCAGCTTTAAACCGCCCTGAAACACAAAGCAGCAGAATGCAGCATTAGAAGAAGAAAACCACACACAACCAAACAAATCAGCCGTGTTGACATCAAGATGATTCCCTGCAAGTCAGTTCAAACATTCATATTACTGGATGGATGTTTTATTGGGTTGTAAATGTGAGTTTTCCCCATTAAACCAAGAGTCCAGTGTAGTGTGTCTGAAACAGACCGTCTTATTCAATCAAATCTAACGTTTTATTGATCTCTTGCTCTCTACATGTGGCAGCTCGTGAAGCTTTCTGCAAGTTTCCCAAGACTACAGGAGAGTGTTCTTTATTTAGACTCTTCTTGACACACTGTTATAACCTCCCAGGAGATTCATTAGAATACTAAAGTTATCTGGTTCCAGTAGTAGTAAAAATAAAGTAGTTGAGTTGTACAAACACAGTGCAGAGGTCACCTGTCAAGAAAATCTTTGAGTAAGCCTCAGGTGTACTGATACCCCATTAGTGTTTTTTTTGTTTTAAGTTATATTTTTGGCCTTTTTGCCTTTATTAGATAGGACAGCTGAAGAGAGACAGGAAATGTGGGGAGTAGAGAGTGGGGGAGGACATGCAGGAAATGGTCGACTGGCAAGGAACGAACTTGCTACCCCTGCGACAAGGACTGTAGCCTCTGTATGTGGGGCGCTTAGACCGCTAGGCCACCAGCGCCCCCCCAATTAGTGTTTTTAATGTTGGATTAAACTTGGTGAAGCTGCTCTGTGCTTCTTTCTAGCTGAGGGACTCCTCTGAAACCTTTACACCATGTCACTGTTGACTGTGTTGCTGTAGCAGCCTACATGTGTCTCTGTTGTTTTTTGAAGTCAACAAAGGTTGAGGAAGTATCAGCAATGTTAAATCATTTCATAGGTTTTCACTGTGAGAGCTTGTTTGTGAGACATTACTGGTGCTTTAGAAGAAACTTAAATCCCTCTGTTTTCATTCTACAGTGCTCTGTCACAGGCTGTATTCATCTTGGTGTTGGGTTTGAAAACTTTATAAATTATGAATGAAATCATGTATTCTGTCATTGAATGAGACATTGCTCTTTATATAATTCCTGTTGTCCCTCTTGTAACTGCTTGGTACCTGTCTGGGCTCGTTGGTTCCTGGGAATTAGGATGCAAGGCCATCATTTCCCCCTTCACGGCCCGATGACTGCCCACAGGAGTTGCAGATCACCGTACGGCTCCGCAGGTTGTAATCTCCCCCGCTTGTGCTGTGAGCTCCCTGCAGGGGGCGACACACAACAGGGCGAGTTACTTAATGAGCAACTCCTCTGGGAGACGCTGCAGTCACAGCACAGTTTGTTGTTCCTGAGGCGTAAGATGTTTACTGTATTTATAATTTACCATTTCATCGTCGTCATCCTCATGGAACAGGGTGCGAGTCACTTTCCTCATGGCCATTTCCTGGTGGTAAATAAAACAGAGTGATTAAGTAAGAGAATGTAGAAGGAGCAGACGGGCACAACAAGCTCAAAGTAACACAGGAGGAGTCACACCTCTCCACTGGCACTGATCAGGCTGGTCTGCAGTTGATCCCCGGTGCCCCAGGATTCCTGGCTCTTCCAGACCAGGTCACTGGGGGGGTTGTGGGTTCCACCACCAGCAGCAGCCCAGATCTACAGAGGTCAAAGGTCAGAGATTAGGGGTGCTCATGAACCTCACTTGTACACTGCCAGTCAAAAGTTTGGATACACCTTCTCATTCAAGTGTTTGTATTTATTTCAATTATTTGAAACACTGTAGATTAATACTGAAGACATCAAAAGTATGAAAGAACATATATGGAATTATTTATTTAATGAACAATAAAGTGTTAAACAAACCAGAATATGTTTTATATTTTAGATTCTGTAAAGTAGCCCTCTTTTTCCTTCATGACAGCTTTGCACACTCTTGGTATTCTCTCAGTCTGCTTCATGAAGTGGTCTCCTGGAATGGTTTCTAATTAACATGAGCCTTGTCAAGAGTTCATTTGTAGAATGACTTGCCTTCTTAATGTGTTTGAGAGCATCAGTTGTGTTGTTCAGAGGTAGGGTTAGTACACAATGGATAGCCCTGTTTGACTACTGTTGTAATCCATATTATGGAAAACCCAGATTATTTCCTAGTTTTGATGTCTTCAGTATTAATCTACAATATTGAAAAGAATTAAAATAAATAAAAACCATTGAATGAGAAGGTGTGTCCAAATTTTTGACTGGTAGTGTATGTCTTAATCCGTTACCAGCATGGACAAACATTAAAGTTTTAAAAGGTTTCCTGCAGAGTTTCCTTCTAGCTTATTTCTTGTTTTTCACTAAATTTCACTTAAAAATATAATTTGAATGAATACACCTCCTACGTGTTCAACATTCATAAAGATTTTGCCTTTATTAGATAGGACAGCTAAATAGAGGTAGGAGCTATAGGGAGAAAAGAAAGTGGTTGGCATGTATTAAATGGCCACGGTCAGCCAATGCATCACAGATTGTAGCCTCTGTGGGGGGCGCCTGCTTCACCAACTGACTTCACTGGTCCCTCACGTGTCAGAGATTCTTAGGCAGGTTTGGTTCATAACATGATTGCTCAGTGCAAAGATATGACAAGACATTGGCAGTATTTTTTTTTCCATGTCACCACCATGCTTTTACACTCTTAAACAATACCCCAAAATACATGCACATTCTTTTTTAAGTATTATTTAATTTCACATCCAAAAGGTGTAAACTACTCTTTAACCCTTCCCATGCCTTTATGCAAAGGCAAACAACAGTTTAGATCAACAGAGATTAATCGTGATGCTGTTGAAACTTACCGTGACACTTCCTCCAGCCTTCAGAGTGAACTTGTGGGGGAACTTGTAGACGATGGGGGTGCTAGATCCAACTTGTCTCTTCACCTGCCAGTTGGTCAGAGCTTGGTCCTGCAGGAGAGAAAATGGGACGATATTTGAAAATACCGTTACATCTAAAGAAGACTACCGGCTATCACTCTCTGTCTATTCAGCGCTTTCAACATGTGTGAATGTAGCAGTCGGATTCCTATGCAGCCATAAATAAAGGGAACATGTCACACATGTACTAGAGTCTCTGCACTGCGCCCCGTTCTGTATCGAATTCCTTCTACATAGTTCTATGTGTTCAAAGCTTTGCACAGTTTCAACCTGTCCTATGTTACAGAACTGCTATCCCTGTACAGTACAGCTCAGCCCCTCAGATCCTCAGATCAAGGTCTTCTAACCATCCCATGAAAAGTTTTCAGGAACGTGGCCTCCTTTGCAACTCCACCAAGACTCAGGAATAGTCTCAGAGAAACTGAACCTGCAGCGGAATCTCTCAGCTCCTGTAAAAAGCTGTGTCAGGACACGGCGGTACTCTGTGGTCTACATCTGTGATGAATGTTGACTATGGGTAAACTCTGAAAGTCCAAAAAATTAACCTCTGAGCCTTTCCTAGCCTCTTCTCCTTAACCCTGACAGAAAACATCATGAGGTTTAAGGGACGGTGTAAATAAGGAGTTAGGAAAGACAACAGCTGCGTTTGGAGAATCTGACTGCTCCTACACTCAGTGAATGTTACTGATGTTGCATGGATCCAATGAGTGATAACCATAATCTACCAAGGATGGAGGATAAAAGTTTTGTGCTTTCATAACGTCTTGTTTGAAATGATGAAAACTCAGTGATAGATGTATCATTAAGGCTCAGGACGTCGCAGCTGAAGATCTAAAAGCTTAAACTGGGGTGTTATATCTCCTTTTTTTTTAGCCGGTACCTTCTAATATGAATATTGTTGCACTTCACTGGCTCTCTTACTATCAGGTTCTGTCTGTCTGTCTATTTAAATGGACAGACAAAGGATCATCTGTAATAATAATAATAATAATAATAATGCATTATATTTGTTATGCACTTTACATTCAGAAACAAATCCCAAAGTGCTACAAATGAATGAAACAAGCAAAAGTAAATTTAGGGTTAAAAACAGACAATAAATTGGAGACACGTGTTTAAAATAGTCTAGGAAAAACATAATTAATCTGTGTCACTCGTATGTCTTTGCACTCTACCTCTGCCTCTGAGGCTTGGAGGGACTTCCACAATGCACTAGCTGGTTTTTCAAGTAATAATCGACTATTTCTGTGTGACCTTGCTCTCCCTAATGTATTTAAATGATATTGCTCTTTTGTATTTGTTTTGTCTGTTTACCCCTTGTTGATGTCGGTATGGATGTGAGGTGTGTGTGAAGTGATCAATGTTCTGGGTTGGGTGGGATCTTAAGGGTGTTTTTGTTATTGTGTTTTATAACATCATCCACAGAACTCCGTTTCAACTACTACATGTCACAAAACCTTCTGTGTGTTTGTCTGTGCATAAAAAAACAATAAAGAAACTTTGGAATAAAAATAGTCTAGTTAAATAAAACAGATAAAAATGAGGGAAATGCCCTCCGAAAGAGAAAGGTTTTGAGTTCCTTTTTGAAGGAGGCCCCTGTGAGCACCATATATGTCATGAAATCAGCAGAGATTGCACTGAATCTTGGCAGCAGTAAAACTCTAACCCTACAGATTTACTCAATATGGAAGTAAGGACAGAGATTCTCTTTGAATTATTGATTGATTAATCAAGGTCACCAAGTCGGCAAAGGTGAGGTGAAATGTTTGGCACGTTGATAATGTCACTCCCTCTCATATTTATCCGTATGAATCATGAGTTTGATTAAACGAAAATAATTCTTGAATCCAGTGAATATGGCTTCAAATCAATCTGTCATGCTGATTGTTTGTCGTCATGCAAGGCCAAGAGGGGCATGAATTTAAATGGAATTGGGGCAAAGAATTATGGGTATTTTTTCTTCTCTCTTTTCATGAAGGATGGTCCAGTGTACCCACATGCTAAAGGAGGTAAAAGGGAGCTCCTTTAATCATTTGTAGAATTCAAAACAGCTCAGACAGTTAGGAGCCTTCTTCACCACCTTTAAAGGGTGTTCGAACAGACCCAATAAGTGGGCATGAAGGTTTGTGCATGTCTGTGTATTGCTGTGCACTTATTCTGGTACTACCTTTTTGTTCAGTCTTGTTTGTTGTGAAGCACATGGCAGATTTTAAAAAGCTCCATAAATAAATTAAAGGCACAGATAATCAAAGCTGTCTTTTCTCCACACATACTTGTTGTAATTTCACCACATCTGTCTGTATAAAACCAGATGCTTGTTGCATTAAAGAAAAGTCAATTGTTCATCCATGCTAGAACAAACTGAGGTCAGAGGTTTAGAGTTCATCATTACTGAGTGCGGCCTCATCTCTATTAAAACCCATTACACCCACTCAACATGCTTTACAGCGCCAGCTGATGGAAATGAGTCGCTCACCTCGTCGGCCTTGTTGCTGAGGCGGATGAACTTGCCATCCAGGTCGACCTCGTCCACAGTGATGCGCCCGCTGGCTGAGGCATGCTGACTGATGCGGGCCTTGGTCACGGTGCCCCCAACCATGCTTGAGGTCTCGCTGTCATTGTCGTTGAGGCGGCGCTTCTTGGTACTAGCGGTGCCAGAAGAGTTGCGGCTGCTGGAGGCTGTGGCAGCGGTGCCAGAGGCGAGCAGGCGGCTGGTGTGGCTGTGGCTGTGGCCGTGGCCGTGGCTGTGGCCGTGGTCATGGCCGCCGCTGTGGCTGTGGCTGGAGCCTGAGGTCCGTGTCACGGTGACCCTGGTGGGTGGAGGGCTTGGTGAGAGGCGCAGCCTGAGGAGAGGGAGAGAGAGATTGAGACAATAGAATTAGAGCACGATGGTCAGTGAACATACGCTCTCACATCGGTGAGGAGACTTTTAAGATCTTTCCCACAACGCCCCGGCAAAAAAATACATGTGCTGGAACTGTTCCACTGGATTTTGGAGCCTGGCTGTGAGGGTTTCCTCCCATTCAGCCACGAGAGCATTAATTAGGTCGAACGCTGATGTTCTGCGATAAAGTCTGGATCACAGTCTGTGTTCTCTCTCTCGAAGGAGTTGGGGGGCGTTCTGAGTTCAGAGCTCTGTGCAGGCCTGTCAGTTCTTTCCAAGCAGTTAAGGAGCTGGATTCACATAAAGAGACCCCCTTCCGATTGTTCCACTTCTCCATTGTTCATATTATCACTGTCTCCTCAGATTTGATATTGTCTGGTTGTTATGATTTAGAGCAGAGAGTAGCTTCACTGGTCTTTCAATCAGGTTCAGATTATCTACAATTTGCAAAGTCATTAGGGAGAGTCATGACTTGTATTGTTTTTGATCCCCCCCCCTTTCTGTAACAACCTAAACACCTGTACTCGCACCAATCCAGATATGCTTTTCTACTGTCTAGCTTAACTTTTGAAAACCACCTCACCTCTCCTCCTCTCCCTCCAGCAGCTTCCTGTAGGCATTGATCTCCATGTCCAGGGCCAGTTTGACATCCAGCAGCTCCTGGTACTCCTCCAGCTGCTGCTGCATCCGATTACGCATATCAGCCATCTCCCGCTCCTTACTCTCCAGCCGACTCCGCATCAGGTCCCGCTCCCGGGACAGAGCCTCTTCCAGGTCCCTCACCTTGGCCTCGCTTGCTGACAGCTAAGTTAGACAGAACACACACACACACACAAACCGAGTTAAGTTAATAAAGACTGACCAGTAAGTAGTCTGCACAGTGGTTGTTAGAGTACAAACACTGTGTGTTGAGCACAATGAGTCAGTCAATGCTGCTTGGAGGTAAACTGACTTCTGCAGGATTCATGTAGACATCAAGTAAACCTAGCAGATGTATAATCAACGATTGACAGATAGTCACTGTGTAAGTGTGTGTACCTGTTTCTGCAGCATGCCGAGTTGGCCTGACATGCTCTCCATTCGAACCCGGGTCTGCTGCAGCTCTTCATGGGCGGCTCCCATCAGGTGGCTGTTCCTGTCAGCAGAATGACGGGCATTGTCCAACTGAAGGAAAGAGAAATGGAACAACTCAATGAAACAGTGCTGTTTGAGGCCAAAAACTGATGAGACCTACATATAAATTAAAACAAAATCTGCTGATGTGGTTGAACTCTTAGAGACTCCAGCTTAACAGTTGTTATGACTTCTATGCTCGTCTTGTCTTGTATGTGTATCTGTGTAAAATGAAAGGCTCAATCTAAAGATGGCGTGTATACACTTCTTTAGTGCAAAAAGGATATAAATCATTTAAATCTATCAATTGCTTCAAGTAGAAAAAACATCAAAATGAGCTACTTTGGTTCTGGTAGTGGTGAACTGTTTCTCCTGCAGCATCCACACTCACCTTAGAGTTGTAGGTCTTCTCGATCTCCTCCTTGTAGAGGCGGACCTGCTCCTCGTGTTGAGCTCTCATATCGGCGAGGGCCAAAGCCAACCTGCTCTCATAATCCTGATGTGGCTCTCCACTGTACTCCACAGTTTTCTCCTTCCGCATATGGCGCTCTCGCTCCTCCTGCAGACACACACACACACAGGTCAGTGATAGGTATCAGTCTCATGAGTGTTTACTTTCAGTTTTCTGGACTCGCCTTTGACTGTTGTGACTCAAACTCATGTCACTGAGAAGCATGTTTGACTTATTAAATCCTTTATAACTTTATTAAACGATGAAAAAAGGAGTTTATAAAGATGTTTGGTTCAATTATTCTCAAGCACTGAATGATTTCACTTGTAGAAAGCTGCTTTGGTCAATGAACTACATTGCATTGATTAGTCTGTTGCTGAGTAGTAATTACTTGTTGAGAAGTGCAGAGCTCCTGCAGACAAATCTAACCTTCTGTTGACATTTAAGCAACTCCTCATCGTTCTGTTAAAATGTTGAAGACAATCATTTGTTTCTAGTTTTGTTCAGGCCTTCAACATGATAGAAACTGTTACTTTACAGTGACAAAGTAAGGTAAAAACATTATCATCCATGAATGTTTCTACCTGTACTGTGTTTCATTACAATGTGACAAATCACTTGAAATAAAGCATCTGTGAAACAGATCTGCATCATGAATGCAAAACAAACAAGCAGGTTGTTGGAAGCAGATCAATATCTTGTGGAAAAGATGAAAAGTAGGACAGATGACTTAGACAGCTCAGTAAAAATAGAGGGGTGAAGGTGAAGAGTGAGAACCTCAGCGTAGATGTTCTTCTGGAACTCCAATTCCTCCTTCAGAGTCTGCAGGCGGTTCTCGGCGTCCACTCTCCTCAGCATCTCGTCCTGCAGCTGCCTCTTGGCATCCGCTAAGTTTCCATCCAACTGGGAAGAGAGGATAAAAGAGAAGACGAGGAAGGAAATGTTCTTTAGTGGGGGCGTGACAGGAAAAAATCAAACACAGCTTAAGGTGTGATCTGTGCAGTGCTGTTTCTTTAACTTGTAGTTCCCCTAGGTGGCCAGTAGGTGGAGCAACGCCACAAGTAAATGAGTCAGTCCTGTGGTAAAGTTCATTGATAAAACACACAGCAGACAATGCAACCTTGTCTGCCTCCACACCTTGTCCTCATTCATAATCAACTGCCTGGAGGGTTTACGTGTAATCACTACCTCCACTGAAGCTCTTCTGGATTTGACAGGTGAAGCATCTTAACCGAGGATCAAAGATGTGAATTGATCTCCTCATATAAAAAACAATGAAAGTCTCCACAGATGATCAAATGGAGAAATGTAGAGTGATGCTTCATTGGGAGGATAACCTCTGTAAGCAAAGCCTGACTGTGGCATCAATAAAAGCGCCTGTTGCACCATGATGTGTAAACAAACATTAAAGATGCATTTCTGATATTTACAACAACCACTACAGGTCCGATAAGAATTCTTTTTACCTTGGCCAGCTGGGCCTTGAGGTCCTTCACTTCGGCCTCCAGGGCTCTCTTCTCTCCTAAGGCGGTGGTGAGGCTAGCATCTTTGGAGTTGAGCAGGCCCTCCAGGTCTCTGAGCCGGGCCAGAGCGGCAACCAAGTCAGCCTCCTTTTTACTGTTTCTGTAAAACAAAGAAAAAGACAGAGATGTGGACTTAGTATGCTTTCTTTTTGATTGTTTCATAAACATCCACTGCTCTTCACATCTCATATCCTGTTGGTAGGTTTTAACTGTGGCCCCTTCTTGAAGCCTGTCCTGTGTTCTCTTTGAATACGTGTTCATTTTGTCCTCTTTGGAGCTGTTGATCCCTCTCATGTTGCTTTAAATGTTGCTGATTGAATGGAGTAAATCGAACATTATGTTTTTATTACAACTGCATTTCTTTTCCTTCAATGTATAACTAGTTTGGAAGGTGCTACACAAACACAGCTGTGTTCTTACATCTGATTGAAGCTCTAAAAGAAGAAGCATTAAAAAGGAAACACTCTTCTTTTGCAGAGTTGATGTTTTTGTAAGCTACTTTGAGTCATGATTTCCTTTAAGGCAGCCCGCTCCGTCTTTTCTGCTTTAAGTGAAACTTGACAAGCAGAGGGTAACTGTGCTGCAGCGCCAGAGGTGGTGGACGACACACACCACCATTGTGCTGCGAGAGTGGAGCGAGCAGTTGTTCAACTGTTGATGTGTACTGAACATCAGCGTACTGTTATTAGCCTTCAGTGCTGAATAAGAGCCCATTAAAGTCTATCTCAAGGGAATCTGTGTTGAATTAAGAGAATTCACGTTTGCTGCGCATGTGCTTGGGCAAGCGCGCCCCGCCTCTCCACTAACAACGCAACAGGAACCAATTTAATGTTCTGTTTTGGAAAAAAAAACACTTGGATACAGCCCTGGAAAAACTTTTCATTCCCAGCAGAAGATGAAGAGAGCGGAGGGAAGAGAGAGTAGCTGTTAGCAGTATAGGTGGTTCATGAACAGCAAAGGAGGAAATGGGCTCCCTGTTATTCTATTAAGCCCTGTGGGCCAGTCTTCATTGTCTCTAATAACGGCCATCTGCCTGGGGAGATAGCTTCCAGGCGTCTCACACAGACCTTAGAGTCGACTGGTCAGCCTACAAGCCCTGTGTTAGGATGGCCAGTGTAGGAACAAGAGGCAGGATGAGCTACAGATACACTTTAACACTGGGTTAATGAAGCACTGAATGGAAGTTACTCCACAGCAGAATATTTATTATCTGCAACGTTTGAGTCCATTCACAAACCTCACAAGAAGTTGAGATGTAGTTTATTGGTTTATGACACAGCCCTCTTTCACTATTACTACAAGAACTAGAAAATGTGTAGTTCAGCTTCTTGAAAAAAAGTTAGGACAAAGAGACAATAAAATACTTTGCGTTTAAAAGCGTGAAAAACAGGAAAAAAGAACAAGTCTTTTATGTTCAGGAAAAAGTCCAGAATTAAAACCAGAGAAAACATGTTCTTGATGCTTCACAGATGAACGATCAGGCTTACTGAGCCAGGAGGAGTAATTACACCAAAGGAAAAAAATCAGACTAATCATTGTTTAGTTTCAGCAGGAAGAGATACAGCCAGTGTTTGAGCTGGTCCAAATCAAATGAGCATGCAAAAGAAGAAAAAAGACATGGACGAGAAGCTCTGGGAAGGAGGCGGGACATCCTACACCCATCACCTGACAGCTGTGACTTTAAATCATACTCATAGTGATTCATGTCGATCTGCATCTACTTGACAAATATTATCAAATCAATCAATCTTTATTTGTATAGCGCCAAACCACAACAAACGTTATCTCAAGACGCTTTCACAAACATAGGAGGTCTAGACCAATCTATGTCAAATTATGAACAGAGACCCAACTTCAAGACAGGGTAAGACTCAGTCTGACCCCACATTAATCCACCATGAGCATTGCACATCGCAGTATTTAGCTAGTTACAGTGGCGAGGAAAGACTTCCTTTTAACAGGTAGAAACCTCAGGCAGAACCAGACTCATGTTAGACAGCCATCATGCCTCGACCGAGTTGGGTCTTGAAAGAGGGATGGAGGAGAATAAGAGAGAGAGGGAGCAATGATAGTGATGAGACGAGTAGTAGAAGCTGTTGCCGCTGAAGGTTACTGTAAGTGTTTCACAGTACACTCTTTTAATATTGGGTGTACTCAATAAAGTAAAGACTATACAGTGTATAGAATTCAACCATGACCTTTTCTCTAGTCCTAAACCAAATTTGAATAACCAGATGTTTGGACCAGATGTGCATACATTCCTGTTTGTGCAGCAAAGCACTGAATCATATCTATAAGCTTTATTAGTGGTGGTAATATATTTGCTTCTAAAAGCTGCTTTTCAATGATGTATGTACTGTATGACATGTGTGAGACGAAACATGACCTCAGTTGCCTTCTCATTACATAAACCTCTGCCTGCATGAAGGTCAGAGGGTTAATATTTACCTTTAATTAAAGTGTTGACTATCAGGAAATGTATTTCCCAGTGGATACTTTATATATTAAACATCATCACACACACACAACACAAAATCTCCAGTGAATACTTTATATACTGAGTGAGAACCTTTATGCTCAAGAGATTACCAAAGACTGCAGGGTTGCACAACATTATTAGCATTATATCAGTATCTGCTGATAAAGGCATTAAAAATGAATTTTGGGTATCAGCAGTTCTGAAAATGTCTGTCTTTACAATCTGATAAACTCCAGAGTCAGCAAAGTGGTGGACAGATATGAATCGCCAATAAGGTGATGCATTGATTATGCACACATGATGACAGCTTACACGCGCTTCAAAATGTCGGCTGTATGGAGGAACTTTGAAGTGTCGGAAACAGACAGCAAAGTATCCATTGAGGAGGAGCTGAACAACATTCCTTTAACACAACACACGATGATTGTGCATCCAAAGAACCGTCATTCTGAACTTCACTAACAGTCAAAAGTTTGGAAACACCTTCTCATTCAAGGGTTTTTGTTTATTTTAAATATTTTAAACACTGTAGATTAATACTGAAGGCATCAAAACTATGACAGAATATATCTGGAATTATTTAATTGAAGTGTTGACTATCAGGACATGTTTTGCTCTACTTTGACACACGTTTCTTTTTCTGAGTCGATCACAAAGTAAAGATTTCTGTTTTCAGGTAAACTTTTGTCGTGCTTCGACTCATCACAAGACACAAGAATGTAACTTTTTATGATCCAGGTGTACAGGTACTTGAAATTGTGGGTTTGTAGATTTCAAATGTGTTAAAAATCACGCACACACACATACCAAACACACACAAAGTGTTAACACCTAGAAACATTCCCTGAATTATTGCACCTACAGAACAAAGTCGCCCCATACAAACATGTCAGCCGTCTAAAACGCCTTCAAGACAGGCAGACTGGTTCCTGGGGTAAAGTGAGGTACTGGTTCTGCTATAAAATGTTTTAATTACTTTTTGTTGCGACCTATACCAGACGGTGGGTTTAAGCACCTCTCGTTGGGACATGTTCCCTCAGGCTTGTGTAACTCTGTAGGTTGTTATAAAACTTATTTTCTGCTGCTCTTGTTGTTGTGGAATATTTTGAATCCACCACAATGCTAATTAACTTATTACAGACTCCAATAATAAACCTAAATTACCAAATCAAGTCTGCTTAATGAGGCCGGGACAAAGGACCACGTGTTTTCTGTGCGTTAAACTGGGCTATAAAATGTAAAGACACCAGCACACACTTTTTTTTCTTATATCGTTTTCAACTTTGGTTAAACAATACTTCAAACTATACAGCTCTTTGTCTTGACCATGATACCCTCCTAACTAACATTTAACAGTCTGGTTCTGCAGGCAGATGAATGCTCGTGCGTGTGGCTGCTGTGCCATTCATTAGGACTAATGGGCCCAGTGGATCAGCTCCAGCAGAGAATTAATGGACACAAGTGGGTTTTGATGTTTGACTATCTGAATTCTCTTTGTACACAAACATGACGGCAAGACAAAGAGGTTTCCTTCCTCCAGAATGACATGCTGTGTAACAATTTGAAGAAGGCTTTTGGTAGAAACCTCTTAAACTGTCACATTTCAGCACAAGTGGCCACAGTGAGACGTGCACTACACTACATGACAGTAAAAAAAGAGGCTCACTGCCCTGCGGGGTTGAACTTAGACACAGTGGTGTTTTGGTGCCCGGTGATCATTACTAAGACATTGAGCGGGTATGTTTAAAATGTGCAGTGTGGTAATTTAGAATTGTAGCATGCTAAATGTTAGAGCCATAGAGTAATTTGAGTCTATGTGCCTTTAATTGTCATGCGGCAGGTAATTGGTGCTGCTGATTGGAGCAACTGAGCATGTGCGGCTGCAATGTGTGCTTTTGATCAGAGCAGGACAAGGAGCAACATATTTTCTAACCGGAGCTTTTAAAAATATATATTTTTTTATAGGTTTGTCGCTTTTGAGGAAGTAGAAGTTAATAGCGACTATAGAAGGGATTTTTGTTTGTTGATATTTTTAATAAATTCTCAGTTTGTTTAATTTTTCACGGCATCCATTTCATTTTTGAGTAAACCTGTTTTAGAAAGCATGAGTCAGAAATATCACGTCCTGCAGAAGTGGACAAGAAGGTTTTTGCTAAAAGCTGCCACTTCACTAACGTTTGCTAACTGGCTGAAACACAACATTGAACTGGGCTGAAGTGATTATTATTGTTTTTTTGCAAATAATTATAAAGTTTGGAGCTATTTATAATAATTTGTTATTGATACATATGTTCCAGAAAACAAACAACATGGTGAGACAAGAAGAAAACACTAAATACAGCACACAAGACAAGAAATAAAAACTGATAAATACAACTCTCCTTGAGTCATCAAAGTTATTAAACATCATCTCACACACACACACAACACAAAATGTGTCTCCAGTGTATACTTCAGATTACCAAAGACTGCAGGGTTGCACAACATTATCAGCATAATATCAGTATCTGTTGATAAAGGCATTAAAAATGAATTTTGGGTATCAGCAGTTCTGAAAATGTCTATCGATATGAATCGCCAATAAGGTGACGCATTGATTATGCACACATGATGACAGCTTACACGAGCCAAGGACGAGCTTCAACATGTCGGATGTATGGAGGTACTTTGAAGTGTCGGAAACAGACAGCAAAGTATCCATTGAGGAGGAGATGAACAACATTCCTCTAACACAACAGACGATGAATGTGCATCCAAAGAACCGTCATTCTGACAGTCAAAAGTTTGGAAACACCTTCTCATTCAAGGGTTTTTATTTATTCTAATTATTTGAAACACTGTAGATTAAAACCAAAGGCATCAAAACTATGGAAGAACTTATATGGAATTATTTAATTAACAAAAAAGTGTTAAACAAACCGAAATATGTTTTATATTTTAGATTCTGTAAAGTAGCCCCCTTTTTCCTACATGACAGCTTTGCACACTCTTGGTATTCTCTCAGTCTGCTTCATGAAGTGGTCTCCTGGACTGGTTTCTGATTAACATGAGCCTTGTCAAGAGTTCATTTGTAGAATGACTTGCCTTCTTAATGTGTTTGAGGCCATCAGTTGTGTTGTTCAGAGGTAGGGTCAGCCCACAATGGATAGCCCTATTTGACTACTGTTGTAATCCCTATTGTGGCAAAACCAGATTATTTCATAGTTTTGATGTCTTCAGTATTAATCTACAATGTTGAAAACATTTAAAATGAAACCCATTGAATAAGAAGGTGTGTCCAAACTTTTGACATGAGTTTCTTAAAAGTAAGGATGAAAAAGCGTGACCAAAAACCTGTCAGCAGCCTCTACTTCAGTCATTTAACAAGAACAAACAACTAAGAAGTAAATCAGCAACCATAAATCTGAATGTCTGCATTGAAAAAGATTATATATATATATATATATATATATATATATATATATATATATATATATATATATTAATCATTCATGTTGGCATCAAGTGTTTATCATGTTTTATGCCTGTTTCTAAAACAGCTGGGCCGTCATAATAAGAGTAACAGGTGGATTCTGGTACAGGAGAGACTTGGTGTTCTTTATAATAAAAACAATGTGTGCATAACGTCATTTCAAAATGAGTTCTGATACTCTGCATCTCTACCAAAGACATTAGGATACCTGAACAAATATCTTTACAATCTGATAAACTCCAGAGTCAGCAAAGTGGTGGACAGAGCAGTTCACACCCTGTTCATCCATTCAGACACTAACATCGCTGCAGACATTACTTACATTTTTCAGAATCTTACCAGTGTAGTTGTAAGTATCACTGTTGGAACTAATTGTGCTCAAGAGCCACTTCTTATATAATCCTTAGCCTGGTATGTATATACAGCATATGATTGACAGGTCTGAGCTGCTTTTTCACATGTTATCTCTGCTACTGACATCTCCAGGATGCTGTTCCTGGATGTCTGCTACCAAACAGTGTGTGGCGTCTGAAGACAACGAAGGGGGCATTAAAAAACCTGTCACTGTGTGTGTGTGTGTGTGTGTGTGTGTGTGTGTGTGTGTGTGTGTGTGTGTGTGTGTGTGTGTGTGTGTGTGTGTGTGTGTGTGTGTGTGTGTGTTTCTCTTAAGTAGACGTGTATCTGGGGGTGTATTTGTGCATGTTTGAGTCTGTTCTGCACCGTACATGTGTGGGAGTGTTGGCTGCAAAACTGTGTGTGTGCTACCGTTTATGTTTGTGCATTTTTGAGCTTGTGTGTGTGTGTGTTTGTGTGTAAATAGGACATTAGTTCTAACAAAAGGTGTTATAAAATGTATGTGGCCGCACACATGCAGATTTGCCATGTGAGTCCCCACATTCTTATACACTATTTACATAATCCAGAGCAGTGTGAGTGTGTGAGCTCTAAACTACCTGTTTATATAATCCAGTATGAAATGTGTAATTAGAGCGGCCCAGCATAAATACCCTCGGACTTTCTGTTTACATTCTGTTCCATCAAAGCGTTGACGCCTCCAGCCTGCTCTGAGAACACATGTGGAGCTACTGTGCAGTTATTTTTTAAGAGTCACACCATTAATATTTACAAAACAATCCACAGTCAGCATAAGGCGAACAACTGTGGTGCTGAGAATGGCCGAGAGCCAACAGATGAGCAAACAACTGCAGATTACATTTGGGAAATTAGGTAAATAAAGCAAAAAATACCAGTCTGTTTCATCAAGATAAGGCCGATGTGCTGTAAGTAAAACAAGGCGGCAGAGTTGACTCGAAGCTTACAAACCGGGGAGGACCTTCGTTCTAGCAGGGCCACGCGGCACGCTTTATTTTCAGTGAAAGACGGAATTAAAAAACAGAAAAAAAGAGTAATTTCAGCCAGCTCTATTTTGTGCAGACCACTTGTCTTATTTGTCATGCCTTCTTCCCTCCCACGCACTAATGTCTGCACCCTCGAACAAAAAATATCACTGAAAAATAATGAAAGGTTCACGCGGCAATCCAGCCGCAATTTCAGAGCTTTTTAAGGCATTTTGTTACAAAAGAGTAAATGACACATTTTAAGGTTTAGAGACAAAATGGGAGCTATTGGACGGAGACGGTGTGAGATGGGGGAGAGCAGGAGAGGCTGGAGGGGGAGTGTGAATTTGAAATGCGAAAAAGAAAGACAAAAAGAGAAAGAGGGGGATAATAGAGATGAGAAATCTGAGGAGGAGGAGGAGGAATGTGTTGGCTCGGCTCCCAGCCTCAAGGATGACTCACAGCTATCTTTGTCCACCCCAGTAACGAGAAACGAACCCCGCCTCGTGGAGTGAAAGAGAGAAAAAAGCACCACCACCACCACCCCCCCTCCCCTCCTGCAGCCCCCTCCCCTCCTGTTTTGCTATGCCGTTACCGTGGCAACCAAGGCCTTGTCGTCAGGCCTGCTAGTAAGCCAATTCTACCACGCTGTGGACGCAGAGGAACAAAAAAAAGGTGCACAAGTTTCAGAGTGTTTTTTTTTAAAATATCTTAAGATTGAGAGGGTGTTGCTTTTTTTCACACTAACATATAATTCCTACAAGATACGGCGACAAAATGACCGCAGCACCACAGTTAAAGAACTGCTTCACCAGACGCCGAGCAGTAAATCATCATGAGAAACAAGACTCGTTTTACTCTGGAACACATGAAATTATACGTTCAAGAAGAGCGAGAGCATCTTTTATGTTTGTGTGCAGGTTTTTACAATTTATCATCAGCACTATTTTTGAAATGTGTCGCTCTGGATTTCACTACCGTGGGTGTTCCAAAGTTAAATCAGTGTGCAGAGTCTGTTTCATGGCTGCTTTACAACTCTGCCAAATTTAAAACACTTGAGATCGCACAGCTTCATAGTTTGACCTTTGCACTGACGGAGCAGCCTCCCCCGTTTTTCCTACTTTTGCAGGAAAAAAAAATCCATTCTCTTTCACTGAGGGTCAGCATTTAACTACCGCCCTCCCTGCACTCACATTATTTCTGATAAAGAGGACATCATTTTGGTTGCACTGGATCTGTTCAATAGTTAGTTCACCAATGTTAAAATAAAATATATAAGCTTCATTTCATTCAGTCACACGGATACATTAGATATTTATAGTTTGAGTGCTCGACAAAATTATCTGAGTTCTGCTGCCAGAATAAAATCAAGGTGAATGATATATTTGTTTGAATTAAAGTAAAATTAAACACATATTTCCAGTTAGATTGTCCCCATGAGTCTGGATAATTCAGTCAGTGGTTTTGTTATCACAAGAGGGATTTTTGTGAGCATCATCTGTGATTTGTTTTTGTGAATTCACCAATAAATAGTTCAGTGTGACAGAAAACTAAAAAGTTGATGTTATAACTCAGATTTCAGTTTTTTAAGAATAGCTGGTGGTTCTTTATATATTTGCTGCAGTTTCACTTAAAAGCAAAGTAGCTGTAAGCGATCTGGATCCTCTGCATGCTCACACTGGGAGCTGCCCTCTCCAGCTGCAGCCATGTGCTGTTTACCATCGGGCAGCTCCCCTGCAGCAGGAGGGGGTTCAGCATTTTGCACATGGGCACATCTGCTGAAGCTGTGGGTGAACAGGAGGGGGGGGGGGGGGTCCATCTCATTCACTTCACCCGTGAGGTTTTCCCTAAGCGTGTGTTTGAACCGGCCATTCTCTGTGAGGGGATGCTATAGTTACACACAATACATCGCCTCGATCATTTCCTGTTCTACTATTCAAAGGATTCCTTTGACATGCTCTACGAGAGTCCATTGATCCATATGGTATGTTACTACATAAACACACTGACACACACACACACCCCGTCTGGCAAGCATGTGTGAGCACGTGTGGGTGGGGTTTCCTGATGACTCACTGCTCCAACACAGAGGAGAGGGAAAAAAAAGAAAAAGGGGGTTCTCCCGAATTCCCCACAGACTGTCTGAAATGTTCCTTTCTCCAATTACAGCCGACTTTTCCTCTTTCCATCCTCAGAACATTTTTTTTTTACATTCACAAAGCTGCTTTATGAGGAGAACACTGGAGGGAAACGGTGACTAAGAGAAAGGTGAGTGAACAATCAACAAACGAAGGGGTCCAGAAATAGAACTACAGGAAAGCATGCTGGAATACAGCACAGTGCTGTGTTTATGCATCTTCTATCTGTACTGTATAGTACTGTATTTGATGCATGAAGCTACCGTCAGCATTTGCATGAAACCTAACCATTCATCTACTACCTGAAAGTTTTTAAAGAATAAAAAGTGTCATAACTCTGAGAAATCTGGCAACAAAAAAGCTCCATTCATTCCTTCAAATATTTATTTTAAAAGGTAAGACAGGATCGAACCAGAACAGGGTTCCCACTCTTTTCTAGAACATTTCAAGGACATTATCAGTGATGATCAAGCTGGTGTGACAGTCTAAATGTATTTCCTAATTTAGTTCCTAAATAGTCTAATATGTTCCTCTCAGTGGAAGTCTACATTGAAAGACATGTAGTCTATGGCTATCAATGAAATCATCTCTTACATGCTTAAAAATGATGGCAAATTGATTATAGAATAATGCAACCACAGATGTACAGCACTTTATTAGTGCAACCAATTAACAATGACGTCCAACTCTCATCTCAGCTTTCTCTTTTCTCAAAAAATATAAATTAGCTAAGTAAAAAACGAAAGAGCCTGCAAAGGAATCTGGAAGCTGCCTTACTGAAATAAATAATAATAATAATAATAATAATAATCAGATGATCAGTGCATTAATTGACCTAAATAGAACTGAATGACAAAAATGGCCACAAATGTTGAAAGGGGATGGTTTTTTTTAACCTTGTCAGATCGCATGCATACATGTTGGAATAATTTTCCAGGACAATCTGTGATTTTCCAAAACATTTTACTTTTTCTCCCATTTACCAGGTTTTTTTGCAGTACTGGAAAACTGGTCAACTGTTTTCCAGGTTTTCCAGGACACATGGGAACCCTTCAGAATCATGAGACTTTTAGTAGTCTGGTAAAGTGTTTGATTTTTTGTTCTGACTTTTGCACAAAAATAAACTGATAGAAAGCTGATCATCACATGTAGAGACAGATCAAGAATATATCCACAGTCTAAATTGCTGACTCATTTCCAGTGATTCGAATAAACACAATGTAGTTTAACCTGCAGGAAAAAGACACTGCGGAAACCTCGCAGATACACTGTTGAACTTTGACAAAATGAGAATAAACAATTGTTAGAAGTCAGAGCGGAGCACTTGGAGGCACAGAGATGTGAGCAGCAGCACACACCGCAAAACTCTGAAACAAAGAAATTCAGGCCTGCTCGTTCAAGTCAACCCTTCTCTTCCACGACTGTTGTGCAACTCTCTAGAAAATATGCAGCAAAATAAATATAACAGGCTGGCACATGACTGTTTCCTGTGTCTCCTCGGGGATGCAGAACACAACAACAGGGATTGTGTGTTTATGTGCGTGTGATAAATCACCAGAAATGGACGACAACGCAGCCTTTGCCAGAGGACACTCATATGCATCCACATGTGGCAGATGGGAACAGAGTCCCAGTGTGCTGTGTTTTAAAGCAGAGCAAATGTCGACCGTGTCTCATCAGACTTCTGATGAGGCGACCACAGAGGGAGGGGGGGGCGGAAGAAGCCCGGCAGTGTTCTCTCATGTCAAACTCTGGTTTTGTTTAAGCTGTCGACAAAACAAACTCTGTAGGCTGAAAAAAATGATATGTACTCTTTGTGTCCCATTCATAGCAGCAACGATTTGCATCTGTTCATACAGTTCCTCAAACAGAGTGTCACTCAATACATGGGGAAAAGAGAAAGGTGTCCCGCCCGTTGATAATGCCTGTTTGAAAAAGAGAACGTGTGTGTCCACAGACACCACAAGGCAAATGAAACAGGCCTTGTTCCTCCCTGAGTGATTAGCTGATGATTCATCCAGCAGTGACTCACACGCTGGTTGCCTGGCTGTCTTTGTGTTAGTTTATCAGCTATTTTTCACTAGTTCTGGATCAGATTATGTGCCATGATAAAGAGCAGTGCAAGGAATGCGAGTTTGCCACTTTCGCCTTTCAAAAGACATAACTGTGGGTTCAAAGACGAGGAATGCTGGGGTTAAATAGGGTGAGAATAAATATTGTCCGCTTTGATTTGAATCAGACCTGACAAGCAGCGATGTGTGCATTTAAAAAAGGACGGCTAATATAAACTATCTCTAATTATCTTTGTGCAACCTTGCAGAGCCGGCAGGCACTCAAATATTTAGCTAACAGGTTCAGCAGCAACGCTACATCAGCAGCCCTCTGCATGTCTGTGGTGCTGCTCATTAATATTCTTAATTATTGTGTATAGGAGCAACTTTAATGACTGAATTTCCCCCCAGGATAAATAAAGTATTTCTGATTCTGATAACTTCCTACATTGGTAATTCCTATCATTCTGATTTGATCGGTGTCTCAAAGTGCATCCTAGAGTTTAAGTCTTGTTTGTGTTAACAAGGAACCACCCGTCTGTATCACCACCCGCACTTCTGCTCTACGTTGTAACAACAGATTGTGTCCCAGCCTCCCCTCAAGTGGGGCACAGCTCTTCTTCCAGCTGCACTCAGTTACAATGAAAACTCCACGGGTAGAAGAGCGACTGCTGCTATTGTTAGTTTAAAAGCTAAACAAGAGGGCAGAGTTTATGAGACTGTGAGGAGTTTTTGGTCAGCATTCTTCAGCTTTTGCTATCGTACGAGGGAAAAAAAAAAAGAGAGAATTGAAGCTTGGATCATAACCAAGTCGTGGTTGTGGGACGAGCCTGACGATAGGCTGCTCTCACGCAAAAACCTAAATGGGCTGGCATCAAATATAGACTCAGGAAATATAAGGGAGCTCGCAGGCGTGTACATGACGGAGGAAAGTGGAAGTAAACTTTATTCTTAAAACACACATCCAGAGCCAAGACACATCACGACAATCTATGGGGTGTCAGGTGAGCTGTTAAAACCTGGAAATAATGCCATGTTGACTTTCCTGTGATTGTCTCAGCTCTGGCACTGTGTACTGTTCTCAGTGGGAAACTCCACCCATCAGGCGACAAGTTGGAAAAAAGAATGCAGACTAGTTTCCCCATACTTGTTGGGCATAAAAGGAGTCTGCAGTTTATTTTAAAAAAAAGTGAATTATTCTTCAGTATCTAAAACAGTAAAGCAGCAGACGACTGCCCCACTCATTAATCAAGGCTTTACATTGACCCAATTAGCATCTGTTATTAAAACAAGTTCAACAAAAGACATCAGTGCTAATAAACAAGGAGCCACATCAAGGCTGTAGTCTTCACTTCAAGTCCAAATCACATTTCCTCAGTCCTAATAAACAAGAGCGATAGTTAATGCAGAACATCTGAGACATGCCTGGTTGAGTCACAGTGGAAAGAGTTTCCATACAAACCCGCTGCCCTGTTTAGATTATACAGCACAACTGTTCCAGACATGCACTCAATGCATTCGTACACTCTGTACATTTATTTCAGAGTAAACTAACTTTTGCAGATCTGGAAACTTAACAAAGGTTATATAACGGACCAGATGGAACTGGGATGATTACGGTTACACTGCACCCACCTTCCCCACTTCCCAATGGAAAGGTCCTTGGGCAAAAAGGGCGGGCAAGAAAGAGGAAGGAGGACAGAGACGGAGAGAGAGAGAGAGAGAGAGAGAGAGAGAGAGAGAGAGAGAGAGAGAGAGAGAGAGAGAGAGAGTGTGTGTGAGGGAGAGACTTTGTGGAGTCCCACCATCTTACAGTAATTTACCCTGGCCATGTGCAAGTGAGTCATCGAGGGCTTGGCGGGCTCTGAGAGCTCTATGGAAACTAATTCTACAAACTCCACTCCACACACACACACACACACTCACACTCACATACACACTGAAATAGCCTCCACTCGGTACCAGGTTCTGGTTCGTCTAAGTCCAAGACCGACTCTCTCATTACTTGCACACCAATAAACCCAGCAGAGACGGCTCCATGCAGCAGCAGCAGCGCAGCACTTTTACAGCCCTGCCACATCTGTTTCCCATCGCTGAAGATCCGTTAGCGGGCAAAGAGAACAAATTGTGTCCAGAGCTGAGGAACACACTCTCACTGGACCTTACAGCACATACTGGCATTATCTAGAAGATTATCTATTTTAAGGGGGTAATGTTATGTAAAATCTAGTGCTTATGTGATTAGACAATCACAGTTTGATCATAAAATGTGTGCCCTCAAGCTACAGTATCTCAACATGAGGTATGAAGCTGTATTAAGAATAAAACAGTAGAGTCACAGGGATGGTTGGTATATCCACACACACACATTTTCAGCCTTTTTTGATTTTCAAACAAAAAAGCCAAACCCACTAAAGCCACCAGTTTTGGGCGTATGAGGTTTTGTTGCATTTTTCTTTTTGAGGGTCTCCTAGAGGGAAAAAGGTTGACATTGTGTTCTTGGGTGAAGACTTCCATTGCGTTCAAGAACGTGCTGTTTCTGTGCAGATGTGTAGCTCTCTTTTGTATCATCTGTAATCACCTCCCTGTACGATAGTTGAGGTCAGCCTTAGAAAACGTTGATAGTTGTGAAGTACAGACAGATCTTTTACCTGCAACAAATTTGTGGAGACTCACGCCACCCCTTACCCTGGTCACTTGTTGTCCTGAATTTAAGTTTTTCAATCAAACCAGGAAGAAAGTGAAGTGTGTGGTTTTATTCAAATGCAAATAAAGTGGTCCTTTGATTCTTTGAGTGCCTGCTACTGGATATAATACCGTAACAGGGCTCGGACTTGGCCTAATGGTTGAGTTGCGTGTCCGTTTAGGGGGCGGTCCGGGTTCGGATCCAGCCTGTCTCCTTCCCTGCATGTCATTTCCCTACTCTCTCCCAGTTTCCCCACACTATCCACTGTCCTCTCCCTCTGTCGATACAGGTGTAAAAGCCCCCCCAAAAAACAACAAAAAAAACTTACACCAAAGAAGGTATTAAACAGCATCACAAAATTGCACAGTAAGTCTCTTTGGGTCTTTATTAATCTAAAGATTCAACATTGGGTCTTGGGAGTATGTGATGGGCCTTTTTTTTTGTCTATTCTACAACAAATTAAAAGTGATAACCCTTTCTTTTCCATCAAACTAAGCCCACACCTTTACCTCCTTTTTTCTTTTTTCTTTTTTTTTTTTTTTTACATTTGTTAAGTCTAAATGTTAAAAGCAGAGGTATGAAAGAGTTTTAGAATGTATCCAGTACTTTGCCTAAGCCGGCCGCTTATGGAAAAAATAGACAAATATAAAACAAACAAAAAAAAAAGTAATACTTTTTAGGAGCAAAACATGTTTTGTAGGACTGAGATGTTATCTTTTATATTACTATAAATTTTAGTTTATGTAATTTGTCCTATATTGCACAAACACACAAGTATATAACTGGTTACCCTCCAAATTGTCCATCTTATGGGGGAAATTTAGAGCCAATGTTGCTGTAAAATTTCAGAGCACTGTAAAAAAAAAAAAGGAGCCATGTTAAAAAATAAAAACAGGCCCTAAATGTATTCCTTTTCCGTTTCTTTTTAGAGATAATTAGGTAGAAAGAAGGTATTTCATTAAAATGTTAAGTGTGAGAAAGGACTCTCCCTCTCTTGTTCTTCAACAAGTTATTCAATAGCATAGAAAGAGTGATCCAATTTACGTCAATGCTGGATGACACCCAAAAATCAGGACCTCTTCTCGGAGCTCTTATCTGGCCTGGCATGACTCAATGTGACAGACAATTGTCTGCTGTCACATAATACAAGCTGAGCTCATGGTAGGGGAACACAGGGTTTTCCCCCCGAGGCAGCCAAGAACAGAAGAGAAGTGATCAAACAGCATGAGAAAAGACGTACAGCAGCTCCGTGAAATGTGCTGCTTCTGGTGGATGGTGGTTTGCAGCCTGTTTGTGGCCTCGGGGGGCGGGACTCGTGGTGCTGAACTCTAATTTTATCCACAAAATAGTTAATGTTCTGGAGGACCGTTTGTGGAGTGTGTTTAATATTGTCTGATTTAGCTCCACGTTAAAGCTCGACAGGCAGGACATGACGATGAGACAGACGCTCTATAGAAACAAACTGGAACACTTTCAATCAATGAAGCCATTCCTTGTTTGATTTATTATGACTTCTAATAATAATAAGAATAATAACTGATAAGACAAGTCAAACTGTGTGCCATATGACTGGTCAATAAGCACAATGAGTGTTGGAGTTCTGGGATAAATCCTGCTGAGTTCAGTCCTAATGGTTGCTGGCATATTGCTGATGCAGTCAATAATCAATGAAGTGTTCAGACTTCCAAAGAAAAACCTGTCAAAGTGGATTTTCTCAACATTTAAACAATGCTCGAGCAAGAACATAAAACCCGGCAAGATTAATTTTTCATCTCAATAATTATGCTGACCTTATAAGAGCACGCTACGGTTATTAATTTTTGAATAAGTCTGCATAATCAGTCTTTGAGAAGTTGGAAGGAAGATATGAACGCTATAATACGTTTGAGTTATTCTGTTATTTAAGTAGAACTATTTCATTTTTTATTTGAACACTTGAACATGACTGAAACATTGAAACACTCTCTGCTCCTAAAAAGGGAAACCTTTGAGATGGTGTGGGTTTTAGACTGTTGTTCATGCAGAACAGGCAGTGCAAAAACACCATGTGGGATTTTAGAAACCTGTCCTGTGTGTGTTTGCTCATATTATCCTCAACCTGACAATTCATTTTAAAATATTTTGTCCAGATGTATTCATGCTGGTGAGTAAATTCTGGTGAATTTCTCTTTCCTGGAATTTCTCAGAAAATGTAAGTTGCATCTTTGAATAAAAAAGGGCGTTTTGAATTTACATTTGAAAGTCATATGAATGATTCAGTCTAAGTAGGAAACGGTTTCAGATTTTTTTTTAAAAGGGTGATCCACTTTGATGTTTTGTGCATCAAATTGATTTCTTTATTTGAGTCTCTTAAGGACACAGAGAGCTTTCCATGCCATCAGAGGTACTTTCCCAGTGACTCAAGAAAAAAAGCGCAGTGTAGTAACTCACAGTTGCCACAACATCGTCCTGACTGCAGAAAGCTTCCCTCTAAAAGAGAAAAGCCAGCCGATGCATTTGAGAGGCTCGTCTGCATGTTCAGGAGAGGAGTGCAGGCTTGCTCTTGTCCATTTTAGGAGAAGATTTTGGACACAAATATTTAATCTCAACAAACTGGATGTGAGCCCTTTGAATGAGTCCTCCTGTAATCCATAACAAGGCCCAGTAATAACACAGCTGTAATGTGATACCCAAACTGTTAATGCGTAATGAGTTACGCAGCTGAAGTTTCCCTGTGGTCAAATATAGAAAGTTAGTCACTGAAACTCAAGTTATGACTAATGATAGACCCACTTCATGAAAGTCACTCTATCGTTCTCTCCACTTTCACTTCCCTTTTTACTCACAGGGGACAGGTTGGCTCAATATTAGAGTGTTTGTTTACAACACTATGAGTTGCTTAGCATGAAAGGTTTGTTTCTTTTGTAAACTTAATGTCATTGGCTCCAAGTGAATTAAGAAATATGTTTTGTGGAGAGGAAAAAAATCCAGCTTTAACCGGACAGCTTTGGGACGATCTAGGAGCACAAATATCAAATATCCATCAATCTCCAAAAACAGAGAGTTCATGTTTAGTATGCTCTTAACAGGGGTTCCCAAAGTGTGGGTCGGGACCCCGTGGGAGGTCGCAAGACACAAATGGGGGGTCGGGAGAGGTCTTCCAGAATGTTTTTGTTTTTTAAATGTATCTAAAATTAGTACATTTTACCCATTATAGTAAAAAATATCCACAAAAATAGTAGCTACACTTGAAATAAAACATTGAAAATAGAAAATGTAATGTGTTTTCTGCCTTTCTTTTTGCCAGATGACTCCTAAGTTTAAGGTTAATGGACAGTGAATTATCAAAAGCATCAGTAGCAGTAGGTCAATTCATGACGGCACAGGAAACACAGCAGCATGCTCATATAGGTAGGCAAATTTTCTGCAGACCAGCTAAATGAAGCCACATTAAATCACTTTGAGGGACAGTTGGGGTGGCGAGTCTTTGGCATCTATATTTTGGGGGTCACAGGCTGAAAAGTATGGGAACCACTGCTCCATGTCTACCAAAAGCTAATATTCTAGAGAAAGGAGATATGAGTTTGCTTTATGATAAGTGCACTTCCTGCTGTTTTATCTGATAGTTATATGAATGCCAAAAGCTGCTTTCAGGTTGCATACAATACCCTGAACACAGTTTAAGAGCATGTACAGAGCAGTGTTATTTCTCAGTGGTGAAAATGTTCTGGTCTGCTGTATCTGGACATGTTCTGCCTCGCTCCGTCAACCTCAGCATTTCTTTAATCCACTTTTTGACTGCAGTACAAAGTCTGAGAGCTTCGTCTACCTGCCGCCACACCCTGAACCACACTGAGCCAACAGGCGGGGCAAGGCTGGGCGAGGTCAGCCGAGGCAAATCCCTGCTTTTATACACACAGAGTAGAATTTATTCATGAATAGGGCTTGGCTGTTTACTTTACAACCAGTGTAGTTGAGCCTCATCCTTATCAGACAGTAAACCAATAAACCCAACAGGAGAGATCAAAGTTTTGGACTTTATATCAAAGTTTAGGACTTTATAGTGCAGGTGTGCTTTCGGTTTTAGACACCATGTGCAGCCAGTGTTATCAATGACAATAATGTAATAAACTATTAATACCTGAGGCTTCAACTCTTTAACTTTCATTTCTAATGAACCTCTGATTATTAGGACCATACAGTGCTTTTAAATCTGTCTGACAGCTTGAGTCAGGCATCTTCCCAGATACATAAAGAAAGCCCAGAGAAGTTAAATATCTACATTTTGATATATTAATTATCAAATCGTTGTAGATTCATATTTTGTGAATGATAATCAAATGTTGTGTGACTAATATTTTTCCCACAGGAGTTTTTGTCACATAATGAGGACAAACTTGAATACTGCATGTGTAGCATTGTATTTCTCAACACAAAAAAACCCCTCTGCTCATCTGCCTGGGTGGAGCGGTACAAAAGGATTCAGAAAACGAGTCCTGCCAGTGACACTGATGAGCCAGTCTCCCACACAGGCTCAAGTTACACAGCCAGCGGCACAGCTGGAGGTTAGACTGGGCACGAGACACCAGACAGACGCACTATTTCAGTATTAAAGGAAGGATGACTAAACAAGGCCCTGACAGACCCGTGAACGCTGTGCTGTAGCTCCTGTTGTAGCTCAGGGGCTCATATCTACAGTTTTCGACCTTTGTTTTCTTTTCCTTTCTCAACTTGTGCTTCTGGCTCCAAGCTTTAGGTTTAGACTTGATTTTACAGCACCTCAATCCACCCACACCTGCTTTTGTCTACAGTTTTGAATTATTTACAAGTCAAATAGTGCTGCAAGGAGAATGGTTGGCATTCTGGCCCGGCAGCTTGAGGTTGTGCCTCTAGGGGGGAGAGCATGTGTTCGTTGTAAGAGTTATGCATATAAAGCCATGTGTGTGTGGAGACACAGTGTCATGCCTTTGGGCTGAACAGGTGTGTCCAGGCAACTGAACTGCAGAGACGACTCCACCTGCTGCTGTGTGTTCAGTCAAACATGAGGGGGATAACCAAGGACATCAACAATAAAAGAAGTCAACATATGAGATGGAGCTGTCCAATGTTTGCTGCCCCTTCGTCTGCTGCTATCGCCACCTGAAGCTCAGCTCGGCGGCCTGTCAGTGTGTATTAATAAACCTGACTTCCCGTTACAGCGAGCACTCAGTCAGCCTCATTCCAGAGGCAGTGAAAAAAAAACCTCTGAGTCACCACCCCGTCACACGGTCGAGCCAAGACTCCCAGAGCGCTATGGCAACCAAACAGCAAACAGGCTGCACAAAGTATGGCAGATAAAGCCGGCGCGGGCTGGATTGAGGAATTCATTCCCACCACACGTGCGTCAAAAGATCTGCTTCCCTTTGAAAACAATACTGCTGCCGGAGCGGTTGTTCATTTTCTTGCCAAGTGACTGTAGGTTACAAGAAGCACTCTGTACAATAATAATCTCCACTCTTTGTTGCTCACGGTCTTTTATCCCAGGTTTGGGCAGAGTCACCTGGACACCACAAAGAAGCTTAGCACTCATATATACGCCCGCAGAGCACAACAGAAGCTGCATCAACCTGAAAAGTTTGTACATTTTTGTCTTCATCTTTCTGCTCACACCTCTGAGCCACACCTGCAGAGTACATGCTTCACAGTTCATGCTTCATACCGACAGAGTGAAAGGAACACAGTGGCGCTAATTGTATAAAAGCATCCCCTGCTGTGTGTGTTCATACAGACTGCTGTTACAACACGAAACGTATGCTTGAAATGTAGCTTGTGTTTTTTAGTATTCTGATACTCCGCTATCAACCCCAAAATAAGTCTTTGTGATAAAAACACTCACTAAAGGATATGGCGTAAAATTAACACCCGCCAAGCGCCCAATGGTCAGTAAAAAAATTGTTTGGCGTGTAAAACAAAAACACACACCCGCCAGTGGTCGATGGAAAATTTTGCATTGCATGTGAGGTTTTGTTTTCATACTTTCGCCCATTTCTGCCGACTGTCAGGCTATATTGACCTTCGCGGCGCGCTGTACTTGTGTTGTGATTTGGTACGTCGGGTGTGACGCCAGCTACTGGAGTTCTATTCATTCCCTTTGCTTGAAGAAGCATGGCGGGAAGAGCGTTTCGGGCAAGATGTGGCGACACATTCCCGCTGTGAAGCCACCACAAACAAAAAGGATAAACAAAGAGGCAGGGGATGATCAAGAAGAGGAACAGACAGCTAAACGGAGTAATGTCACTATACGACGTTTCAAAGAAAACTGGAAACTTGACGAATTAATTTGAATATTTCTAATACATGATGATGCAGCAGTCACCTTGAAATGATGTATAACCTAATAAAATAGCAATAATCTAATTTTATCTGTATATAACCGTATTATTTAAGTGGTGCTCAAGTTGGATTTTCATAATAAAAATGTATTCCTATTATTTTAAATCAAATATTGGTGATTTTTTTATTTGGCCGGTGAAAAATATTTTTGGCCGGTACATTTTTGGAGGTCACTAGCCACTGGCAGATGAGGTAACAAGTACATGTTACGCCCTGCTTAAGGAGCACATGCAGTCTGACATATTTATGAATGTAGTGTGTATTAAGCAACTTCATTTTGTCCCACCCTGTCCTGCGGTGCAATTTGACAAAACACTAACACATTCCTCACGTGCCGTACAACAGCGTGAGGCTACACCACAGACTTTCACTTGCAACAAGCTCACTCAGAGTGCTAACAATACACCTTGTACAGAGCTGCAATGTACTCATCTGAAGAGATTTTAATCGATCTACTATCAAACATCATAATCTGCTGTTCAAGAACAATCCAAAGCCCCAGATATGAATTACACAACAGCTACACTCAAACTCCTGTGAGTCACATCTCCTGTGCAATGCTCCCTTGATTGTGTAAAGGTGCATTTCGACCAAGAGTACCGAGGTCTTTTAGCCCCAAGAACTACTTTACCCTGAACTATAAGGTTCTATGCAGCCCATTGTTGTCTGCGTTTCGACCGCTGGCTGAAGACCCGGGTAGATTGTGCAAATCAGGCCGGTGATGTATGGAGGGAAAAAAAAAGTAAATGCACTACACCACCAGACCAGTAGAGGGCAGTAAAACAAAGGCGAATACCATTCATCACAGATGACACCATAGAAGCAGACGGACAGGCAGGTATCATTATGAGCAACACAACAGTTAGCCTGTTAGCATGGAGGAGGCTCAGCTCGCTCTGTTTTAGATGGTGCTATATTTCATCACAGATGGATTCACTGAATCAACACGTGAGAGGAGATAAGCGCGAGTAGCAAAGACGTTTCAACATGGCTTTAAAATCCTTTTTAACTCAAAAAGCCGTGGCAGAGATCGGCCGGTGTTTTGGTTTAAACAGCAACCCTGTTAACTGCCGACTTTCAGCCGGATGCATCGCTCACGAACGTCTTTGGATGATCATTAAATACATTAAATATGCATTCCCAGGAACTCCCTCTGTGTTACAACAGCTGTGTACACTCCAAAAAACACTGTTATGTTCAGCTGAATGTCTCCAGATTACAGGGTCACTTTTAAAACCGTAACACCGGGAGAGATGTATTTGCGGTGGGTTTAGAGAAGACTACTGTTACAAGCTGCTAAATCAAGAGAATCACAGATTCTTCTTTTGAAAAGTACACACACATACAAAAAAGATAGAACAAATAAAAACTAATGAAAGAAAGAGAAATCAAGTGAATCACAGATGTGTGTGATGTTATCATGGATGGCTGGCGGAATAAAATGACTGCGGTTAATCTACCATCAGACACGTTCAGCATTGCAGGCCCCGCCCACCCGAAAGCCCCGGGACCTTTAAAAGTACTACCCCCCTAGCAGGGGCTTTTTAGGGGGGAGCTTATCTACCCATGAACTAAATTTAAACCCTGGGTCCACCGGTCGAAACACACGTAGTTCCTGGGTAAAGTCCCTAGTTCCGGGGTGAAGTCCCTAGTTCTTGGGTAAAGTTCCTCTGGCCTAAAAACGCCTTAAGTGATTTACAACTGACTTTATATTAGTTTTAAAGATGTAACTGAAACAAAGCTGTAACTCACTCATATGTGGGACAACAAAGTGATGTTCTCATGTTTTTAGAGAGGATATTTCAAACACTACTCCATGTGTTTTATGACCCATGATCTGCCAGCCTGAGCATCACTTCAGCGTCTGTTCTGAGAGCTACACTGATAAATGCAGAAGCATTGCAAACCAGTTTGATCAGTAACTGATCATTGAGTATGTTTTTTTTACATTAAAAAAAACTTGATATTCTACCTTTACAGGATCTTAAAATATGTTCTGGTTTCCTCAGCCAGCTGTGACAGATAACTGAGTATCTTTGGGTTGTTGACAAAATAAGACCCAGGATGATGTAACCTTGGTCTATGGGGGACACCGTCTTACATTTTATAAACCACTATCTCATTGCAGAGGAAATTCTAGATTAAGTCACAGTATAGTATTTCTTATCAAAATAGCAATAAACTTCAAATTATATTTCAAGCGTCTGTTCACAGGGCTAATTTAAGTTCCCACAGAGTTGTGTCAAACACTGTAATGTAGGACATTCTGTCATGAGGGCAGTAATTCTTCCTGCACAGAGCAAGCTGTGTGTTTAAGGTGGAGCCTGTTTGGCTGGAGGTGTGGAGGTGTGTCAATTTCCAACACCCCTGAGGGCTTAAAGTGACATAACTGTGCTTCTAACTGACAAGTCACAAACTTAACAACCAGGAATGTTTTGACAGTGCTAATGTCAGGTATGGCTTCATACTTTGCATTGCAATCCTGGTAGAAAATTAGGGTGTTGCACCATGTATAGAACAACAGCAGGTGTGAACTTGAGGCCTCGCGGCACAAAATGTTACATTACAGAACCCCGGTCTTCATGTTCAGTTGATCTGGATGCAGCGCTGCCTCGATGGTCAAGTGATGTTTTGGATCTGGGAGCTGATAAAGAAATCGAAACTCAAAGAAAACTCCTACATGGGCTGATGTGCCGCCACAAGTACGGGGACATACAATAAAATGCAATCATAAGTTCTGTTATCTTGATCTAACCTCTGAGACTCGAGCTCAAGTATCCGGGTCATCATTTAGTACTGTGCCACAGGACAAACACTATCAACTCATGATCTTAAAAGTGACACTTTCTAACAGCTCAGGATTTTTTTCCCTCCATGTTAAAATGATCTCACATGCTGAAATGCCGGGAATTCCCACCACAAAGAAACCACACAATAGAGCTGTAATGTCATCCATACTGCACACGAGTGAAAGATTTATAGACGGCTCCTCGGGGTCTGGCTGACTTTATCAAACAACTGAATGAAAGTCTGTTTTAAAGCAGAGCATCCCAACTAACTACTTGTGTTATTTCATATCAAAAATACATCTTCATAAAGTAAAAAAGACAACATGCACTGTTTATGAAGTCATATTCACTATGCCACAAACTTAAGCCCCTCCCTTTCAGTCTCCACCTCCCATGCTCCTCCTACCTGGCTTTGAGCTCCATGTGCTCCTCCCTGATCTTGCTCAGCTCCAGCTGCAGGCGTGCCCTCTCCTTGGCTACCTGGTCCAGGGTCTTGCGGGCGTCGGCTAGCTCTGCCTCATAGGCCCTCTTGATGCCCGACAGATCGCGGGTAGAGACGGACTCGGACTCTGTGATGCGCAGACGTAGTCCAGCATTCTCGGACTCCAGAGTGCGCACCTTGTCGATGTAGGCAGCCAGACGGTCGTTGAGGTTGATCAGGTCCTCCTTCTCCTGCAGCCTGGTAATGCGGGCTGGGGAGACGCCAGAGGTGCGGCTGCGTTTCTGGCTTGGGGTATCCATGGTAATGATGGCTCAGCAAGAAGTGTAGCAGGGGTGAGTCACTGTCTGTGGGGGAGACGGGGGAGGGTAAAAGTATTAATGAAACCTATAGTATCTGAGCTGCTCTCTTTAGAGACACAGTGGCTGAATCACAGGTTAGACTTTAACGGAGTTTACACTGAAGAAATGTTCCAGTCTGGCATAATCCTGCTCCTTGTCTGGGCAGCCCGCCTTCAGTGCTGGATCTGATCACTGTGCTCTTGGGTAATATATTTCAGAACCCTTTTTTCCAAAGCACATCAATAAAACTTTGAAATATTATAACCACCCTGTGCTGTACTGAGAACTTGTTCACATGGTTTTGTTTCTCTCCTTTCTTTGTCCTTCTTGTTTTATAGGGCCTCAGATTTTTTGGAAAGAAAACCCTGCTCTCTGTCAGAAGGTGTTATAGTTTTCCTGCCCCTTTCCTGCTTTAAGGTCTCCTGAAAAGGTCCCTTCTTCACAGAGGCGTTATCACTGTAACACACTGTCGCAACGTTCGCCTCACTGTTTTCTCCTCCGGCTCCATTCAATTATTGTAGGAGCAGTTCATCCAATTTACGCAGTTCACTGTTAAGCAAACATATTTCCCAGAAACACAAACTCCCACCTTCTGCTCACACACAAGGCAATTAAGCACTTTTTGCCAAGGACACCGACATAAATACAAACATTTCCCTCCCTTTCTGCACTCCAGAGAGTTCTTGATTAAAATGGAGACAAACCACTTTAAAACGCTTCTCCTTGTTTCGTCTGGATGTTGTGCAATAAAAATCTTGCCTACAACTGCCTGAACCAGTGCTGATCATACAGATATACCAAAGTGTTGACTCATAATATGACCACCTCCTGCAGGGTGTCCTGATGTGGACTCACATCCACTTTGTTCCTGTTTGGATTTGTGGTAGAGGAGATGTAAATAAGAGCACACTCTGTGAAAAGGTTTTTGTGTCTGATTCAGCTTTTTTTGTTTTACAATACAATGACATTCAAGTCAAGTCAAGTCAAATTTATTTGACTTGCAGTAAAAAAAAAAAAGGATAATGAACCCTTTTGAAATCGTTTATGGTTTATGCTTCCAACAAAGAAAATGTAAACAGAATTTAAAACCTGAACAAAAAATGTGCAACAAGACTGCTTTCTTTCCATATCAGAAAGACAAATGCCGCAATTATGAAAACGGATTGATGAATGAATAACTTATCATTGGTAACTGCAGCTGTGTCTAAACAGGTGTGACTTAAGTTACTCCACTTACAACCTAACAGCCCCTTTTCCACTGAATGGCGGGAAAGCCTCCTCCAGTTAGGTTCAGCGGTGGGCGGATGCACCAAACTTTGCCATCCATCCATCCCCTCACCGCCCATTACCAAAAGTGCATGCAGGGACAAGCACGCCCATGTGGGTGGGATAGCGCACGCACACATACATACACACGATGGCGTGCACACGCCCACAGGAGCACAACCCATACCCTCACAAGTACTCTCTTGGCTAACTTTTGAATAAATGAAGCATCCATTTGAGCGCCTAAAATGTGGTGAACATGAACAGGTGCCGTCTGCTTACCGGCTCTTCAACAATAGAACAACGAGCTCCAACTTCAAAAAGTTACAAAGTTATTCCAAACCACTCCCAGACAAACTGAAAATGAAAACAACTCCGAGCCGACTGAACAGGTTAAACAAGCAACGAACAGTGTCACTGTCTGGCAGAGTTACCAACATAAAAAGTCTCACAGGGAGACAGAAAAACTCTCTGAACCTTACCTCAGCTGTGTGAGAACTCTCCACTGCAGCCTGCTGAAGGGACTAAAAATGAGTGTACAGGACCTTTCTAGAAGTTTATCTGTTGCTGTGAGTGTGTGTGAGCTGCTGTGAGTGTGTGTGCCGTACCCCAGAGGAGCGTAGAGAAGAGGATCCGTTGAATAATGCAGCCTTGCTCTCTGCTAGTGGGTGTGTGCGCCTTTGGCTCGTGCCCTGAACTGCTCTCCTTGCTGTCGCTCACTGCACATGTACCTACTGCTGAAGAGGGAGAAAGGGGGCGGGAGCAGCAGAGAGGGATGGGTGGGGCTGCTGGGAGGAGTCATGGTAGCCTGACTCAGTGTGTGTGTGTGGACACTGCATGGACACACACAGAGCAGCTGCTGAGCTATCTCTCCCTGCACTGGCCCTATCTCTTCCTTTCTCATTTCACTCAGACAGAGCCCGAGCACACAGACTGACCTCAGCGGCTGGTGCAAGCGCTCTGTCAATAAAACGCAGTGACACTGATGATACTGAACAGCTCCCAGGTGGGTGAGAGTGTGCGAATGTGCGGCTCTCACCCTGCTCCTCCCCGCTGCTATGAAGAATACATTCTTAGCCTGCTTTTCTGGAAAGAAACAGCAGTGACAGCCGACTCCAAAGCGAACACCTAGAGGCTAAAGTTTTGCTTCCATCTGTGAAGTGAAAAGAAAGTCCCCCTTTGATCTTAGCACACACAACAACAGAAGCTAAGGAAAAAAGTCCAAAGTGCAGAGAAATCATTTATCACCTGAGATCAAGGTTCAGGTGCCTTCCATGACAGAAAAATAATCTGTCAGGTCAGGTGGCCCTTCCACTGAATCCAACAACGAAAAAGTCCACAAATCCTCTGCGTTATATCCCCAGTGAGTGACAGAATCATCCCCACGAGTCATCTTGACAGTCTGAAGGTCTGACAATCAACGCAAACCTGATTCTGTTCTTATATTTGTCTCCTCTGGGTGGAGTTAATGGCATCACAGGTCCAATCAAGTTCTGATGCATGGGGAAAAAGGCTGTGTTCGGTGTGTGTGTGTGTGTGTGTACGTAACTCCTCACCATGGAAATGGTGGTTAGTCCAGTTGTGTATGTGTGTGTGTGTGTGTGTATGCCTGCGTGGTTAAACAAGGGGCAAGACAGCATCTCTCTTTTTGGGCATGGGGCAGGCTCGGGGAGTATCCTGGCTTCACTTTGGCCTTCCAGTGGAAAGGCTCCGTCAGTGTCTGAGGCTGCCTCTCTCTGAGTCACACATCCCCTTAACAAACAACTCTCTAAAGTCTCCACCTCCTCTCTACCTCTCTTTCTCTCTTTTTACTTTTCCATCTCAAGTCTTTCATCGCTTCTGTTTCCATGAACGTCACACAAAGAGTGCCTGTCTGGCAGACAAACGATTTTTCTTCAACAAGCTCTTTTTATACCAACACTTTTCTTTCCTTTACATGTCTGTGAGCACAAACAATAATTAAAGTCACAATGTTAACGCTTTCACAGGCAGGGGGCTGATCGACACTTAAATCTGGATTTAAAGACAAAAATGGAGACATAACTTGCACCCTGATCTCTCACTGCCTGCTTCAGATTTATTATACCTGTGGAGAAGACTCTTAGACAGGTTCCCATAGAGTTAGCTTCATATAAACCTGTATCATTACTGTGAATAATTTAAAGTGAGAAACTCAGTTCTCACTTAAAGACCATCCTTACAGAAGACTAAAAAGGACTAATGGAGATCTAAAATTCACAACCCTGCCAAAAGAATCCAGAGCATTAACCCTCAAATCAAAGAGGCTGTTGATGCAAAATTAGAAGAACTTCCCGAGATGTTCTGTTCAACATAACGAGGCAGAAAACCCCAAAACACAATTCCTCCAAGAGGCACTGCAAGGAATAATTCAATGCAACATCAGAGAATCACAGCGGGACATTTTCAAGTTGCATGTTTTTTTCTAATCAGTCCATCCAAAACCCCAAAAATATCTCACCCAACCTGACTTATAAGGGTAAACTTAGAAAAGCTGAAAATATTCACAGAGCAATTTTTTCTGGAGCCTGATTTCCCTTATTTTCTAAAAGTTAGGCGATTAAAAAAATGAAGAACAGTACTTTAAAACAGTTTATCAAACTATTGATTTTTCCAGTTTCCAGCTCAGTGACATATTTCACACACTTTTGTGTCTTTGCTCTCATTAGTCAGGAAAAACTACTGGAAAAACTCCCTGCACTCAATGAGATTAAAACTAGTCATAAATGAGCTGCATCTTGCCAAGCAGCAACCTCCGGCTGCAAGAATTGAAGCCAATGCTTAAGTGTTAAAAGCTGCAGTTCATCGAGTGTCCGCTTGAGGCTGGCTCCAGAAGTACCAGAAAGCACATACACACCAATTAAAAAAAGCCGATCTTTACAGCAGAAATAAACATGTTTACAGTCTGGTACTAAAAAACGAGTGTAGTCTGGATAACTAATTTCTTGATCGGCGCACACTGTACAAGGGTGATTTTTTCATAATGCGGCAATTTCAAAGATATTAAGATTACGGGTTTTCTATTATGAGAGGCACAGCTGACTTGATTGACAGGCGGGAACACTGTAACTGTTGGCTAGGAGGCTCAAAGCCCGCCTCTTTACGTCGCAATCGCTTAACAGCAGTTAGTTTTAGGTCAGCATTTACAATATGGCTCCCGCTGACGATTAGCTTCAAAACAGCACTTCAGAAACAGATGGGTGACGTCACGGATACTACGTCCATTATTTCTACAGTTTATGGATGCAAAATAACAACACATTTTTGTAACTGCAGCAAACTAACAATGCAGTGAAGCTTTCAGCAGACAAACATTAGGGATCTGAATTCCGACTGCACTCATCAAGTGCACAGACAGGAGCAGGCATGACAGATTGTGATGCAACTCATCAGACAAGACAGGTACTGAGCAATGCGTTAGCAGTCAGCGCTCTCTCTCTCTCTCTCTCTCTCTCTCTCTCTCTCTCTCTCTCTCTCTCTCTCTCTCTCTCTCTCTCCTCTCTCTCTCCCTCTCTCCCTCTCCCTCTCCTCTCCCTCTCCCTCTCCCTCTCCCTCTCTCTCCCTCTCTCTCTCTCTCTCTCTCTCTCTCTCCCTCTCTCTCTCCCTCTCTCTCTCTCTCTCTCTCTCTCTCCCCCTCTCTCTCTCTCCCCCTCTCCCCCTCTCCCTCTCTCTCTCTCCCTCTCTCCCCCTCTCTCTCTCTCTCTCTCTCTCTCTCTCTCTCCCTCTCTCTCCCGCTCTCTCTCTCCCGCTCTCTCCCTCTCTCCCTCTCACTCTCCCTCTCCCTCTCTCTCTCTCTCCCTCTCCGTCCCTCTCTCTCTCTCTCCCTCTCTCTCTCTCCCCCTCTCTCCCCCTCTCCCTCTCTCTCTCTCCCTCTCCCTCTCTCCCCCTCTCTCCCCCCCTCTCTCTCTCTCTCTCTCTCTCTCTCTCCCCCTCTCTCTCTCTCTCTCTCTCCACCTCCCTCCCTCTCTCTCTCTCTCTCTCTCTCTCTCCCTCCCTCTCTCTCTCTGCCCTCTCGACATTCCAAGCAGGGAATTTGGCAAAAAGGCGTGTTTGTTGCTCAATCTTGAGTTTTTATGTCTTCCTCAGGAACGACTCACTTGCTGCCTTCCAGAGAAAAAAGGGAGCAGTGACCAGGAAAAACTTCATGAGGAAACAAGTATCTTGTTGGAGGGTACTCGGATAAAACTTTTGAAGCAGGCTAGTAGGAAGAGTGCATCCAACCCAGTTTGAAAACCTGAGGAACCGCCCACACATCCAGTCCTGCACTCACACAACAGCTTCTCTTTCTCTTCTTTTATCACATTGCTTCCGTGTATGTTTCATGTCTTTGTTAGTTCTCTTATAGTGTGAATAAAGAAGATGAGAAAAGGGTGATTTGTCGAACTGTCGACAGAAGCATTAATCTTTCATGTGACACAGTAACGCAGTCATTGTTGTCCTTGAGTCGACAGCAGCTACATTTCTAAAGCTGCTCTCCTTGTGTTCTCTCCTATTCACACATGAGAAATGAGTAAGGTCTACTGTATAGAGAGCAAGTTATTATAGCAGATTACTACACAGCTGTACAGTGTAAAACTCTTAATTCTGATTGGCCAATACTCCATAGCAACTGTCTGTTATTTCTCAATAGCAGACTGTTGTCATGAAGAACACATGGTCACTATGGATGTGACTCTAATGACAGACTGATTTAATATGCATCCCTAGCAACATTGTGCCCTTCATAGAAACAATCTGCCACCCAGAAACACCAAACCGTTGCTGTGGAGTAAAGTTGCTGTCAAATGTTGCTCTGTAGTAGCTAATCAAGTGATAACACAGCCCTGTGAAAATCATTATGATGAAATGCTGAATAAAATAATCAAATACTGTATCAAAACAGTCTGATCTGCTCTGTAAAAAGTGAAGATAAATAATTGTGTTTTCTCTTTGTTATTTTGTTTTTTTCAAAGAGAAGTTAAAGTCTCTTCCCGTCTACACACACAACACAGACTTTAAAGGCAAACAACGATGGCTCAGTGAGACTTTGTTTTGCTTACTATGCAAATTTCTTATCATGATGACCACAACAGCCTGTAGTCTTATGTAAATTAAATGTATTAACTTTACATAAAGCGCAGGAAATGTAGAATAAACACTGACGGGTCACACAATGTGCTGTCTGCGATGTGTTGGGTGGGTCTACGCAGAATAAACCACGGCAGAGGGAGGATCAAAGGCTTGTCTAATTACTTCAATCAGTTAAATGAGGAAGCTACCGTCCCAGGAGGCAACTGCAGAAACTGTCTGAGAAGAGTTTTACATACAGATGAGTAATCCTCGACTACTGTGTGTTTTTGAAAGAGATGTTGTCATGTCACGGGGAAAAATGTCACCCCTGGGGCCAAATCCGTTTTCACAAGTCCCTTTCTTATTTCAGTTTCACAATGAGTAATGTACAGAGTGCAGCTTTAATCTATGGTTAAAGGTTACTCACTAACCACAGGACTGAAATACAACTCGGAAGTTTCTGCATTTATCTTTGTTTTCATACTTGTACTTCACTTCAAATCAAAATGAAATATTGCACATTTTCTAAATTACATCTATGAAATGGCAAAAGTTAAATCTAAACATGTAAGAGACTATGAATAATATATTTGCTTTACAGAAACTTCAGAAAATATTTTTCAATTAAAGCTCTATGGGATTTGTTTTATCCCTCTTGGACACTTTGATAACTTTTATTTAGTCTCTGGATCTAAAAACGATTTGATGTGCTCTGACAAAATTTACTAAACACTCACAGTTAATTAAAGTTTGACTGATCAGACACAGTCATAGACTGTATAAAATATGGACTGTTTTGAGGCCAATCGTCGGCGGTAGCCATATTGCTGCTGTTGAGCAATTGAGACGTAAAGAGGCGGGCTTTGAGCCTCCTAGCCAACAGCTACAGTGTTCCCGCCTGTCAAACAAGTCAGCTGTGCCTCTCATTGAAAGACTTGTAATCTCAATATCTTCAAAATTGCAGCGTTAGAAAAAAATTCACCTCCCGTACAGTGTTAGCCGATCGAGAAATGAGCTATCCAGTCTACCCTCGTCTTTTGTACCAGGCTGTAAACATGTTTATTTCTGCTGTAAAGATCGGGTTTTTTGAATGAGTGTGTATGTGGTTTCCGGTACTTTCAGAGCCTGCCTAAAGCGAATCCTCGATGAACTGCAGTTTTTAGCACTTCTGCATTGAACTCCTATTTTTGCCGCAAGCAGTCACAGCCAGCTAAAACTCCTCTTCCATTATCATGCAGCTGTCAAAAAATATCACATTAGGAATTGACAGGGAAGAACCTTTAGGACTTTTACCTTTAATAACATTTTGTAGTATAACTGATACTTAACCACATGAGTGCTTCTTCAGCACTCGTGGAGATGCTATAATCCGTATTAATTCAAGTCCATCTTGAAACATCAAAATGTCTCTAATGAAAGATGTGACAGATGTGAAAGTCTTTTCATCTAAAAATCAACTACAGCACTAATTTTCCTCTTTTTTGTCATCCTGGTGTTTCATTGCTGAGCTGCAGTAGAGGGATTTCAAACTATAAAGCATGTAAATTAAGAACATTACTACTTAAACTGAGTAGCAGAAAGCACTACCACCTTTTTATAACTTCAGATTCACATTTTTTACATTTAGCTACAGAATAAGAGACATTTGTCCTCCATCACTTACACTGACATCCTCTTGAATGGATGTGTCAGCAGTGTGTGGACCGGAGGAAACATAACACAGAGGGACTAGTGACTGTTTAAATGTCCAAACTTTACACTGTATATTTACTAAAGGGACAAAAAACTGCTTTAAGAGGTCACTCCAATTGCAGTAAACACAAGCTAAAAACTGAAAATGAAAAACTTCTTTAAAATTTTTTTGATGAAAGAAGGACTTGATTCATATTTAGCCAGGCACAGAGGTGGAGAATAATAACAGGTGTTTTCCTTTGGTAGAATAAATATAGAACAGTGCTTATAATAGGCTACTCAAAACTTGTTACATTCAAAGTTCTACTACGTACAAAAGTATTGGCATCGAAATACACTTTAAGTTCCAAAGTTCTGACACATAATTTAACAGGATGGTCCACTTTGGAACAAAAGAATAGTATATTTAACTTTAGTATTATAATAAGTGATAAGTTGGTTCATAAATACATTTGTTTTTGCATTCTAGGCTACTTCTAATTAACTGTTGTATTGCTAAGTGGCAAGTCTTATCTTAACCTTTGTCTATAAAGTATTTGTTGTATTTTTATCATCTAGAGAAATCCAGTAGATCCATGTAAGCTTTTGAGTTGTACTGAAGTAAAAGTATTAACCCTCCTGTTATGTTCGTTGCTCTGGATCAGCAATAATGTTCCTGGGTCAGTTTGACCCGGGGCATATTATTAGAATCCCAAAAAATCCCAATACACATTTTTTTAAATCTATTTTTTAACTCCATTACTAACCATTTAAATCAAGGTTTAGTCCATTGGTGTTCTTTAATCCTCACAGATCATGGTTCCATGAGGATAACTCACTCGTTTTTAATTCAAATTAATGTTACCACTTTTTTTAATGTACATTGGAAAGCCCTAAATACAAATACAATAGTTTTACATGACATAGATTTTTGTTTATTTTATTTAAAATTTTGAATTTATTTTTTTTATGAAGTGATGTTGATACATTAACATGATACCTTTTCTGTCACTGCCCAGATTTTTATGCTGCAGTTAGCTGGTTTGGAAGGCATATCAAGATTCCAGATTCAAAAGGTTTTTATAGTCAATTTTCACTGTCTATACGAGACATGCAGGAAAAACAAGATGCTGTTTCTCTCTTCCAGCATTTAAATATCTAAAATTTAAATATAAAATACAGTTTTATAAAAACAGCCTATGTACACAGTGCAGGTAGTGCAGTGACAGTTTAAAAATGGACAATGAAAATGAAAATAGATAATATTGCCTAACATAGACTTTGAAAAGAGTTCATTTGCACAACATAACAGGAGGGTTAAGTAGAAGATTTTTTTAATAAAAAGTCATGTTATATTCAATTACCTTAAAATGTACATCTGGCCCCTCAGCTGCATTGTCTCTATTGTGCTGCTGCTGTCCAGCTGTACCTCTCTGGCGCCCCCTGTCGTTCCTTCTGCACAGACAAACGGACACACAGACATCAAGTCATTCGCAGATTCAGGACCGCATTTCTGGGACTGCATTTCTGGGACCTTTGCTGTTTGCGACGGCACCCCCTAGTGCTCGGAAAGGATGGCATTTCAGTGCCTTAGGTAAACAAAAACATGTGTCGCCACAACACAGTGGTCCTAGAATCACGGTCCTGAAACTGCAGCCTCAGACTCTGCAGACACATAGTATTGGCATTCAGGAGCACAGGCCGTACACTGTATGGCCCAGACAAGCTGCGAAGCGCCCTCCCCTGGCTGACTCACTGAATGGAAACTGGTGGGAAGAACTGAACAGGGGTCATAGAGTTCACAAATCGGTTCAACAGTCTTTCTGCACGTCTCCCTTTACGATATATCAACTAGAAGCACGAAATATGCAGATTATAAATATTGCAGTGCTGCGAAGCTTCACTCCAGTCTTACCTTCTGCCTTTGCAAAGGAAGTGAGATTCTCTGCACTCGGTTTAAATTCTGTCCCCTCTTTCCACGGTCCTCATTGACCTTTCTAAATGTCGTCAGTCGAGTTAAACATGATATTATCCTCTGGGTCAGTTTCTCTGTTCAGAAAGGGGGGAGAAAAAGTCGGTGAGGGGAACTCCTCCGTGCCAGCAACCAGTAGCCACCTGCAAATCAACACACTTGATTAGGCTGTCAATCTCTGCTAATTACAATGCAGCCCACCGGCGCCACCTGGCGGATATCACTGATGCCGCTTGTTTGGGTTATTTTCAGTTGGTGTGGGTTTCTAAAGACAGATAAGATCAGTATACTTTATTTGATCCCCCATTGGGGGAAATATTTTGTTACAATAGCTTACAAAACAGGACAAGGGGAATACAACAAAGTACTTACATAGTTAAAAATATAATAATAATAATAATAATAATAATAATAATAATAATAATAATACATTTTATTTGGAGGCATCTTTCAAGTCACCCAAGGTCACCTTACAGGGATTAAAATAAAAACATTCATCATTAAAACATCATTAAAACAAACAGACTAAATAATAATATAAAAATAAATACAAAATAAATAAATAAATAGCAATGATAAAATAAAATATGCCAAATATTACAGATATATATATATACACTATGTTGTTACGCCCCGGCCCTGTGGGCCTAACAATGATCCAACACATGACCCCTAGAAACCACAAACACCTTTTAACACTTAACAAAAGGAAATTTAATATAAATCCACAAAAAGGGTTAAACAATTCAACAAAGATAAACTACATTCTGACAGGACAGGACACAACACAACAAAAACACACACAAATCCCCTGAAGGAGAGGCAGCCAGATAGCAGTCCCCAACTCAACTGCCTCCCACTGACTGCAGGCAGCAGCAAACTTTAAAAGGCCCACAGCCAGGTGAACCTTGTTGCCTCAATCAAGAAGCTCCTGCAGAAGGTGATCAAGGGGGAGGGACACAGAACAAGACATACAGCCATAAATATGTACACTTCTATCTTATGAATAGATAGTGAGGTAAGTTATTGCACAGATACAATTGCACCAGGTTATTAAAAAACATACACAGTATGAGAAACACAATGCAATTCAGATGTGGATGGATACAATTGTTTGTCGGTCTGAATTGTAAACAGTGACCCGGGAAGATAAGGACATCTTGCCATGTAACTGCCCTGTAGTGAAATGAAGAGGAGAGTCTTACTACTTAGATACTATTTATCCTAAATAGTCTGATTGCAGATCGGATGAAGGACCTGAGGTAGCGCTCCGTCCTGCAGGGTGGGTGTCTCAGGGACCCAACTGTCTCATGCAAGGGGTGAGAGGGATTTTCCATGATCGATGTCGGCTTGGCTCATGTCCTCCTCTCACCCACCTCCTCTATGGAGTCCAGAGGACAGCCCAGGACAGAACTGGCCCTCCTGACCAGTCTGTTCAGTCGTTTCCTGTCCCTTTCTGTGCTCCCTGCTCCCCAGAAGACCACTGCATAGAAGAATGCAGACACTACCACAGCAAAGAAGAAAGCCTGTACAATCTCAATAAAGTAAATAAATTAATAAAAAATAAATCATTGTTACCTTATGGTTTCAGGAGATTCAATTAATTGTCACAATCATAATTCAAGTCATTGTCTTATTTTTTAAAGCAGCAGCAGCAGCAACACTTTACACCTCAGATACCTGCTATCAGGATCAATACACGTGGCTCCCAATGCCTTGGAGTGAATACAATAACAGCTGTGTAAATTTCGCTCCGGAGCCCTCAGAGAGCCCTGGGGGGCCCTTGAGACTACATGGACCCCACTTTTTTTTGCTTCTTATTTTTGGCAAGGATTGATACACTGACCTGAGCCGCAGTTTCACATGAATTGATAATTTAATTAAACTGGCAGCCAGGATTGCATACAACCATTCCTCGAGGCAACTGTACCAGCATGAGTGCCACTATCAAGCTGTACAGATGGCCCGGTTGAATAGTGCAGTCACTTTAATTCCCTGTGATCCCAAACTCATTCAATAACACAAATCAAAAAAAATAAGAAATTAAAACTACTGAAGGGTGCTACTGGAGATATCTTACAGAGCTCTTCCTGGGCATGCTTATCATTATGTAACAGCTGAACATGAATTTTACATGACCTATGTTACCGAGCTGTAAATGGTTTGTTTACATTCATAATGTTCGTAAATGATGGAGCAGGACTGAGGGTCATTTGAAAGCATCATGATCTTGGAGAAATTATGGGCCCAGTAAGTCACCCCGCCTGCTGCGATTGTGCCTACTGTGGCACTAAAACTACACCTTCAGGGCAGGATTAGTTTGTCATGTGCAACTCAGAAATGATTGTATAATCCAACTCACAAAGATACACATATTTTTTTTTCACACTGTGGTACAAAACTGTACTGTAAAAAGAAATCTTTGAGGAACACGTGGTGCTCTCAGGGCACATTTGTCAATGTAAAATGGGTGTGAAGAGAAAAAAAAAGATGTTTCTGACAATGATAAAAGTAATGTGCTCCGAAAGATCAACCTCTCAATAAGAAATAAAGCAGGGGAAGTAATTGGACAATTTAGAAGAGGTGACAAAAAATCTAAAATACAAATAAAGGTGCTGGTAACATTTATGAGTGAAAAGACCCAAAAACCAAAATAAAAGTGATCATTATGCTTTCAGAGAGCAAGGTTATCTGCTTTCCAGTTAATATCAGCTTTTGAATGTTGTAACTGGTCATGCTGGAGCTAATTTTATTTATTAAGTTAGTTCAATTTAATGTACTTTGGTTCAATTTATTCAAGGGGTTATCAGGGACAGAATGAGAAGTAGAGGCAGTGTGGTAAAAAGTTAAAGTCTTATTATTAGAATGTTTTGGTTTTTTTTCCCTTTTTGATTTCCAAATCGGAAAGAAATTGATTGAATGAAGATTTTGTTTCTTTGAGTCGATTGTTCTTTCATCCATCTGTCTTGTGATTGATCCCAAACTCTCAGCACAAGTTTATGTCTGGAACAGAGCCCTTCAACACAAGATAAACAACAGTGATCAAAAAATCAACATACATGGACCTTTGTACTTTCAGCCTGTTGTATAAGTCATTGAGAGACATTTGTCTGTTGTCAGTAGAAGAAGATATACTATATTAATCCTAAGGGAGAAATGTAATGTTTGATATAAAACATATATCACACATATAAACCGGATATGCACACACAGGATCTTTTACACCCACTGATGGAGAGATGCACAAATGAGGTGGCTGCACACAAACTGCTCCACAAGCAGTTGGGGGTTCTGTGCTTCACTTAAGAAAGGGAACTACTACCTTTCCAGCAACCAGCAACACCAGAAGTTGAAACTCTCACCCTCCAGATCCTAAGCCTAATCCATACAGACTGAGCCTCTGCCGCCCCAAGTCTGATAACTTGCTCTTGTTGACCCAATCCATTTGCCTGGAAAAAAATTAGACAACATTTATTCCCCAAGAGTTCTTCTTTGTGTCTGTGCTGCTTTCTAGGGAGGACATGTGAGACAAACAAGCAAACAAACAAAGACAAAAAAAGAGAATATTCAAACAAATCAAACTGTTCTTACATGATGTCTGTGCATGATTCCTGGTGTCCATATTTCTATTTCAGCAAACAGGAGATCAGTCAAATAACTTGTAGTACTGCAGAGTGTTGCACACTGATACTGAATGCCGCTCTCAAATGCAGCATTCCTGACAAGTTTAGAAAGTTTATTGTCCTGTGCATGGGAAATTGGTTCAAATCTTCAAACAGACATAGCCACTGTCAAGCAGGTTAATGTTGTTACAGCCATCAGATAAATGAAGAAGAGAGCACCCAAATACCACCACGCTAAAAGAAAAAGAAAAGCATCAAAATGAAAGTCCTCTGTGGTTAACTTTCCCTTCTACTTGGGTAAAAGTTTAAAATACAGGCTCTAAATGAGTCAGAAGCTGAGACGCCAGCTTGTTTTAATATTGAATAACATGCATGAATTTATTGATATGTCAACAACATTTTAACTTTTGGCAAAAGTGGATCTTTTACCTACTGTTAACTGTTTGCTTTCACTTTGAACAATGTGTCAGATTAAACTGGTGCTAAATTTTGACTTTAAAATTAATCGGCGAACAAAGAGCAATCAAACAAATGTTGTGGGAGAAAAGACACAATGATTCAATCTGAAATGTGATGGAGTGGAGGTGAAAGTGAGTCTGAAAGGAAATAATGAAGTAGGAAATAAACATAACTTAAAAACAGTACTTGAATAAATGTGTTAAGCTGCTTTCCATCACTGTTATTATGCTCGGTAAAATATAAACACTCAAGTCAAGAAGATTTGTGGTTGTGTTGCTCTGGTGAAAATGTCTGTACTACTTTCAGTTTCTGATTGTGTGTCTGAAGTGACATAAATGGCTATCTTCTGATGGCTTATCTATTTAGCTCTTTATTAAAAAACACCACGGTGCATTCGACTTCTGCAATCAGGTGTGAGAGGGTTAAGTTGTAACAAGCCATCATAATTCAGTGACAGCATTCAAATGTGACCCAATCAGTCATTTTCCAGTGTGATACAGATCCTGTGACTTAATCCCTCAGCGGATTAAAAAATGCAGACTTACATTGTGTACAGTAAAAGCAAATCTCTGAATCAGCTGACTGTCTGCATTACAGACTACATAATGAGAAGAAATACCAGAGAGAGAAAGTGAAGGCCCAGCAGGACTCCTGAGTTCAAAGCCCTCTGTGACGTGTGTGAGATCACCAGCATACGGGAAGCAAGTGGTGGTGAGGTGAGCCTTACTCATCACTAGGCGTGTCACTGGCTCTACAGCATCAATATGATTAGAGAGGCGGGGGTGAGGTGGGGTGGGATGAGGAGTGGGGGAAGAGAGTGAGAGAAGAGAGATGACCTAATACCCGTAAAAAGCAATGAAGTCATCCTACCTGACTCATATTCCCAGCTGACAGCAGCTCTCCCAATCACAACATCCCAGTGCATGCATGTGTGTGTGTGTTTGTTGATAAGAGGGTGAGGTGAGAATGTATGTGTGCCCATGTTTGTGTGTGTGTGTGTGTGTGTATGTGTTGGGGTCAGCATCCTCATCTGCAAGTGAGTACGTCATAGCAAGGGTGAAGATGCTGAACTTGCCTCTTTTTGCCAACACGGTGAAAAAGTGTTAAAAGATGTTCGAAAAAAAAACGTCCTGACATGTTTTGTCACACCAAATGATTTGCAGCGAGTATCACACATGAGCAGCATGGGTGTAAATCACAAGTTTCATCAGTATGATATGATATCATGTCTTTTAGAAAATAACTGAGTTTTGCTAAAGTCTGTAAAGCTGTGAACACGTACTGGGTCAATGTGAGATGATATCACAGGCCTATATTTATCTACCATAGCTACCAGATTGTCTGAAAAGACTTGAATTATTGAGACTCTCCAGACATTAAAAAATTATGATATTTTAATTTAAAGATAAAGAGTAACTGCATACAGATGGATATAGTGACCGGTGTAACTTGATGAAAAATCCAGGAGTATATTTTTAACAATTAGTGTCTGTATGTCATTAAATCAGTTTGTCCAACTATTATCTGCTTATCACTACAGCCCTACTACACAGTGAGGCGGGAATAATAAGAAGTCTGACAGACACTAACACTGATGACTAATGATCTATTTATCAAGCCAATTTGTTAAACGTTCAGTGGTTGCTCAAATGTGAAAATTTCAGCTTTATTTTGTTTAATTTTAAAGGAACAGTCCGTAGAAACGGGAATATTCAGTGATAGCTAGCAGTGAGATTCTAGACTGAAATGCTTCCTTGCTCACCCCCCCTGTTCATGAAGCTATGGTGGCCTTCAAGGACAAGAAGCTCTTGTAATGCATGAGAGGTATAAGCCAAAGACTGTATAAATAATGGACGTAGTATCCATGACGTCACCCATCTGTTCGTGAGCGCTGTTTTGAGGCCAATCGTCGGCGACAGCCATACTGGTAATGCGGAACTCAACCAGTCAAAGTATGACGTAAAGAGGCGGAATTTGAGCCTCCTCGCCAACAGCTTTATGTTCCCGCCTGTGCGCCAAGTCAGTCATGTCCTAAATTGGGCAAAAACTCGTCATCTTAATATCTTCTGAACTGTCGCATTAGAGAAAACATCACCCCCGTACAGTGTGTTGATAGAGAAAGTAACTACTTAGAGCCAAGCCGTTTTTTAAACCAGGCAGTAAACATGTTTATTAATGCTGCAAATATCGTCTTTTTTGAATGGGTGTGTATGTGGTTTCCGGTGTTTCTGCAGCCAGCCTCAAGTGGATGCTCGATGAATTGCAGTCAGTAACACTTCCGCATGGGCTTCATATTTTGAGACCGGAGGTTGCCGCTTGGTATAACGCTCTATTTGTCAAGTTTTAACCATCAAATATGTTGATCTATACAAATTATTTTGGGAACAACAACCACCACTCTCTTCTTCTTCTTCTTCTTCTTCTTCTCCTTCTTCTTCATTGTTGTACACCTTCTGTATTTCCAGCGGCTACTCACTGAATACAAATACTCTTATGTTTATCCGTTCTTTGCTACTGTAGAAACATGGTGGTGCAATATGGCGGCATCCATGGAAGGGGACCTGCTCTCATGTAGATCTAAAAGGCTCATTTGAAGTTACCAAAATAAAAAATATTTCTATATTCAGGCAATTATTTATTAATATAAACACACATGAATGTTACATTCTTTTTCTACATGATCTGTTCTGCTAAATGCCGCTAAATATTACCCACTGTACCTTTAAGTGACTTTATTTAGACTTTAAGGGTCAGTAATGAAAGAAGTGTCCAGATTTATCACTAAAAACAGCTGAATTTGTATATGAGGCAACACCTTCAGCTTTCTCACTCAGACGGTAAGTCAAATTCTTAAGAGTGTGTCTGTGTGTCAGATTACTCACTGAACAAATCCCAGAGAAGTGGAAAAGGGGAATCGGCATCCCCGATTGGACTGACTCCAGGGTGGAATATAAAAGTTAATAAGAGCTGATTCACATTTGAATCAGATGATTTTTATGATTGTTTTTGCTTTTCGTGAACTCATCTGGAATGACTCATCTCTTCACAGAGTCTCTATGTCAAGACTTGTCTTAAATTATTCAAAGAAAGTCTGGTTTTGAATCTGTAAGAATACCATACACACAGAGCTTCCCCTTATTTTGTGATACAAGTGGAGCTCAGTGAAGTGTTTTTTTGCTGACTTAATCCAGAGTTTGGGACAAGAAGGCCTCATTATCTGGGCCCCATCATGGCGGTCGACTGCAAACAAAGACGAAGAGATTTTACATGAGGTTTAAAAACACTCAGCTTCTGTCAGTAAGATGAGGTTTTACATTTTAATTGCACTCCACCACCACTACTTCTCCAGCTTGTTTTCTCTCTGGTTTATAAACTCGTGTTGCTTGTTGTGTTATGTCTGTTTTTATTGTAACATCATGATGTTCAGTCTGTCTTTGAGTATCCATGGTGCTGCTGCAGCCTCATAAGGGAAAACAACCCAGAAGTGGGAAAAAGGGTACAACAAACAAAAAAGCAAATGTGCCTCCAAATAAAGAATTAAAAAGTAAAATACAGAATGGGAAAACCCCTCACTCACACACACACACACACACACACACACACACACAGAGTGGCCTCTGCTTTCTGTGGATGTTTGTTCAGCTGATGGACTTCAGGGCTGCCGTCAGCCTACGAGCACAGGATGTAGTATCATTTGCATGAGGTCTTACATCATCCCTGAGAGCCCGTTCACTGTGGCATCAGCACGTGGTGCTTAGCCAACATATCCCTTTGTGCTCGCAAAAGCCTCATTCAAGTGACAGCGGGGCACCAGAAAAGTCTTGAAAAGGACATCTGGCCGTTGAAGTCAAAGGGATGTCCTTTAGGGATTCTCAGACATGTCTTTACAGCCCATTAAGCCAGTCTTCTCTGAAAGACAAGATACTGTCCATATAGGTGAGAGATATATTTGCATGAGCTCTTGGATAAATAGGTTGGTGTGTGTTTCTGCACCAGAGTAAACCACAGCACGTCCCGCTTGATGCCAGTCAGCCTTTCAACAGGGGGGAAAAAAAGAGAAACAGCACCACTGTGACGACCAGATGGTCAAGATCATTGAGTTTTTTATGTGCAAGTAACATGACCTCAGCACTCTGGGTTTCACAAGTATCCTGTAGCCAACACACACACACTTAAACACACACATATACACACAGTGACATGAGTGTATGAATAACAATAGCCTCAAGCTTCGGGCAAAGAGGGTCTGAATGAAAACCAGACCTGCTGAGGTCCATTCAGATCCAGAGAAGGTTTAGTTCAGGGTCACAAAGGTCACGACAGCATCACCCATCAGACCTCCAACAGGCCACACCAAACTCACAGAGACGGGTGTGTCGAAACATGATCCCAGATCCATTCTTGCTATTGATTGGGGCTCTGGACTCCCAGCAGACCCCTTTTAATGGAGCCAGACGACCTCTTGGACACACTGGCACACTCAGAGCACTACGGAGGGACCGGCTCTTGTGTGGTGCTTGTCCACATTTCATCCACCGAATCCTCTTGCCCTCCTCTATTCTGGGAAGGGTGGGGATTGGGGGCAAACACCCCTCTGGGCCCACCCTCTAGTCCTTCATGCATCACGCCATCCTGCTCTTGTCCTGCTCACTGCTTTTTTATCCATGTTATTGGGTGGAGAGGGGATGTTTTAATCCTGGACTAATAGCAGGAGTCTCCCTGAGAGTCCTCATCTGCAACACACCCTCAGGGAACGAACCCTGTCCTGATTGGCACCCAGAGAGCGCGTCTAGACTGTGATTATGCATGTAAATACACCTGCTCTATCTTTCTGGTACCATTTTATCACAGCTTTCGTATTGTTGCTGTACTCAGACCTGATGTTTGGAAAAATTATTGTTGCTCCCCACTACGTGTTATTAAAAGCAGAAGGCGTTCTCACCAGAAATGCTAAAATATTCATGCTAAATCTCTCTAAGAGTCACATGCCACGCACAGTCTGTCATATAAGCCCAAATGGAAGATGGTGTGTGTGTGTTTTTATTTTTATAGTGTGGGAAAACACCACATATGATGGAGGAGGATCAACTGAATTTAACGGATGGAGTGGGACTGCAAAAGTAATCTATGAGGTGAAAGCAACACCTCCCCTGGGTAAACAACGCACAGGAGATTTTCCTGAAATTTCATCCAGCTGCAATTCATCAGTCTTCAGTGTTTCCCTAAATATGCATGCAACATATACCTCTATTTTCCTGGTGGGGTGGAGGATGAAGTGGAGGATGAAGTGGTGGAGCGTCTTTTTGTTTCCTGCAAGTAAAACGTCCCAAGAGATTGTCTTGTCATTCAGGTATACGTCTTACGCAACACACACTCCCTGTACATCCCAGCATGCATATGCACAGATGGTACTAACAGGCTAAGCTCCAGTTAGACTGACACTTTGAAGAAGCTAAAAACATGGACATCAGTTACTGCTTATGCAATTTATAAAGCAGTTTTAAGATGTCCTCATAGCTTCATTTGTGATGGGGACACGTGTGTAGTATTAATTTACAACTCAGTAAAAAATTAACTGTGTCATGTGAGACATCTTTACACTTTTTTTTGGGTTTGGAATTATTTCTTATTGTGAATTTCCAGATTGCAATGATAACCAGGAGAAGTTGCAGGTACTTTGTTGCCTGTTTGAAACCCCAAAAAATCTCCATAAAAAAGGCAAAATGACCCAACTACACTGGTTTATTTAATATATTTTTTCATCAATGTTAAAATGATTGAGCTTTTATTGCTGCAGTTTGAGTCTTTGTGTTGTACTACAACCATGCTGTCAGGCGTGGCTTCTGTCGAGGACATCTTGGGGAGTCTGTGCGCGAAACGAACGGCGCGGTTCTTTGTTCACCGGGCTGCTGCTGCAAAACCCTCGTGTGTGTGTGTGTGTGTGTGTGTATATATGTGTGTGTGTTTTAACGGGAAATGTGCGAGGGCTTTTCTGATGTTCCCCCGCTGCATAGGGTCTGCAACGCCTGTCTGACAACTCCCTTTCTCTTCTCCTCCTCGTATACAGCCCCCCCTCCGCCCCCCTCTTCCAGACACTCTTTCCCTCCTATACATAACATCCTCATGCGCAACGGCGCCGGAGACAACAACGCGGTGACCTGCCGCAAAGCACGGCTCCATGGAAGGTGGGCGGACCCCCCTCTCCAAAATATCACAACTCATTTACTCTCAAATAAAATCCTGCCACAAAGTCCACGATCCCCCCCTCATTATATACACGATCTGCTTGTTTTTATCTCTAAACGGTGAAGTTGACATCATCCTTTCAGCAGCAGTGGATGACCATGTGCGCACTGTACTTGCACCTTTTGATACGCAACTGTTTACATCCTGGATGGCTGATCTTACATAAGTCGCAGAACTGCGGGGTTTTCAGTTCTGCAGCTCCGCAGCTCTGACCGAGTAGTGTGGTGTAGAGGAACTGAACGATGAGGTCTTCTTTTCTATAGGTGGACTGAAGGGAAAGCTGGATTTGAGATGCCACGGGCTCGGGAACCTGAGACGGAATGGTACAACGGGAGGGCGGCTCGTTTTGTCTCGGCGAGGAGGAGAGCTGTGTAAACCAGACTGGGTGGAGCAAACACATCGCCCGCCCCATCTATCGTGCAGACGGCCTTGTGTCCCGTTTGCCTGGAGCTCGGAGAGAGACTACTGTACTGAAAGTCTGGCGGATAGAGAGAGAGGGGGGCCGGTCTATGGGAGGGACTAGCGCAAAGGGGGGAATTGGAAGGAGGAGGGGGCGAGGAGGAGGCGGCACGGGTGCTGTTTCTCCAGTCTCTTTCCCCTGTCTTTGTCTCACACACTCTTTTGTTAGCCATGCCTAGCCTGCTGGTTCTAGCAGGGATGATGGAGAAAAATGGGGGCTACGGCGGGGATCTGGCCGGCTCCGGCTTCGGAAGCGAAGGTCTCCTTGTGCCGCCCGATGAGGAGGAAGACGACTCCCGTGCCCTCAGGGTCGCGCTGGGCCAGTTGTCTCTACTGGGGCTCGGGGAAGGCGAGGACGGCGGCGGAGCCCCAACAACAGGAGTACAGGATCGGAGCAACAATAACAACAACCACCACAACCACACGAACAGCGTCGGAGGCAGCGGGGACACGGCGATTCTGCAAGGGAAGAGCAAGTTGTGCGCCCTGTACGAGAGCTCCTCAAGTGAGACGAAAGGACGAGGCTGCAACATAACAGAATGCGTCCCAGTGCCCAGCTCTGAACATGTGGCCGAAATAGTGGGGAGACAAGGTAAACCGCTGGCTTGCAAATTATTATTCCCTCCCATCAAACTTGTGCTTTTATCCCGCAAACAGTGCTGCAGTATCCCCGCCGTGGGTTCCTGTGCGCTTTGTTTTTTGGTTCTCTAACTGTTACCTGGTGTTATTTGACAAAGAAAAGGGAGTGGTGTGTGTGTGTGTGCTCGCGTGTTTTTTGTACTCCCCCGAGACATCAGCCTCCCACTTTTTCTGCTCCAATGTTGCAAGTTCTCGTGTACTCATCATCACAGGGCTCGTGCATTAAACAAGTCGTTCTCTGCTGCTTTGTGTTTATTTTGCTTTTTGAGTGAATTTGTGCACTAGAGGCACGAGAGAGACCCGATCCCTACTGGGCGAATTATTCTACATCCACGCCATCAATGTCAGCGCACAGACACACACTGGAGCACGGAGAGCACTTGCTTCCTTTGTCGTCTGAGACGCGCCAGACTGTTCAAAAAAGGCAACGTGCGGCTGGCGAGGAGAGGAATGTCTTTCACTTTGAATTGATTGCTAGGAAAATACCCCAAATGTGCACATTTTGGGTCCCAGTGGTGGGAGATGTTTTTCCTCCTTCCCCAAAATTTATTCAGCTCGTTGTTTATGTTGCGCACTGCCCCAGTGACACAATTGGACAAAAGAGCCAGCGTGGTCCACTTGTTTTATTTTTTTTTCTCCCAAATGAGGAAGTTGGAAAGTTCTATCCCACTCACATTACACCTACTGCTCGTTTTTCTTACAGTTTGAGGGGATTTATTGAACAAAGAGCTGAAGTTGAATGACGGCAGCTGTCAAACAAAGGTGTGAAAGTGGGGGATAAGGGGAGGGGCGCATTAAGACAGTGTTGCTGCTTGCCACACGGGATGGCCTTAAAGGGTGACTCAGCTAGAAGTTGCACCAGAAGGAGGGAATCCTTTTTGTTTGAACAGAATATTTACTGTTTGTGATTATTTGCCTTTCTAAGGTGATCTCTCTGTCTTGTTCAAGTTCCATAGCTGTGCACTAAACAGCTTTGAAAAAAGCTTGAAGTTGTTCTGAAACAGGCTACCCAGATGATGATGTTTTTTGTCTTCTTTCGCATGTTGGTGGTGAAAATGTGACTGCCTATTGTTAGCTGTTGTGATGAACCCATGGGTGAGAGGGGCAGAGAAAACAAGGACAAGGAGGGAAGGGCAGTATAGCATCTAAAAAGCTGAATGGGAGTCACGCCTTGGAGCTCAGCACAAGGGGCTCCTCATGAGCCCCACTCCACTGCACACTCTCAATGCCACATGGTTGTGTGTCAGGAGAGAGGGAGGAATGGGCGGGTGAACTGAAAGGAGTACAAAGACTGCAGGGTGGGTGAGGTAGCATAAGCAAAATCCAGATTTTTGCCACAAAAACAAACAGGTATTGAAAAATGTCAAAGCGGTTTCAATCAGAGGAGTTAAATGCCTTCTTTCGTTGGTGATGTGGTTTCAGTTTTTGCTGCCAAGTGCCCCTTGTCTCCCATTGCGGCTCCTGTTCTTTTACTCTGAAGTGTAAGTTTTGAATTTTAATGGGGTAACCGAAGACAGCCGGAGGGTGGATCCAGTGAGTACAAGTGCAGCGAGAGGGCCCTTTTGCCTTGACCACGAAGAAGTGCTGATTTGGGGGGATTTGAGTCGAGCTGCTTTTGATTCAGGCCCCTTCGTTAGGATGGCAATGCGTACACACCCCCTTCTCCTCAGCACCGCGCATCACAGTCCGCCTGGTGGTTGTGGCAAACGGAGCATCCTGTCATAAAGAAAAGGGTTGGATATGATTGTTTTCTCCTCTCAGAGTCACAGGCGTTGGTTTCGAGGAGGCTCCTGTACCTTTCTGTGAAGCTCTCTGGATTTGCTTTGAATCACAAGCACCTCTTCCGCCACATTTTACCAGCAGAAAATAAATTTGTCCCTTGTGACCCTAATTTCTGGTTGCGATTAATTAATCTGTCCCTGTTTTGTTAACAGATAATTCTTTAATTGAGCCATAAATTTGGATTAATTGAAAGGTGCAAGGTAGTCCCAGTAAGGATATTTGGCAATTGCTCTTTGATCCCCCGTGGCATAGACAGGTCTATTAGCCTAATACCAGGCAATGGTCACAATGGGCATGTTCAATTTTGGGTATGAGCAATTTTAAACCTTCAGTCCCACTATCCTTCTGGTCCTGGAGAGGTAAGTGTTCCCGAACAAAGTGGGCCTATTTGGTAGCATTAGAGCGACATTCCCCTTCAACTTAAGGTGTCTTTTAAAGCTTTTGATACCTGCTACTGTGATTTTCAGATAGCTAATGCGATGATATGCTGCTTGGTTCGAAGCAACCTGAGTGTGGTAAGATGAGCTCATACTTGCTCACTGGATGGATGCCTGATCATTCTTCCTTGTCCAAAGAGACTGACCGGCCTCTTTAAGAAGTGGCTGCGATGAGAAAGCATATTACAATCAATAATTGTGGAAGTCTTAATGAGGAAGCTGCCTGAGTTTCTGAATGAAAACTGACCCAAGGAATGCCTGATGCTTCAAGGGGGTGTTATAAAAACAGAATGGCTCTGTCCTTTCTTTTGATGTTCTTCTTGACCTCAAATCTAGCTGAAAATCCTCGGGAGTATTGCCTGATTTACCGGATGTCCTGTGATGAAGTAACATTTACTTGTGCTCTCTTCACAATGAGGCTCTTCCTTAAAAGCACTCCATGAAGTAAACTAGTACAAACTGATCATAACATCATGACAAATGCAAAACCATAAAACGGCCCAAAAAATAAAGCACATGTGGGTTGATTGTATGGTCCCGTAAGTTCAAGGAGAGGTCAGACAGTGATTGCTCACCAGCATCGAGTGAATGTATTGCATCTGTTGTGGCTCATAAAGCATGAAAAACAGACATGCACACCCTGCCAATACCTCTGCATCATCCATGTATCCTTCAGTGAGATAAGTGTACCTTATTTAGAGCTAATAAATAGGTTTACTGAATAAGTCCTCTAATGCGGTGGTCCTGGAAACCTCATAAATCATGGCAATTATTGCATGTATCCTTTGCTGGAGGAAACCTGCAGCATTAATCTGAACTTAGGCTGAACAAAGGAGAGTTAGAGATTTCTGTGAGCTCAGGATGATGACACTTGTAGCTGTTTCACTCTATTTGTGATACACGAGATTCCACTGATCATATTTACTTATTTTGAAATGTTTGTTTGGTGTCTCTGCAGGTTGCAAGATCAAAGCCTTGCGGGCGAAGACCAACACCTACATCAAAACCCCTGTTAGAGGAGAGGAGCCGGTGTTCTTAATCACTGGCCGGAAGGAGGATGTTGCACTGGCCCGCCGTGAAATCATCTCTGCTGCAGAGCACTTCTCCATGCTTCGAGCATCCCGCAACAAGCTAGGAGTGTCCTTTAGCGGCTCTCCGCCCACACCTTTGCCTGGTCAGACTACCATTCAGGTGAGAGTGCCATACCGTGTTGTGGGGCTGGTCGTGGGGCCTAAAGGCTCCACCATCAAACGCATCCAGCAGCAAACCTGTACTTACATCGTCACCCCTAGTCGAGACCGCGACCCCGTCTTTGAGATCACGGGGTCACCAAGCAATGCTGAGCGGGCCCGCGAGGAGATAGAAGCACACATCGCCTTCCGAACAGGAGGCCTGCACGACCACAATAATGAGAACGACTGTTTGGGGCCAAATGGTGGAAGCAGCCCAGCGGGCAGCAGTGGTGGTCTGGAGAGCCGACTACAGCAGGTGTGGGGGCTGCAGGGGGGCCAGCGCAAGCCCCTCACTAGCAGCTACCGCCAGAACTTCTCAGATACCATGGTTGGAGGGGGAGGGGGAGGAGGTGAGGGAGGGGGAATCTACACCAAGAGCAACTTCTCCAGCTCTGGAGAGAAGCCTTGCTCTTATTTTGGATCGGATGGTACACAGAGCTGGGGCGACCCTGACTACCCCAAACAGGTGGCCTTCTATGCCCAGCAGCGCTCCAAGAGCTTTGGAGGCCTCCCGCTCCCCCTGACCAGACTCTCCCCTGGCTTACCCGAGTCCTGTGGAGGTGGAGGAACCAACAACTCTTCAGTCACCAGCATTGTGCCCGTATCCGGTTCACCTCATGCCCAAGCCCGCCGTGCCCACAGTGAGCCCACCTCAGCCGGCGAGGGCTTCCCAGGCCGTCTGCCAGTGCCGGACTCACCGCCGGCCACTGTGCGGGACTGCATGACCTGCTTTGAAAGCAAAGTGACGGCTGCCTTGGTGCCCTGTGGCCATAACCTCTTCTGCATGGAGTGTGCCATCCGAATCTGTGAGCTCAACCACCCGGAGTGCCCAGTGTGCCACACCCAGGTCACACAGGCCATCCGAATATTCTCTTAAGGAACCACATCGGTTTTTATCATTCGTTTTGTCAGTGTTTGTTCAATAATTATTTCCTGTTATTCTGATTATTATTATAATACACATTTTTGTTTTTCAGAAAATTTAAAAACAATCAAGCAGATATTTTAGAAGGCACTGCTTGCTTTACTAAAAAGTATAAGAAATATTTTTAAGTTTTTCTTTTATATATATATATGCATATATATTTTATAAAAGTTTTGTTTATAAGAGAAGTATAGTACCTTGCATTTTCAGTTTTTTGGACTGCTGCTGTTTTTCATTCATGAATCACAGTGTAGGCAGAGGTAGACAGTAATGTGAACATTTTATTATTCAAATTTTTATTTTACCATGAAGTGGGTTTATATGGAAGGAAAGAAGATGATTGTTGAGGTACCCAATCTGCACCTGACTGACCTAGAGAGTCAATGTTGTTATTAGAAGAAAAAACAACTAGAATATTCATTGCACCTTACAATCATCTTGATCTAAAATAGGATTTCAATCAAACCTTGAAATTTTGGGAGCCGATGCGAAGGTGAATTCAGCCTTTTCAGATTTACTGTGATTGTGATTTTGATATAATTGGTCCAGGACAGATATTTTATCACAATGAAAATGTGAATAGATTGGTGGTAACCTTGTAACCCTGACTAAGAACAAAAGATGGCCCTTTTTTCAGTCTTATACCTTAGAGTCTTATGAAACAAATGAATCCTAAAAGGGATAGGACACTACATCATTTATTAAAGTATTGCTACACTCATAATTGGAAACAAATCTTTAGAGATAGGCAAAAGTTGTGTATTAGTGAAATCGTTTTTCCAGTAGCCATTGATTACACTTTGGTCACTGCAGTTTGTTGAAAAGATTTAGTAACGCTTGCTCCTCGTGGCACTTGAAAAGCATGTGGTTCCTCGGTTGGCTTAAAGCACTGATTTAATTTGTGAGGCCGAAAGCCTTGGAATTCTTCCAGTTGGCTAGTTCTCGATATCCGTCTCCCCAATGGACTTGTTTCAAAGCCACCTTAGCCGCGCTTTATTGTCTCGTGTGGTCATTTGGCCACATTCTCTGAACAATATAGGACAAAGAAAGAGCTCTAGTCAACAGGCATTTCTCTGAGGTGTGCACTGTAAATACAGAGGAGAATTAGTACGTGGACAGAAGCCGAGTAAAACTGTAAATTGTTTCCTGAATCAGCAGCCGACTCACTAAAACAGTTGACAATGTAAAATACAGAGTCCCACACCAGTAATCCTTACTCCCCAATAGTAACAGCATTATGTGTGAGCTCCGAGGGGCCAGCTGTCTCCCCTGTAATTAGCAAATCTGTACAGGAGCAGGTGTTTCATGGCACACTGTGGCTGTGACCCCAAGTTGGAGCTCCGGCCTAGCCCCCTTTCTTTCTCTCTTTTCTGTGGCTTTTATGTCTCCCCCTGCTTACAGTTCGATCGTTTGGTTTCGAAGGCCTCTCTGAGTGGGGCGTATTGTCTTGGCCCGCTAGCGGCGTGGGCTGCGGAGTGCTCGGACACGGCCTGGATCTACTCATTCATAATTAGGCAAATGGGTTGGTCCAGGTGCGGACCGTGTGGGGACTCTGGAGCTGTATGAGGAGTAGGACAGGGTCCTGCAGCGAGCCCCTTTCAGCCCCACCCCACTGTTACAAGCACAGAGGGGGCTGGATGCAGCTGGGCGTATAGGACCCCCTCCTTCCTCTCCCTCTTGCCCCTTCCTCCCCCCTTTTTCCTCTCCTTTTCTGCCGTTCTGAGCTATCCCTACTGGGGAGCGGGGCCTCTTTTGTCCCAGAACACACACACATACGAAATTTGAAAGACAGTAGCTGAATTTGGCAGTGCCTGTGAAATAGGGAGAGGATTTGAGCAAAATAAATTATCTACAGTTATCAGAAGGTCACCAGCTACCTGTTCTCAGTATTAACAGCAGAAATGTGATGCCCTCACATTGTAAATGATAAAAATGTGCATGTTCACCTACAAAACAAAGATTGCGTGATCTCATCACACAGGGGGCGGTATTAACCCCCCCCTACTCCAGCTCCCACATGCACCGCCCTGAAATCAGGAAGGGGTCGTTTTTTGTGTGACAGCGCCAATGCAGATCATGTCAGCTCGCCACTGTATGGGACATCCTGCAGCTGCCCCTTCACTGTGGACACCAGGGCTTCAGCCAATGGCAGCCCCCCTCTGGCTTTGAGCTTTGAGAATGAAATCAGACAATTGTAATTGACAGGAAAGCAGAGGAAACGCCCCATTTAACCAGCACTCATGCTGAATCAAATTACACACCCTCTGCGTCTGCCTTAGCCCCAGCCTGGGGATTTCAGAGGGCTAGAGGAGAGCGGATGGGGGTAGGGATTAAAGCTGTTGAATGATAGGGGGGGATTCATTTGGGCTGTAAGAAGAGAGAAGGAGGCTCGAAAAAAAAAAACTTCCAGATCTTGCGTTTTTATTGGTCATTCAAGTCTTGCTCAGAGTTTTGAGTAGTTGTCACATGAGAGCTGGTGTCGGCGATTCAGCAGGCCTTTCTTTTGTTGTACTGGAGAACAATTCAACTCGGCTTCTGTCTCAAAAAGGAATTAACATTTACAAATTGTGTTTTCTAGCACACAAAGGGCCCTTCTTTATTTTATTTTATTTTGAAAAAGCAGACCACTCACATTACGTGAGGACTGCAGGGAAAGCACTGTACTTATAAAAAGTACCCTGAGATCTATCAGATATAGGAATAAAGAATAGTTATGGTTTTATGGATGGAAAAATTGCACAGTGGTTTGGCTTAAGCTTTCAATGTCAAATTCAAGGCAGTATGACACTGTTCTTTGAACTTAGTATTTTTGTTATTTTGTTTTCTGCCTTAATATTTTTTATTCAAATATTGCCATTGCTTTGGCACACAAGGTAGCAACTTTGGCCTTTGATAGTATCGCCCCGTAGTAAAACTTTTTAAAGTACTTATTTTTGGAGAAACGAATGTGAATCAAACTTCTTGGGTGGGTTTTAGCGGGATTCAGGAAATTAGGCTCTTAAAACACTTTACTTAAAAAATAAAGTAGAGCACCTTATTACAAAACATGCGCAATTGATTAAAACCAAACCGACCACTGATGGTGAATACATTTCATAGAATTTGAAAGAAATGCACATAAGGATTCCCTATCATTTTTTTGTATTATGGTGGTTCTTGTTCTTCTTAATACTTCAGTAGTAGTAGTGGTAATTGGGAGGCCTCTCGTCCATTTGGTCAATGCTGATGACTTGGTGGAGTTTTGCACTGGTTTAATGAAGAGAGGGCTTTTTGGAGATTCTCCCTGTTTAGACGCTGTATAAGTTAATGAGTATTGTACTTTATGGGAAAGCACTCTGAGCATCTATGTAAATACAGTATGTGTATCGGTGATGAACATCCAGACAAAGGCCAGCTTAAAGTGAGGTTCTGATTATTTTTCAAAGCTGAAGGTGTCATTGTCAATGTTTTAGCATATGGAATTCAAGATGTTGAGTTTTAGGGAGAGTAAATCTTTTATATATGCGCCCCATCATCTTTTTGACTATAATAGTACGTTGTATATTAGATAGATCCATACATTTAAGAAATATTATTTAAACTGATTAACTTAGTATGTCATCCAAATAGAGATAATAAATTAACCAGACACTACTATAAACTGTAATAATGAATATCCTTTATGAAGCAGCTGATGTATAAATCCAAGCTCAAGTAAAAACTCAAATGAAGTATGTGTAATAACCTACCCCTGATGAATAATCAGTCTCTATGTATATTAGGATTAAAGCAATAATAGGACTATACTGGGATAGTAAACAGAGGAGGTCTGCTTAGTCAGTTCTTTAAGTAATATTCTATTCAGAAATTGACCTTGACTATTAGGATGCTGTTGCGTCTGTCTCACATCTTCTAAAAGTTCATTACGGATTCATGCCAGTGAAGAAACAGAGATAATGAATAAGTAACCGTTTCAGGAAAACTAATTGTTCTTGTTGTGTTCATCATCAGGGTCATTTAGTGAACTGATTGCTTACTTTTTTTAAAAATTCTCAATCAGAACAAAGGGCAGGTCGAGACAAACTTAAGGATCTTTTTTTCCTGAGTAGCACTGAAAGTATGAAACTGCAAATTTCTGTGACTAAGAGGCACTGCGCTGTAAAAGTGTTCCCTTGAGTGTAAATAAGCAACAGGACCGTAGTGTTAGCCCGGGGGTCTGTCCTCTTGTCCTCTTTGTTAACAGGCGGGACAGGAGGACTTTACTTATGATAGACTGATGTCTTGAAGGTCAGAAACGTACACAGCAGGGAGAGACAGAGGGTAGGGAACATGACTTGATGTACTGTACCAGCTATACTTTGACTGCAGTCATGTAGTGACTATTCTTCTTCATTAAGTTACAGACAGAGGCAGGTGTGTTACTTATTGCATATCTTAAGAGGATTTCTGTTTACATAGTAATCACACGTTTCTGATTTCATGGCTCTATTTGCACCTACTTTTTCATCTGTAATGTCGTTGAAAGAAAAAGGTCACACATAGCCAAAGAACAAAGTGAAAAAGGAGAGGACATGGGCTACAAACACTCAAGTTAACTTATTTTTGCATCAAAATCTGCTTGGTTTGAAGTTTATTAAATCAGGATTATTAAGGAATAATCTCGTAGCTAGAATAACTCTGTTTACCCAAAAGTCTTGGAGGCCAATCAGTTGATATCTGTGAAATGAAGGCATATCATGTTTCAGTGTTATAAGATTAGTTTAATACTGCAGGGGCGCCGGTAACAGACTTACTTCTCCCCAAAGAGATCAGCAAAAGCACATCCTGGAACTTTCACAGCTCTTTGAGTGATTTTCTATTGTCCTGGTGAGGTTGTTTGGGGAAGAAAATAGTCCAGGGTGGGTCTTAATCTCTTTGTAAAACTTGACTGATGTTGAGGAGTTGAGATTAAAAGGGACTGTCCAAGTGATTTGATCAAATAGACAGTGAGGAAACTGTTCACAATGACAAGCCAGTGAAAATTCAGGCCGAATTTCCCAATTTTTAAAGACCGTCGCAGTAAACTGTGAGGGTTTTCTTGTAGATGTAAACAAGGTCAGTGTGATAGTGAAAAAAGCAACACTGTGGTTTTTTAGTTAATATCATTTAGAGAGCCATTAACTGTATCCTTAAGTTTAACTGCATGTAAGTAAAGTATAGTACAGTAGGTAAGATTTATCAGAAAAAAGTTAAGATCGCATAAAGAATTCATCAGCGTGAAACCTAAAGTGTATAAAAAGCTTTAAGACCTTAAAGTGAACATCGGTCGAAAACATATATTTACCGTGTAGTTTAACTAATTGATACATAAAGTTTAATTATGATTCTTAAGAATATGCTAAGGTGTAAGTTTCATTTGTCCAACTCACCCAGTATGAGATACTTTTTAATTCAGTGGAGCGACAAAGGGGTGGGGTGACTCACAGTGACATTTGATTCGTTAAGTTCTTGTTAGTATTATTTACAATATTGTATTAAGCTTACTATTATAGTAATGGTAGAAACTGTTGATGTTTTTCTTCTCTTGATATGAAAAGGTCTTTATGCATTTATGTAGAATCCCTTTTAAGGAGTGATAGGAAATCCTTATTTTCAATGGATGCACTTAAGCAATTGTACCAACCTGTCTAAATCACACATTGAGCAAGTAACGCATTTGAATGTAAAAAAAAGACCACTCAACTCGATGCACTCCTTATGCTTATTGTTTTGTCAATTTACAAGTGAGCTTTAAGTTTTCTTTTTCTTTTTGGTTTTTTTTTACGAAAGAATTTGCGACAGGTTTTCAACTTAGACTATATTTGAGTTCTTCCACATACATTTATAGAAAGTAACTTAAAATGAATAAAAAAAAAAAACATATTACAATTTCTCAAATCTATTTTGCTAACATGGGTTATTATTTCATAGAAAGCAGAGGAAAAAAAAAAGTCAGTATCTGGATGTTATTTATGAAAAGTAAAAAAAAAAAAATGAAGCAACATATTTATGAGTAACCTCAAGACATTTTGTTTTTTAATTAAAATTACAAGAAGTTAATATATTTCTAAACACAGGGAAGTCAGTTTCTACTAATAAGTAAAATGAGAAAAGAAGTTTAGAAGTTTTATTTATGAAAGTTATGGGTGCTCGTCTTTTCCACGTACGTTCATGGTAATGAAGTAAATGGAACGAGAGCTTCCTATGGCTGAAATTTTAACTTCAGACATGCACTACTACATCGTTTGTGCAGTCACAATGGAATAATGACAGAAAATAATATAATATTTTTAGAATTTGGAGATATTTTAGTCACAGAGCATCAATTTTGTGCCTCAATTATATATTTTTCCTGCATCAGCATTCTTTGTGTAGTGCTGCTTGCTGTTACCCTTTCCCCCCTTCAACTAACCCCATGTTACTGACTGAAACACATTACTCATTTCCTCTGTAATCTAAACTCGCTTTTACTTATCAAACCTATAAAACATGTTACGACTGCAACGCTTGGAATGAATGAGGCAGCTGTGACCCTTCCGCCAATAGGGCCACACATAACTTGTACACACTTTCATTCATACATTTTCTACATCTACTACTCAGACAGTTTGTGATCACTAGCGACAGAGCATAATCAGCCTAAAGGCAGCCTTTATAAGACTTTCCCTAATGTCATAATTAGGTGAATTGTGAAAAATTGAGTGGAGGTATCTCGGAGAGGACAACAGCGCACTGTGTAGTAGATCTATGTAACTAGATGCACACATATACACACACAACAGATTCATTACCGTACTAGTTTGCATGTATGTTGTATGGTCACTTAGACAGGAGGAACGGCACAGGTCCTGTGTTATCCTTTAACAGCAGAACACCTGGGCTGTTTCTCCTCTGTAGATTTTCATAGTTGGAGTCTCTTTGGAAAGTGGAAAAGTTGACATGAGTTTGGAGCCAAGCAAAGGGACCATTTCAGTCCCCACAACAAAGTTGGATTTTGTATTCTCAGTTACCTGTCAGTGATGAACGACTGTTTGCACCTCATATGAAATTAACTTGAAGTTTTTAGCTTGTGTAAGAGTAGATACAGTAACGAAAAACTTGACAATTACACAACAATAGCACATTTTCTGCTGCATGTAAATGATGGGGACTGAAGTGGCATTTGCTGGTGAAACTCGCAACTTTTTCCAAAGAGGCCAAAACAGTCTGACAGTTTGTCTTTGGTAGCGTTTCCAATTTTTCCAGCACAGTAGAGGTGTTTCATACCGGTCTAATAGTGGTCGTAGTGCATTAGTTTTTGGGCCAGCATCACCTGGCGATAGTTTCTGGTTTCTCTGTGAACAGTGAAAGAGGGTTGCCTACGTGGCCCTGTGTGGCTGACCGTCAACTTTGATGGATGGAAAAAAAAAAAGAAGTCTTTGAACTCTGTTACAATATGCCGTGCCATTACGAGGCATGTGATATTGCAGGTTTATTTGTTATAGCAAATGTTTTTTTTTTTTTTGTGAATTACATCTTTTGGAGACATTTTTATTATTATTATTGTATCTGCGCCATGTTAGTTCTGGTTCTTTGTTATTTTTCCAAGATTCAAGATGTATTGTAAATGTTTCTAATAAAACAAAAATGAAATGATCTTCAATTGAAACAAATTGTGCTTTTTTTTTCATTTGAAGGGGAACTTAAACATGGCTAATTGATCCTCTGATGATGTGACTATTCATATTTCAGTACCAGTAATGAAAACTATCATTTCCGATGTTTCTTTGTATTGGATTAAAGTGGGTGTGCAGAATTAATCCTATAACTGTACAATGTAAATACTTCCCGGTTACCCGAACGCATTCTGCCAAACTCATCAATAGAAAAACTCAGCTGCTTGTTTCCTGTATAATTAAAAAGCATCTTAAAGAGACATGAGAAGAGACAGTCTATAACAAATGAGATTTATTTATACATATGCAGTCCAATATACATATATTAGAATAAATGTTAAAAAGCCCTAACCTACACCACCCAGTTAAAGACCTGTGAAGTCGACAGAAGTCAGTGTTGATGTGGAAACACATCAGCAGGATAAACACCATCTGTGTGCATAACCTTTGGATTTAATTAAGCCCTTCCCAGCTCTACCATACTTTCTCCTTTCCTCATCTATTAAACTATTAAATACTAACAAACCCAATCCTGGCTCCCTGATACAACCCCCGCCCTCTCCACAGGAAATAAAGACAAGTGAGCGCGAGGGCAGACCTCAGGGAGATCCCAGAAGGCAGAGTCCTGTTCCAGTTACATACAGCGTAGAGAGACACAGAAAGGAGTAGGTGAGCAGGCAGCAGTGGAGGATTTCACTTACAGTAAAACAAGCCATCTCGGGCACATCATAGACCACAGGAGCAGGGCAGGGCTGAGTGCCCTCACTAGCTCATCCCCTGAAACATTATCCATCCATCCATCCATCTATCCCAGCTAGCAGGCAGCAGCAGCAGCAGCAGCAGCAGCACAGGGTTGTCCATGCATTTAAAACAATTTCTTAACCTCTCCCGCTTCACGCGAAAGGTTAGGGACGGGGAAGAAAGAGTCATCAGCTGAGCCAAAAACTTTAGTCCCACTAGCCAGCATGCCAGGCACTTCACCCATCCACTACTGATGCAGCTATCTGTTATAAAAGTTGGAGTTTGGAGTTAATGCTGTGCAAAGCTTGCGAGAGCATGACTCATCTGTAGAGAACAAAGTGTGCAGAGAGCGGGGAAGCCTTCCAAACAAAGATCAAAAGCAATCAAAAAGAAATTACATGTCACTGTTCGAGAGGGATGTTATTGCTCTGAGTGGTCTGGTGGAACGCAACATGAACCAACTTCCACCAAATTCTTGTATGTGCGTTTAGGAAAAATGACTTTAAGCCCTTCGCTCCCGTATTAGTGAGGTGTAGCTGTCTTTATGAGCTGCTGCAGAGACGATCGTGGACAAAGCTTTGGAAAGCAAGAGAGCTGCCTTTAGTGTGAAGCCATCAGTGTAGAAAATCTAAATTAACTAGTGTTAACTGCAAACCCTTTGGCCAAACAAGACCTTAATCTAGTGTTCAATAAATATTTCAAGGGACTTTATTTCTGAATATCATACATTTAGTGGAAAATGGGAATGACGGTGGGGACAGAGGGGTTGCAGTTCAGTCTTTTTTGATGTGGAATTTTTATTGCCCAATATCCTGATAGTGAGAAATTGAAAGACAGCATTTACTGGCTTGTAAAGTACAGCTTTAAAAAAGAGAGGCAGTTTGCAAAGACAGAAATTATGATGAGATACAAAAAGGACCTAATCGTGTGTTAAATTTTTCATCAGATTGTGAATGAGTTCTGATCATGTACCTCTCTCAGAGCAGAATGCACATCACTACAACCCTCCCTATCTGTTTACCTGAACCTCCTTACTGTTCCTCCCTCCATGGTCCCCTGCATTATACTGCATGACGTTTTCTTAAGCAGACATCAGACAAATCATTCCCATTACAAGTGTCCTTGTGTAAAACAGTTCTCTCTACCTGTCTCTCCATTTCCCCTGTCCATCTGTCTGTCTCTGTTTGTCTAGCTGGTTGTTTCTCCAATACAGCCTGGAGGTGAAGGAGGGGGTCAGTGGTAGGGTCTCAGTTGTTCTGGCAGCAGACACCCTTACTGGCTGAGTTTTGGGTGGGCTCAACTGTGATGGGCACTACGTTGGAGGCTGGTGAGAAGTCTGAGTCGCTTCGCCCTGACATCTGCCTCTGTGACACGATGTTGTAGATGGCTGTGATGGAGAGAAGGGTGAAAGGGAATGAGTTATGTGTAGATGCCTTTAAATCTAGCCAACAGTGGAACATATTGTGATAAGGACAAACAGCACGGCAACACTGAACAACAACTGTTCTATCCAAACTCCTGGCAACACTGAAGGATTCTTTCCATCCTAAACTGGTTTTGGTATGTCATGTGGCATAGCCTCATTTTAGGAATCCTCCCAAAGCCACAAGATGGAATTATTTTACACTTTAACTGAAAACCACTATTTCATATATTACTTCTTTTATATTACCTTGCTCTTATGACCTTACATGCTCATGCATACAAGCAGAAAATACACAGTTACATCTTTATTGCATAAGAACTGAACATGTTCTGGTTTTTTTTTCAGCATCAAGATTTCCCTTTTGAAATACTTCAATGCCATTAAGGTGGTGAGTTCATCAAGTTAAGGGAGCAGGAGCAGTACAAACACCCCTCTGGTTTACTGTTGCATACTGCCCCTTTAACTCTAAACTACAGCCAGATGTGGAACCAAACAGTCCTGAAATAAAAACCGCCTATTAAGCAAGAAGGTTGAAAGCAAAACAAGACTCCTGGCTGACTGTGACGTGACACGTCAGGTGGTAAAACCATGACTCATTTCTAAGAACTCTACATAGCACCAGCTGCTGAGCCTATATAGACAATAATCCATCAGGATGACCCTCTCTGACCTCCGATCTGTCTGCTGCTGTTATCTACACACGTGGCTTCTCCCCTGCTTCGCCGGGTCTATAGCTGGTCTGCTAATGTGCTGTGAACTTCCTCTATTCTCCTCCCTTAATGAGCTAATTAGCATCATTAGCTCAATGGGGCTTGTTGGTTTGAAGTTTTTATGAATCAGAAATTACTGACAAAGCTGTGGTTAGGGAGGACGGCTAAAACGGCTCAAGCAGAGACGTCTCGGTATCGAACGTGGAGCAGAAGCAGAAAACAAACAGCGAGTGGGACATACTCACACACTGATAGCCCCTGGAGCAATTGAAGTGGAAGCACCACTCAGTGTTGGATTGTCCCTTTAAGCACTTCAGGGGTTGACTCAGTCACAATGATTGTTTTTTTTCTTCTCCATGTTACCAAATCTCCAACATCAGATACCCTTGTAAGCTCAGCGTTATGCCCCTGGAGGGAAACTGCTCATAGACTTAACTTTAAAAAGAATATCTTTGAACCAGCAGCTGATTTTCTGTTATAAACAGATGTATGTGGTTCAGTGGGTCAAAGCAGATTTGTGACCATAAAAGAAGAGCAGTTCTAAGTGATATTTACAGTGGCACTCGCCAGGGTTGACTGACTGGCTCTGTGGTTTTTCTGTGTGTCCCTGTATTTTTGACCTTTAAAAAACCAAACATTAAAGTGGTGTTTTGGCCAAAGACTGCATTTAAGAGAGCGGCTTGGATCACCAATACGATGGATTTTGCTGCCATCTAGTGGCGAAAGAAAAGTGTTGTTATGTAAACCATACACTTCTTGATGGAACTGTAACACTTTTATACGAATCAATACACAGCAGAAATAAAGCGTTATGATGACACCATTTTGGAGTTTAAGGTATCACTGACCTCCAACATCTAATGCACTTTCATCCTATGACTGGATATAAACACTGAAAAAAATTGAAAACAACAACAACAACACAAATGGAAAAACTCACCTGTGAGAATAGTCTTGAAAGCCAGCTCCACATTATTTGAGTCTAATGCTGACGTCTCCAGGAAAGACAAGCCATGCTTCTCTGTAAAATAACATGCACAAAGGGACACAACACGTTACATCTTTTCATTCAGTTTTAACCTTTATATTGACCTACACTGACCGGAGGTGATGTTCAGTTGCACTGGCATTAAAGCTGTTGTTGTCTTCTGCATGATAGACTCTCTCGTGGGTTGTCCCCACCTTTGTTGTTTTTATCAATGACTCCTGTTTTGTTACTCACTGCGTATCATTCCTGGAATGTACTCTGCAATGTGGTTTTACGATCTTCTGAAATGCATGTTACAGACATTTAAAACCATATGTGGTTTAGATTCTGATGAAAACACTTTGTAAGCAATGTGATCTTCATATTGATTCCATTTGAAGATATTATCCTTCTGAATAATGTGTATTGACAAAAGCATGATTGATCCGTTTCATTTATTATATTATTTGATGGTGTTAAAGTATGTTTTCCTGTGTTTCCCATCATGAGAGAAACTGAATGACACAGGATTCCACCTAGAATTAAATTAGTTTGAGTTTGGTGTTATGGAAGCAAAAAACTAACAAAGTTTGGGTAATTTTGTCAGGAAATTAATGCACAATTGTTGGATATTAACCCTCCTGTTATGTTTGTTTCTTAGTGACAACAATAATGTTCTTGGGTCAATTTGACCTGGGGCAATTTTAATGATTCAAAAGTGTCAGAACCCAAAGAAATCCTAATACAAAAATGTTTTAATCTCATTATTAACTAACCATTTAAATCAATATTTAGCGCAATGGTGTTCTTTTATTCTCACAGATCATGGTTCAATGAGGATAACTCACTTGTTTTTAAGAAAATTAATGTTAAAACTTTATTTAATGTAAATTAGAAAGCCTTAAATAAATATACAATAGTTTTACATGACTTAGTTTTTTGTTAATTTTATTTTGTATTTTTTCTTTTTCTTTTACGGAGTGATGTTGATGAATTATCCTATATGTTGATTGAGCTAATTAAGCCAAGCAGAAGAAGTTTCATACTGAAAAAAAACTTTAAACATTTTTCTTTAGATCTTTGAATTTTAAAATGGGTCAAATTGACCCGCAACATAACAGGAGGGTTAAACACAAAAATGCATATTATTTTATCAATCCAGCCACTCCAATGTGAGACTCTTGTGCTTCTCTCTTAACGTTATAATCTATCTATCTAAGATCACCTGGGAGAGGAACCCTTCACCTGTGATATTATAATAGGTTTTGCATGGACGTGTCCTTCATATGGTCTTTATGTAAATAAAGGACCTTACAAATGGTCAGTGGCATTAAAAACAACAAAAAAACAAATAAGCCAAACCAGTTCAGACCGGCAGAAACGTTATTTATCAAGCAAAGGAAATAAATAACTTTAGTCTTAAATGGATTAACAGGACTCATGAATTTGACTTTCACAGAGGCAGTGCCATCAAGAATCATTTACCAGTCAAAGCAGGTGCAACACCGACTCAGACACGAGCCAATAAACTCAAGGTCAAGAATAAACACAAGGGGCAACCACTCTGAAATAATAAGTGTGTCAAAAGGTTGACAATTACACTTAAATTATTGTGAAGTTCTGCAGGCTGATTGTAAAAACTAAACCTGCTCTGAAACAAAGCCTTGAAATTCTCATAGGGTCAGGAGAAATGGAAGTTTAATTTATTTAAATGGAGTCCTTTTGAACTTTTGCTGTGCTTTCTTACATGTAGCCAAGGACATGTGCCACCAGTGGACACGTTAATGGGAAGCACCTAACAGTTCCAGACTGCAAGTATTTCTACAACTGGTGATTCCAGAGGGAGTAAGTGTACAGACTGTTAAAAAAACAGCACAAAATAAACTGAAGGGAGAGTTTCTGACATCAGCAAGAGTTCAATTCAATGTCTGCAACACACATGATAAGACATATCTAAAGCAATTAGGAAATCAATAGTGTCACTACTTTAAAAGGACATTTTTGTCCATGTTTTCTGTGGATGTGCAATCAGTGTCAACTGAGAACATACATTCCTTAGTAACTAATCACAACAGCAGTTGTAAAATTAAGGTAGGGAGCCAAGTTCCTCTGCTCTTGGTAAAGATAAAGCCTTCATGTGTCATGATGTACACTACCAGTCAAAACTTTGTACACACCTTCTCATTCAAGGGTTTGTATTTATTTTAATTATTTGAAACACTGTAGATTAATACTGAAGGCATCAAAACTATGAAAGAACATATATGGAATTATTTAATTCACAAAAAAGTGTTAAAGAAACCAGAATATGTTTTATATTTTAGATTCTGTAAAGTAGCCCCCCTTTTCCTTCACGACAGCTTTGCACACTCTTGGTATTCTCTCAGTCTGCTTCATGAAGTGGTCTCCTGGACTGGTTTCTGATTAACATGAGCCTTGTCAAGAGTTAAATTGTAGAATGACTTGCCTTCTTAATGTGTTTGAGACCATCAGTTGTGTTGTTCAGAGGTAGGGTTAGCACACAATGGATAGCCCTATTTGACTACTGTTGTAATCCACATTATGGCAAAACCATATTATTTCATAGTTTTGATGTCTTCAGTATTAATCTACAATGCTGAAAATAATTAAAATAAATAAAAACCATTGAATGAGAAGGTGTGTTCAAACTTTTGACTGGTAGTGTAAGCATTCAAATTCTGGTATACCTTTTTGTTTTCTTCCAACTGTTGTTTTGTAGCTTTATTTGCAATACAAGCAAAAGGCAGAGACTAAAAATGCAGACTGTAGTTCCTCTGAGTCATCACCTACATGAAACGACCCCACAGCTGACCAGAACATCAACAGATGTTGAGACTTAAAAAACTGCACCCCAAGGTATTTGGCAAAAACTGCTGATTTTAACACACTTAATAGAAAACTCAGAGATAAAGTTTTAAAAAATACAAATTGCAAATTCCCCGTGACCTCCAATAACCTATAAAAAGCAGGGTTCAAGTACCTTAAAGGCTTACCCAGGCTAGATACTGTTTGTTCTGAGAAAGAACACACACACACACATAACATCACAATAACAATACCTGCAAAGGCCTTGGCTTCATCTGTTGGCACTGCCCTGAGGTGGCGCAGATCACTCTTGTTGCCCACCAGCATGATGACAATGTTGCTGTCAGCGTGGTCCTGCAGCTCCTTCAGCCAGCGCTCAGCGTTTTCGTACGTCAGGTGCTTGGCGATGTCATAAACCAAGAGAGCTCCAACCGCTCCACGGTAATACCTGGACAACATGAGAAGAGGATAAAAAATAAAATATGAATAAGAGTAGCAACCTTTTCTGGTCACAGCCTGTTGATTTCAGTATTTGTGTGTCAAATAAGCTCCAGCCAGCTTTTGAAGCACAAACTCTGATCATCAACAAGTGTAGAAACTAAGGAACACATGTAATGAAACATTAAGCTCATAACACTAGTTAACGCTGATTGACGTTACTTCCTTTAATCAAAGGTGCCTTCCTGAATACCTCTCGAGGTATGACACAGAATATGCTCGTGCCTCAGGCTTGACTGCTGCTGAAAAAAAGGGATCTGCGTTTGGATGGGAAGTTCACCGAGAGAGAGAGAGGGAGGGGGGGGGCTGTGATTAACAAGTCACTTCCTGGCCCAAGGCAGAAAGGTGCATTTTATAGTCCTTATCACTTATCCCGACCTTATTACTTCCTCTTTTTGATAACAATGATGATAACCCTTTACTTGATTATATCAGAATTTAATTCATGGACTGAATGGCGCCTTTGGTGAGAGGTTTAAACCCTTAGAATCAGATTGAAGACAAAATATACATAGTGAAGTTTTTCAAAAAAAAAAAGGGCACATTCCCCTGCATGAGGAAATAACATAAGCACTTTTAAGTTCCTGTATGTAGAGACCCAGCATGCTCTGAGCAGTGCGTGTGGACCTGTGAGTCTCTGTATATACGCTGGACTTTAAAAGAAGGAACTTGAAATAGGAGGGGAGTCTGTGTTTCAACAAAGGCTTCAGTGATGTTCTATACTCACGCAGAAGTGATAGCTCGGTATCTCTCCTGTCCCGCTGTGTCCCAGATCTGAGCCTTAACAGTCTTGCCTTCTACCTGGATGCTGCGAGTGGCAAACTCCACCCCGATGGTGCTCTTGCTCTCCAGATTGAACTCATTCCGAGTGAAGCGAGACAGCAGGTTACTCTTCCCTACGCCAGAGTCTCCTATCAGCACCACTGCAAAAAGAAAAAACAAAGGTTTTAAAAAGTGGAACAGTCGTCATCAGCATGGTCATACAGAGAAGTGTGGACTCCACTTGTAGAGTTCCCTCTTTTTCACATCTCATTCATAGAGGGGGATTTCATTTTTTAAGAATGAAAAACAAATAAGGAGAGCAGGCAAAGCATTTGGCTTTAACAACACAGGGCACTTCTCTGCTGCAGCTGTTAAGACAGATCCGTGGTCGGTATGTCAGTTTATCCAACCGTGAAAGAGTTATATTAAACAAGATGAGCTGATTTTTAAATTGAGTTTGTTTCTCATTCTATTAGATAGCCTGCCTTTACAATGACGCACAAGTCTGGCTTCCAGCCGAGGTAGAGCAGAAACTCAGGGGACTCCCACTGAGAACACTAAATATTAGAACCAGCTCATCTTTTCAAAAAACACAGGCAGACTGAGCACATTGATCGAGGTTAAAGTAATCATTTGTTGCAGATTTATTTTGTTAAATGTACTCCACACATAACAGTGTTTGAATTAAGGACTGTGATTGCTTATCTTCTATCCAGATAATGCAGCAAGTGTTCTAATACAACTTTCTTTTCGGTAAGATTGTTTATTTCAAAGGCTGCATACAAAATCTTTAGACAACTACTAACACTGAGCACTCATTCTGAATGCAGTCATCTTTATGTCTAGAACAGTGCACTTACATCTAAATATGTCTCTTTATGAGGGTCAAGATTTAGGGTGTTGAAAGAGTTGTGCTAAGTTGACCGATCATGTTTAAGCAAGCTTAAGGTATATACAGGGTCGCAAAATGTTTAGAGATGTCAACACATGAGAATGTATTTGCCTAAATTGATCCATGAACAGATAGCATATGATGACTACTTTCCTCTAAGTAATCATGATAAAGACTCAACTCATTTTTATTTACATAGCACCTTTCATACATTCAAGCATAAAGCCCAAAATGCTTCACAAAGGAACAGAGACAGAAAACAACAGCAACAGATCAAATGATACATGGCTAAAACAAGATAGAGGAGTGTGATATGAAAAAAATAAAATAAATAAATAAAAATTAAATCAATCAATCAAATAAAATCAAATAAATACCAAACATTTAATAAAAAATAAAATAATTTAAAAAGAAGATCAAATAAAATTAAAATCAATCAATTAAATAAAATCTAATAAATACCAAAAAATGTAATACAATAAAATAATTAGAAAAGAAGATTGAATACAAATTAAATTAATTAATTAAACAAAATCAAATAAATACCCAAACAATAAATTAAATCAAATAATTAAAAAAAGAAGAAAATAGAATACAAATAAAATTAATAACTCATTATGATAAAACAATGGTAATAAAAGTAACAAAAGTAATAATGTAGTCCAGGGCTAAAAGAAAATTACTCCAAGTTAAAAGCCAGATTAAAAAGGTAAGTCTTAAGTTTACTTTCCACAGCTTTAGTGCATAAAGACAGAAAGCTCTCTGGTCCGCGCTTGTGAGGGACACATGAGGAACATTTAAAAGGGAAGCATTCGAGGACCTCAGTGATCGTGGTGGAACGTAAAATGACAGGAGATCAGTGCTGTATGGAGGAGCAAGGCTGTTAAGAGCTTGAAAAACAATTAAAATGACTTTAAAAGAGTTTTAAAAAGAGGGGTAATGTGATCAGGTTTCTTCTTCTTTGTTAAAACTCTGAGAGCAGCGTTCTGAATGAGGTGCAGTTTTTTAAGAGACTTTTTTGGCAGACCGGTAAAAAGGGATAATCAATACGACTGGTACAAGAGTTTTGAATTTTGATGCTAGCCTCCAGCCCCACTTTTGTGTCACAGGTTTGTAGTTGATTGTAAACAACAACCAACACGTGGCAGGGAAAGTATTGGATAGGGTGCACGCATAATCTGCCGGCTATACCTGAACATAGTGCATTTGTTTATAGGGTCATTAATCAAGACTTCAAAACATTAAGACAAATAAAATCTGCTGAGACCTGCTGAGTCAAAAGTTTGGACACACCTTCTCATGCAATGGTTTTTATTTATTTTAATTATTTTCAACATTGTAGATTAATACTGAAGACATCAAAACTATGAAATAATCTGGTTTTGCCATAATCTGGATTACAACAGTAGTCAAATAGGGCTGTCCATTGTGTACTAACCCTACCTCTGAACAACACTACTGTAGGTCTCAAACACATTAAGAAGGCAAGTCATTCTACAATTTAACTCTTGACAAGGCTTATGTTAATAAGAAACCAGTCCAGGAGACCACTTCATGAAGCAGACTGAGAGAATACAAGAGTGTGCAAAGCTGTCATGAAGGAAAAAGGGGGCTACTTTACAGAATCTAAAATATAAAACATATTCTGGTTTGTTTAATACTTTTTTGTAAATTAAATAATTCCATATATGTTCTTTCATAGTTTTGATGTCTCCAATATTAATCTACAGTGTTTAAAATAATTAAAATAAATACAAACCCTTGAATGAGAGGGTGTTTCCAAACTTTCGACTGGTAGTGTATACCAACAGGCAATGAAAACACAAATTTAAAAGCTCTCTCTCCTCAGATCTTCTCCAAAACGACACTTTAACGGCCATTATTAGGCTGAGTGTTAGTCAAAGAACTACTTCCACAATTGTCAGGTGAGTCAGTCTGTCAGAAGGAACCAACCACCCTGCTATTGGGAAATAGGAACTTGACAAGGAATGTGAAATTGCATTAACAAATCACCCGCTGTGTCCACATTTGCATTGAAGCAATGCAGCTCATTCTCGGGGGACACTGTGTGTTAATGTTGTCAGTGGTGTAACAGATACAGACTGTGGAGCCTGCCCACTGAGTTTTGTAGATTATGAATAAAGATGGCAAACCTATAGCGGGATATATATATATATATATATCCTAAAAGTAAATGTGTGGCTCTGCTGTGCATCAAAAACAGCGAGACTGTCATTCTCCATTTTGTCTGACACAAAAGATCTTGGGCGGAGGACGAAAAATCATTATGCAACTGCTTTCAGGTTCTCTGCCATCAGACAGGTATTATCACGGCTTCATTACACACCCATTCACTCGCCCATTGTTGGGTTTGCATTCTTCAGCTAAAAAGATATGACACCTCTCTATTATACTTTACAACCCTGCACCCAGTAATGCAGCCTATCCTATGAGGAATAGAGAATAAATAACACTCATCTGTTGGCTCTAAATCCCTGTAAATGGAATATGAGATCATCATTACATATTCGATTTCAGCGTTTGTATTTAAAGAATAATGACGGCTAAGAATGGCAATCTAAAACACACAGCCTTTATAAAAGCATGATAGTTTTAATCTCATAAATGCTGTTTTCAAATTCAAATTTGCCATAGTCCCTCAGCTAAGCATTGAAATGTGCTTTAAATCCAAAATGAGATGTATTCTGAGACAGATTTAAAGGGCTAGTACAAAAAATCTAAAATTCCTTACTTATGACTCTCATTCATGGTACAGAAAAAGAGGTATGGCAGGAGCAGGAAAGCGGGTTGACTCCCTGCACTGCTGTCACCATCAGTAAGGAAAGGTTTTTATGACTCACTAAAAGCTCACCCCACTTGACTCATGCAACCAGCAGCAAGGTACAAAAAGCAGGCTGGGAGAACAAAGCAGAGATGTTACAATAACGTCGCCTCTTTCCTGGTTTGAGAGGACGACTCGATGGCAGCTATCGCCTTATCAGCGTCCTTGCATTGCTGCACATGATTCAGATACATGAAACATCATTTTATCAGGGTGAGCGAGCGAATCCTGTCGTCTCTGTGCTCAGAAAGACAGCTGCTGTGTGGAAACACACACACACACACACTTCATGCAGGTATTTCCAGTTTGACAACACATGCCTGTTTAGTGTTCTATATTTGAACAGACCAAAAGCACTTCTTTTTCCTTGCTTATGAGAAGTTTGAAAGCTGTTTGAACAAGATAGAATTTAAAAAAAATGGAAGTAAATGTGTTCCTGTGAATTCAATAACCAATTACTTTATTATTTTACATTATTCCAGATACACAGGGGGCAAATCAGCCTTAAAAAAAGAATACAGATAAAAGACAAAGATGGCCACTCAAGGATAAACTTTAACATCATCATGCTTTAAAGTGAATGCCATAAAGTTAATCTTTCAAATGTTTCCAAAAGCAAGAAAAACACCTTATGTCACTCAGTTTGGGCTTAGATAGAGGCATCATAATCACATTTTTAAGAATAACATAATGTATTAATACTTTTAACATTACATTTTTAAGTAAAGTACTTTATTTACACTTCCAAGTTAATACTTTATGAGTCAATCCTTACATATTTTAGTGTTTAAGCTCCCATTGATGTAATTAATGGAGAAAGTGGGAGGTGTATTGGTGGGTTTGCCCAGCTGTGAGGGTGTTCAAACTCCAAACAGGTGATTTCCTGTACACCATGAAGTCATCTGCTGAAAAAAAAAACACCTATATCTCTTTAATTTCTGAGCTGATTTGAAGCTGTTTTGGTGAGTTAGCCCAGGTTTTTTTAGTAAATCACTTTATTTACACTTCCAAGTTAATACTTTGTGAGTCAATCCTTACATATTTCAGTGTTTAAGCTCCCTTTGATGTAGTAAATGGAGAAATGTAAGCTGATTTGCTCAGGTGTAAAGACCTGTGTGGGCGTTGAAACTCCAAACAGGTGACTTCCTGTACATCATGGAGTCCTCTGCTAAAAAAAAACACACCTACATGACTTTAATTTATAAGATGAGCTGATTTGAAGCTGTTTTGGTGGGTTAGCCCAGGTTTTTTTAGTAAATCACTTTTTTTACACTTCCAAGTTAATACTTTGAGAGTCAATCCTTACATATTTAAGTGTATAAGCTCCCTGTGATGTAATAAATGGAGAAAGCATGAGGTGTTTTAGTGGGTTTGCCCAGGAAGACCTGTACGGGCGTTCAAACCCCAAACAGGTGATTTCCTGTACATCATGAAGTCCTCTACTAAAAAAACACCTGTATATCTTTAATTTCTGAGCTGGTTTGAAGCTGTTTTGTTAGGTTTGCCGAGATGTAAAGACCTGTAAGGGCGTTCAAACCCCAAACAGGCTATTCCTGTACACCATGAAGTCATCTACTATAAAAACACCTATATTTCTTTAATTTCTGAGCTTATTTAAAGCTGTTTTGGTGGGTTTGCCGAGGTGTAAAGACCTGTAAGGACGTTCAAACCCTAAACAGGTTATTTCCTGTACATCATGAAGTCCCCTTCTGAAAAAAAACACACCTACATGGCTTTAATTTATAAGATAAGCTGATTTGAGGTTGTTATGGTGGGTTTGCCGAGGTGTAAAGACCTATGAGGGCATTCAAACTCCAAACAGGTGATTTCCTGTACACCATGAAGTCATCTACTGAAAAAAACCCACCATATCTCTTCAATTTCTGAACTGATTTGAAGCTGTTTTGATTCATCATCCCACCACAGTTTTTGACAATAAGACGATTGCATCATCGGCCTGCAAGATGATGACTCCACCACAGATGTAAAAGCGATACTGAAAAAAGTCCTTACAAGCAACACTGCAATCCCACAGCTGGTATACACCTTGCTGTAACTTGTGTTTCGACATTGCAAGAGTCAAAGTTAAGAGCTCAGAGCAGGTGCCTCTGTCTCCAGGTCTGGAAAACGTCGTCCTATACACCTTGTTGTAAGGGGGGGTCAGCCCTCGGCATCAGATGACACTCGCTCACAGGTGTAAGTGGGCTCGGTGTCGAAATGAAAGACATTTAGCTGGAAGATAAAAAAGCAACTCACCTTTAAACAGATAGTCATACTCGTCTTCTCTGTTCGTCATTGCTGTTGTTCTTCGATGACTCTGTATTTACTCGAAGACGGACAAACTTCTGATACTTCTGATACCGTCAAGACAAACCGACTTTAACCGTCAATAGAAACACGGTTATCACGCGCTCAGACGCCGGGTAACTGTCACAGTAAAATTATGTTTCTCTGGTGTTAGCACGAGGCATAAAAACAATCCTACAGCAGAACACTAAGCTCCAAAAAAAAGTTTCGCCTCGTCTTCCTCAACCTCTGTCACTTGCCATTACCGAGGCTGCGACGTAACGTCAGAATCATAGTCCCGCCCCCTTGTTCGCTCCTATTGGTCAATAGCTGATCGACACCTGTCACGAGCGTTCACGTGATTGGTTCGATGAGCTGCCGTTCATGCTTTAACCGCTGGTCGTTGACTTGGATGACGTATGCTGGTCCAAGCCTCAACAGGTAGTGTGGAGCATTTTATAGAGTCTATGATAGAGCCTCAGGTTAGAGAGGAGAAGCAAAGCCCAGCTGGCAAACTGTGGTATCACAATTATCTCATTGTTACAGACATCCCTGCAGCCTAACAACATAGTTAATGTGATATAAAAGATTATTCATCTTTGAAAGAATGCCGACTGGAGAAACTCTTTGACCTGGATCCCTCTCGGGAGATTCAGACTGATACATGGCTAGGACATTTCAGGGATAACTCTTTATTGCTTTCTGCCATCCTATGCATTGTTTTCGTTATCCAGTTATTGTTTCAAACTGTAGCAGCTGGTGCTTAAATCATTTTATTCAATACTTTGTGTAGTTACACAGTTTTACAGTTTTATTTTACTTTATTTTATTTTATTTTATTTTATTTTATTCTATTCTATTTTATTCTATTTTATTTTATTTTATTTTACCCTTGTCATTGCTATTATTACTGTTGTTATAGTTTTTAACTATGTTAGTACATTGTTGTATTCCCCTGTCCCGTGTTATAAGCTGCTGTAACAAAAGAATTTCTCCCAACGGGGGACAAATAAAGTATATCTTATCTTATCTTATCTTAAAATAAGCAGGGGAAACTTATTTGAATCAATATTGTACCAGTATTTTAAAGTGTCTCAGAATAAGACAGGAATGCTAACAGTTATTATTTTCTCACTCAAAAAAAGATTTCTGCACTAACACATTTCATGTCAACTTCTTCATTTGAGATATATTCACCTTAATTTGAGGTGTATTATAGCGGCACTTCTAAGTTTGAGACCATTTTGTACTTGAAAAGAGATTACAAAGTTTAATTTCGGCATTTGGAGATATAATGTCTTCTCATAGTGAGCTGGATATACTAATATTCAGGCATGTTGTTTTAAGGATAAGCCAGCTATGCTCAAAAGTAGGTGTTTCATTGTGTTCATTAGTTTGAAGATGTATATTTTTATCTGATTTAGAAGAAACCTGAAAGCCTGAAAACTGTAACCCACCCATAAAAAAAGAAATTTTCTTTCTTTCTTTCTTTTATCAATAGAGCTATTTTCTGATAGATTCTCCAATAAAATGCATTTACTTAAATCAAGTAAAGTGTTTGTCTTAAATCAAGATTATCCGTCTCCTACAAATAAGATCTCAGCTTGAAAAATGTACAATTACAAATCAATACAAGATCATTTCAAGATTGTTTCACTTAACAAGATATTTAAGATGCATTGACTTAAAACAAGTCCCTCTATCTTGCTCAAATGTTACTTGTTAAGTCAATTTAACTTAAAGTAAGTGGGATAAGACATTTTGACTAAAAATGAGACAATTTCACTTGGTAAGATTTTGAGTTTTTGCAGTGTAGTAACAGTTGTATTGATTTTTTGTCAAGCCTCTATCTAAGTGACTTCCCCTTTTTGTAAGTATTAAAAAGCACTCTTTCTAAAGGTTAAATAAAAATCTAAATCAGCTTCAGAATGGCCCGAATCTGGACAGACTTTGGCAAAATATATATTTTTACTGAGTTTATATCAAACTGAATTCATCTAGCTTTTGTTTTATTAAGCCCTAAACTGCCTCTTTCAAATCCTATCTATAATTGTAAAACACATATAACACATTTGAGGCCAACTGTATCCATAAATTGTTTATTTCTCATCAGAAATTAAACTCCTCATACATCCTCAGCTCAAGCACAACAAGACTTGTAGTGTGTACATACAATTTATGCCCCAATCTGATTATAAAGTAAAACATTAACAGTCATGTATCATGTACATTTGAAACTCTTATTCTCGGCATGCATTATAAATATTTCATTTCACAAGTGACACAGTGAATTTTTATTTTTGACCTATATTCAACAGCATTGATGTTTGCTTCCAGATACATTGGCTCAAATATATTAATCTTTCCTTGAATACATCACCAGCATGCAGTTTGTACAACCTGTGAATCAGTCTTTTCAAAGTGGCATCACTTAAGCCAGCCCAGGACTGTTAATATTGCACCCATTTTTGCCATGTCACTCCCAACTCCTCCAACTCCAGCAAAGCATTGTGGGTGAAGGAGGAGTTCAGCCACCCCTGAGGCCCCCGGTGTCCTGAAGGTCCTTGTGATCAGACGTTCCTGCAGCAGGGCTTACTCTCTTCTGTGTTTTCTGCTCCGGTGTTGTTAAAAGACAAAGCACTGATAGAGCCCCGGCCCATTTTCTTACCACCACCCTTCCTGTGAATCTCTGTGGCAGAAAGTGAGGGTAAATTAAACAGTGACATTATGCCTGAATAGAAAAAACCTGCAGTGTTCCAGGCTTTGAGAGAAAAAGTTGCATAAATATTTTAAAAAGTACACATCCTCTCACATCCATGCTGCATAAAAGTTGATTGGAGCACTTTAAACAAATTAAAAAGGGCAAAGTTGCTCATGTTGAATTAAAACCCAACAGAAAAGTTTCCTCCAGAAGCAACCAATCAAAAGGCTGCTGCAGGACTACAAGAGGTCAGTCTGTGCTGACCTTTTGAAGACCAAGACTCACTAAAGTTCCCCGAGCTGCAGAGATGAAGTCTAGCTATGTGAGGTTGAATTTAGGGTGAAAGAGTGCAGCTTGAGAAACAGCTCATACATAGGAAATTGCATGCATCTGGTTTATATCATTTATATTTTTATCATGGGAAAGGAACAGAGGGAGAAAAGTGATGGGAACCAGCATGCACACAGCAGTCGACCTAGTCCCCAGTACAGATTATGAACTGTGACAACATTGCATTGGAAGGGAAATATTATTTTCTGCGTAATGCTGCAAATTTGGACATAAAAGAGAGATTTGATTCAATAAAACAGAAAAAAGTGAAATACATCTTATTAAATTACCTGTTAGGACATTGTTGAATGCTGCCTCCACATTAGTTGACTCCAAAGCTGAGGTCTCCAGGTACAAAAGACCATTCTTTTCTGGATAATATAAATAAGCTAAGTTAGTTATTGTTAAAATCATATTTGTTGTAGTTTCACTCTGTAGCACAACATTTTTATTTTATCTCACAATTCTCAAAGAAAAGGAGGATTCCTGAACCCAAAGTGGTAAACAACTACCAGGTAATGTGTTTTCTATCACCACTCAGAAACAACAAATAAAATGATGACTGAAATGATCTGACTTTATACCTGCAAAGTCTCGAGCCTCCTCGGTGGGCACAGACCTCTCTGACTCCAGGTCAGACTTGTTGCCCACCAGCATCACCACAATGTTAGGGTCCGCGTGTTCGTACAGCTCCTTCAGCCAGCGCTCTGCACTCTCGTAGGTCAGGTGTTTGGTGATGTCAAAAACCAGCAGGGCTCCAACTGCTCCTCTGTAATACCTGTTAGAAGAAGAATTACTTTACAGTTACACTGCTGGTGGCAAGTGGGTGTTTTTTTTCCCCCATTTCAGATGTAATATGATAATCATGAGAGCTGAAAACTGTTAAAGATGAACTGTTTCTATTTGGCTACATCAGGGGAACAGATATACTGTAGGTACCATCACAACATTAACATGTCATCACCTTTTATGTTCCTATGGCAAACTTCTTAATAAATAGTTGCATAGCATATTTAAACATTTAGAGGTTAGAGAGACATAAACTGTGTTAAACATGGTCGTAATCTCAGAGAAGTCACCCACTGGTTTCTGGAGAGGCATTATGAAGTCAATACGGGAGACGCCATATTGGAAATACTGACTCCAACTTCCTTTTGCAATCAGCCACGTCTCTGATTATTCCTTATGATGCATAACTCTTTGACTTGATCTATGTTTTAATATGTATTATAATCAAAATGAATGAGTTATACAGTTTTTCAAATGAAATAAGCCCCAGGGACCAAAATCATCTTTATACCAGGCTGTAGTCAAGTATACTTCTGCAGTGAAAATAGTAACTTTAATATTGGTCCTAATGGGTTCTCCTTGTCTTCTGGAACCAGCCTCAGGTGGACACTTAAGGAAGTTGATTATTCTTTTTTTCTTTTTGCACTTCCACATTTTTTTCAGCACCAGAAGTTGCAGCTTGATTTAAAGTCTTGATATTGTCCAATCCTTTTGGCTCTGTTTTGGTCTCCACCAACCCCAGAGTGAAATGTACTTTTGTTTATTAGCTGCTTTGTGCTCTGCTATGTTGGCCAGTTAAATGCTACCTATGAATTATTGCTATTCGATGCCATACAACTAGCATATTGCATCCAAGATAAGAAATATTGGAAAATTGGGTCCTTTTTCACCCAGTTCTAACAGACCATAACATAGTTAGGACATCAACATGTCCAAGTTATCAACATATAACTTTGACAAATCTATTTTTTAATGGGTAAAAGAAGGGCATGAATGATCACTGTGCATTATTTCTCCAAAGTGATATTGCCACCAGTAGTTTAAATATAGTCTTTTGCAGAAATGTGATTTTAGCGAGTTTCATTTGTCATACAAACATAACTACAGCATATAATGAGCCGTGCGATGTTAGCAACAAGGTTTAAAGACATTGTTAAGAGAGCAGTTTAAAACATTCCCCACAGAAGAAGACAATGAATCATTGTACATGCCCAGGCAATTTTTCTTTGCAGCTCTGACTACAAAGGCACTGATATGTAACTGAGGACATGCTGTACTTAAAACACTTCTTGTTGGCTGATAGAGATTAATGCTGGATTGTAGTACTGGCATTGTGTGAGTGAATCCAGCTTGTATAATGACTATGATACACTGCTCAAATAGAATAACCTTGGCTTCTGTTTGTGTGAGATTCTTCTGAAAATACCTGTTAACACTTGTATTTGATGAATCTTGAGACAGAAGCGCATCTACTGAAATCTGGTCTAAAAAACATCAACATCTTTAAATTGATTGAATTTTTTTGAGAGCCTTTTCAACCTCGACCTGAGACATCTTTTAAGTGCTGTTTAAACTGAGAAAATGCTCACTGGGATATAAAACAGAGCAGTGACTGTGAACCAATAGAGCATAAAACCCCAAGCAATGTGTTGAAAGACACCATACATACAGTTATGCAGAGCTGAGGGGAACTACATACTGTAGATGGAAAACACAAGTCTGGTACATCAGTAAGAATGAACCTGTTCACAGTGAACTGGATCTCATTGTTTGTTATTGATAAAAAATATTGACAGTGGCTGATTTGAGCATTGTTTTCTCTCCACTGAGAATAAGTCACTTTCCCTGCCCTCAATTGAGGAAAAATTTAATGACTGACAATTGGTCTGAAGTGGAAAACCAATCAATACTTCCTTCACAATTACATTTCTGCTCCATACTTCCACGAGCATAATTAATTCCACTTTAATAGGTTTTAGCCGCTTGTTACAGCACAAATGGGAAATTCCATGGGAGCGGGAATTTGCATACTGGAATAAGTCGGCAAGTAATTACCCAAAAAGCCAAGCTGTCAGAAAGGGGCTAATCCAGTGGTGTAGCATATCCTCAGATTTTCCCATGTCTTAAAAATAAAACTGACATGGTTCTATTGTTTTAAAACCAGTTTCCACAGTTAATCCCACTAGTTTAATTAAAAAAAAAGAATGAATGAGGAGCAGCTTCGGATAGGACAGAGACCCACTAAGTGTTCAAACAAAGTCTCTGCTATAACCAATTGGATTTTTGAACCTAAGTGTGCCAGCTGTTGGCTGACAGGAGACATGAGTGTGCTGGTTGTTTTTCAGGTAATGTGGGAGGGAACCAAGGATCAGTGCCTGTCCTTGCGTGTGTTTTGGCTGATAACAGCACCACCTTAAGATGCTGACATACAGGTTGCTCAAGAACTATGTAGCAAGAAAACAAGCATGAAATGTTGATTTAAAAATCTGTCTTTACCTTCTGCATGCCATGCTAAAAACATCTGCACGTTCAAAAGATGTGCAATATTCAAACCAGTGCGTCTGCCAGTACAACGTGTTACTTCAGTACAAATTCACAACATCTAAAGGAAGAGCAAACATTGTTATTGAAAGTTACATTATGCAGGGTCTCTATGAATAAACACACTTTTATGAATCAAAAATGAAGCATGAGCCATCATCTCCACTAATTGAGACTTTGGGGCTTAGTTACTGAGTGTTAATCTACGGCCAAGTTGAACACAGACAGAGCTGTTGCCAAAAGAAAAAGCAGTTGTGGGTTAGTTTTGTTGAAATTATTATTCAAAATTGTGCTGCAACTGTTTTACATTGGGATTGGGAATAATGTTGACTATTGGCACGCTTTTTTCCATGAAATATATACACACGTCAGATTAAACTACTACAAAGAACAGGAAAACAGAGGTTAACATTTAGTCATTTAAAATAAAATGTAACATAATATACAACCCTTGAGAAATGGCAAGCTGTCATCTAAACACTCCAATGTTTAAGGGATTGCACAAACAGGATATATCAAGCTAACTAGTGAGCATTAAGGGTGTTGGTGTGCAGATTTGGTCACCTTCTGACTGAGCTGGGCTGCTAGTTATTTCTAGTTTCTAGTAATGCAAAGTTAAGATACCTTGCTGCTGGCCACACCTTCATGTATACATGGAACAGGGTCAAATATGTGCCTGTGTCTTTCACAGTTCTTTTTGTTATAACAAAACATACCTGGCAATTGTCTTTGTGACGCGGCGTCAGAACTCTATTACATACTGTTGTGGTTTACAGCCCCTCCTTCTTGTGTATTTCTTCTTCTGTGGTTGTGTGTTTTTATTTTTTCAGCCCTTCCCTCTCCACGTTTGCACTTTGGGAGAGGTGTGTCTGTTGTGAGCCCAAACTATTATCATATTATCTATTTAATTTTTGTTCCTCCTATTATATTAGTGTCTTTTACTAACTGACAAAATGTTCATTTGATTTAAATGTTGTGAATAAAACTTAACTTTAACAGTTAGCGGGCTAGCTTAATGTACACAGCAAGTTAAGCTAACTTTCGTGAACAGAAAGCTATGCTGACTCACGTGAAGCATGTTCAATTTATCATATTCTTTCATTTTTGTTCCTCCTAATATATAATTGTCTTTTAGTAACTGACAACATATCAATTTGATCTAAATGTCCTGGAAAAATAGTCATTTTAACAATCAGTGGGCTAGCTTAACATGCACAGAAAGCTATGCTAACTCATGTGATGCATATTCAATTTATTATATTCTTTAATTTTTGTTCCTCCTAATATATTAGTGTCTTTTACCGACTGACAACATGTTCATTTGATTTAAATGTTGTGAATAAAATGTAACATTAACAGTTAGTGGGCTAGCTTAACGTGCACAGCAAGTTAAGCTAACTTTCATGCACAGAAAGCTATGCTAACTCATGTGATGCAAATTCAATTTATTATATTCTTTAATTTTTGTTCCTCCTAATATATAATTGTCTTTTAGTAACTGACAACATATCAATTTGATCTAAATGTCCTGGAAAGATAGACATTTTAATGGTCAATGGGCTAGCGTAACATGCACAGAAAGCTATGCTAACTCACGTGATGCATATTCAATTTATCATATTCTTTAATTTTTGTTCCTCCTAATATATAATTGTCTTTTATTACCTGACAAAATATTCATTTGATCTAAATGGCATGAAAAAATAGTCATTTTAAAAGTCAGCCGGCTAGCTTATCGTGCACAGACAGCTATGCTAACTCACGTGATGCATATTCAATTTATCCGTGTAGAGGCGGGCCGCGGGAGTGGGCTGTAATATTTTACATGGAGGTTTTTGTCTGTCCGTGTCTGTGCCAGAATAAATGGAGGTGTAAAAAGAAAGAGAACCCGTGTGTCACAGCATCATTATAAGCAATCACATTGCAGAAGCCCACCGGTTACATACAGACCTGAGAGTTTTATCGATCTCCTCCATCACTTGGTAGGAAATTGAAAAAGTTTTTAAATAAGGAAGTTCTCTTTTAGTAAATTATAACCACTAATTGTCTTTTTTTTTATTTTGTGGCCTCACTTTTTAAACATCATTAACACGAGAAACACAACTAGAAAAAAAATTTGCACACAAAGACATGTTGAATTCTTAAATGAGAGTTAGACCTGTAAAAAAAGTATAAACAAAACCATGACGCAGTAAAAGTGTGTCTGGATGTCTGACTCTCTTTGGCTTGATGCTGATTATCATGACGTGGTACGGACAGCAGTTTAGTTTAAGTGAGTTTACAATAACTCACACTTAGTTGTAGAGATTCCATAACATTTTTTTAACATTTTACTGCAAAGCTGTAAAGTCATTCGAATGCCCTTGAAAATAGAGCATACATTATGAGCAGTCTGAATGTGTATAAATGGGACACATTCACACTCATGGATCTATTTCAGGTGTGATGGTTCTTGACACTCACGCAGATGTGATGGCTCTGTATCTCTCCAGCCCGGCCGTGTCCCAGATCTGGGCCTTGATGGTGAAGCCTCCGAGCTGCACGGTCCGGGAGCTGAACTCCACCCCGATGGTTGTGCGACTATCATGGTTGAACTCATTTTTGGTGAAGCGGGCCAGCAGATTGCTTTTTCCTACACCTGATTCTCCAATTAGAACCACTGCAGGGGAGACAAAGACATCAGAAAACACAAGTATTTAAATCATGTGTTGTGTTTGGTTGTTGCAAAACTAAATCTAGTATTTCCTGAGTGAAGGAAACAAAAGTATTCCTGTGTCCTAATATTTACCAACCCTGTGACACCCACTCATTCCTCCACGGCCTCTTTTAAAGGAGCCTTTAGTCAAGGTGTGTCTTTCTTGGTTGCACCCTAAGTCCTCAGTCTTAGTGGCTAGGAGTGGGGGTAATTACACAGTCAGGGATATAATGTTCCAATTTAAAAAACACTACGCCTTCATGGTAAACAAGTGAATCATTTTGGACTTCAGCATGCAGAATAAAATAGCAGAAATATAATGTTGAGTAAAATAAGTAACAATAGATATAGGCCTGCAAAATAATACACCAAATTATTGATTAATAAGAAGCTAAACGGGGATCTTGTTAAGCTGTTGGCTGTCAAAGCATGCACTGTGAAGATGCCAGTCCTAAAATAAACAGAGTATTTTGTTAATAGTTTTATTCCAACAGTAGGGATTAAGTGGGACAAGTAAAGGAAGCCAAACAGAGGCAGGATAAACACCTCCAATGAAGAGCACAGGTGTAGTTTTAGACACAGAGATCTTCATAATGGACAATTTGACGCATTTTGTTCAGTTTTCTTTCACTGGAGGGCTCCTAATTTACGGCTCCTAATTTCCCATTAATTTCCCCCAAAACAAGCAAACACATTTTCAGTCATGTTGAACACATGATTATTGATGTTTTAAGAACTCATTTTGATGAAACTGCAGGACAAGTTTACTGTGATTTATACCTCCCTGCCCATTTTTGTGGAAGAAAAAAAAACCTTTCCTGCTCTTAAAACTGAAAACCTTAAAGGCAAAAAATCCCTCACAAGAGAGCCCTTGTTTCAGGAAATACAGCTACAGCAAGTGAGGTGATGCAGATCAGGTGGAACAAGTCAAGCTGCTATACTTCCTTTAATCTTGGTCAGAGGAACCAACCCACAGAGTAAACAGGAGAGAAAGACCGCAGACACCCCCTCTGTACATGTCACTGACTAATGTTTGGGTTTCAATTGTAAGTAGCTGACTCAGAGAGCAGAAAGGCTTGGCTTAATTGGCACAGATAGGAAAGTATGAGGACATTATGGAAAAACAGTAAGACTGGGATAACTGCAGAGGGGGAAAAGACACAGTCAGATTCTTGCTGAGGCGTGTGAGCTCGTGAACACTAGGATAAATACTCCAATTCTTGTGACATCTTCACAGCAATTAAACATGGATTTAGGGTGTGATGGGAGCTAATAGCTTGTTGAACAATTTGGGAAATACACTTATTTGCTTTTCTTGCAGAGAGAGTTAAACAATAAGTTTGGAATGATTCTCCTGGCTTTGCTTAAATGCGAGAGTACAGTCAGCAAGCTGTTCGCTCTGATAAGCATGATGACTGGAAGCATGGGGGATCAGCAAGCAGCAACCTCTAGTGTAATAAAAAATAACAAAAAGCCAGTCTATGAGTGGAAACTGCAGCTGATCAGGAGTTAGACCCACCCTATTTCCATTAATGTATGTCTGGGGATGCAAATCAACCAAGAGTCCATTCTATCCTATGAGAATCTCAGGGATACCCAATGTGCCCCATCCCCTGCAGAGCACTTCCATCCAGAGTCTGCTTTGAATGTACAAAAAGGAGAACTTTTGTGGTGGATTGTTAAGAGGCCGTATGCTAGCTTAGACAACAGGCTGCTACCTAACTACCTAACAGGCTATTTCCTTCAATTCAGCTGCCTTTGTTGATTGTCAACTTAGTTTGCATGATTAGAGAGAACTTGTTTATCTAGTTTTAACCAAGCGGCAACCTCCGGTCTCAAAATATGAAGCCCATGCAGAAGTGTTATAAACTGCAATTCATCGAGAATCCGCTTGAGGCTAGCTGCAGAAACACCGGAAACCACATAGACACCAATTCAAAAAAGACGATCTTTGCAGCATTAATAAACATGTTTACAGCCTGGTTCAAAAAACGGCTTGGCTCTACGTATCTAATCTCTCTATCTGCACACGCTGTACAGGGGTGATTTTTTTTATAACGCGACAGTTCAGAAGATATTAAGATTACGACTTTTTGGCCAAATAAGGGCATGACTGACTTGTCTCCCGGACGGAAACACATAGCTGTTGGCTAGGAGGCTCAAACTCCGCCCCTTTATGTCACACTATGCCTGGTTGAGTTCCGCATTATATGGCTGCCGCCATCGATTGGCTTCAAAACAGCGCTCAGGAACAGATGGGTGACGTCACGGATACTACGTCCATTATTTATACAGTCTATGGTTTTAACACACTGATGTTATTCTGCTAATATATGCTTATACATATACAGGTTTGAGCTCCCATTAACTTCAATTTACACAATTTAAAAGATGTTATGAACTCACATTAGCCAACATTTGGTTGTGCAATGTATCAAACATTGAAATGCGCTCAGAGTGGAAAGACTATTAAATTAAAATGATAAACTGACTGGAGGGCACCAGATCAGTTTAGCAGGTAAAGCATGCATCCCACATGTCCTGGCTATAGCTTCCTCCATACAGCTGAGGCTAGATTGTTCACCAACAACTAACCTTAGCTGCATGTCACTCCCCATTATTCCTTTCTTCACTCCATCCTATCAAATAAATAGGAAAAAATGTCTGAAAAAGATAACAAAAAAAAGCACATGAACTGGACTCATGCAATGTTTTTTTGATATTTGTTTACGTTATTTTTACGTTAATTAATAACATTTTTAAATACATTTTACAGCTACTTTCTTATTTTTTAGTTCAGGATTTGTATACAAAAAAAGTATGCAGTTTTATGAAATATAACACCCAGCAATACAAGTTTTTTAAATGAGCTCCGCCTGTAAAATGTTAAAATATTGCCAGCATGTAAACTTAACATACCAGTAAAATATGTAGATTTACCAATACTTAACCTCAGTTAGATTTTGAATGTAGTGTTTTTATTTTTAATTTAAAAGAAAAATAAAGTAAGGGACGTTAATACTAATACTAACACTGAGGAAAACCACTAAGTCCACTTTAGTTAAACTCAACAGATTGAATTTGCTCGGTCAGGGAAATGTGGACCTACAAACTTCTACATGCTGATGAATATTAGGATCAGAGTAGTTACTTCATCTCCAGGTGAGGCTGGTTTCTTAACTTTTACTCTTCCCAACATCAAAATTGAACTTTAAACCGAGACTTTGTAACCAAAATGGACTTGACCTCCCTAAAAAAGCTTCAAATGAATGCAAACTTTTACAGAACACCAGCAATTCATTGACCACCATGGTGAGCTCTACTCACTGGAAGATTAGCTACCAAACTGACCTCATGGGGAGGTTGTTTTCACAGACAAGAATCAACTGGTTACCATTAACACATCCCTTGTACCCCAGTCGGATCCACGGATGAAAGATGCTGGCACATTTTCCCTGAACACCTGCTTACACTTTTAAAGGAACACTCTGAAACCACCAATGTCTCAGCACTCTGGTTCCTAACTCACACAATGTTTAACCTGGAGTCTGAGGACCCGGCGAGGAATGTCTTACAAGATTTGCTTGAATTGTCCACTCTACAGCCACCGCACTGTAATGCTTTTTTTTTTCCAGTGCAGGCGAGGTGAGAGTGCCTGTTTTTCCTGTTTTTGTCCCTCTTCTCTTCCACAACTGAGTAACTTCTTAAGCAAACAATACCTCTGGTCTCTATGGAGATACGGGACAAGAGGCCTCAAAGCTCTCTGGTCTGGTTTGTTAATTCTGAAGGTGCTGGGATGCACTTGAGGCGTTGCAGGGAGGATTGAAGTCTCATTTTGTTTGTTTTATTGACAGTTAGGACTGGAAATGTGACTACTGCACTGCACACACTGATGTCATGGCCCAAAGCCTGAGATCCTGGAGCCAACTTAAACACAACATACTCAGTTTCATGCTCTGCTCTAGATTAAACGGTCAATATTAAGAACAAAATAAAGTTTTTAAGTGTGCATCGAAACACCAGAACATGTATGTATCTGTCGGTGAACTGTAACTACCTGCATAATTTATTCTGTGCACCATTAAAAAGACTGTTTGGGTAACAGAAGGACTTTAAATAACAAGATTTATTAGCATGTAATGTACTCACAGCTGCAGCCTATGTATACTCCACAATGGTTCCCTGTATGGTATATACAGGGGGGAGAATATGCATGCTTTACATTCCACACAAACTCTACAGAACTTGATTTTACCGATAAGTTTGGCTGAGTTATCTGTAAATCACTGAAAGGAATGGAAACCTGCTCACATTACTGAGATTAAAAAGTGTCTCAGTGTTCAGAGTTCTGCAGCAGGAAGCATTCAGAGATAACCCGTTTGTGAACTTCACAATTCACCTGCTGGAGATGAGAATCGTCATGTTTCACTGCTCATTGAGTTTCTTATATTTGAGGTGTAACACCCTAGTTTGTGTTCTTGACCAGAGTTACATGAGAAAATAAATGCTTCTGACAAGTCTGCATGATCTGTATAAGATTAAAGCCAATGGGTGATTAGTTTAGATTAGCTTAACCTAGCTTAGAATAAAGATTTGAAGCTGGGGAAATAGGGAGCAGTGACTTCAAAGAGTATTTTCGTCACCCTGAGGTTGACAACCACCCACGACTCCAGGTGTTGATTTGCTTACGCTGTTGTTTGTATAAGAATATGGACGACATGCCTCAATCTCCTCCCATTGTGCAAAGTGAAGCCAAAATACCACCTGGATGGGCACTGATATATTGCACTGGTTATGCTGAAGCATGCACAGATGGGACTGACACCACACTTTAGGGGGTGACTGTGGCTCTGTGGTAGAGTCGGTCGTCTCTCAATCGGAGGGTCAGAGGTTTGATCCCAGGTCCTGAAGTGTCCTTGGGCAAGACACTTAACCCCAAAACTCTCCCTGGTGCTTGTGCCAGGGACTGTGAATGGGATTTGTCAACACTGATGGTCTTCATGAGCTAAAAAAGCAAACAAGACTAGTTTGGTTATTTCTACTTAGTTACCATTAATGTCTCAAACTGCTTCCACAGGGATGTGACAGACAAGGATGTGACTATGTGTGGTGAGCGGGTGGTTATGCAAAATAGAACCCTGTTAGGATGAGATAAGATCCAGACACAGAGCGGAGGGGTCTGATTGAGAACTAACTCATCGGGAAGAAACATTTTGCCACTTTTACACAAATTAAGTTCCTAACGGATAAATAAAGCTCTTTGAAGTTGAAGTTAAAGTTCATTCCTGATTTAATATGATATGTGTGATCAGCTAGTCCCTAACATCCTCTTGCTATTCAAAATTAATTACCCTCATTATGGGGTTTTAACCAATCAGGATCGAGTATTCAACACAGCCCAGTGATGAGTAACAAAGCCTGATTTAAGATGATTTACACTAAGATTAAAAATGTTGTTGCTTTAAAATCATCTACGACCAAAAAAGACAGACTGATAATACTTCTTTGTTGCACATGTAAAACAGATAAAACCATCAAAGAGTCAGGAGGTGCCGCTTTGACAACAGGGGGCGCAGAAATCGACCAAATCAATAGTTAACAGACGACATGAGGATGGAGAGAAGAGATAGAAAATGAGGGGATTGAGAGAAAGCAGAGAAAATGTGGGGATGAGAGAGAGGAATCCCATGTAAAATAGGCCCCTTATAGAATCCAAATGCAGATGTACACAAGAAAATATTGTCGTTATTTGGGATTCATTCTTGATTTTTATAATTGGCTGCTATTGCATCTTTGTTTTATGGATAATGTGTGATATTAAATAATTGTTTTTCTTGTTTTTGTTTTGTTGTGTGGACCCCAGGAAGACTAGCAACCACAATTTGGAAGCTAATGGGGATCCTAATACATAAATAAAATAAAATAAAGAAATCTTCCTTTGCATGGGAGCTTAAAATTGAAGGTATCTGATGTATCTGAAATAGTTTGTCTAGCTGACCAATGACCTACAATACCAATTCATGAACACCCTGTAATAAAACCAATTCACCGACAGACAGACAACCAATCAATGGAAGATCTTGCTTTTCATGCAACAAGGGAGCTTCTTATCCTTGAAGGCTCTGCAACTTTGCAAACAGGAGGGGTGAACAAGGGAGCGCTTCAATCTCGAATCTGACCGCTACATCTCACTAGAAATTCACATTCTACACACTGAACCTGAACACATTAACGCACCTGTAAGGAACTTTTGGTTTGTGATGATTCTTGCATCCCCTGTGGACAAAATGGTACCTTCTTTATCTTTGCTAGTTTTGTCGTGTACATGCAGAAGTGCATGCAGAAGTTTGGTTTTATAGGTCATCTGTGTTAGTCTCAGTCTGTTCCATTACCAGCTAAAAACTCCTCACAGGTAATTTAACTCCTCTCTTACTTCTGTTTGCTCAGGTACGTATGATGTTAGGTGAAGAATAAACAGACGGCACAATGAAAGAACAGCTTTGTGCTGAGGCAGTGACGTCTCTTAGACATACAGGATTTGTGTGAAATGCTTTCCCCTGTAAACTCAGATGTTCAGTTTTTAAATAGATTTACAGTGTTGTTCTGCATGAAACGCCACAGATAGCAGGAATTAAAGTTCACATCCTGGTTTCAACAGTATCCTGTATTATGCATGCTTCATCTGACGTACCCAGGGACAATGTGCTGATCTGATAATGTGATTGCAGTAATACTCAGCTTCATCTAAAGTGTCTGGACGCTAAATACCTGCAAAAATGATTTACCTGAACAGCTGACTGAGCTGCTAACACACTGACATGTAAATTCAGCTAACACTAGGCTGTTTATTGATAACACTGCATTGCACTCTGATGACACATATTCCTGTACAAGGTAAATGCCAAGTTAAAAACAATCAAGGAGTTTTAATTTGAAGAAACTTTACAAAATAATGTATTTCAAAGACTTAATGGGAGTTTAATTCAAAGTAAGAGAACACGTTCTCACCTTTAAAGACTAAGTTGTAGGCCTCATCTGACCCCATATTGTGTCCATTCAATGTTGCTGCCCCACAGGTTACCGCCGCGTCTCCAGGACTCACAGGTTACCTGCAGGATGTAAGGCGACACTGGCTCACAACGCGACCCACCTGCTCCTCAGATCCTCAGACTTCAAGAGAGAAAGAAGCTGCAGAAGATGTTTTTTTTAACACATGAATTAAAGTCACCAGCTCTCTGCCCTTCACTATACTCTGCTCTATCTGAGTTAATGCAGAGCTGGCTTGTTTGAACAAGACATGCTGAGTGTATCCAGGTTGTTGTGCAGCAGCAGGCGGGGTCTGTATCAGGGAGTGGTGGTGCAACCGTGGAGGTGTGTCTTTGGAAAGGAGTGAGTGCAGGGCAGGTTGGACAGGTGGGGCGACTCGCAGGTACAGCTGACAGGGTCTGTCATGCGCCTTCTGCTGGAGTTATCAAATTACTGCATGCAGGAAGCAGGAAGTGAGAGATTCTTCTTCATCCCAATATCTGAAATCACACTAAAAAGATTTTACATCATGTTCCTCTAAATCTGCAACACAAGTCCACATTTTTACTGGTGTTTTTTATGGATGAAAGAGACTTTTGTTTATATTTATAAAAAGAAATGTTTGTCCCAGTTGTTTTAGAGTAATTTGATCAGAAAGGACATTTTAAAGTAAGATTGCTGCTTCACACTGCACATAGCACCTTGTATTATTATTGAACTCCCCTCCAGTGTTTCTCTTGAAGAACCTGGTGCCCCCATTTAATGAAAAAGGTCTGCCTTTTGCAACCGAAAGGAAGACAGTGAAGTCATTTATATTTATTATCATCTTCCCTGGTGGTCACAAACGCTTGGTCTTAAAAATTACTTGATTCATTTATTTAATTTTATTTTGCCTTGAGACCTGATCTCTTATTTTTTAATCAAGCATCTGCAGATGTGCCTTCCTTTCGGGGATCTGTCGTATATTTTCACAAGTTATTTCCTAATTTTTCTCTCTGTCTCTAAACATGACCAGAGACACTAAAAATGTTTAAACTAGTTTCAATCGACTTCATTTAAACTATTTTCATTGCCTTGAGGCTGTTGTTAAACTGCACTGATGATTCAGGTTGCTCAGTTTTCCAATCATCTCTCAAGTCAAATGATTCAAATCAATTTTAATATCAGGTTTCAATGCAAGTGAGCAAACACAAGATTAAAAAAGTACATCCTGTGATTGTCTGGAAAACTGTCGTGTTGTCACATCTTTAACAGAAGTTTTAATACGATTTTGAAATGAATACGTTATAATTAAAAACAACCATTTTGAAAACATTGTGGAAATGTGACCAAGATAACAAAAGGAACATTTTTTTAATAAGAGCAAAATCACAGGATGATTTCCTGGCTCTACCTTAAAAATCAATCAGTGAGTGTGTAAAAGGCTCATACAATACTCCTGAAGTGCTTCACATTGATTAAAGACGTACTGAATCGACCTGACTATAAGACAACCCTGCTTATAGACAACCTCCACCTTTTTAAGATTACATTTTGAAAGACCAAATCTTGTTTTAATATAGATAACAATTTAAATTTGAAGTAGTGAATAAAACAAGGTGAGTTTTTTTTTTATTTCATCTTTTTTGGGCTTTATTGATGGGACATCTGAAGGGAGGCAGTGAATGTGGGGCAGACAGAGGGCATGCAGCAAAGGGTCATGACTGGGAGTGGAACAAGCAACCGTGACAGGGACTAACAGCTGCTGCTCATGGGGCGGGGCTTAAACCACTTGGCCAACCCCAAAAATCACACCCTTTTAAAATCAAACTGTCACATTCAAATTTTAATAACTCAACCACCCATCTTTATTCAAACCTAATGAGCTGGTCATCTTTGCACTTCTGTGGCACCATGTTTCCTTACAGCTCGACAGTTGTTTGATAAGTATTATCTAAAAAGTTGGAATCATAACTCCGCCTCAGTTGTTGAATAGTTTGGCGTACCTTTGATTCCCTTTGTGCTGAATGATCACTGTGTGTCTCTCCATCATTCATCCCCCTGGCGCAGTAGTTGTGAGTAGGGATGGGCATGTCAAGCCAAAATAATATATAATAAATAGTGTCCCGTTCATGTGGCAGTTGTGTTACCCAGCAGCATGACGAGGTGCTGCTAGTAGCGGGCACTGACAGCGTCTGTTGCGATCTCTATGTCGGTGTTTCTGTGACACAGCATGGGGTTTGTGTTTATATTTTACAGCCATGCTCAGTCTCTGGAAATACATATGTAGTAGTATGAGATTCAGGAACGAAGAAAATCGCTGCGACTCTTGCTGATGTTTTCTTCTTCTTTTGCTATTTAAAGCAATAGCATTCTTCTTCTTCTGTTTGCTAATGCAGTCAGCAAACAGCTTTAAAGCTAGGGTTGGTAGTCACGGGAAACTAGCATGAATTTGAACGTAACATTTCCGTCTAACCCCTCCCCTCGGAGCTCCTCCAAAACGACGCCCCCCGTCACATGCACAAGCGCCGCTGATTCCCGACCACATGATGGCGACTGATTCAAAACCGGTCCTCAGCACATCGTTTGTGTTTTGCCCTAGGTCAACTCATGCATCACTCAGCGGTAAGAAAACACCAAAACGTTATCATAGTGAAAGTTAAAAACACAAACAAACATGAGTGTACTCTTTGCAGGAGGCGGGCAGAACGGCAGGACAGGATTTGATTGGTTTCATAATTTGGCTCCTGATGGCAGGGATTGGTTGGTGTTTTCCCAGGTTTACTCTGGCTGTAGATAGCAGCTTTTTTCACTCTTTTTTAAGAAGACATTATGTATTGATTGCCATCGGGACATAAAGATCATTTTAACCAGTATAACAAAAAGTGTATCCAAATCTGACTACCAACCCCAGCTGTAAGACGCTCTATAGCCACCGTCTGGCAGGAATACCGTATTACAGCCAGGTACTGGTAAAAATGATGAAAAATTGTACTTTTAAAATGAGAAAATATTCTAAGTAACTCTTTGATTTTTACAAGTGAACAAATATTTGAATATTCGAAAATCATTGCCCATCACAGCTGGCCCCAGTGATGAAGAGAACTCTTGCTTTACAGATAAGTGGTGCTGTCCGATGTTTTGAACCAATGATGGCATTTCATTACAAAACCCCGATCCCTCTTTTATCAGCTGTTTCGAAGAGAAAAAAAGACACGTCTAACATCCAGGTCCATAAGGAACTTGGTAATTAATTCAACAGGACTTCTGATTTGTTATTGATGCAAGAAAATATCTTCAAGAGAATATTGATATTACTGATCATTTCGACCTTATCTTCTTGAGAATCCTGATACACCTGATATTTAAGCTTTAATCAACTTTTCAAGTCAAGTTGTTCTTCAATCCCACTCATGTCACATCAAGTCCACACCAAAAACACAAAATAAATATTGATTCAATTACTTTTTATTTGACAGCTTTGAAACAACATAGCAAAAAATCTGAACTACATTTTCACCAGCCAGAAATTCTTACGAAGGTCTCCACAAACTTTTACATTATCTGCATTTAGACCCTCTGATGGGTTTCAAAATGTTCAATTTTCTGCCTCACTGTGAGCGGCAAGGCTGAGAAAAAACTGCAGATGAATAAATCAACTGTGGACCCGCAGATAATGGAGTCATTTCAGCATCTTTACACTCAGACTTCTCACAGACAAAAATATGTGGACTTTCAGAACAGACAGTCATATGATGAGTCAAAAGAAAAAGGGGAACAAACCAATCCAAGTTTTAAATTCAAAGTTATAAATAGATTAATAAACCCAGGCCCCTCTCCCCCTGCGCACACGTTCACTCTCACACTTATTGATTAATGCATGTACAGAATGTGACAGAAGTCCATGAATAACCTGGATCATGTGATCCTTTGTCTACAGGCATGACAGTGACAGGCACGTCTTCACTATGATGCTGCTACTTGGGTTAATGGCTCCTCCAGGTACTGCACCAGGGCCTCTGCCTGCAAACACAGCACACACAGATCAGTGTTGGCAATGAGACTGTTTATACTTTTTTTGTGAATATGTGTTTCAGTGATTTGAACACAGGTGGTTGGGATATGTAAAAAGATGGACAACATGACAGCTCAACAAAAGTGAAGCCAAATCATGTAGAGCTTCCTTTATATCCCGGTTGGAGGGGGGTGCCTTTACGACATAGGACAGCTCAAGAGAGAGACAGGAAATGTGAGGACATAGTGGATGATGACCCACACATAATACAGTTGGTACTAAGTATCGATTCTTGTCTCGAAGAGGACAACCTAGCCAAACCAGAGCCCCAGAAGTTGAGTTTGAGCTAGGTATTGTTTCTTTTTTGCTTACTTTTATTCAACCAGGACTAACTCAATGGGATTAAAAAACATTCCAAGAGTGTCCTAGCCAAGACAGGCAGCCAATACTTAAAAAAGTTTCCAACAAACATAGAGCAGCCATGCATACACTGGTGACTAAGATACATTACAAACATCACTATCATAGCTCTCTCTTATTCTCCTCTATCCCTCTTTCAACTCGGTCGAAGCAGATAGCAGTCTTACATGAGTCTGGTTCTGCTCAAGGTTTCTATATGTTAAAAGGAAGTTTGTCCTTGTCGCTGTAACTTGCTAAATACTGCGAGGTGCAATGCTCATGATGGATTAAGATGAGATAAGATCAAGTCCTGCCAGTAAGATGGGACTGGATCGTTTCCTGTCTTGGTGTTGGTTCTTTGGTAATAATTTAGCAAAGAGTACGGTTTAGACCTGCTATGTTTGTAAAAGCGTCTTGAGATAACGTTTTTTGGCGCTACACAAATAAAGATCGATTGTATGATTGACATAGAAGGACAAGAAAATAAGTCGACCATAATCAATAGATGCTGAAAATGGCGAATAACTCCCTGAAAATCTTCAGCTCAGATTTAATGCTCACTTCCACTAGAGGGTCAAAAAATCCTAGTACAGTTACTCATCAATCAACCACACGAGATCTTTCAATAACTTACATACCTACAGATTATTCTGATGGTATCTGGCTTTCCTTGCACTCTCTCTTACATATGCTTTATCTGTCCTCTCCATTTGATCATAACAACCACTACTTCCTTCACCAATGACAGATTTTCCTGTAATATGCTTGTCAAGGACGTATCAGGTTAAAATACAACACCCAGACCTTATTTCTGTGTTAACCTTCAAGCAGATAGTAAATCTTAAATGGAGACTCACAACCATTAACATACAACTGTCTGGCTAATTTTTTTGCATGTGGCTGCGTCTATTTATTTTCTATTCCTCTCATATGAAATGTAAAATGAACCTACTGTCATTTCAAGTTGGCTAAAACAATAAGACTCATCTTATGTTAGTGGTGGAGCCCTGGATCCAAAATGAACCAGGTAAGTACAACAAACTATTGGGAATATTTTGCTGCCTGGAAGAAGACTTTGGTTGTTTTGGAAGCGACTAACTCGCATGTGACAAAACTCTCACCTTGGCTTTAAGCATCCCAAAGCCCACCGTCTCTTTGGCGTACATACACAGGAGAAGGTTTGCTACACGAGTAATGGCCACTCTTCCCTCCTGAGAGAGAAAATGAGAGACAGTGTCATGAAGTGTCGGAGCTCACTGATAAATAATCAGTGTCTTTTTTCCAAGAGTTTGAAACAGTACAAAGCTGTCAGTATCACAATCACTCTTCATACACCATATACTGAGCTTCTCTTACCATACAATCCATGAGTATGAATTTGAGTTTGTCTTCGTTAAAGGCTTGGTGGCCGTTCTTGTCGTAGGCCGCCCAGATGTTGCTGGCGATGGCTGCTGTCACCCGTGCGTCGGTGTCTCCATACCCAGAGTAAGCCAGAAGTGAGCCTTCATTATTCAGTAAGCTGGTGAAAGGGAAAAGTTGGGTGTTTCAGTATCCAGCGGATGAAGATGGGAAGGACTTTACAATAAACGATAGGTGTCAAATGCTATCCGTACGAAGCTTCATTACAAAGTACAATGTGTATCACTGTACACTGGCCCACCTGAGCACAAACAAACTAATGTAATTTAACATTCTGGTGTACATTCTTCACTTTAAAAAGTAACAAAACAGAGTGGAAACATTGAAATCTCAAGTTAAACCTCTAAGGACTCATGGTGCCTTCAAATGGGTTCATGTTTACTGTGTTCATGAGAAATGGCCATATAGTTCATTAAATTTGAACATTTTCAGAATGTACTTTTTTGCATTAAAAGAAAGGGAAAAATTAGAGTTTTCATTATTCATAGGTTATTATGTTATGATTTAAAAGGTCCGGCCCACTTCAGATCAACTTGGGCTGTATGTGGCCCCTGGACTGAAATGAGTTGGACGCCCCTGCCTTAAGTGTTATGGTGTTAACCATAGACTGTTAATAAAAATGGACAGTGTTGCTCCGCCTCTTCCCATTGTACAGTTCTGAAGCCAAAAAATCCCGATCCTGGGCACAGCCATTGTGCAGCCAGAGCCTGTGAAGCCACTGTAACGAGCTCCGCCCTACAGCGTAACGTCACAAGACGCTGTGTGTCCTTTGAAGTTTCCCTCTACGGCGGCTGTGAATCAAAGGAAACCCGGATGTAAAACCCAGTTTTTTAAACTCTAATAATTAATGAAAAAGAAACATTTCAGGAAAAAGAGGACTTGGACACAAAACAGTCAAATAATAACTTCATATCACCACAGCATACGGATGAGAGAAACATTCGTATGACGTGTATTTAATTTTTAAAGTTTGACCAATACTTCAGCCAGCCACCAGGGGGCAGATGCTCTGCTGAAAGCTTCACCTCTAGCCGAGCGTGATGCACCCCTGATCAGAAGACGTAGTAGGGGCCGCCCCTTAACCAATCAGGACAGAGGATTGGAGATTAGCTGTGATTGGTCCGTCATAACGGGAACGAGGGGAATAGTAACATTGGTTCATACAAAGGCATTTGAAACACAGAGATTTTGCCATAATCTCAAATAACTTCACTTACCGATGAGTACCGATGGGTATTATGACCTTTTTTTTCCAAACCCAGCAGAAGAAAAAAGTAATTCTTTTTTACACCATTCCTACCAACAGCAGCTTTAATAGTTAGCCAAACAATCCAGTTAAACAATGTCAGAAAGCTTCATATACTTCTACAAACCTGCATTTCAGATATTTTAAGGTTTGCAGCTTACAAACATGTACGTTCTTCCTTTAAGTGTTAAGACATTAACTTACACAGAGCTGTCATTGCAAAATAAATACATAAATATAGTTAATTTATTCCTTCTATTTCCACACTATACGGCTCTTTTCTGTACTCTGTATGAATGTTAACTACAGCAAGTGTTTACAATGAATCAAACTGTATTATGGTGAAAATAAACTCCAGTGGGATCCTGTTAGCATGCTGCTAACAAGCTATCAATACTCACAGAGTGCTTTGGACTCCGTTTGTGTTTGCTTGGCTGAGGACCTGAGTCAGCGCCTTCGGTCGTAACATCACGACTCACTTACTTTCCGAACCTCGAACTGAAACAGACAGATGATTTAAAGCTGGTGAAATCTCACTTTAACCAGTGTAACAAGAAGCATCAACACAAGTCAGGTCAGCTGACTGTTCTCTTCCCTTTCCGGGTTCCTTCCCAATGCATTGTGGGAAATGTATGCATTAGAATCATTCTCAAGATTTTGACTCAGAATCTGATTTTATTAAACTCCACAAAGCACTTCCCCAACAATTTGTATTCCTAACAAAAAATATAATGACACCAAAGAATAGCTCCACAACTACCTGCTTTGTCCATTAAAGGATTGTCAGTCTTAGATACAAAATGTAATAATAAATTGATAAGAAATAATCTTAATGAAATACTATTCCCTGGTAGACAGAACAGGAATTATTTTTTGGTTAAAAAGAAAGGTTTAAATTATAGGGGAGCACAGGGGCTGCTACTATAATATAAATTGTATTCCAAAGAGATAACTGCGGTTTGTGATTATGTCAGTAGGGGGCAGTATCACCTTATGCCTGCCTAAATTGCCTTGAGCAACGCTGCGCATGCGCGACATCTGTAATGTTTACAACTGATTGTAGCTGCAAGGTGAGTCCATTCAAAACGTCCCAATGAACCACTCAACATGTGTGTATTATTAAAAACGGAATGGTTTATTGTAGATTAGAGCTGTTCAGGGTGGAGACTGTCAGATTGTCTCATTTGACTCACATGTGGGGTGTTTACATTCAAAGTTAACAACAGGTTGAGCTTTTAGCTAGTTTAGTAAATTACCTGCAGCAAATCAGCAGGTGTGTTTGTTACTGGGAGTCAAAAAGAAGGTGTCTCTATTTATATAGATTTAACTGGACTGTCATGGACATCACTGATTGGACTCTCTCATAGGTACACCTGTTCCAGCTAAAGCATTTTATTACTATAACACTATCATAGAGCCAGGGCGTCCTTTATGATGTTTATTATACACAGTTTGTCCTATGTGCTTGCAAGAGTCATACTATAAACAATGACTTTACAGTCAGAACTCCATCAAGTCCTTTTGATGTTGTGTTATCACACCTCAAAGCTGTTTATTAAATAAATATGTATTTCATACCCATCGCAGGTGTTGTCCTGCCACGGCCTCAGATGCTGCCTGCTGTCCTCCGCTGTGCCCAGCCTTTCTCTTCTACCCCTGCCTTAAGCCGGCCTCTGGCCCACTTCAGACCACACATGGACCCAGACCCAAGCCGGCCTGTTAAGAGAGCAATCAGAGCCAAACTGACCAACATGCGCCGGACCACCTAGAGGTACACAATGAAAGCCACATGCGCGCTGTGCCCCCTGGCTCTGAATCCCCCTTCCATGTCTTGGTTGTCAGTTCCCTGTTTGAGGGTCTACCATCAAGTGCCACCGTCTGGTAAATGAAGCTCTGAAGGAGGAGTGTGCTCATGTACTCGCCATCCAGGCGAAGACACCTGAGCAGTGGGGGAGTAACCCCATCCTGGCTTAGAGCCCACCCTGCATGGGAGGCTCAAGGGGAGATCACACAGTGGAGAAGAAGCCGAAAGGCAATAAGGGGTAAGTTGTCTTACAGCAGGAAACACTTGTTTCCTGTTGAACCTTACAAAGCTGCAATAGACCAATGTTTTGATTTTTGTACATGATCATATGTACATGGGCACATACATTAGCAGCCCTCTACACCAGGGGGTTCCCAAAGTGTGGGTCGGGACCCCCTGGGGGGTCGCAAGACACAAATGGGGGGTCGTGAGATGTCTTCCAGAATGCTTTTTTTCCTTAATGATCAAAAAATAGTACATTTTTCCCATTAAAGCAAAAATTATTCACAAAAATAGTAGCTAAACTTGAAATAAAACCTTGAAGTTAGAAAACGTAATGATTTTTCTGACTTTCATTTTGCTAGATGACTCCTAAATTTAGGGTTAGTGAAAATGTAATCATCAAAAGCATCAGTAGCAGCAGGTTAATTCATAATGGCACAGGAAACACAGCCGCATGCTCATATAGGTAGGCTCATTTTCTGCAGACCAGTTAAATGAAGCCTCATTAAATCACTTTTAGGGACAGTGGGGGTGGCAGGTTATGATAAGGGTAAGGGTTAGGGTTAGGGTTATGATTAGGGTTAGGATTAGGGTAAGGGTTATGATTAGGGTTAGGGTTAGGGTTGTGATTAGGGTTAAGGTTATGACTAGAGTTAGGGTTATGATTAGGGTTATGGTCAGGATTAGGGTTAGGGTTCTGATTAGGGTTAGGGTTAGGGTTAGGGTTGTGATTAGGGTTAGGGTTAAGATTAAGGTTATGATTAGGGTTAGGGTGAAAGTTTTGATTAGGGTTAGGGTTAGGGTTAAGGTTATGATTAGGGTAAGGGTTAGAGTTTGTGATTAGGGTTAGGGTTAAGGTTATGATTAGGGTTGTGATTAGGGTTAGGGTTATGATTAGGGTTATGATTAGGGTTAGGGTGAAGGTTTTGATTAGGGTTAGGGTTAGGGTTAGGGTTAGGGTTGTGATGAGGGTTTAGGGTTATGATTAGGGTTAGGGTTCTGATTAGGGTTAGGGTTGTGATTAGGATTGGGGTTATGATTAGGGTTAGGGTTATGATTAGGGTTAGGGTTAGGGTTGTGATTAGGGTTAAGGTTAGGATTAGGGTTAGGGTTCTGATTAGGGTTAGGGTTAGGGTTAGGATTAGGGTTAGGGTTCTGATTAGGGTTAGGGTTAGGGTTAGGATTAGGGTTAGGGTTCTGATTAGGGTTAGGATTAGGGTTAGGATTAGGGTAAGGGTAAGGGTAAGGGTTAGGGTTGTGATCAGGGTTAGGGTTCTGATTAGGGTTAGGGTTAGGATAAGGGTTAGGGTAAGGGTAAGGGTTAGGGTTGTGATTAGGGTTAGGGTTAGGATTAGAGTTAGTGTTAGGGTTAGTATTAGGGTTAGGGTTCTGATTAGGGTTAGGATTAGGGTTGGGATTAGGGTTAGGGTTATGATTAAGGTTATGGTTAGGGTTAGGGTTAGAGGTTAGGGTTAGGGTTAGGATTAGGGTTAGGGTTAGGATTAGGGTTAGGGTTAGGGTTAGGATTAGGGTTAGGGTTAGGGTTAGGGTTAGGATTAGGGTTAGGGTTAGGGTTAGGATTAGGGTTAGGGTTAGGGGTTAGGGTTAGGGTTAGGGTTAGGATTAGGGTTAGGGGTTAGGGTTAGGGTTAGGGTTATGATTAGGGTTAGGGTTATGATTAAGGTTAGGGTTAGAGTTAGGGTTAGAAGCAAACTCAAACAGAACCAGAACCAAACCTAAGCAAACAGAACCAGAACCAAACTCAAGCAAACAGAACCAGAACCAAACTCAAGCAAACTGAACCAGAAACAACCAGAACCAACCAGAACCAAACAGAACCGGAACCGAACAGAATCAGAACAGAACCAGAACAGAACTAAAGCAAACAGAACCAGAACCAACCAGAACCAAACAGAACCAGAACCGAACTGAACCAGAACCGAACCAGAACTGAACCAGAACCGAACCAGAACCGAACCAGAACCGAACCAGATCCGAACCAAAACCGAACCAGAACTGAACCAGAACCGAACCAGATCTGAACCAAAACCGAACTGAAGCAAACAGAACCAGAACCAACTCGAGCAAACAGAAACAGAACCAAATTCAAGCAAACAGAACCAGAACCAACCCAAGCAAACAGAACCAGAACCAACTATAGCAAACAGAAACAAGACCAAGTCAAGTAAACGGAACCAGAACCAAACTCAAGCAAACTGAACCAGAACCAGAACCAAACTCAAGCAAACAGAACCAGAACCAGAACCAAACTTAAGCAAACAGAACCAGAACCAGAACCAAACTTAAGCAAACAGAACCAGAACCAGATCCAAACTCAAGCAAACTTTATTAATGTCCTCAGTACGGGTTGGCATTGAGAAAAATCAGATGCCTCAGCTTGGATGGGCTGATCCAATTTCTGCTCTCAGTGAATATTTGCCCTGTCTTGGAGAAGACTCTCTCAGTAGGAACAGATGAAGCCACGATACACAGTCTCCCCTCCATCACCTGTATCCTATATCCTCACATGTGATTGGCCGCATGGCCGCCATGCTGACCAATCAAAACAAAGTTCTGCTGTGAGCAGAGCTGGGGCTGACGCAGAGAGCTAAGCAGCAAAAGGAAAAAACTGTGAGCCGGCTCTCTCTCAAAGCATCGGCTCTCAGAGCAGCAGCTTTTGATCATGACACATCACTAATGTGCTTAATCTGTTTTACAATTATGAGGGGGTCCTTGGACAATTTTCTCACCTGTAAGAGGTCCCTGGCTCCAAAAGGTTTGAGAACCCCTGCTCTAAACAGTGTCCAGTATTAACGGTGCAGCTCCAGTGCAGTTTGGATCCGAAATTCAAAGTGGGCTCAGTCCGTGGTTCTGATAACTTTAAGGTGGCCCGATAATTTTTCGCACATAGGCACAGAGCCGGCCCTAACCGACTTGGTGCCCAAGGCAAGATTTGAATTGGTGTCGCTTGTACTATAACTAACTCCAACAACAATCACATCACATATACACTGAAAGACAACTGACATCCAGCTTTATGTTTTACAGGTTTCCTTTGTTTTAAAATAAAAAGGACCTCTAAAAGAACATTAATAAAATGGTAATAACACTGATATTTAGCAGGAAAATAATAATACACTTTCAAAATGCATAATGTAATAGTTGTAGAATTTATTCAGTCATTATAAAACACAATGATTTTCACAGTGCAGATACTTTAAACAAAGCAACAGTAAGGTATTAAGTGTTGACTGAAAAGGCAGAAGCAAAATGCTTATTTAAGCCTAGCCTACATTTTCTATCTAATTAAGCTAACAGCTTCCAAAGTGTAAAGAAACAAACAAAACAAAAACAGGTAAATCAATAACGCATAAAGACTTCAAAAACTGCTTTGCATACCATTATTTTTAAAACCAAAAGTGAATAACAAGCTTTTAAATGTTTACTGGCATCATTCCGCAATTGAATCCAAAATTAAATTAGATAAAACAATATTGTTTTTCCTTTTATCTTCAAATTTTCTTCCTAACTCATTTTGCGGCGCCCCCTATGGATGGCCGGCGCCCCTAGCATTTGCCTATACTGCCTATTCCACGGGCCGGCCCTGCATAGGCCAGGGGTGCATCTCGCTCGGCTGGAAGTGAAGCTTCCACCAAAGCGTCTGCCCCCTGGTGGCTTGCTGCAGTATAGGTCAAAAACTCTGTCTCCCCCATTCATTTGAATGGGAGTGAAGTCAAACTTTAAAAAAATAAATACACATTGTACGAATGTTTCTCACATCCGTATGCTGTGGTGATATTAGGGATGGGTACGATTACTCGAGTACTCGAGTACTCGCCGTTGACCCCAGTATTCGAATAGCATTTTGTTATTCGCGCACCTGGCAAGATAATCATACAGCGTTACATGTGTGACCATGTCCTTCTTGTTTTCGCCTAACTAAATATACTAGGTAGGAAAATAATTAACAGGATATAAACGTTTGACTTCTCCGGCCATGGCTTCAGCTTTGGAACACACTGAGCCAGATTTCAGCAAAAACAACTGTCTTACGGCAGCTACGGCAACTCTTTAGGAACAGGTCATTCAACCGAAAGCGAAAGCACAACAAACACAGAACTGTCTGCGACACCTGCGGCATGTCAGTTATAAAATGTGATGTCTGGAAGTGCTTCGAAAAAACTATGAAGTTAATGAGCAGTGCAAGATATGTGGCATTAAACTTACATACCATAGAAATAGTTATATGTTTAACCACATGTGCTTAAAGCACAAGGAGAAAACAGCGGAGACAGATAACAGGCAGTCTCGCATCACGTCTTTTGCTCGCCCTGTTAGCACAAGTCGTTGTGATGAAACCAGAGCGGAGAAGATTAGCCTGATAATAACCAAAATGGTAACTGGAGATATGCTCCCGTTAAGTTTTGTGGAAGGAGACGGCTTCAAAGAGCTGATCGCGTTAGTCCAGCCGGAGTACAAGCTACCATCACAGAGAACAACAACTACGAGAGTGGAAAAGATGTCTGAAGAAAAGGCAGCAGAACTTACTACAATTCTGGTCTGGTAGGTCCGTGTCCGACGGACTTTTATTTATCTATTTTTGTTTATGGTTAAAAAATAATAATAATTGCGAGTACTCGAGTAATCGTTCATTCGGAAATTTGAGTAATCGATTACAAGGATTACGGTAAATTCCCATCCCTAGGTGATATGTAGTTATTATTTCACTGTTTTGTGTTCAAGGCCTCTTTGTTCTGAAAAGTTTGTTTTCCGTTTCTTATTAGAGGTTAAAAAACTGGGTTTTACTTCCGGGTTTGCTTTGATTGACAGCTGCTGTGGAGGGAAACTCAAGCAACAACTCAGGGTCTATCTCTATCGGCAAACACTGTACAGGGGGTGCATTTTTTTTCTAATGTGACGGTTAAGAAGATATTAAGATAACAAGTTTTTGCCCAAATAAGGACATGACTGACGTGACTCCCGGTCGGGAACGCATAGCTGTTGGCTCGGAGGCTCAAACCCCTCCCCATTACGTCACACTCTGCCTGGTTGAGTTCTGCATTTGCAATATGGCTGCCGCCGCCGACTGGCCTCAAAACAGCTCTTCAGAAACAGATGGATGACGTCACGGATCCTTCGTCCATATTTTATACAGTCTATGGGGAAACTCCATGGGATCTCGTGATGCTATGCTGTAGGGTGGAGCTTGTTACCGTGGCAACACAGAAATGTTCAAATGTAATATCCCATGTGACATCACAGTCTATACACTATGACATCAGTGTTGCTTTGCCTTTGATCTCAGCACAGTCTGTAGTTCTTTCTAATGGAACATGCCATGTACCAGCTGAAGTAAGTTCATAACCAGACTTTGGATCCAACAGAAGAACAATCTTTTCTCCTTTTGATTTCATTTTACTGCAAACATGCCACTACTCTCATCAATCATTACATCTGTGGGTCACTTCATGTCTAATCTGGGACTTCAACGGCCTAACCCAGGAATAACTGAACCCGTTGATTTGGACCATATGGATGAATCACCCCAAGTATTCACAGACTTGTCAGATCCGATAGACGATGATTTCCTTCAAGATCAGGATGCTCCTGGATGTAGAGCCTCGTACTGTGTGAACAGAGACAGTCTACAGGCGGGCACCTCTACGTGCACATGCCCCAAGAGGATTCACTGCTACCCAGGCGGTATTTCACGAGCTCATTCTACGGCCAGACTTGTTTCTTTTTTTTCTGAACCAAAGAGAAAAATTGTAGATGTTTTGTCCTGCACCAGAGCAGCGTTTTTATCCACCAGGACCTACTTCACAGATGAGGGGCAATGCCTGGCACTGATTTTGACTAAATGTAGCCTCTGGACCATTAGTTTACTCTGTGACTGTGTCCCCCCTATTTTTTCATGCACCAAAAGGAAAGTGTCCTCAGCTATGGCCATGGTCGGAAGAAGAAGAGAACCCAAAATCATTATTGCATGTCCCACTTACAACTACACAGAAGAGGAACTTGAGTTGGACCAAGAAGAGAAGGAGAGTAATGAAGAACCACGCGCCTCGATCACTGAAGTACTCCAGTCTTTTGTAAAATATGTTAAAGCTGCTTATGCCAGGTCCAGAAGAAGAATAGCAGCTATGCTCGCCAGGACCTTCCCCAGATCAAGAGTTGCCCCTATTTTATCCAAGGTGCATCCAAGAGTACAAGCTTCTCATGCAAAGATCCGATTTCTAATTCCATAGCTGCAGAATTTTTTAATAGTAGCACATGTACAGTGGAATTTCAGGCCCTTAAACTCCCCTTTAGCGTTTCGGTCAGGTTTACTCCGGGTTCTCCGGTTTCTCCCACATTTTTTATAGGACTTTAAAAAAACAATGAAGTTTGTGAGAAATAAAAGCATAAAAAATGTAATCGCATGTAATCTTGTATTTTGTCTTAGTGCATTTAGAATAATTAATTCGCCTCTCTCTCTGTCTGTCTCTGTCTCTTTCAATTCAATTCAATTTGTTTTATTGGCATGAACAAAGACATGTTGCCAAAGCACATAATATGCATACACATATATACATTACGTATTATATACAAACTGGAAAAAATGTCCCTCCAAAAACAAGAAAAAAAAACTTATTTCAAGGTACTTTTACCTTGAATTAAAGCTCCTGTGAGGAACTTTCTGTTTGTGTTGACTTTGGTGCCCCCTGTGGACTAAGTGATCTTGCTTATTTTATCCTGTACATGTGTAAATTATATTATCTCCTTCTGCTTTCAACTAACAGTCAAATATTTCACTCATTAAGAATATTTACTGCAAATAAAGTTTTTTTTCTTGACGTGCTGTCAATCACCCCGTCTGACACCTACCCTCTCACAGCGATTTCAGGCTTTAAAATAACAAAACAGAAATGATCAATACCTTTCTAACAGTCTTGTTTGCTTTTGTAGGTCATAAAGAGGCATCAATGTTAATTTCAGTCCGTTTCATTCTTAAAATAAGACGTAGAAAACTGTGATCTTAAATAAGCAGGGAAAACTTATTTTAAGCAATATTTTACCAGTATTTTAAAGCATAGTGTCTCAGAATAAGCAGGGAATGCTAACAATTAGTATTTTTTCACTCAAAAAAGATTTTTGCATTAATACATTTCATGACAACTTCTTCATTTGAGATATATTCACCTTAATTTGATTGAGAAATGTGCTATCCAGACTACACTCGTTTTTAGTACCAGGCTGTAAACATGTTTATTTCTGCTGTAAAGCTCGGCTTTTTTGAGTTGGTGTGTATGTGGTTTCCTGTACTTCCGGAGCCAGCCTCAAGTGGACACTCGAGAAACTGTAGTTTTTAAAACTTCCGCATAGGCTTTAATTCTCTCGGCCGGAGGTTGCTGCTTGGTAGAAATGGGAATATTGAGCGATATCCAGTACTCAGATTCTAGACTGAAACGAGGAGGAGGTATGTACGAGAACTGTTTGTTCCTCTCCCTCCCTTTTCATCCCAAACACTAACACACTAATGGCGCACTGAACCCACTTCTCCTGGGTTTGAGTACAACCAGTTTGCTTTTTCACATAAGTAAAACTTATTCAATCAGATTTTAAAGTAATGCAGAATATTTTAGCCAGCTTCTTTCTTTTTTAGTCCTACTCTGCTTTGGAAGTGATCACCTCAGCTTAATGCATTCATTTGGCACATTTCGTGCAAAGATGCAGCATAAATTTTAAGTATCGCAAAAATTGAAGCAATGACAGAAAAAAATTGTATTCTGTTTTCCAAAATTAAAAGTAGAGTAGAGAACACTATAACTTTATTCTCCTCCAGGGGCAATTCACTTTGCAGACAGTAGTCCATACAACACACCCACAAGATCCACACATTGTCCCCACAATGTGTGGATCCTATGCTATGTGTAGTCAAAACCTTAAAAAAATGTAGAAATCAATGAATAAAAATCTGCACAGCATGAATAATATTAACATTTAACTTCTGTCTCCGGCTGTCACATTACTCCAAATGACTGATAAAAAGCTGATTCAGAAAAATCTTGAGTTAATTAATGTATTTTTTTTTTAAGTTAAGTCAAATAAACTGAGGGCAATCTGAAAGGTGGCAAATATGTGACAAAAAGAACTGATCAGATACGTTGATGTTGATTTCATGTTGGACTTTTTTTTTACATGATATCAATAAGATTTTCAGTTTTTAATCACATCATTTGACTCATTTGTCTTTGTTGACAAGGGGAGGACGTGTGTTTTTGAAGCTCAGACTTTAAGTTAAATAAAATCTGTAAATTCAAATATAGTTGTTAAACACCGTGGACAGCAAAGGTAAAGCTTTCTGCTCAGGAGACTCAGGTCTTTTGGTGTGGAGGGGGCTCTTCTGAAGTCCTTCTTTGACTCTGCGGTGGCATCAGCCATTTTCTTTGGAGTGGTCAGCTGGGGAAGTAGCATCTCTGCTGCTGACAGGAAGAAGCTGAACAGACTGGTGAAGAAGGCCAGCTCTGTCCTTGGCTGCCCACTGGACCCTGTGGAGGTGGTGGCTGACAGGCGGATGATAGCAAAGCTATCTTCTCTGATGGACAACATGCCACACCCCCTCCAGGAGACCATAACAACACTAAGTAGCTCGTTCAGTGACAGACTTCTTCACCCGTGGTCAGAGCCGTGGGAAGTGGCTTTAAGTTGGGGGTGCAATTTTTTTTCTTTTTGCATTTGCGATACGTATGCAACTGATAGGCTATAGCACACATACATTTTATTTTTATTTATCTGGTTTGAATACAAGCTTTCAAGAGAACTTTTCATTATAAATTCACATCAATAACGAATATAATACAGCCATACCCCGTTGTACAGCAAAGAGCATAAAAGCCAAAAAAGGCCCAAAAGGCTGTAGCGCGCATTGTACAGAAATTATCCAAATACATTCACTTTTTTATCACGCACACACACAGGGCCCAGGCATTGGGTCATTTTAAAATTAAAAATTATTTAAAATTGCTATAATTATTTCTCAGATCTTCCTCAGGCATTACATTTTCAGAAAATGATACAATGAAAATAATTACAAAAATCTGTTTTATTGTGTTAATTAATGTAGTCATTCAATTTATTTATGCATCCAGAAAAGATTGTGTGATGCCTTTTCCAACAGGGCATATATATATATATATATATATTTATATATATATATATATATATATATATATATATATATATATATATATATTAATTTTTTTGCACTGTCTACTTTGTTACTGTGACACTTGAATTTTCCTATTGTGGGACGAGTAAAGGACTATCTTATCTTATCTTCCTCACAGCTCATACAGGAGGGGAGGTACTTCTGGGAAGAGGTAGTTTCTCTCCCTCCCTCTGCTGTAAACTGCGCAGTAGAAGTACAGTCGTTTGGATTCAGCTCTTAGTCTGACAGAAACTAACAGGTAAGTGTTTTATTTGCTTAATACAGTAACATAATGTGAGTTTAGCCAGTTTTTTATTATATTATAGTTACTCCTACTTCTATATTGATACGATTTATGTCATCATATTGCGTGCCCTTGACGTTTCTAATAAGTATACGAAGTGTGGACACACGGAGAGAAAGATAGACATCTTGTAAATGTATTAGGAAAGGGAGTGTGTGTTGTATAAATGACATATATGTGTTTTCGCTGACTGGGTGTTTCGGCTATACTGGTGACCGTGTATAATGGCGACTGTAAACCGGATACGTATGATGAGGTCGCATTTACTGTAGATGTTGAAAACTGAAAGAGGAGTGTTCGGAGCATTTCCATTACATGAATCCACAAGTAAGTATCTCATGAACATATTTCTATAATACAATTTATAAAATGAACAAAGAGACAGTGTAGTCACCGAGAGTCGTCAGTTAGCAGGGTATCAAGTCGAACCGAAACACCTGTAGGTCTCTGCGGAAGTAAACAGGCTAGTGTTACAATGTTACAATGTCATTTAGCAGACGCGTTTATCCAAAGCGACGTACATACGAGAACAAGAACAACACAAGCAACAAAGTGCTTCAAGTCAATTTGGGTGCAGGTACTGCCAAGCAGTGTAAAGGCAATGCACAAAAGTAAGCAAGGATATATATATATATATATATATATATATATATATATATATATATATATATATATATATACACAGAGCTGAACACAGATTCCCAGAGTAGAGCAGGACAGTGCGAGTCAACTGTAGCTGGAAGACATGATCTGCCACTGGGGACAACAGTGGAGAACAGTCTAGCTAAGTGCATAGTGCTTCCTAAAGAGCCGGGTCTTTAGCTGTCTTTTGAAGGTAGAGAGGGACTCTGCAGATCGAATGGAGTTGGCCAATTCATTCCACCATTTAGGGGCAACAGAAGAGAAGAGTCGAGCTAGTGATTTTGAGGCCTCATGTGCTAGAAGCACTAGTACTACTCTTGTTTTTAAAACAATGATATTAGAGCAATAAGATTGAAAATACCATTTGTGTATTTGTCAGAATAGTGTTGCTGGCTGTTACTGTGTGAACATTTCTTGTGTCTCACTGTATTTAAGATTAAAAATGGAGTTAAGATATGCTGATGTACTATGGCATCTAAAGCACCATCCATGTGCGTATAACAGCTGCACTGCAAGTCCACAAATAAGTCAAATACAATATCCTCAAGTTTACATGACACGTTTACTTAAAAAACATCCAGCACATCTGAATAAGCAAAGTTTCCTCAACATTACAGAATCTTTTCCCTCAAATTAGTATTTTGACCAGTCACAGCAAGACTTCCAAATAACTGTCCTAAACTATGATCTTAAACTAAGCCTTACTGACTGACTGTGATACATTTTAATGGTTCTAGGCTTATTTATATGTGAGGTTGATAACATTTCACAGCCTATGTCAAAGTAGTTCTATTTGGCTTCTTATTTTATTCCAGTTGTATGTGTGTGCGCAGTTTAAAGCTGGTTAGCAGGAAGTCAGTGTTTGATGATAGGGTGTGGATAATAAAGTCGTGGCGTAGTTGGATTTAATGAAACAAATATGACCCAAATAATAACAACAGGGTTGTCATTACAGAAGTTAACCTTGCACCCTTTCGTATAATTGGACTTAGGGTTGCAAAATGCCGTGAATTTTCAAAGTTGGAAACTTTCCATGGGAATTAACAGGAATGAACCAGGAATTTACTAAATCGAAGGTTACCTCTTAGAGATGTTGAGATTCAAAAAGTGTTCATTTTAAAACAAAAACGTCAGCCATAAACTGACTCTGCCATGTTCTCTCTTGTCTCTTTCAATCTACAGGAGCAGACAGGATGTCGGTGACCATGACCAAGGCCGATGGGGTCACTGTGCTCACTTTGACCTCTGACCCCCAAAGTGCTGTCCCTCCAATTTGCCAAATCCTGAAAAGCCTTTGCTACAGCCCCGTGTGCTGCTCTGTGTCTCAGCACCTGAAGAAAATCCAGGGAGCTTCTCAGTCAGCACTGGGGGTGAGTTAGCAGCGTATGTGTTTCAAGTTGCTTAAAGAAAATTCAGATTTAGAATTTGAATGAACTACACTTCATTTTTTTATAAACTTATTCTACTTATCCCTCTTGGCTCTGGTTTACACTTCTCTCTGTCAGAAGCAGCAGGTTGTTGGGTAACAATCTCTTAAAGATACAGTACCAGTCAAAAGTTTGGACACACCTTCTCATTCAATAAATAAAGAAATAATATGTCTCTCAACTCAACTTAACTCAACTTTATTTAAAAAGTACTTTAAAACAACCACAGCCGGAACAAAGTGCTGTACATAAATAGACAAACAACGCAGGTATTAAAACAATATGCCTCTGCCTTAATCTGGATTACAACAGTAGTCAAATATGGCTATCCATTGTGTACTAACCCTACCTCTGAACAACACAACTGATGGTCTCAAACACATTAAGAAGGCAAGTCATTCTACAAATGAACTCTTGACAAGGCTCATGTTAATTAGAAACCATTCCAGGAGACCACTTCATGAAGCAGACTGAGAGAATACCAAGATTGTGCAAAGCTGTCATGAAGGACAAAGGGGCTACTTTACAGAATCTAAAATATAAAACATTCTGTTTTTTTAACACTTTTTTGTGAATTAAATAATTCCATATATAGTTGTGATGCCTCCAGTATTAATCTACAGTGTTTAAAATAATGAAAATAAATAAAAAATGTTAAATGAGAAGGTGTTTCCAAACGTTTGACTAATGTAGTAGTGTATCTGCTGTAGTTCTTTAAGTCATGTTCCATTTATTCAGGAAAGCGACACTTAGAAATAACTTACAGTATGCTCTACACAGTGTTGTTATTTAGTTTACTGAAACATTGACACCTGGTAACACACTCACACTGAACGGTTGTTTGTTGTTCATATTGTGTTTCACTTTCCACAGGCACTGCAAATCATGATTGGTTTGCTGAACATTGGCCTCGGAGCGATCCTCACTAGCAGCGGTGCTGGCTCTTGGTGGCAAATGGATTCCTCTTTGTTTCCATTTTGGATTGGAGGACTGGTAAGCAAACTAATGTTGTGTCTGTTTCCTAAACAACTTTTTTAACAACAAAACAGAATTTATTATTTTTTTAAGTTATATTTTTGGTCATTTTTGACTATATTTGATGGAATAGCTGAAGAGAGATGGGAAATGTGGGGAGTAGAGAGTTGGGGAAGAAATGCAGCAAATGGTCGAGGCTGGGAGTCGAACCTGCTACAGGGATTATAGCCTCTGTATATCAGGCTCGCTTAAACCACTGGGCCAATGGTGCCCCAATAAAACTGAATTTTACTCAAAAATGATACAGCCCTATTAAACCAAACAAAGGGACACTGTTTAAAATGCAAATCATGTCATGGTTGCAAACATAGACTGTATAGAATATGGACGTAGTATCCATGACGTCACCTATCTGTTCCTGAGCGCTGTTTTGAAGCCAGTCGACGGAGGCAGCCATATTGGAAATGCGGAACTAAACCAGGCAGAGTGTGACATAAAGGGGAGGAGTTTGAGCCTCCTAGCCAATAGGTGTGTGTTCCCGACTTGGAGTCAAGTCAGTCATGTCCTCATTTGGGCAAAAACTCGTAATCTTAATATCTTCTGAACCATCATGTTAGAAAAAAATTCAGCCCCTGTACAGTGTGTGCCGATAGAGAGATTAGCTAGGGCCTAGACATTTTTTGGAACCAGGCTGTAAACCTGTTTATTAATGCTGCAAAGATCATCTTCTTTTTATTGGGGTCTACAGTATGTGGTTTCCGGTGTTTCTGCAGCCAGCCTCAAGCGGATTTTGGATGAATTGCAGTTTATAACACTTTCGCATGGGCTTCATAGCATGAGACCGGAGGTTGCCGCTTGTTTGCAAATAATTTAAACTCAATATTTAACTGAAAAGTGCAAGACAACATATCGATTCCTGAAACCAAAATGTTTTAATGTTTAATGGAATAATAAATGCTCTGAGGGCCCCAAGACAATGGACACAAAGTAAAGATTTCTGGCCTTGTCTCTTTTTTTACAGAGATTTCTTTGAATCTTTTGAAATTATGTTCTGAAGATGATTAAACTTTTACGCCAGAGACTCAGCCTCTCTGAGATGCCCTTTTTATACTCAGTCATGTTACTAACCTGTTGCTAGTTCACCGAGTTAGTTGACAGATGATCCTTAAGGTGTTTTTTGTTACGTTACACATCTTTTACAGTGTTTCTTTTGTCCCTGTCTCATTTATCTTTTATATAAAAAACAACATTTTCTGTTTATACATTTGATATGTTGTCTTTGCACTTTTTTCAACTAAATGTAGGCTTTAAATGATTTGCAAACATTTAACATCTGTCTTTATCAACACCCCACGTGTTTAGCAAAGCTAGAATAAAGACTGATTTGACTTTTATTGGGACTGTTTTGACCATTTTAAGGAGTATCAGCTGATGGCTTTCTCAAACAGTACCACACCTGTTTGCAGGGTAATAGTCTGCGTGGCAGCATGTTGACATTAACATTAAGTCTAACACACCAGAGAAAAACAAACACTGCGCAGGCTTTTTCCAGTCCTTTCTCTGACCTCCAAGCTATGTTGCAAAGGTCAGAGAATATCCGATCAGATTTCTTTTCATGATCTAACAGATTCCTGTATTAACGCTCCATGTTGCAAGTAGTTTTAGACTGGTTATGAAACAGTCTCAGTTCAGTAGTGGTGCCTCTGTATGACATACAAAAGCAAAACATGAGCACAAGCAAGAGGACTGCTTTGTGTTTGTATTTCCCTAGTGCCATCATCTTGACATAATGACATGCACTAGTCATTACATTTCTTCCCTTTGTAACAGAGATAAAAAAGACCATTTTTAACCGCCTGTGAGATCATCAGTTTAGATTGGTAGCTATGCTGACATGCCAACATGCTTCATCTAGATTAAAATAATCTTTCATATACACCACAGTTTGATAAGTTCTACTTTATCACAATTTTGCATCTGTAGGCAGAGAGAGTTCCTGGTTTCTGTGGTTTTACACACATGACAGCGTGGTTTGAACCACATACGCTGGTCCTACTGTTTTGAAGCCAATCATCAGTGGGTGCCATATTGTAAATGCTGAACTCAACCTAACTTCGTCCAAGCTAGTTTGGCCTTTAGCCTTTTCGCTAACAGCTACAGGGTGTCCGCCTGTCAATCAAGTCAGCCAGAATATATTTCTCATTATGTAGGATCATTTTCTGCCTTGTAATTTGGAAGAACTTACCTGAATTTAATTATATCTGTTTGAAACGGTTTCAAATGTTAAATGTTTGAATATTAAGGGACAGTTTATAGTACTGTGCCAACTGTGACAATTTGGCTGTCATCTGTTTTAATTGTGTGAAGAGATACAATTGTGTTAAAGTAATAATTTCTTATTTCATGCCTAAAATCAGAAATTATTTCTTTGAAAAAGCAGTTTTATACTTGTGAGTGTTGATGAGACAGCTTTGTAACAGTTGATATTCTAGTTTCAAGCATGTATTACTCAATACAGGTCATAAAATCTCAGTAACAAGCTGTGATATCTTACTGAGATAATTTAGGACCAAAACACTCAAAACACGTGAAACAGTAACATAAAAACTGCTTAGTGAGAAAAACTATCTGATCAAGCAAAAAATAAGCAAATTTCACCCTTATCTGAGATATTCAATCTAACTTAGATTTCAGTTTTTTCAGTGTATCATTGTGATTTTTAAAACTACTACTCACTAATCCAAATGACTGATATCAAATCTGAGCATTTCTCTGTCTTCTCTCTAGTTCATATTCTTCGGTGCCATGAGCATTTTGTCCGAGAAGTGTCCAAGTCCATGTCTGGTGAGTCATTCAGCTTTATAACATCCTCCTGTTATCTTCACTTTTATTTCTCTTTGTTTTTTTGTACTTTATACATTTGTTGTCAAATATTCCTAGACAGCAGGGCCAGAAACTTCTGAGAGGAGCCGAGAATACTGAGACTTTTAAAAGTAAATTAAAGGCCCGTCTATTTAGTCTGGCTTTTATGTAGCCTATTTAAAATTATTTTAATGTCATTTTATATTTATTTAAATATTCAATTATTTTATTTATTTTTTTAACTCTTCAATTTTTGTTATCTAATTACAATTTTGTATTGCTATTTTAGTGCTTTTATTTATCTTAGACCTTTATCTTTACCTTGTTTATTTTCATAACTAGTCATGTTTAATCTTTTATTTACTTATTTCTTAATTGTTTCCCTATTTTGTTTATTTATAAATATTTTTATTGCAATTGTTGTCCATTGGTCTCTACTTCTACATCCATTTCTGCTTTATGTTTAGTCATGACATATTAGATTTCATTTATTTTGAATCTCTTTAAAACACTTTAAATTGCATTTGATTTTTATGGAAGGTGCTCTATAAATAAAGCCTGATTGATTGATTAAATCATTGATTGATATAATTATTTTTTTTTTAGGTCATCCTCAATGTGATTCTGAGTGTGTCAGGAGTTGCTTTTGCCATCGCAGCCATCGTACTCTACAGCATCAACATTGCACACATATATATGTGGTGGGAGTGTGAACAAAGTTATTACGATGGTGGCTATGATTATGATGATTTTGGTAACCGTCACCGTCGCACTACACCACCTCCATCTTCTGAGCAGATACGCATGAAGGAGAAATGCCTGGAGGCCCAAAACCTGGCGCTGGTATGTGCAGAAAAATAACATCTAAGAAATGAAAACAAAGGGGGAAAAAAATGTTTTCATTCTTTTGTCTCCAAAAGTTACTGTCAGAGATTATCATCTACATATTTATAAGATTATTATGTAGAAACTCTCAAAATAAAACAAAAGGGTTACTGCAGAAACAGCTGATTAATAAAAAACATGTCAGAACTTTTGATGATTGAATTATGTATCAATAAAAGGAGAGATAGATAGAAAGAGTTTTTTATTGGCTTTTAATGGCTTTGTCCTGAGGATGGACAGTGGATAGAGTAGGATTTTGAGAGGAGAGAGTGGAGGATGACATTCAGCTAGGAGCGTGGGGCCAGATTTGAACTACAATATATCCTTGATACATCCTCTGAGGTAAACTGATGCTACAGAAGGGAAATAATTATTCTAAGTTTTTCATTCTTTGAATACAAGGAGCCTTCGCTCAAGTTGTTTTGCAGATTGAATTTGAGAAGTCTGGTGCTCTGATAAGGAGAATAAACACTCAGTGAAGAAACCCTTTCCATTACGCCCTCTACTCATACGTTCTGTAACCTACCACATGGCTTCTCATGTTCCCCACAGTCTGAAACATGTGGGATAGATAGGCAACAAGGCAGCACATCACTGGGGTCATCAAGTGGGCCCCTCCCTCCACTGATGTCTCATTAACTTAGGCCCACAACACCTTAAAGAGGCTTAACTGTGAGCTAAGGCATATCAGTGCCACCCCGTCTCCATGCCAGCTCCCACCGCCCATCATATGTTCCATGAGCAGAACATCCTAACAAGGAAGGTAGAGCCAGGACAAGAAGCCTGTTTGGGTTAGAGCTCATCCCCGCCAGGTTAGGCTTGAGGAAGGAAAGTTAGGAGGAATGAAGAGTTGTCATAGAGAAGAGAATTTATAGAGATGTTAGAGGGAAGAACGGGAAGGCAGGGCCAGGACAGAATGAAATGAGAGTGAATTAGAAATGCAAAATAAAAGTCATTTAATGGGAATGGATCAAGAAAGAACAGATTTTTATTGATGTAAACAGAACAGGAAAACAGATTTGTTTGGCCTCTGCCTTTGTTGATAGGGCAGCTGAAGAGAGAGAGGAAATGTAGGGTAAAGAGGGAGGGGAGTACATGCTGCAAATGATCGCAGGTTTAAGTTAGCAGTCTCTGTATAAGGGGCCCAACCCAGCTCTATCAACTTAGCTAAACCAGGGCCAGAGAAAAACTGTTTAAAGATTTCAAAGGTGACACTGTTTCTCTCCTGTCCCTCCAGATGCTTCTGAGGAGCATCAATGCTGTGCTGATTGTCCTGTCAGTCATGGCGCTCTGCATCACCCTCAGCTCTGCTATCTTGGGGATCAAGGCTTTGAGACGCAGGGAGAAGGGAGAGAACAAGGTAGAGTCTCCAAATGATATCACACTGTTTCACCTGTTTTTTTTTAAAGCTAACTGAACATAAATGCTCAGTTTTTCTTTTCACAGCATGAGATGTCTGTAAATGTTTTGTGGGCGCTGACTTTGATTGTTGATGTGAATTTGGCCTCTTAGCTCCATCCCAGTCAGAACCCCCAATAAAGATTCTGAAGTCAGCTGACACAGAAAGTCAGGGTATGAATGAATCTCAACTGGTCTGATAGTGCATGACTTGTAAAGGAATAGTTCTACCTTTTGGAAAGAAGTGCTATTTAGTGGAGTTTGATACCTGTGACGGCAGCCAGGTTTGCTGTCTTCCACTAGTGTCGAGTTTTAATAATGGTGACAAGCTAATCGCCTGCTGGCTACAGGTTATATTTAGCACACAGACATGAGAGTGGAATTATTATTGTCATGCATCTGTAATAATAAAAATATTACTTTTATTTTTATAGCACTTTTCAATACAAGTAATAAAGTGCTTCACTAAAAACAGTAAAACAGACAATAAAAGCAGAGAGGTAAAACATAAAAAAATTAGAATAAATTCACAAAATGAAATCTTTACTCTGAAGGTGTGTCTGTGTATACACTGTGTGAATATAACGCCTAATTCCCTAATTTACATTTTGTCTTTTAGAGCAATGGTGACCCAGAACTCTACAAACCACTGCTGGAGGAGGTGACCAGTAACCCTGCAGCATAAATCAAAATCTCCGCTTTGCACTATCAGTCACCAGGAGCTGTTCTCCTCGGCATATTCTGTATGCATTTAAACAACTGACTGTATTTACTGCTGGGTCTATGAATTACTCCATTCCAGTTGGTATGATCGCTTTTCAAATTTGAGCTCTTTTTCTTAAAGTGGCTTAAGAATCATTTGCACTTATACTTCAGAGCACTTTTCTAATAATACACAATAATCATATGATGCTTTACATTCTGATCTGTTCTATGGTGTCTCTGTTCAGTATGCTTTTCTATCGAGTGTTGTGATTATAGGTCAATATTTTTGTAGCTAAAGGGAAGTCAATGCATGATTTAGGGACGCAGGCTGCTTGACTAATTTGGATAATTTTTTTTTACAACATTTAGCAATGTTAAAAAAAATAATAAAGTGGTTGAAAGCAATGTGTTTCATGGAGTCTGTGAATCTGATGTGTACTTTCTATGACACCTTAGAGAAGGAGTGAGAAATTGAACCACTTTAAGTAATGTATTTTTTCTCCATTTTGCCCCCAAAACTACAACAATTCATTGTTGTGTATGGTTTGTTGATCATGGTTTAGGGTAGGTTAGTGTTTGTATATTTTTTGTGGTGTTTTTTTACAATATGGTTTATTGTGGGGTCAGTTAATTAGGTTATTTACAGGTCATGTGTTAGGGGCGGGGATATTCAGTTCATTTAGGCCACCTGTTTTCTTTTGTTTGGAGGTAGAGAGAGGGGGTGAGGATGTGAAAAAACTAGCAAAAGGGGCACAAGGGAAGAACATATCAGTCCAAATACCTCTTGGGACAGGAGAAGGGAAAGCAGCAATTAAGAAGAAAGGTAATGGCAGATAAAGTGGGAAGAAGACCAGAAAGGAAGGAGTTTTTACAAAATACAATGATCAGTAATAACAAAGCACTATGAGGAAAAGGAAGAGAAGGGAAGAAATTATCTCAATGAGACTCAGGGTAGGTCACACAGGGCTAAATGACACTTTGTATACATTTTGTACATTTGTGGGGCTCCAGAATACACTTTTTCATGCATTCCCCAATGAAAGGGCACCAGAGAAGGGAATTTGTAATGTTTTATCTAATCCAAGAGGGCACTATTGCACCATTCTAGGGTAATGCCCTTCCCCCCAAGTACACCACTGCTGTTCATTATTTCTGTCTATAAAGCTATGTGCCTTATAATAACTTTTTGTAGCTTAAAGGGAGGTCAATGCACATTTGTGTTACATTGATGGACTGGTGGTTTCTGTTTTTATTTTCACACAAATACATTTAAAAGAATAAAGGAATCTAAATATGTAGATCTTGTTTTGTAATTCTTCTGTACATGTTGTTCAATACTTCAAAATATGGCTGAGAAAATGAATTATTAAAATAACTAGTTGTGCTCTAGTAGACCAAATTGTACTTCTTTAAAAGCTATTGTGCAAACTGAAAAAAAAAAAAAAAAACATACATAATAAGGGGAAGTGAAAAAAAGGATGTCACTGTCACCTTCTTCTTCTGTACGTTTGTAAGGAAGTCAACAATGCAATCAAAGCAGATTATTTTGACCCTGGCCTTTGCTTCCCTCCTGGCCAGGCATGCCATGCTGCTCAGACGGAGAGACGCTACTCCGCCCACACATGCACAATGGTTGGCAGATATTATGGCTTGCTTAAAGCTAGAGAAAATAAGATTCTCACTCCAACATTGAAACGCACAATTTATTGAAGTTTGGGGACCCTTTCTGAACTCTGTACACCAGGGGTGTCCAAACTTTTTTCAAAGAGGGCCACATATGATGTTGTCAGAATACCTCAGGGCCAGTGGCTCCTACTGAGACTTTGGAATCCTAAAAGTTATATATGAAATATCTATTTAATAACAATTATTGTAAATGTTTTCTCAATAAAACAGTAACGAGGAAGTACCATGTAAAGATTAGCAAACTTTATCTTCTTCTGGGGGAAAATGTTTTTCATTCGGGTCGGGCAATGTGGGAAAAATATTGTATCATTATTTTTCTATGGCAGGATCACGATCTGGATTTCATCACACTTCTTTTTCATGTTGTTTTTAAGACTTTTCTGACCAGCAGACAACATTTTTACATCAAAATAATGATTTTCTTGAGTTCTGAACATTTTTTATGCACCAAATTTAGCCTTTTCTGCACAATTTCATAATTTTGATTTTGTCTTGTGTCCTCTTTGGTGTCTTCTGAACTTTTAGTGTTCATCAAGAACATTTTCACATCATGATAAAATCATTAATTTGAAAACCTGTCAGCTTTCTTGTGTTTCTTCTTTATTGCCGTCTTGAAGAATTTCCAGTGCTTTGGCTTTAGAGAGGTAGTCCATGTGAAGCTTTTTGAGACATTTCTGGATTGACCTTATAGTTTTGTTTGTGCTCTTGAAATAAATTGCAAATGTACAGATGATTCAGAAGGTGATTCATGCTATAATTAACAAATTTTAAGATGGAAGCTTGGGGCCATAAATAAATGGACCTCGGGCCGCGATTGGCCCCTGGGCCCTCCTTTGGACACCCCTGATGTAAAGCATGGAGCTGCTGTATTTCTGTTGTTAAAATATTACATTTCAATCAAGTACTGTATGTTTTTAAAATGTAGCTTGTTAAAAAGGACATACAGTAAAACAAACAAACAAACAAAAAAAATCTCTCAAATTTCAGGGGTGCTGGGATTCAATTTTGAGGTGCTCCAGCACCCCGAAAAATGGGCTAGATACGCCCATGCTTACAGCTCATACTGGAGGGGAGGCACTTCTGGGAAGTGATAGTTTCTCTCCCTCCCTGTGCTGGAAACTGCGCAGTAGAAGTACAGTCGTTTGGATTCAGCTCTTAGTCTGACAGAAACTAACAGGTACGTGTTTTATTTGCTTAATACAGTAACATAATGTGAGTTTAGCCAGTTTGTCGATATGGTTTGTTCCTATATTGATGCGATTCATTTCATCATAACCATTGCCTGTCCTTCACGTTTTCAAATAAGTATAATATCAAGTTTGGACACACAGAGAGATACATAGACATCTTGGAAACGTATCAGGAAAGGAAGAGTGTGTTTTGTACAGGTTCTGTATCAATGACATACTCAAAATATGTGTTTTCGCTGACTGGGTGTTTCGGCTATACTAGAGACCGTGTTAAATGGCGACTGTAAACCGGATACGTATGATGAGGTCGCACTGATTTACAGTGAGTGTGGAAAACTGAACTAGGAGCGTTCGGAGCATTTTCATCACAGGTTTACACAAAAAAGACTTTAAACGTTTCTCATGAGCATCTTTTTTACAATACAATTTATAACATGAACAAAGAGACAGCGAAGACAGCGCCGAGAGTCTTCAGTTAGCAGGGTATCAAGTGGAACCGTAACACCTGTAGGGCTATGCGGAAGTAAACAGGCTCGTGCTGCGACTGTTTTTACAGTTTTTCTCTCAGTCGCTTTGGTACATTTCTCGAATCATCCTCGACATTTGCAAAACAGTAAGTGCATTTCTCAAAACAATTCGTACAAATAGAAACACATCATGGATCACCTGCAAAAGCCAGTATCTTGCTGAAAATCCTTAGTTCATCTCTCAGAAGTAAATATCTGTGTTAATGAACATGTCAGTGCCATCAGCATGATAAGTCCTTGTGTACGGATGAGACAGTCAAAATGCTTAGTCATGTTGTCAATATAACAGTGTTCTCTGGAGGGACGTTCTGATGTTAACTATAGCTAAAGTTTTGATGACAGTTATTTTAAATTGTAAGTTACACCTCAGTGTATGTGGGAGATTGATTGCAAGAGACTGAACAAGATTCACATTTACGCTTTTACTGTTTGTACTTGAATTTGTTGACAGACCATGTCATTGCAATAGAGAAAGAAAAAAACAGCACCCAGTCTGAATGATGGAGGACACAGTTGTTCTCCCAACATTTGGCTGCACCCTTCGATCAGCCTCGGCCGTTGTAAGCCCATGATTGGGAATGTGGTCTACAAGTGTGGCTATTATCTCATCAGGAATGCGCATATGTCCTCTGCCTCCCAACTCCTCCACCACGCAGCCTCACTCCTCTTCCTCTTCTTCTCTCTGGCTGTTGACCCAGTCCAATTCCTTGTCCTTCCATTGTCAGACGTTGTAACATTGTGTTATGCTCCGGCTATATACAGTTCAGCCTGAAATTATTCATATCCCTGGCAAATTTTGACTTAAAGTTACTTTTATTCAACCAGCAAGGTTTTTCTTGATGAAAATGACAAATAATTGTTTTGCCACAATGATGTATCCTTCATATGGCGTAAAAAAGGAGTAGCCTTTAACCCTAAAAACACCATCCCCACTGTCACACATCCCAGACAGCTCGCTGCACTTACCGGACTTTCAGCTCCACAGAGCGGACCGCGTAAAGGAACTCTCTGGGAAGGCGAGAGGAGGCGGAATCTGTTTCTACATAAACGAAGGTTGGTGTACAGATACCACAGTGTTGAAGAAGTCATGCAGTCCAAATCTGGAGACTCTTTTCATAAACTGCAAACCCTTCTATTCGCCGCGGGAGTTCTCCTCCTTTATTCTGGTCGGCGTCTACATCCCACCTCAGGCCTGCGTAACGGAGGCGTTACAGCACCTGGCTGACCAGATTACAGACGTGGAGAAAAAACATCCTGACTCTCTGCTCATCATTCTCGGGGATTTTAACAGAGCAAATTTAACCCACGAACTACCTAAATACAGACAACATATTAAGTGTCCCACCAGGGAGTCTAACACTCTGGACCACTGCTACACAGTAATAAAGGACTCATATCGCTCTGTCCCCCGTGCAGCTTTAGGACTATCTGATCACTGTCTGATTCATCTCATCCCGACCTACAGGCAGAAGTTAAAAACGGCTAAGCCTGTAGTTAGGACTGTGAAGAAGTGGACGGAGGAGTCAAAGCAGGAGTTACAAGCCTGCTTTGATTGCACTGATTGGAGTGTTTTTGAAGCTGCATCAGGAAACCTCAATGAACTCACTGACACTGTGACTTCATACATCAACTTCTGTGAGGACATGTGTGTGCAGACCAGGACCTTCTGCACATACAACAACAATAAGCCCTGGTTCACACCTCAACTGAGGAAGCTGCGTCAGGCCAAAGAAGAGGCCTACAGGAGTGGGGACCGGGACCTGTTCAAGCAGGCCAGAAACAAACTGACGAGAGGGATCAAGGTAGCTAAGAGGAGCTACACTGAGAAGTTAAAACAGAGCTTCTCTGCCAACGACCCCTCAGAAGTTTGGAGAGGCCTGCGTGAAGTTACAAGCTACAGGAGACCCTCCCCCCACCCTGAAGGTAACAAAAGACTAGCTGACGACCTGAACAGCTTCTACTGCAGGTTTTCACACCCCACACCCGAACACTCTGATTTACCTGGCCCCCCCACAAGCCCCTCCCCACCCCCCTCTGACCCCCCACCTGCGCTGACGATCTGTGAAGATGAGGTAATCCAGCTCTTCCAGAGACAAAAGACCAAGAAGGCTCCAGGACCAGACGGCGTGTCCCCCTCCTGCCTGAGAGTCTGTGCTGAGCAGCTGGCCCCCATCTTCACAAAGATCTTCAACACATCGCTGGAGCTGTGTGAAGTGCCCTCATGCTTCAAAAGCTCCACCATCATCCCAGTCCCAAAGAAACCCACCATCACAGGACTCAATGACTACAGGCCCGTCGCCCTGACGTCTGTGGTCATGAAGTCCTTCGAGAGACTAGTGTTGAGCCACCTGAAAGACATCACAGGCCCCCTGCTGGACCCCCTGCAGTTTGCCTATCGGGCAAACAGGTCGGTGGAGGATGCAGTCAATATGGGTCTGAACTACATCCTGCATCACCTGGACTCCCCCAGGACCTACGCTAGGATCCTGTTTGTGGACTTCAGCTCTGCGTTCAATACCATCATACCAGACATCCTGCACCAGAAACTCACCCAGCTCACAGTGCCGGCCTCCATCTGTCAGTGGATCACCAACTTCCTGACGGACAGGAGACAGCAGGTGAGGCTGGGGAGCATCAAATCCAGCACCCGGACCATCAGCACTGGCGCCCCACAGGGATGTGTTCTCTCCCCACTGCTCTTCTCCCTCTACACCAATGACTGCACCTCAGGGGACCCCTCGGTGAAACTCCTGAAGTTTGCAGACGACACCACCGTCATCGGTCTCATCCAGGACGGAGACGAGTCTGCTTACAGACAGGAGGTGGAACAGCTGGCCCTCTGGTGTAGTCAGAACCATCTGGAGCTGAACCCGCTCAAGACGGTAGAGATGACAGTGGACTTCAGGAGAAGCCCCCCCCCACTCCCCCCCCTCACCATCCTGAACAGCACTGTGTCTACTGTGGACTCTTTCAGGTTCCTGGGATCCACTATTTCCCGGGACCTGAGGTGGACCTCCCACATAGACACAATCAGAAAAAAGGCCCAGCAGAGGATGTACTTCCTGCGTCAGCTCAGGAAGTTCAACCTGCCTCAGGAGCTGCTGATCATGTTCTACACCTCCATCATCCAGTCTGTTCTGTGTACCTCCATCACTGTCTGGTTTGGCTCTGCAACCAAACTAGACAAACACAGACTGCAGCGGACTATAAGGACTGCAGAGAAAATCATCGGTGTCGACCTGCCCCCCATCCAGGACTTGTACCGGTCCCGGGCCAGGAAACGGGCAGGGAGCATTACCGCTGACCCCTCACACCCTGGACACAAATTCTTCAAACTCCTCCCCTCCGGCAGGCGCTACAGATCACTGTGCGCCAAAACAACCCGCCATAAGAACAGTTTCTTCCCCCAGGCTGTCACTCTGATGAACACTAAACCATAACAGTGTCATACCTGTCAGATAAATACTCTCTGTAAATATACATGTAGATATACAATGCAACAATTCTCAAGCAGAATTCCATATTTCTATTTTTTGTATTATTTAACTTCTATTTTATAATGTAAAACTACCTCTGCAACTCACCACTGCACTTTATCATATTATTTTAGCCTGTACATATTAGTCAAGCTATTTGTTGTTTCTTTGTATTTATAGCTAAGGTTATTGTTATTATATTTTCATTTTATTTTTTATTGTAGTTCTTATTCTTATTCCTATTCTGCCTTGTACAAAGAGAGCACAGTTTACCAAAGTCAAATTCCTTGTGTGTTCAAGCATACTTGGCGAATAAAGCTGATTCTGATTCTGATTCTGATTCTGATTCATACATGGTGGCAGGAACCTAATGCTTTGGGGGTGTTTATCAGCCAATGGACCAGGGAACCTAATCACAGTAAACGGCACCATGGAAAAAGAGCAATACATCAAGATTCTCAACAACAACATCAAGCAGTCTGCAGAGAAACTTGGCCTTGGGCACCAGTGGACATTTCATCATGACAACGACCCATAACACACAGCAAAAGTGGTGAAGAAATGGTTAGCGGTCAAAAACATGAACGTTTTGCAGTGGCCCAGCCAGAGTCCTGACTTGAATCCAATTGAGAATCTGTGGAGGGAGCTAAAGATCAGGGTGATGGCAAGAAGACGCTCCAACCTGAAAGAGTTGGAGCTCATCGCTAAAGATGAATGGGCATAAATACCAGTGGAGATATGCAAAGTGCTGGTCAGCAATTATAGGAAGCGTTTGATTGCTGTAAATAGCCAATAAAGGCTTTTCTATTGATTATTGAGAAGGGTATGAATAATTTTGGACATGCCACTTTTTGTTCAAATGTGAATAAAAGCTGAGAAATAATTTATTCCACAATGATGCCTCTTGTACATCGTCTTATTACCTTCTGGGAGACGCCTGTGTCATTTCCAATCAAGACCAATTTACTGGTTGTATAAAAGTAACTTTAAGTCAAAATTTGCCAGGGGTATGAATCATTTCGGGCTTAACCGTATATATATTTGCCAGTTGATGGTTCATGAGATGCACCTTGTTTGAGCTACGTCAGAAAACGGGTTGATCACTGGTTGATCTAATGCTTCCCACATTTCCCTTCGTCAGAGAAAGTCAAGATTCACCTCGGAGCAATTTACTAATTCAGGACAGATTTAGAAAAAAAGTCTAATGGAAATGTACATAAATATGACTGACATATTCTGACAACATGTTCAACCATTCTGCATGTGAAGACTTATGCGATGAACTAATGCCTAAATGTTGTGGAGGGTGAGACTATTCAGCAGAGACCCATTATAATACATTTTGATCAACATGACATAAACAATTGATAATGTAGGAAGCAGCCAGAAGAGCGATATGACTAGCAGAGTGGAGCATTGTTTTGGGTTGGTTGAAGATACGACGTGTTGCTGCGTTCTTGATCATTTGCAGAAATTTAGAGAAGTTGGGATTCAAAAATTATTCATTTAAAGTAAAAAATGTCAGCCATAAACTGACTCTGCCATGTTCTCTCTTGTCTCTTTCAATCTACAGGAGCAGACAGGATGTCCGTGACCATGACCAAGGCCGATGGGGTCACTGTGCTCACTTTGACCTCTGACCCCCAAAGTGCTGTACCTCCAATTTGCCAAATCCTGAAAAGCCTTTGCTACAGCCCCGTGTGCTGCTCTGTGTCTCAGCACCTGAAGAAAATCCAGGGATCTTCTCAGTCAGCACTGGGGGTGAGTTAGCAGCTTATGTGTTTCAAGTTGCTTAAAGAAAATTCAGATTTAGAATTTTTTCTGAACTTATTCTACTTATCCCTCTTGGCTCTGGTTTAAACTTCTCTCTGTCAGAAGCAGCATGTTGTTGCCATAGTTGGGTAACAATCTCTTAAATATACAGTACTAGTCAAAAGTTTGGACACACCTTCTCATTCAATGGGTTTCATTTATTTGAATTATTTTCGACATTGTAGATTAATACTGAAGACATCAAAACTAGGAAATAATCTGGTTTTGCCATAATCTGGATTACAACAGTAGTCAAATAGGGTTATCCACTGTGTACTAACCCTACCTCTGAACAACACAACTGATGGTTTCAAACACATTAAGAAGGCAAGTCATTCTACAAATGAACTCTTGACAAGGCTCATGTTAATTAGAAACCATTCCAGGAGACCACTTCGTGAAGCAGACTGAGAGAATACCAAGAGTGTGCAAAGCTGTCATGAAGGAAAAAGGGGGCTACTTTACAGAATCTAAAATATAAAAAATATTCTGTTTTTTTAACACTTTTTTGTTAATTAAATAATTCCATATATGTTCTTTCATAGTTGTGATGCCTCCAGTATTAATCTACAGTGTTTCAAATAATGAAAATAAATAAAAAACGTTTAATGAGAAGGTGTTTCCAAACTTTTGACTGGTAGTTTAGTTGTTCCATCACACTGTCAGGGCTCTGTATCTGCTGTAGTTCTTTAAGTCATGTTCCATTTATTCAGGAAAGCAAAACTTAGAAATAACTTACAGTATGCTCTACACAGTGTTGTTATTTAGTTTACTGAAACATTGACACCTGGTAACACACTCACACTGTACAGGTGTTTGTTGTTCATATTGTGTTTCACTTTCCACAGGCAATGCAAATCATGATTGGTTTGCTGAACATTGGCCTCGGAGCGATCCTCACTAGCAGCGGTGCTGGCTCTTCGTGGCAAATGGATTCCTCTTTGTTTCCATTTTGGATTGGAGGACTGGTAAGCAACCATTTTCGAAGTAGTTTAAGACTGATTATGAAACAGTCTCAGTTCAGTAGTGGTGCCTCTGTATGACATACAAAAGCAAAACATGAGCACAAGCAAGAGGACTGCTTTGTGTTTGTATTTCCCTGGCATCATTTCACATTTAGGAGTACTTCAGATAGTTCATGTGAAGCTGGAGGAGATTTTTCTATTGTGAACACTTGAACAAAGTCACAGATAAGATGTACTTGTGAGCATGTGATGAGTATTATTTTTTTTCTTTTTTGAACCATCAAACTGTTGTTGCTTTTTTCAGCATTTGAACATTCACCACAAATCATAAACACATTTGCAAATCAAGAAAACAAAAACAAAGCAAGAAAATGACAGTAGTGTTCAGCACTGATTGTCATATCACAATATTAAATCTCATGAGTCTCTGCTGAGCAAGTGAATATCAAATATAATTGTGATTTTCAAAACTACTACTCACTAATCCAAATGACTGATATCAAATCTGAGTATTTCTCTGTCTTCTCTCTAGTTCATATTCTTCGGTACCATGAGCATTTTGTCTGAGAAGTGTCCAAGTCCATGTCTGGTGAGTCATTCAGCTTTATAAGATCCTCCTGTTATCTTCACGTTTAATTCTATTTGATTTTAAGACCATAAAAAGGTGGAGGAGATTTTTGTAGTTTGTACATTTGTTGTCATTTATTCCCAAACAAGGCAAGGCAGCTTTATTTGTAAAGCACATTTCATACACGAGGGCAGCTCAATGTGCTTTACATTAAAACATTAAAAGCATTTGAAACATTCAGACAAGCATAAAAGAACACAATTAAAATGACAAGTATAATAAAAAATAGAAAAGAAAAGGAAAATTAGAAATATATAACAAAATACATTAAAATTTTAATTTAAAGTGAGTTAAAATAAGCTAAGATAGGAAGGCAGTGGCAAATAAAAAGGCTTTAATCTTTGATTTAAAAGAGGTGAGTTGTAGCGGACCTACAGCTTTCAGGGAGTTTGTTCCAGATATGTGGTGCATAATGACTAAACGCTGCTTCACCATGTTTCCTTCTGACTCTAGGGACTGAAAGTAGACCAGTACCTGATGACCTCAGAGGTCGAGATGGTTCATAAAGTAGCAGCAGATCAGCAATGTATTTTGGGCCTAAACCATTCAGTGCTTTATAAACCATCAGCAGGATTTTAAAGTCTATTCTCTGACAGAGAGCAGCAGCATTCTGTATGAGCTGCAGTCATCTGATGGACTTTTTTAAGGAGTCCTGTAAAGACCCGGTTACAGTAGTCTAGTCTGCTAAAGATAAATGCATGGACGAGTTTTTCTGCATCCTGCTGAGACATAAGTCCTTTAATCCTTGATATATTCTTAAGGTGACTTTGTAATTGTCTTAATGTGGCTGCTGAAAGTAAGGTCTGAGTCTAAGACTACACCAAGGTTTCTGGCTTGGTTTGTACATTTCATCTTTGCAGATTGAAGCTGAGCAGTAACCTTTAAACTTTCTTCTTTGGCTCAAAAAACAATCATTTCAGTTTTTTCTTTGTTTAACTGAAGAACATTGTGTCACAAGTTTACAGTGTTGCTTTAACGCATGTTGGTAGAGTCGCTGAGGGTTTCTTAAACTAATTTCAGCTACTGAGCTGCTTCCACTGCAGGGACAGAAACTTCTGAGAGCAGCCGAGAATATTGAGACTTTTAAAAGTAGATTAAAGACCCATCTATTTAGTCTGGCTTTTATGTAGCCTTTCCAAAATGATTTTAATGTCATTTTATATTTATTTAAATATTCTATTATTTTATTTATTTTAAGTCTTTAATTTTTATTATCTAATTACAGTTTTTGAATTGCTATTTTAGTCCTTTTATTTATCTTAAACCTTTATCTGTACCTTTTTTTATTTTCTTAACTAGTCATGTTTAATCTTTTATTTATTTATTTCTTAATTATTTCCCCTTTTTTTTTTTTTATATTTATACACATTTTATTGAAATTGGTGTGCATTAGTCTCTACTTCCACATCCATTTCTGCTTTATGTTTGGTCATGTTATATTAGATTTTATTCTCACTTTGAATTGTATTTGATTTTTATGGAAGGTGCTCTATAAATAAAGCCTGAGTGATTGATTGATTCTCTGTGTATATAACTTCTTTTTTTTTTTTAGGTCATCCTCAATGTGATTCTAAATGTATCAGGAGTTGCTTTTGCCATCGCAGCCATCGTACTCTACAGCATCAACATTGCAGACATATATATGTGGTGGGAGTGTGAACTTTATTCTTCTGATTATGGTGATTATGGTTACCGTCACCGTCGCACTACACAACCTCCATCTCCTGAGCAGATACGCATGAAGGAGAAATGCCTGGAAGCCCAAAACCTGTCGCAGGTATGTGCAGACAATTCTAAGAAAAGAACACAAACGGAAAAAAGTCTGTTTTAATTATTTTGTCTCCAAAAGTTACTGTCAGAGATTATCATCTAGAAACTAACTCTCTCTCTCTCTCTCTCTCTCTCTCTCTCTCTCTCTCTCTCTCTCTCTCTCTCTCTCTCTCTCTCTCTCTCTCTCTCTCTCTCTCTCTCTCTCTCTCACACACACACACACACGTACACACACACACATACACGTACACACACACACATACACGTACACACACACACACACACGCACACACACACACGCACACGTACACGTACACACACACACACACACACATGCGCACACACTTTACTGATGTTAACAGAACAGAAAAAAAATGTTTTTTGTTTGGCCTCTGTCTTTGTTGATAGTGCAGCTGAAGAGAGAGAGGAAATGTAGGGAAAAGAGGGAGGGGAGCACTCCAAATGACCACACGTTGGAGTCAGCAGTGTCAGGGCTTTGTATAAGGGGCCCAACCCAGCTCTATCAACTTAGCTAAACCAGGGCCAGAGAAAAACTGTTTAAAGATTTCAAAGGTGACACTGTTTCTCTCCTGTCCCTCCAGATGCTTCTGAGGAGCATCAATGCTGTGCTGATTGTCCTGTCAGTCATGGCGCTCTGCATCACCCTCAGCTCTGCTATCTTGGGGATCAAGGCTTTGAGACGCAGGGAGAAGGGAGAGAACAAGGTAGAGTCTCCAAATGATATCACACTGTTTCACCTGTTTTTTTAAAGCTAACTGAACATAAATGCTCAGTTTTTCTTTTCACAGCATGAGATGTCTGTAAATGTTTTGTGGGCGCTGACTTTGATTGTTGATGTGAATTTGGCCTCTTAGCTCCATCTCAGTCAGAACCCCCATTAAAGATTCTGAAGTCAGCTGACACAGACAGTCAGGGTATGAATGAATCTCAACTGGTCTGATAGTGCATGACTTTTAAAGGAATAGTTCTACCTTTTGGAAAGAAGTGCTATTTAGTGGAGTTTGATACCTGTGAGGGCAGCCAGGTTTGCTGTCTTCCACTAGTGTCGAGTCTTAATAATGGTGACAAGCTAATCGCCTGCTGGCTACAGGTTATATTTATCACACAGACATGAGAGTTGAATTGTTATTGTCATGCATCTGTAATAATAAAAATATTACTTTTATTTTTATAGCACTTTTCAATACAAGTAATAAAGTGCTTCACTAAAAACAGTAAAACAGACAATAAAAGCAGAGAGGTAAAACTTTAAAAAATTAGAATAAATTCACAAAATGAAATCTTTACTCTGAAGGTGTGTCTGTGTATACACTGTGTGAATATAACGCCTAATTCCCTAATTTACATTTTGTCTTTTAGAGCAATGGTGACCCAGAACTCTACAAACCACTGCTGGAGGAGGTGACCAGTAACCCTGCAGCATAAATCAAAATATCCGCTTTGCACTATTAGTCACCAGGAGCTGTTCTCCTCGGCATATTCTGTATGCATTTGAACAAATGACTGTATTTACTGCTGGGTCTATGAATTACTCCATTCCAGTTGGTATGATCGCTTTTCAAATTTGAGCTCTTTTTCTTAAAGTGGCTTAAGAATCATTTGCACTTAAACTTCAGAGCACTTTTCTAATAATACACAATAATCATATGATGCTTTACATTCTGCTCTGTTCTATCGTGTCTCTGTTCAGTATTCTTTTCTATCGAGTGTTGTGATATAGGTTAATATTTTTGTAGCTGAAGCGAGGTCAATGCATGTTTGAGGGACGCAGGCTGATGGGCTTTGTAATTTTCTTTTTTACAACATTTAGCAATGTTAAAAAAAATAATAAAACTCTTAAAAGCAATGTGTTTCATGGAGTCTGTGAATCAGATGTGTACTTTCTATGACACCTTAGAGTGTGAGTGAGAAATTGAACCACTTGAATAACATGTTTTTCTCCATTTTGCCCCCAAAGACTCAATAATTCAATGTTGTTTATGGTTTATTGTTCATGCCTCATTTCCATCTTTTGTATGAACTCACAAATCCTCCAATCTGCTTCATTACTAGTGTTATTGCAACCTTGTTACTTTTGTCATTGCAGCTATCATACAGTCATGTTTAATGTTAACACATTGTTTTATGGCTGTACCAACATGATTTCATTGAACACTGGCATCGCCCTAAATCCTTTTAATCTGTCTTCTGTAATCACCTCATTATGTACTCGGCCTATTTCTTTTCAAGTGTGAATAAGTTGTTCAAACTACCAGCACATTTCAGAGATCGGAAGCCGGCTAACACTTGAGATGTTGCATGATGCACAGAGGTGATTCACAACAGTCTGAAAAAAAAAACAGGCCTACACAAAGGCATCCTGTAAAGACCCCTACCTGCTTTGAGGACCCTGATGAGGCATCAACAAAGCTATCAGCTTGGCTACTATATATTCAACACAATGTCTTAAAGCATGCATTTTTAACCACATATTATAAATCAAACAATCAAAATGTGGCTCAAATATGTCCTCATTTTGACTATGTTGCTCAGGATATTCCCATTTGGCTTTGATTTCAGCTAAATGAAGGAGAAAGGGCAGGGTTTCTTTATCGCTTCCACATGGGGGGAGTTGCATCTGGGATTATGGTGCCTTCTACTCCTCCCTTTTTAAACATTAACATGCAATAAACACACACGCAGTCCAGTTGAGCACATTCGTTAGGGTTTTGTTTACCCTGCTGTACACACAAACGGGTAAGTATTCATTTCATGTTTGAATTTAAGCAGTAAATCATCCGTCAATGCTCTTTGTGTAATATTTAGTGTATTTTTTGTTAAGTTTGAACGCCTTTCTAGGCTACCTATCAGGATAAAAGTTATGTAATTCCAGTAAAAAGCAAACAGTACGACTGAGGAGTACAAGCAGAAACAGGAGAAATGCCTTTGGGAATGTGGCGGAAGCAGATGGCACTAATTTACTGGAGCACAGCATCAGCCACCAAGTCCAAGCGTTCCTAGATCAGTGTCAAGAGAAAGGAAAAGGTCTGGACAAGCAGTTTTTGGTGGGCAATGAAAGGAAGGGTTAAAAACTTTGCGACAGGTGATAAAAAGTTGAGTCCAACAGTTCTACTCTCTGTTATCCCTCCATGGACTCCAGAAGAAACAAGAGCAGATTTAAACCTGTTGAGGAAGGGGAAAGATGGTCGTATAGGAAAAGGTGAAATTGATAAATACGTCGAAGGAAAATACTCAGACACTGCACAAGTTTACACAAGTGCATCTAAAACAATGAAGAATTAAGTTGGGGTAGCATTTATCATTCCAGAGTTCTATATAATGTCAAATAAGAGGGTTAGTGATAACCTGGCTGCGTAAACAAGAGAACTCCTCGCTTCTGGACTGATATCCATGAATGGTCAAAAGTAAAAGTTCAATCCTTTCCAATTTCCTTTTCAATAAATAACGTATCTTTTGGTTTGATATTAAAAAATAAAAGTGATTAAGTCTGCTGTAACATAATCCTGTGCCTCTCAAAATTCTTTATTCATAAAAACAGGACTATGAAATCTCCCCCCAAATTTGTTGTTTTTCGAAATGAATTCCAAATATATCTAAAATCATTGAAAATAATGAAAGGACCAAGAGCACTTAAAATATACAATTCCCTAAAAGAATTCCTCACTGAATTGTAAAATTATTTCCATTCCTTATTCAATTTATGTTATGATTTATTGTCTATGTATGTATAATTTTCTCATTCACCTTAAATTATCAACTGAAGCTGCATTGTTTCTGTGTCCTTAATGATTGTTTATGTATGATGCTCCTTCTGAATGTACTCATTGTTTGTTATGTACATTCTAAAATAAATAATAGTGGAGCTACACAAATGTGATATATCTTCCGACTCTCTCTCTCTCTCTCTCTCTCTCTCTCTCTCTCTCTCTCACTCACTCACTCACTCACTCTCTCTCTCTCTCTCTCCCTCTCTCTCTCTCTCTCTCTCTCTCTCTCTCTCTCTCTCTCTCTCTCTCTCTCTAACTCTCTCTCTCTCTCTCTCACACACACACACACACACACACACACACACACACACACACACACATAAACTCACTACATACAAGAACTCTACCTCAGCTGCTTTTTGCACATTATTATTTGCATATTATCTCGAATACTGTCTGCACCTTAATATCATTTGCACTGTTATCTATTATCATTTTCATTGTCCATTTTTAAACTGTCACTGCACTACCTGCACTGTGTACATAGGCTGTTTTTATAAAACTGTATTTTATTATATTTTATTGTATTTCATATTTAAATCTTAGATATTTAAAAGCTGGAAGAGAGAAACAGCATCTCGTTTTTCCTGTATGTTTCGTATATATACAGTGAAAATTGACAATAAAAACCTTTGAATCTTGAATCTTGACCACTGGGGGCAGCAGAGAGCACAATGCTGCTGAGTGAGTAACACTCCAGCCCACGAAGAAGAAGGGTGATGTTTTGGTTTTGCCTGTGGGCAGTTTCGAAGTAAACATGTTGAATTAACTTTGAAAAATATTCATTTAATCCGAATAAGTAGTGTCCCTGCTTCTTTAAATCGACCTTTACTCATCCTGGTAAGTCTAGGCAACTATTTAAAAACCCCTCCGTGTGTGTATTTAATGTTTTTACCTTTTGTTTTCCTTCCGTAGCTCAAACAGTGAAGAGTTTAAAAACGTTCATATCGTTTCACAGGGCGTGGTTCTGTTATTGTATTATATTCATGATGAGAACAGTCGTATAATAGACATTAAAGTATCCGTTGTCAAAATGTTGAGGAAAATATATATGCTTTGTCATTTTTGTTTGATTTGAGTACACTTTGATTTGATTTTAGAATAAAGAGCAGGAGTGCTATTTTTCAGAGTGGAAATAATGATGACGAGCCATGTGTACTTTAACATCTAGACTAGAGTTGCAAAATTCTGGTAATTTTCAAAATTGGAAACTGTCCATGGGAATAAACGGGAATAAACCAGGAATTCACTAAATTGAAGGTTGGCTCTTAATATGGAACTTAAATATAGTTGGGGAAAATATATTTTACAACCAGATTTCATGCAAGTACAGTTGAATATCTATGCCAGGGGTGTCCAAAGTACGGCCCAGGGTCCATTTGTTTATGGCCCCAAGCTTCCATCTTAAATTGTGTTATTCATAGCAAAGAAATGAACCACCTTCTGCATGAATCATCTTTACATTTGCAGTTTCTTTCAAGTACACAAACAAAACTAAAGTCAATCCAGAAATGTCTCAAAAAGCTTCATATGGACTACCTCTATAAAGCCAAAGCTCTGGGAATTCTGCAAGATGGCAATAAAGAAGAAACACAAGAACTCTTAAAGCTGACAGGCTTTCAAATTAATGATTTTATCATGAAAATGTTCTTGATGAACACTAAAAGTTCAGAAGACACAAAAGAGGACACAAGACAAAATCAAAATTATGAAATTGTGCAGAAAAAGCAAAATTTGGTGAATACAAATTTTCAGAACGCAGGAAAATAATTATTTGGTTCTTAAAATGTTGTCTGCTGGTCAGAAAAGTCTTAAAACAACATGAAAAAGAAGTGTGATGATATCCAGATCGTGATCCTGCCATAGAGAAATAATGAGACAAAATTTTTCCCACATTGCCCGACCCGAATGAAAAACATTTTCCCCCAGAAGAAGATAAAGTTTGCTAATGTTTACGTAGCTTGTGGAGAACTGAGGACTACCTAGTTACTGATCCATTGAGAAAAAAAAAGGTAGAATAATTGTTATTAAATAGAGATTTCATATGTAACTTTTATGATTACTAAGTATCAGTAACTGCCACTGGCCCTGAGGTATTCTGACAATGTCAAATGTGGCCCTCTTTAAAAAAAGTTTGGACACCCCTGCAGTAAAGAGTTGAACAAGTTTCACATCATTTCACAGGGCGTGGTTCTTTTATTGTATTCACGATGAGAACAGTCGTATAATAGACCTTAAAGTGTCGTCATACTTGTCTAAATGTTGAGGAATTTATGTACGCCGTCATTTCTGTTTGATTTGAGTACACTTTATGAATAAAGAGCAGGAGTGCTATTTTTCAGAGTGGAAATAATGCTGACCAGGCGTGTGTACTTTAACCCTCCTGTTGTGTTCGTATTTCGCATGTTTAATTATCCAAAAGTGTCAGAACCCAAAAAACATTGTTTACATCTCATTATTAACTCCATTACTAACCATTTCAATCAATATTTAGTGCAGTGGTCTTCTTTACCTCTCACAGATCATGATCCTATGAGGATAGTTCACTTGTTTTTCATAAAAATAATTCATGTTAAAACTTTTTTAAATGTACATTAGAAAGACCTTCATATAAATACAATAGTTTTACATGACATATCTATTTTTTATCTATTTTATTTTATTTTTTATGAAGTCAAGCCCAGATAGTTATGCTGTAATTAGCTAGTTTGAAGGGCATATTGCCTAAATGGGCAGCAACCTCTGAATACTGCTAGCCATTCATCCACTTTGAAATTAGGGCCTAGGTTATGGAGTAGTAGAAGTTGCTCTACCCACAATCCCCAAAAACAATTAGTATTTGACCCTTCTGACCCGTTTTAGCCTCCACTTTGACTGCTAGGTCAAATTGACCTGAACAGTATATATGTAATATAATCATTCAGGGGGGGTTGTAAATACGTGAAATGAACCTTTTTTATTTTATATGTTGATAACGCTAATTAAGCCAAGCAGAAGAAGTTTCATACCGAAAAAATACCTTTAAAACATTTTTTTAAATTTGACCCGTCAATTTGACCCGCAACATAACAGGAGGGTTAACATCTAGACTCAGTTAGAACTTAGATGACATTAAGAAATAGAAGCCTGAACTTTATCAGAAGATAATGACATTCCTCTTGTCTCTTTCAGTCTACAGTGAGGATGTCTTTGACCAAGACTGAGGCTGATGGGGTCACGGTGATCACTCTGACCTCTGACCCCAGCAGTCATTGTCCTCCATTCTGCCAGCTTCTCAAGGCCCTTTGCTACAGCCCCCGATGTCTCCCAAAGTCCCTGCACCTGAAGAGGATCCAGGGATCTTCTCAGTCAGTACTTGGGGTGGGTAACAACTGTTTTCTGACCCACTGCTGCCCCTCAGTGATCTTAACTGGTTATATCTATTAGCTGCAGTTTTACTGTACAGGTTTTGGTTGTTCATCACTACATTCTCTCTTCCACAGGCTCTGCAAATTTTGCTTGGCTTGCTGAACATTGGTTGTGGAGCAATCATCACAGACAGTGCCCCGTGGTGGCAGAAGTATAACTACCTGTTTCCTTTTTGGTTAGGAGGCATGGTAAGCCAGTACAGGGCTTTTTTTTGTGTCAGAACTACTACAACCCCCTTTTTTTTTTTTTTTTTTTTTTTTTTTAACTGTCTTGAGCAACAGTTTGAGCAAAGACCTGTGGATGTTTCTCATACTGTTTAGTTGACTCCAATCAGATCCAGCTTACAGGTTTAGACAGTCAGGAGGATACACATGCAGATGTTACAACATGCACTGAACGCAACTTCAACAGTACAGACTAATAAACACAGATTTCACATCGTGTCGTGATGATCCTTTGTATGAAGGAGATATGATGCCGGTCACATGCTAAGTTAAAAGTTCCTGCAGCGTCTGAACACATATTATTGAATTTCAATTTTTAATTCACCAGGAATATTCTCATTGAGATACAAAGTCTCTTTTACAAGGGAGTCCTGGCCAAAACAGCAGCATAACAAGTTTCACATAGAGAACAAGACAAAGCAACAAACAATAATACACTTTTATTTATATAGCACTTTTCTTAACAAAGTTACAAAGTGCTTCACAACGAAAAAATGCCGGAAATTGCAAAGCATGGAAAAAAAGAAGCAAAACAGGACATCTGAATGCAGAGCAATAGTTAGAATAACAAGTAACTGTTACATCAACTAATACATTAGCAGTGTTAAGCAGTAAAACACGTGCACAAGCTGATCAGATGATCTTTTATCCTAGTTCTAAAATCCTCCAATCAAATTTAACAATCCAGTTTTAGGTGACCTTCTATCTCAGACCAGGATGAGGGAGTAAAAAAATTAAAAGCACCTTTGCCAAAAACAGAGCGAGTCTGAGGAATGACAAAAATGATGAATGAAGACAACAGCCACTGACAATTTGGATGGATCCTCCTTCAAACTGAGCTGCGAGCAGGGCGTCCTCTCTGTCACAGGTGTTGCACATCTTATGGCAGACAAACCACTAAACCATGGGTCCAAACTATTTCAGTATTGTGTAATAACTTCACTAAATAGTCTCAGAGAAATCTTCAGTCTTATTCAAGTCTGAGTTTTTCATATAAAGTTTAAAATTGAATGCTAACTGTTTATAATAGTTTTTTTTTTTTATAAACAATGGAATTCTATTGATGATTATTTTTCTCTCTTTAGTTCATTTTGTTTGGCATCACGTGCATTTTGTCTGAGAAGTGCCCCAGGCCATATCTGGTGAGTAGTTCAGCTCTATAACATCCGACTGTTATCTTCCACTACGTTTTGCTTTCATAGTTTGTGCTCGTGGTTTCTGTTTTCATTGTGCATCAACTGCTTTATTTCTTCAGGTCATCCTCAATGTGGTTCTGAATCTATCAGGAATCGGTTTTGCCATCGCAGCCATCTTACTCTACATGCTCAACATTATGTTCATGAATATGTCGTGGCTGTGTGAGCCAGACGGTGACTTCGACTACTCACAGTACAAAACTCCGTCTCCTCTCGAGAATTCCATGATGAAGAAATGCTTGGGGGCTCAACTACTGACTGAGGTAAGCGTGGCAAAAAATCTTCCTGATGGTTAAAATGTTTATTTTAAAGAAACTCAATCTCAAAGAAAACTAAGTGCACATTGAAGAAAAAATGTTGAACAGTTTGGATTATTGGTTGTCAAAGTCAACAAACATGAACTTTTATAGGTTCTGAAATGTTAGAATGTAACAATTTAGGGAGGTTTCATTCTCAGTCACACAGAAAAAGTCAAGAGTGTCTTCTGATCTTCTTAAAATCGTTCTGATTGTTTAGAAGAAGCCCTTAGATAAAAACAGGATTCTTCAAGTAAAAATGAGTCATGCACCGTAAATTCATCTTCGATATCTGAATGTGACCTTATTTAAAAAAGTGAAGCGCCTTCTGAAAACAGATTTAAAATAAATAATGCAGCACAGTGTGATCTGAAATGTTAACAGTGCTAACATACGTGATATTCCAAACCAGCTGAGAGAATCATAATACATCTTGTCTGTGTCAAATACTCAATTCTGATTGGTTTAAACCCCACAACAAGGTTACTCATTCTCACTAGCAAAGGGATGCCAGGAACAACCAGATAACACACTTCTAATCAATCCACGTAGAGGACTCTGGCATTGGGGCGGCGGTTTGGCCTAGTGGTTAGGTGACGTACCCCATGTACAGAGGCTATAGTCTTGATTCTCACCTGCAGACCTTTTCCTGCAGGTCACTCCCCACTATCTCCCTGTTTCCTGCTCTATCCACTGTCCTGTCCACTCTGAATAAAGGCGAGAATAATATAATCTAAACAATGAAATAAAAAAAGGACTCCTGCGCCTGTTGACACTTTTGCAAAAAAGTTTCATAGCATTCCAAATCAGCAAACAGTGATGGAAATGTACCCCTCTCATGGATTCATGCATGTTTAAGACATCTCCATCTGTTCAATCTGAGTGTCTCCCAGCATGAGATTATACAAGAATGAAAACAGATCAACATTAAAAATGTCAGTGTGTTTGAAGGCTCAAAGGTAATGTTGTTTTTCACTGTGTGTGTGTGTGTTTGTGTTTGTGTGTGTACCACCAGATGATTTTGATAAGTATGAATGCCATGCTGATCGTCCTGTCGGTGCTGGAGCTCTGCATCGTCATCAGCTCTGCTGTCTTAGGGATCAAGGCTCTGTGCAAGACTAGGAGGGAAGAGAACCAGGTAGAGTCTACAAGATGATATCACAGTGTTTAAGTTGTTGTGAACACGTTACAGAGTCTCTTTATGTTAAGTTTATCAAATGCTGGCGGTAAGTTCATATAGTGATCGATCTTATTTCTCAAAATGTCAGCCTGTTTTTAAAGAATGAGCTTTTATGGACTTAAACAATGTATCCATGTAATTTACAAGCAGCAACCTCCAGTCTAAAAATATGAGTCCAATGCAGAAGTGCTAAAAACTGCAGTTCATCGAGGATCCGCTTGAGGCTGGCTCCTGAAGTACTGGAAACCACATACACACCAATTTAAAAAAAGACGATCTTTACAGCAGAAATAAACATGTTTACAGACTGGTACAAAAAACGAGTGCAGTCTGGATAGCTCACTTCTCGATCGACACACTGTGCACGGGTTATTTTTTTCTAACGCTGCAATTTCGAAGATATTGAGATTACAAGTCTTCCAATGAGAGGCACGGCTGACTTGATTGACAGGCGGGAACACTACCTGTTGGCGAGGAGGCTCAAAGCCCGCCTCTTTACTTCATAATAGCTCGAGCAGCAATATGGCTCCCGACGACGATTGGCCTCAAAACAGCGCTTCTGATGGGTGGCATCACGGATACTACTTCCATTATTTATACAGTCTGTGGTAATTTCCCACGAATTTGTACTTTCCCCTTAACATGTTGCAAAATGTATCCTTCCATCCATTATCTATGCTGCTTTCCCATTTGGGGTCGTGAGGATGCTGAAGCTGATCCTGGCTGTCAGAGGCGGGGTACACCCTGGACACGTCTTCGGTCCAACACAGGGCTAAAATATAGAGACAAAGAACCGTTTAGTAAAATTTGGGATTCCCCATAGTTGATATAAAAAGTGGTTACCAAAATGTCGACAACTATGGAAGCCCTCAGAGGACATGCATCCATTTAATTCAGTCCATTTTCCGGTTATAACAAATTAACTTCAGCTGTTTTAACTTAAGTCTGTTTCTGTGTTTTTGTTTTGTGCTTTTGCAACCCTGGGTATCAGAGTTATGCTCATCTGATGTTATTTGAGATCTCATGGAAACAACTGGAAATCACTCTTTATGACGATAGAACAGAGAACATAAAATGCATGGATGCATGTCCTCTTAGGGCTTCCGTAGACAACGATTAACTCCTCTTTGATAACAATTCTCAGAAAGTCATTAGTGAGTATACGCTTTGTTTGTGCTCTTAAAGACAGCCTGTCAACATCAAGAGGAAAGTTTGATCAAATTGAAATGATAATGTGTGTGTTTCCCTTTTCTCTTGTAGAGCCCTGATGATCCAGAACACAGAAAACCACCACTGGAAAAAGAAGTCAGATACCCTGCAGTGTGAATGAAAGCATCTGCTCTGTGCTGTAAGAAACAGGCGACTATATAACCCTGTCCATTCAACCTCATGTAATGTAACATGAATGATTTCTACTGGTACAGTCTCTGCCACACATCTCTTTAAATATCTGCACTATATAAAAGCACTAATGATATATTTGAGACCATTATCTAAAAGATATGCACTTTCTACACTATGCTGCTTTATATTTTAATCTCTATATTTTTAAGCTTTTTTATGGTCATTTTCTATCCTGCAGTGTGCCTTACGGTTACATGCATGTGGTGTAAAGGGAGATTCATGTGTTTGACAATATTTTTGCAATATGAAACCCTTTATAAAATAAAGACATTCAAATGATGGATCTGTGTTTGTTGAAATCTTGTTTCGAAGCTGTCATCTGTTCACAGGTCGTATTCACTCATTCATTTTCTGTATTTTTCCTCCCATTTAAAGCTGGGGTTGGTAGTCAGATTTAGATACACTTTTTGTTATACTGGTTAAAATGATCTTTATGTCCCGATGGCAATCAATACATAATGTGTTCTTAAAAAAGAGTGTCACTGTCATTAGGGTCCAATTTTATGAAACCAATCAAATCCCGTCCTGCTGTTCTGCCCGCCTCCTGCATACACTCCCCGTCCCCTGCCTCTGCTTCTTCCCCTGACTCAACTCACTGCCCCTCTCGCTCGACCTTGGGCCTGTCCCCTCTGACCCGATTAGGTGCTTTTCTCAGGACTGTAGTCCGGATCAGAGTCTAAAAAGCTCTCACCACGGGGGCTCTGACAAGCAAACAAATTAATGACATTTAGTAAGTCCTACAGAAATGTATATGTATTGTAGTGTCCATCCAGATGACAAGCCGATTCATGAACACGTTGAGCTCAAAGAAAAAAGTGTTATGGGATTAAAGTTGAACTGTTTTCAACTGCTTTACTTTCGCCTTGATGACTCAAAGCAACAACTGCTGGAGGAAGTCACCACTAACCCCACAGTCTAATGAAAACTTCTGCTTTGTGCTACTCCACTTATAATCCTGTGCACTTACATTAATAATCTTATGTTCATGTTGCAATGATTTACAAAAAATCAGCTTGTACAGTCTCTGCCACACAGTCTTCTGTGAACATTTAGAAAGAGCCTTCTGTGATTTTATTGTACATGCCATGGTTTATAGATGCCACAGGCTGGTCTATAAACGAGCCCACAAAGCTCATCTGTGGAGAAATGTGAACAGATGAGGATCTTTATCTGTCTTGTTATTGAATTTTGTTTGCGCGAGTTCAGTTTCTGTGCATAATGCTCACAAATTGCATCACCCCCCCCCCCTAAACTTAAAGTCAACATGATACCTGTGGTTGTTGGTTTGGTGTTCCTCTACAATCACATCAAGTTTAGATTTACTTTCACAGACCAGGATGCTTCTTATTTTCCCACAGTCATTTGTGTTTGTGTTTTTTTTCCTTTTCTTTTTTTGGCTGGGACTTTCCAGGAAGCTTGCACAATCCCATCAGGCCTGTTTGAACTTGATCGTCATGCTGAAAACATTTCCTGTAAGGATTTTGATAATGATTTCTCTTTTCTGTGCAGTGAGATTGATGTCTTACCAAATTCTTGCTGTTTTGAATCTGTATTTTTTTGGTAAATGATAATCAATTTTACATAAAGCTCCTGTGAGGAGACTTAACCAGTTATGCAACATGACATCTCTTTATGACCTACAAAGACAAGTCCATCAGCAGAAAGACTGCTTCTTTGGAGTTCCTTTAAGTGCCTGAAATCACCACCACAGGGTAGGTGTCAGGCGTTTGCTGCTATCCACATCTACTGATACATTTGAATCTAAACATAAAACAGGAGGAGATTTTTAATTAAACACAAACAAGATAAGCAAGGATGAAATGTAACCTACTGCTTTGTTCACAGGGGGCGGTTAGATCCACACAAACTGAGCTTAGACTCAGTATACTCAAATGTAGAAATGTATTCACTGGTTTAAATCTTTATCAGAAAAGCTCTTTATTGTTTATCATTCTTAATTCCAACTCATTACTTTGCATTCACTGCCCTTGCATCCATACATTTCATTTACTCAGTTACAGTCACGTTACCTTGAGATAACAAAGCAGGTTTTCTTGTGATAATGGACTGACTTTCTGGTGGTCTATAAAACTGAACTTAAACTTTCGTCTATACTTTTTTTGTTTTTGTTTTAAGCTTTTTGCAACTCTGGGAATACAAGATTAGGTAGAGAAAATAGTTTTATCTTAATCTTTAACACGGAAAAAGGGAATCAACTGTAATAAAATGAATTGCTACTTGTCAACTAAGGGCTTCCATAGTCACCTAATTCTGTAAAAAGCACTTTTTGTTTCAAATTTGTGGAAATCCTACATTTTCAAGGTTCAAGGTTCATTTCATTGTCATTCAGTCACATTTAAAAACATGAAGGAACGAAACACATTACTCAGGTCCAGCAGCATACAGAACAGATAACAAGCTAAAAGCAGACTCTACAAATAAAGACATAAATACATACCCTCAAGCCGACAGTAAGTAAATATAAAAACAGTTTAAAACCAGCGAGAAAGTGCAGTAATGAGTGCATGCAGTCACAGCGGTAAAGTGCAGAGAACAGACCAAAAGAGAGTTCACAAGTCTCACAGCTTCTGCAAAGAAGCTTCACCTTAGCCTTGTTGTTCTGGCTTTTAGGCTGCACAGATAAGACATTAAAAATAAATACAATTTTGAAGAAAACTTCTGTCAATAAAAACATATTCTTAAAGGTATAATTTGTCATTTGAGGAAAAAGATTATTCACTGTCTTGAGATTTACACAAGTACATAAATTCCCCTCTTGTATGTGTATGTTAAATATAACACAGGTCACAAGCCTAACAGAGACTTAAAGAGGGGGAAACTGAGTCCGACTCCCTTCAAAGGTAACAAAATCTCACATTAAGCCATCTTTCCCAAATCTATTTGATCCCTTACATTTATATCCATCAGTGAGACAAGCTAAGATGGAAATAATGCACAGCTGATCCTGAATACTCTTATTTTCTGACAGCTTCATTCACATTTCTTATACCTGCCTCTAGATGTGGGGCTTTTATTCTGAAAGAAAAAGTGACCAGTGTGATTGGAAGTGACTTTTCAGTCGGTGCCAAATGAACAGAGACTGCAGGTAGAGGAACCAGACTGTAGCATGACAGCATCCTATCATTAACAGGTGAGTTTGATGCAGAAAGACTGGAACTTTTTAAATAGACTCTGTGTTAAATGAGAGCTTTTTTTTTAAATTGTTAAGTCTGCCAAGATTGAATTATGTTACATTTTTAGAGAAAGCAGAGTTTTGGGTAATTTAAGAAGTGATGATAAAAGACAAACATTCATAAGCAAACGAAAAAACATTGTAAGAAAAGAAGGGCCTGGAAAGAAAGTTTCATTTTTCTGTGTTTGCAAACGGTTCAGCTGGATTCATATGTAAATTATGTAAAATATAAATAACACAGATATGGAAGATGATCAGGGTCACTGGGCCAACATAAAACTTGTCGTCTATTCTATTCTGTCCATCTGATTTCTGACCTCATTCTCATTATTCAGACTATTATTTGCAGAATCCTGAGATTAAAGTCAGTATTCAGACTTTGTTGTAATACATCAGAGTTCTGGCTTTCATCTCAGGATTCTGGCTTTAAAGTCAGGATTAAAAAAAAAAGATAGTGCTGGCTTAACATCCCAATTTTATGTTTTTCAGTGGCCTTAAGCCTCTTCCGTACACATGTACTGTCTGTAAGACTCTCCTAGAAGACTTCTCATGCAGGTTTAAAAAACTGTGACACACAAGTTTGAACTCTGCAAATAAAAAGTCTTTACAGCTTAAAGTCACTGAACAAAAACATTCAAGACAGGCAACAATAAGTTCAATCTTCATGCCTTAAAGCTGTAATACATCAGCATATTTGGATGTGATAGGATTGTTAACCAAACCAGCGACTCTCTGTTGACTTTGCCAGGTGCAAACATATTCATGCACTGACCCATTCTGCTCTAAAAACACACAGACACACACCTGCAACAAGAAAAGAGCGACTTAAGGTCTCCACAAAAATATCAAAGTACATTTTTTATGTTTCAGGTGTGCGAGCAGCTGACAGTCAGAGCATGTGTCCTGCGTGGTGCCGACTCCTGAAGGCCTTCTGTTCTGGGTTTGAGGAGCTGTTGCTGAAGTCTTGTTGCAGCACAGCTCTCGGGGTGAGGGGATGAAAACAATATACTTGTATTCTATATAGTTTTGGATTATGTGTTTATCAGCTGATGTTTGTTTGTTCTGAATCCTTCACAGACTTTGCAGATCATGGTGGGGCTGTTCAACATTGGACTTGGTCCGGGGCGGACAAGCATAGTTTCTGGAGATTTGGCCAGCTTGGGAGCTGCTTACTGGCTGGGTGGTGTGGTAAAATAAGACTTTTGCTTCAGTATAGCCAGGCTAACATATTTCTGTCATTCCTCATGCTTAGTAGCTTTTACATTTTACAAATGTAATCCTGCAGGGAGTGAGTTCTCTGATTCTGTTGGGACAAAATATAGAGCAAAAAAAAAAAAAAAAAGTATCCTGAAAGATTCAAAATTGCACTGATTGAGGCAACGCTTTGTTGTCAAAACGACACACCTCATGCATAGGGACTGCAGTCCTACTTGCAGCGGTTGCAGGTTCTCTCTTCTGTATGTCCTCCCCCTCTCTCTGCTCCCCTTATTCCCTGTCTCTCCTCAGCTGTGCTGTCAATTAAAAGCAAAGTGCTCCCAAAAATCACTTTTAAAAAGTGCAGTGGTTTCTGCTTGAATGTCTCTGATACTCTGATTCTGCTTCTCTCTCTTCAGTTTATTGTGACTGGAATCTTGTCCATTTTGGCGGGACAGTTCCCTTCACGCGTCTTGGTGAGTAACACTTCCACTACTACGATGGTGCCCTGTTAAAGCCTGGCAAAACTCTTGCCTCTCACGTTATGTCATGTCTGTCTGAGATCATGAACTTGATGTCTGAAAAAGGTTCGAAATCTGAAGTCACTGTCATCTCCCCCTCTGCCCTCAGTTGTAGTTTATTTCATAATCTGTCCTCCAGCCTGGATGCTCTATATAATAACGTTCTTAGAGGCCCACCACCTGGGAGTTATTTTTGACTCTGATCTTTCCTTTGACACCAAGTGACCAAAGTTATGCAGTCCTGTTTCACTCAGCTAAAATCAGGGCTTTCCTTTCTCCTCCTGACTTAGAAAAGTCATCCATAGATTTCTTCCTCCTGACTTGACTACTGTAATGCACTTAAGCATCAGCAAGTGCAACATCCAAAGACTGCAAATAATTCAAAACGCTGCTGCCAGGTTTTCAACACAAACAGTGGTCCTCGCTGCCCTTCACTGGCACCTGTGAGGTTTAGAACTGATTTTAAGATGCTTAAATAGCCAGTCTCCAGCGTATATTAGTTCTGCTAACTCTCTTTAGCCTGACCGCTGCATGAGGTCCTGTTGCACTGCCCAACTCGTGGTTCCCAAATCTTGACTGTAGGCTTTGTTGTTCTTGTCTATTTCACACTGTATTATTAAAGTATCAGATTTTACTTTTTGTTGTTGCTGTTATCATTTTCCCAGTTGTATTGTTATTGTGCTGTGCCTTGTTTCGAATAGATTGTTATTAATGCCTGAACCTACCGCTGTGAGGTATCCACAGGGGGCAGCAAAATCGACACAAACCAAAAGTTCCTCACTGGAGCTTTGAAAACAAGTCTTGACTAAAGGAATTGTTCTGAAAGATTTTACAAAAAGATTGATATAAAAATCTATAATACATCACTCATGCACTTCTAAATGTAGCTTGAATTTGGCCTCTAACTGGAGGTGTCTCTGCTCTCAGGTGGGCTTCACTGTGTTCATGAACATAGCTGCAGCGATCTTCGCCATCACTGGCATCGTGCTGTACGCCATCGACCTGCGAGATGCCTCCCTGCTCTGGCTGTGTGACCGCAGCAGAAGCAGTGCTGATCGTCATCACGGAGACAACTGCAGGGCTGTGGCCCTCCGTGCACAGGCAAGCATGCTTCTAAAGTTAACCAAAAAACGCATTGATACTGAACTTAAAGAAGTGTTTAGTTTCTGGCCAGACGACAGTTTGTTTTATCAGATTGAATATTTACACTCAACTGGAACTGGAAAAATCTATTTTAGTATTGAAATTGAATGTTTCTAGTAAATTAAATTGAATTCATGTCCTGATTTCTGATCCCTCAGACTTTGTTGAAGTCCATGGACACCATGATGATCGCGCTGGCCATGCTCCAGCTCTCTGTCTGCGTAATCCTCACTATCCTGGGCATCAAGGCTTTAATCAGTGAGATGAAGAAGGAAAAGGTAGAGACCAAGAAATGATACTCGTATGTTGACATGTACATCTGAGTGTTACATTCAGGATGATGGAACAAAGTATTAGAAGCTAAAGGAGCAGCCATTTAATGTTTTCTTTACAAAACACCCTAAAGGAGGCATAGTACCCATAATACAAATTTTGCATAAAACAGCTGATGGACAGGAACAGCATGCTTCCTCCAGTGTGTCAGATCCTCAAAGCTCTCTGCTACAGTCCCACGGGCTGCTCCATAAAGTCAGGGATGATGCAGACAGGTGTGACTACAGCTCTCGGGGTAAGAACAGTTGAATTGTTTTTATTCCTCTGCAGTTTATTCCCAAAGTGGTGGTTCTGTTTGGTGTAATTGTTTTGAATCTTTACAGACTATACAGATCATGGTGGGCTTGTTCAGCATTGGGCTCGGGCCGGGACGAACTAGCCAACACCCTAGAGACTTTACCTACTTAAGAGCTGCTTACTGGCTGGGTGGTGTGGTAAGAGCACATTAGTTTCTTTACTTTTACTCAACTAAACTTCTTTCACACAAGCTGTACACTGAGAATTATCCAGCATTGTCCAGCCCTCAGTAAAAAGTCTGTGTAAGGTTGGGGTGAGCTGATACGTAAATAAAGCAGGTAATAGTCTTGGGCATTCACCCCATGTGAGTGAGTGATAATAGTCATGATATACACCCTTAAACCTTCTTTATTTGTGAAGATGTTTTTAGTCTTTTGAAAAATAAGAACAAGTGAAATAAGGTGTTTTTCAACCACAGGAACTTTACCCCAGAACTAGGGACTTTACCCCTGAACTACGTGCGTTTCGACCGGAGGAACCAGGGTCTAAATTTAGTTCAGGGGTAGATATTGTCCCCCTGAAAAGCCCCTGCTTGGGGGGTAGTACTTTTCAAAGGTCCTAGGACTTTCGGTTGAACATTACGTTGTTTGTGGAGTTTACACAGTTCTTGAAACACAGAGGGAGTTCCTGGGAATGCATACTAGTTTAGGTTTTTATTGAGATTTCAAAATATTATATTTTTAAAAAAAATTTCTCCATACGTCACTGGCCTGATTTGCACAATCTACCTGGGACTTCAGCCTGTGGTCGAAACACAGACAACAATTGGGGCACAGGAACCTTTTAGTTCAGGGGAAAGTAGTTCTGGGGGCTAAAAGACCCCGGAACTCTTGGTCAAAATGCACCTATAGATAATGAATAATTTGAATGAACTGTGCTGTTCTTTGCTCTTCAGTTCCTTGTGTCTGGACTCACCTCTGTCCTTGCTGGCCGGTTCTCCTATGTTTGTTCAGTGAGTAAAGCCTTAAGATTATTTAAAACATGCACTCGTTTATGGCATTTATAACATGAAACATGCTGCTCTAATGTTTGAATGAGACCTATGCACATCCCTAATGATCACTGCCTTCTCTATTAAACATAATATCATCAGAGGAGTTGGCAATAAAAGGTTTCAAAAATTTAAATAAAATAAAGACACTGTGGAGCTTTTGAGGTCAGTGAGGTCAAACATACAATGAAATGTTTCTTCTCAGGTGGGCTTCACCGTGTTCATGAACATACTGGGATCCATCTTCTCCATCATTGGTATCGTGCTGTACAGCATCGACCTGAGAGGAACCATAACCACTGATTATTGTCGAGGCCCGGATGATGACAGCTGTTATTACATGGCACAGTTCTTCAGAGTAAGCAAACCTCTAGAACACTGATGGTTTCACAGTGAATATCTTTATTTTGATGTATTTGTGTTTGCACTGTATACATCTTTAATACTTGGATTTTAAATTGAAGTTTGTTTTTTAACCCTCTTTGGGTGAAGTTAAACTCTGTCCTGTGATTATTTCTCGGCTGTGTCAGCGTTTGATGACAGGAATGGACATCACAATGCTCGTCCTGACTGTTCTCCAGCTGTGTGTCTGCATCAGCTTTGCTGTTCTGGGCATCAAGGCTCTGATCAACAGGAAGACAGAAGAGGTATGAATCAAGAGAAACACAAAATCAAAAGAGAAATTATTACAGTTAGTCCTATAGTGTCTGTGAAATTAGTCACAACGCTCTTTTTTTCATAGCAGCAGTCTGCTATTGAGAAATAATGGAAATAACAGACTGCTGCTATGAATGTTGCTATGTGATGACCAATCAGAATTAAGCACTCAACACAGTAACATAAAACAACATTCTGATGACAAGAAACTTAGCAATAACATTTTTGCTTGATCCATAGTCAGACAATTTCACTCATTACAGATAATCCAGACATTGATTTTGCTGACAATATCTTGAAATATCATGAGATAAAACAGCTGTGTGAAGCAGCTGTTGTTGTTAAGTTTCTGGTTCAGTATTTAGTGTTACATTCAGTAAAGTCATATTCTGGAACCATCTGTTTCATGCCATTCTCTCTGTTCACACAGGATGGAAAAAGTGCAGAAGATCAGTGGCCACAGTTGGAAAAAGTCCTCCTCACCAGTTCTGGAGTCTTAAATCCATTTTAAATAATCATGTGTATTTTGTAATGACAGAGCAGCTCATTAATGTAACACATCGGATATTAAACAAACAGTTTGATCAATGTAGCTTAAATGTTTTATACCACAAAGAGACCACAATTTTTGATAATCACTTTTTTGTTTTATCTGTTTGCATTTAAAAAAAAATCGCATCTGTCTTTATGAAAATATGTAAAGCAGTAAATAAAAATGTCCCAAAAGACACTTCTGTTGAGTTTTCATTCTTCATCTTTCACTGATAATATTCCATATACCTATGTTCAGAATTGATGTCATAAAATATCAGCATACAAAATAAATAAAACAATGTTAAAAGAAACCCTGACATGTGGCAGTTTTCAAAAACATGTTCTGTCAAAGGTAGGTAGTTGTCAGGTGTATCAAAAGAAAGGATTCTAATCTCTTGTTTTTAAGAAATGAAATAAAAGATAAATTGACGCTTTTATTTTGAAGTAATAAAACAGGAAGTATCAGTTTTATTTGTGCTTCCCAAAATCATCGTCGACCCAGAAAACTATCAGAAACAGGGAGTGTGACACAAACCAGGTGAGTTATCCACTTCAAAAACACAACAATATTTATTCAACTTTAACATTTCTATAATAAAAATCTTAACTGAGTTCAAAGTGGACACTTTGTTTTAAATAATCAAGTTCTGATGCTGTTTCAGAGAGGGCTGAGTTAAAGCTAGGGTTGGTAGTCTCGGAAAACCAGCATGAATTTAAATGTAGCTTTTCCTCATGACTCCGTCTAAACCCCCCCCTCCTCCCTCGGAGCTCCTCCAAGGGAGGAAAGTTAAAAACACATTAGCTAATGCTAGCATTATCCAGTTGTACCTATGAGTTGTACTGGTGACACGATATCAGGAGAAAAGTTATAACACAAATATAATACTGTAACAGCTCTACTGTTTGTTAAACCTGTTCAGTGTAGATGTTCTTAATTCCTACAGTGTTGACGGTCAGTGAAGGCATCAGGAGAGGTGTGCGAGTGGGAGAGAGGAGAGAAGTTTTTCATTCATTCAAACATTGATTGTTGTTTTGTTGGTTGGCGTGATTACGGCCGACAGTGACCGGTTATTAAAGATCAACGTGTTCACCAATCGGCTCGTCATCAGTACAGCGTCCGGACGGACGCTACAATAAATATATATTTTTTGTAGGACTTACTGAACGTCATTAATTATTCTGCTTGTTGGTGAGAGCTTTTTAGACTCTGATCCGGACTACAGTCCTGAGAAAAGCACCTCATCAGGTCAGAGGGGACAGGCCCGAGGACGAGCGAGAGGGGCAGTAAATAGAGTCAGGGGAAGTAGAGGCAGGAGACGGGGACTCAGAGGAGTGCACGCCGGGGAAATGTACGCGCAGGAGGAGTGCAGAACGGCTGGACGGGATTTGATTGGTTTAAAATTTGGGGAGCCAAAAAACGGTGATTGGTTGGTGTTTTCCCAGGTTTACTCTGGCTGTAGATAGCCCTTTTTTAAACTCTTTTTTAGGAACACATCATGTAATGATTGCCATCAGGACATAAAGATCATTTTAACCAGTATGACAAAAAGTGTATCTAAATCTGATTACCAACCCCAGCTTTAATCTTCTCTTCATACGTTTGTTGTCTTTGTCTGACACCCAGCACTTCAAGATTTGGTTGCCCATGCATCCCCTATTTTCCTTTCATTATACATGACACCAAATTTTTGGACTTCTTTTTTTGTTGTGTGTCATATGATTTATGTGCAACTTTACATAATATGTGACAAAATGATTCTATAAGAGTCCCAATCAGTATTCAATCCATTCAGTCATAACCACAACATGTCTGTTGTCCTGTTCCAGGTGTGAGACATGTCTGTCACGGTGGAAAACGGGAAAGGAGTGACTGTGATCACTGTGCTGGGGGACAAGAACAGCATGCTTCCTCCAGTGTGTCAGATCCTCAAAGCTCTCTGCTACAGTCCCAAGTTCTGGTCCGCAAAGTCAAGGATGATGCAGACAGGTGTGACTGCAGCTCTCGGGGTAAGAACAGTTGACTTGTTTTTATTCCTCTGCAGTTTATTCCCAAAGTGGTGGTTCTGTTTGGTGTAATTGTTTTGAATCTTTACAGACTATACAGATCATGGTGGGCTTGCTCAGCATTGGACTCGGGCCGGGCCGAACAAGTATGCACCCTGAAGACTTTGCCCATTTAGGAGTTGCTTACTGGCTGGGTGGTGTGGTAAGAACACATTACTTTCTTTACTTCAACTCATCTAAATGCCTTTCACACAAGCTCTGCACTGAGAATTACCCAGCATGAACTGTGTTGTTCTTTGCTCTTCAGTTCCTCGTGTCTGGACTCACCTCTGTCCATGCTGGGTGGTTCTCCTCTGTTTGTTCAGTGAGTAAAGCCTTAAAGTTATATAAAACATGCACTCTGTTTTGGCATTTATAAAAAGCTGCTCTCATATGATGGCATATTTCTTCTCAGGTGGGCTTCGCTGTGTTCATGAACATAGTGGGAGCCATCTTCTCCATCGTTGGCATCGTGATGTACAGCATTGACCTGAGTGAAACCAATGATTTTTACTTGTACGACATGAGAGAGCTTTACAGAGTGAGAAAACTTACAACAAAGTTCAAACACTCATGGTTTCCCAGTGAATATCTTTATATTGATGTATTTGTGTTTATGCTAAATACATCTTTAATACTTGGATTTCTATCTGAAGTCTCCGTTTAAAACCTCTTTGGGTGAAACTAAACTCTGTTTTGTGATTATTTCTCGTCTGTTCAGCGTTTGGTGTCAGCAATGGACATCACGATGATCATCCTGACTGTTCTCCAGCTGTGTGTTTGCATCAGCTTTGCTGTTCTGGGCATCAAAGCTCTGATCAACAGGAAGAAAGAAGAGGTATGAATCAATCAATCAAGTGTCCCTCAAGTTATAGTTTTACTCATTACATGAAATCCATTTCTTACTTTTTGTTTATGATATCTTGAAATATGATGAGAGAAAACTTGTGTGATAAACAGCTGAGCAGCTGCTGTAGTTCAGTTTCTGGTTCAGTATATTGAGTTACCTTCAGTAAAGTCATATTCTGGAACCATCTGTTTCATGCCATTCTCTCTGTTCACACAGGACGCCAAAAGTGCAGAAGATCAGCTGCCACAACTGGAAAAAGTCCCCCTCACCAGTCCTGGGGCTTAAAACCATTTTAAATAAACACAATGTCATGAGTTTCTTCATTAAGTTTTGTTTCGCCCTCTTCTTGTATCTCCATTGTTATTTTGTAGTCCTTGTGTGCCATGTCTTGTGTTCTTGTATTTCTTGTGTGTTTTCATCTGTGTTTCTGAAGTCTTTAGTGTTTCCTCTTTTATTCGTGTATTTCTTCCTCCCTGTGTTTCTGGTTTAGCTTTCCCTCCTGCTCATGAGTGTTTCCTTTCATTTTGATTCCCCCTCATAAGTTTCACCTGTGTCTTGTTGTCACACCTGTGTCTGATTACCTTGTGTGTATTGTGTTTCTTCCCTTCTGTGTCCCTTTGTTGAGTCCTGTGCTTTCTCCAGTGTCGTGTTACGTTTATCAATGACTTTGTATTCTTTTCTCTGTTGAACTTTGGATTTTATATTATATTCATTGGGTTTTATATTTTGGTCTTTTGAAAGGAGGTTTTCTTAGTTTTGCCTCTTTTTGTCTTTTTTAATAAATCAATTTTTTGTTCCCCAACTGGCGTCCTCTATTTTTCTTTAAATATAATATATGACACATGCATGTTTTTTAATGACAGAGCAGATCATTAATGTAACCCTTTTGCATTTAAACACTGAGGTAGTTCAATTAAACGATCTAAAACTGCTTTATACCAAAAGGAGGCCAAAAGTTATGATAATCACTTTGATGTTAAATCTGCAATTAAAGAATCTAAGTTTCTTTGGATGTTTTTGGTTGTTTTTTTCTCTCTGCCAACACATATCTGTATAATTTGTTTAATTAAGTACGTTTCAAATAGTATTGTATGGCGTTCTGTTTTCAACATATTTGACTTTGTAAAATCAGATAACTATAAAAAAAATGTTAAAAAACATTGAGGCTTTTATTTTGAAGTAATTAAACAGCTGAAAGGAAGTATCTGTTTTATTTCTGCTTCCTAAAATCACCAACACAGAAAACAGAAACAGGGTGTGTTTACACGATCCGGGTGAGTTCTCCCCTTCAGAAACGCAACAGTATCTTAAAAACGTTAACATTTCTATGAGAAATAATCTTAATTGAGTCCAAAGTGGACCCTGTTGTTTTTAATTATCATGTTTTCACGCTGTTTCGGAGAGGGCTGAGTCATAGAGGGCCTGTAGGATAAGGACAAACGCTATAACTAGTTTATTAAGGGATACGATGACTCTCTTTAAGGCCTGTACGATATGAGAATAATATATGATGTGTGATAATGACATGAGGCTAGATAAATAAACAAATATCAAAGAGTATAAGATAAAACTCACAGTGTTATTGTCTTTTTATTTCTTGTCTTACAAATTGTGTGTGTTTAAGTTTGGAGCATGAATGCAGGGGCCTGACTGGGTACAATAATCTAAGGTTGCATCAGTGCTCTTCTGCATCTGTTTTTTAGTTAATGCATGATGTTTTGAAATCTAGGAGCTTTGTTGCATTAGCTGAGCTGACAGGTATGGAATGATTCTCCTGATGTTATGCACTGAGCACTGAAGTCCACGTGAAACCGAAAGTAAGGCTGGCCATTAACCATGATGACCAGGGGCGCTGCCAGGGATTTTGGGCCCTATGAAAAAATATTACATTGGGCCCCATCACCAAAGGCCACAAGAACCATGTGCAACTGCTGTAACCACATCTCCAGGATCCAATGGACCCAGACGTGACATTAAAACAGACTAAATCACTCAATGCTTCAACCTGCCCAGCATCCAAAACAGACTATAGGCTGTAGCTTATATAGCTATAGCTTTATTTTTATAGGCTTTTGTAATAGTACAGATAGAGAGAGAAAAAAGAGATTCCCACAGACCTCCCTCAATAATGCTAATTGACATGCGGAGTTGTGGGGAGACAGTGCATTAATGAATGGGATTAATATGAATTTTGACAAATTAAGTAGAGATCTCTGATATACATTTTATGCAGACAACGGGAGAGTTTTTTTTGATTACCTTATTCTGAATAAAATATTAGTTATTATTTAAAAAAAAGTAAAGTATTATTATTATTATTATTACTTTCAGGCCCCCTGTCAGTCATGGGCCCTTAGAATCATCCTAACTTTCCCCCCCTATACGGCGCCACTGATCATGACACCCAATTTCTGGGTGTCTTAGTGGGTTTCTTTTCATGAGGCCTCTGTGACGAAATAACTCCCAAAGAGTCCCAATCAGTATTTAATCCATTCAGTTATAATCACAACATGTCTGTTGTCCTGTTCCAGGTGTGAGACAAGTCTGTCACGGTGGTAAACGGCAAAAGAGTGTCTATGATCACTGTAGTGGCAGACAAGAACAGCATGCTTCCTCCAGTGTGTCAGATCCTCAAAGCTCCCTGCTACAGTCCCACGGGCTGCTCTGCAAAGTCAGGGATGATGCAGACAGGTGTGACTGCAGTTCTCGGGGTAAGAACAGTTGAATTGTTTTTATATCCTCTGCAGTTCATTCCCAAAGTGATAGTTCTGTTTGGTGTAACTGTTTTCAATCTTTACAGACTATACAGATCATGGTGGGCTTGTTCAGCATTGGGCTCGGGCCGGGACGAACAAGCTTTCACCCTCATGACTTTGCCCATTTAGGAACTGCTTACTGGCTGGGTGGTGTGGTAAGAACACATTAGTTTCTTTACTTTTACTCAACTAAACGCCTTTCACACAAGCTCTACACTGAGAATTACCCAGCATTGTCCAGCCCTCAGTAAAAAGTCTGTCAGGGTGAGCTGATACGTAAATAAAGCAGGTAACAATCTGGAGCATTCACCCCATGTGAGTGAGTGATAATAGTCGTGATATACACCCTTAAACCTTCTTTATTTGAGATGTCTTTTGAAAAATATGAACAGGTGAAATAGAGAATGAATAATTTGAATGAACTGTCTTGTTCTTTGCTCTTCAGTTCCTCGTGTCTGGAATCACCTGCGTCCTTGCTGGCTGGTTCTCCTCTATTCGTTCAGTGAGTAAAGCCATAAGATTACTTAAAACATGCACTCTCTTATGGCATTTATAAAATTAAACATGTTGGTCTAATGTTTGAGTGAGACCTATGCACAGCCTTAACTGTCATGGCCATCACTTCCTTCTCTATTAAACATAATATAATCAGAGGAGTTAGCTACAAAAGACTGTAAATATACAAAAATTAAAGGCACTGTGTGGAGCTTTTAACCATCCATCCATCCATCCATCCATCCATCCATCCACCATCTTCTTCCGGTTCCGGGTCACGGGGGCAGCAGCCTCAGCAGGGAAGCCCAGACACTCCTCTCCTCGGCCACTTTCACCAGCTCTTCTGGGAGGATACCGAGATGTTCCCAGCTCAGCTGAGAGATATAATCTCGCCAGCGTGTCCTGGGTCTTCCACGTGGCCTCCTCCCAGACGGACATGCACGAAACACCTCCCCAGGGAGACGTCCAGGAGGCATCCTGACCAGATGCCCGAACCACCTCATCTGGCTCCTCTCGATCTGGAGGAGCAGCAGCTCTACTTTGAGCCTCTCCCGGATGTCTGAGATCCTGACCCTATCTCTAAGGTTGAGCCCAGACACCCTGTGGAGAAAGCTCATTTTGTCGCTTGTATTCGCGATTTTGTTCTTTCGGTCACTACCCACAGCTTGTGACCATAGGTGATGGTTGGAACGTAGATTGACCCGTAAATTAAGAGCTTTGCCTTCTGGCTCAGCTCTCTCTTCACCACGACAGACCGGTACCCCGATCCGTCTGTCAATCTCACGCTCCCTCCTCCCCTCACTCGTGAACAAGACCCAGAGATACTTAGACTCCTCCGCCTGGGGTAAAGACTCTCCTCTGACCTGGAGAGGGCAAGCCACCCTTTTCCGATCGAGCACCATGGCTTTTAAAAGGTTTTAAAACACTCTCTTTCTTAAACTGATGCCTCATCATGGTTTCTTACAGGTTGATTATCCAGTCTGAAGTTGAAGAAATTTTATGATATGAGAAATATGATGACATATGTCTTCTCAGATGAGATTCGCTGTGTTCATGAACATACTGGGATTCATCTTCTCCATCATTGGTATCATGATGTACAGCATCGACCTGGGGGAAACCACAACCGCTGATCATTGTTGGGGCCCGGATGAGGAAAGCTGTCAGTGGATGGCACAGCTTTTCAACGTAAGCAAACCTCTAGAGAATTTGACGCATAATAAGTTCTACATTTTACCTTCTGTCAACATATCCAATAAAAAAAAAACTGAACAGACAGTGCATTATGTCGTGTTCACACCAGACATGGATAGAATTATTTGCTTCCTTAATTTGCATGTATTTGAACACTGGGGTATTCTGTGTTTAGAAGAAGAAACGTACTTTATTAATCCCCATGGGGGATATTCAAGTTTTTCACTCATGCTATTTTGGACATGCTACACATACAGTTTTTTTGGTATATACATACAAATGCACACACATGCAGTGAACATGCTTAGGGAGAGATGTCAGAGTGAGGATACTGCCATCAACCAGCGCACCCCGAGCAGTTGGAGGTTCAGTGCCTTGCTCAAGGGCACCTCGGCAGTGCCCAGGCAAGTGAACGAGTATGTAAGTACTCAAAGATGAGAAGCCGGTTATTCTTTTAGGTAGTGCAAACTTTCTAATTCAACCGATAGCTGGTAACAAGTGACTGACGAAGTTTTCACAGTTTACCAGGTAATCCACCTCCTCACTCACTGTCCTCTAAATCAGTGGTTCTCAAAGTGGAGTCCTAGGACCCCTGGGGGTCCGCGAACTATAGCGTGGGGGTCTGTGAAATAATTATATCACTCATACACACTTCACTCCGGTCACAACTGTTCCTGCTACTTCTTAGCTTTGCTTACTACCTGGCAAGCATGGAGCCATTTCTAAATCAGCGCACATCGTCAAGTGATGCTAAACCTAAGCTAGCTAAATCAAGACAATATGTCGACAGGTATATAGAGTTTGGTTTTATTGAGAACAGTGACAGGAGACCAAAATGCGTCATGTGTCTTCAGGTGCTAGCAAATGAAGCTGTGACGCCAGCCAAGCTAAAGCGACATCTGATCACCCGGAATATAAGGACAAAACTAAAGACTCTTTCCAGCAAAACAATGAGGAATACATCCAACAGAAAACATAGATGGTGAAGTGTTTTCTGTTTATCACTATGGTACAGGTCTGAAGTGTTTAGATTGATAAGTTTTACAATACAAATAGTTCAAAATGCATCTAAGAGTGCAAATGGTAGCAAGCGTGTACGTAATCAATGTTACAGTTATGAGGGGGTCCTTGGAAAATGTTCCCACCTGTAAGGGGTCCCTTGCCCGAAATAGTTTGAGAACCCCTGCTCTAAATGAGCTCATTTTTATTCCTGTTACGATTAAAGAAAATAAAAATAAACAGGCGGTGTCGTACAGTTCAGGGTACACACAAACACTATGAATGATTCTTCCATTTCCCAGATGAATGAACCTCTGCTGGTCCGTTCTTCACATCATATCTCCGTGCTGATTAGCCATCATGGTGGGAAGTATTCGCTGAAGACCAGATTTTTCCACTCTTGCAAATTAAGTGAGGAGCATGTTGAATGTATCACAAATTCACGTCATTAGTGCGTATAACCTGAGGAGTTTACGTATAATTCACTCCTGGGAATGATTTTATTCCCGTCTGGTGTGAACACAACATTAGTCTCATTAAGTTCTTACAAATGTGTCATCTATGAGTCTAAACTTTCCTACTGTTGTTACGACAACATATATTTATATTGATAAAATAAGCCCAAAAAATATTGTATTGCTTCATGAAGTTACAGAACGGCCTTGATACACATCTGGTAATCTTGTATTTGGTAATCTGCAGGAAATAAATGGAGCTTTTTGACATTTGAATTAAAAAAACAAGTTAAATTGAACACTGTTGTTTTCACAGTGTTTATCTTTATATTGATGTGTTTGTGTTTATGCTAAATACATACATTTAGTATTTGACCTATAAACTAAAGCTTCTGTTTAATCCTCTTTGGGTGAAACTAAACTCTGTTGTGTGATTATTTCTCGTCTGTTCAGCGTTTGGTGTCAGCAATGGACATCACGATGATCAACCTGACTGCTCTCCAGCTGTGTGTCTGCGTCATCTTTGTTGTTCTGGGCACCAAGGCTCTGAACAACATGAAGACAGAAGAGGTATGAATCAAGACAAACACAAGATCAAGTCTCCCTCAAGAGATTTTCAAAAGTTTTAATCATCACATGAAATCCAGTTCTTTCATTTTTCTTGTGATATCTTGAAATATGATGAGAGAAAACTTGTGTGATAAACAGCTGAGCAGCTGCTGTAGTTCAGTTTCTGGTTCAGTATATTGTGTTACATTCATTAAAGTCATACTCTGGAACTATCTGTTTCATGCCGTTCTCTCTGTTCACACAGGACGCCAAAAGTGCAGAAGATCAGCTGCCACAACTGGAAAAAGTCCCCCTCACCAGTCCTGGGGCTTAAAACCATTTTAAATAAACACAATGTCATGAGTTTCTTCATTAAGTTTGTTTGTTCCTCGTCTTGTATCTCGATTGCTTTTTCTTGTGTTATTTTGTAGTCCTTGTGGTCTTGTATTTCATGCGTGTTTTCATCTGTGTTTCTGAAGTCTTTAGTGTTTCCTCTTTTATTCGTGTATTTCTTTCTCCCTGTGTTTCTGGTTTAGTTTTCCCTCCTGTCCATGAGTGTTTCCCTTCATTTTGATTCCCCCTCATAAGTTTCACCTGTGTTTTGTTGTCACACCTGTGTCTGATTACCTTGTGTGTACAGTCATGGCCAAAAGTTTTGAGAATGACACAAATATTACATTTTCACAAAGTCTGCTGCTTCAGGCTTTTTAGGTGTTTTTGTCAGATGTTTCTATGGTATAATGGAATACAATTAGAAGCATTTCATAAGTATCAAAAGCTTTTATTGAGAATTACACAGAATTCGTGCAATAAGTCAATATTTGCAGTGTTGACCCTTCTTTTTCAAGACCTCTGCAATTCTCCCTGGCATGCTGTCAATCAACTTCTGGACCAAATCCTGACTGATGGCAGTCCATTCTTGCATAATCAATGCTTGGAGTTTGTCAGAATTTGTGGGTTTTTGATTGTCCACCCGCCTCTTGAGGATTGACCACAAGTTCTCAATGGGATTAAGATCTGGGGAGTTTCCTGGCCAAGGGCCCAAAATCTTAATGTTTTGTTCCCTGAGCCATTTTGTTATGACTTTTGCTTTATGGCAAGGTGCTCCATCATGCTGGAAAAGGCATTCTTCATCACCAAACTGCCCTTGGATGGTTGGGAGAAATTGCTCTCAGAGGACGTTCTGGTACCATAACTGGTCTCAGGATGCTTCACTGTTGGCAAGAGACAGGACTGATGGTAGCGCTCACCTCGTCTTCTCCGAACAAGCCTTCCTCCAGATGCCCCAAACAATCGGAAAGGGGATTCATCAGAGAAAATGACTTTACCCCAGTCCTCAGCAGTCCAGTCCCTGTACCTTCTGCAGAATATCAGTCTGTCCCTGATGTTTTTACCGGAGAGAAGTGGCTTCTTTGCTGCCCTCCTTGACACCAGGCCTTCCTCCAAAAGTCTTCGCCTCACTGTGCGTGCAGATGCACTCACACCTGCCTGCTGCCATTCCTGAGCAAGCTCTGCACTGGTGGTGGCCCGATCCCGCAGCTGTAACACCTTCAGGAGATGGTCCTGGCGCTTGCTGGACTTTCTTGGGCGCCCTGGAGCCTGTTTGGCAACAATTGAACCTCTCTCCTTGAAGTTCTTGATAATTCGATAGACGGTTGACTGAGGTGCAATCTTACTCGCTGCTATAAACTTCCCTGTTAGGCCCTTTTTGTGCAATGCAATGATGGCTGCACGTGTTTCCTTGCAGGTAACCATGGCTAACAGATGAGGAACAATGGTGTCATGCACCATCTTCCTTTTAAAGTGTCCAGTCACTCAATCATGACAGATTGATCGCCAACCTTAATGTGTGTGACACCTGTGTGTCATTGAAATTATGTTAGCTGGTCCTTTTGTGGCAGGGCTGAAATGCAGTGGAAATTTGTTTTTGGTGATAAAGTTCATTTTTGAAGGCAAAGAGGGACTTTGCAATTAATTGCAGTTGAGCTGATCACTCCTCATAACATTCTGGAGTATATGCAAATTGCCATTATAAAAACTGAAACAGCAGACTTTGTGAAAATTAATAGTTGTGTCATTCTCAGAACTTTTGGCCATGACTGTATTGTGTTTCTTCCCTTCTGTGTCACTTTGTTGAGTTATGTGCTTTCTCCAGTGTCTTCCCTCAGTGATCACCAGTGTTGTGTGGATTTTGTTAATGACTTTATATTCTTTTCTCTGTTGAACTTTGGATTTTACATTATATTCATTGGGTTTTATATTTTAGTCTTTTGGAAAGGAAGTGTTCTTAAATTTGCCTTTTCTGTCTTTTGTTTAATACATCTATTTTTTTCCGCAATTGGCGTCCTCCACTTTTCTTTAAGTATAATATATGACACATGCATGCTTTTTAATGACAGAGATCATCAATCTAACTCTGTTGCATTTAAACACTGAAGTAGTTAAATTAAAGGAACTAAAACTGCTTAATACTACAAGGAGACCAACAATTATGATAATCACTTTGCTGTTAAATCTGCAAATAAAGAGAAAAAAAATGTGAACTTGTTTTTTTTGTTGTTGTTGTTTCTTTGTTTTTTTCTCTCTCTGCTAATACATATCTGTACCATTTCTTTCTGTAATGAAGCGTGTTTCATATAATATATGAAAAAACATTGACGCTTTTATTTTGAAGTGATAAAACAGCTGACAGGAAGTATCTGTTTTATTTCTGCTTCCTAAAATCACAAACACAGAAAACAGAAACAGGGAGTGTGACACGAACCAGGTGAGTTCTCCACTTCAAAAACAAAACGGTATTTTAAAAACTTTAACATTTCCATGAGAAATAATCTCAACTGAGTTCAAAATAGAGACTTTTATTTTAATAATCATGTTCTCACCATAGACTGTAAAAACAGGTTCTCACGCTGTTTCAGAGAGGGCTGAGTTATGGAGGCTCTGCATGATAACAAGGACAATACAAGGAAGTGAAGCAAACTCTGAAAAACTAAACTTGTTCCAACAAGTCATTTCAAATGTGAACTTGTAACAGCTATAACTAGTTTATTAAGGGATGAGATGACTCTCTATAAGGCCTGTAGGATATGAGAATAATATGTGATGTGTGATAACGACACGAGGCTAGATAAATAAACACATATCAAAGAGTGTAAGCTTAAACTCACAGTGTTATTGTCTTTTTATTTATTCTTTTACAAACGTGTATTTATTCTTATTTAACTACTATTTTTAATTTATTTTGTTGTTGTGTTTCTTTTTAATTACCTTCCTTGTGGTCATATTGTGTAAATATTCAGTCTCTTTATCCCTCCTTGGTTGTTTTAGCATCTCTTATCGTTCTTTGTGGTCGTTCATTTGTTGTTTTCTCTGTCCATGCTTCTGCAACTCGTCTGCCTTTTAAATTATCCATCCAAGACACTGTATTACAGTCATTCAGCAGACACTTGGGTCCAGAGCGATGTTTATATGAGAGTACCGTAAGAACAGTGCCTTGCAAAAGTATTCATACCCCTTGAAATTTTCCATATTTTGTCATTTTATAAGCACAAACTTACATTTATTTGATGTGGATTTATGTGATAGACCAACACAAAGTAAAGCATAATTGTGAAGTGGTCTGTACCAGCTTTGCGCATGTAGAGTCAGCATTTTTTGCCCGTTTTTCTTTACAAAACAGCTCCAGTCCAGCCAGATTGGATGGAGACAGCAGCAATTTCCAAGTCTTCCCACATATTCTTAACAGGGTTCAGGTCTGGACTTTGACTGGGCCATTCTAACACATGCATATGCTTTTATCTAAACCGTTCCATTGTAGCTCTGGCTGTGTGTTTAGGTTTGTTGTCCTGCTGGTAGGTGAACCTCCACCCCAGTCTCGTCTCATGCAGCCTCTAATAGGTTTTCTTCCAGGATGGCCCTGTATTTAGCTCCATCTATCTTCCCATCAACTCTGACTGGCTTCCCTGTCCCTGCTGAAGAAAAGCCTCCTCACAGCATGTTGCTGTCACCACCATGTTTCACTGTGGGGATGGTGTGTTCAGGATGATGCGCAGTGTTAGTGTTGTCATCTGACCAGAGCACCTTCTTCCACGTTTGCTCTGTCCCCACATTGCTTGTGGCAAACTTTAAATGGAACTTCTTATTGCTTTCTTTCAACACTGTCACTGTTGCATAAAAGCAATATTAGTTGTGGAGTGCACAACTAATATTTTTCCTATGGAAAGATTCTCCCACCTGAGCTGTGGATCTCTGCGGCTCCTCTAGAGTTACTGTTGGCCTCTTGGCTGCTTCTCTCATCAAAGCTCTCCTTGCCCATCCTGTCAGTTTAGATGGACGGCCATGTCTTGGCAGGTTAGCAGTTGTGCCATACCCTTTTCATTTTCAGATGATGGATTGAAGAGTGCTTCGTGAGATGTTCAAAGCTTGGGATATGTTTTTATAACCTAACCCTGCTTTAAACTTCTCCACAACTTCCCTGACCTGTCTTGTGAGTTCTTTAGTCTTCATGATTCTGTTTGTTCACTAATGTTCTCTGCACCTGAAAGGTTAGCTGACCATGAATCATGACACCCAATTTCTGGGTGTCATAGTGGGTCTCTTTTTGTGAGGCATCTGTGACAAATTATTCCCAAAGAGTCCCAATCAGTTTTCAATTCATCCAATCATAATCACAACATTTCTGTCCTGTTCCAGGTGTGAGTATGTCTGTTACAGTGGAAAACGGGAAAGGAGTGACTGTGATCACTGTGCTGGGGGACAAGAACAGCATGCTTCCTCCAGTGTGTCAGATCCTCAAAGCTCTCTGCTACAGTCCCACATTCTGCTCCGTAAAGTCAGGGATGATGCAGACAGGTGTGACTGCAGCTCTCGGGGTAAGAACAGTTGAATTTGTTTGTATTCCTCTGCAGTTTATTCCCAAAGTGGTGGTTCTGTTAGGTGTAACTGTTTTGAATCTTTAAAGACTATACAGATCATGGTGGGCTTGTTCAGCATTGGGCTCGGGCCGGGACGAACAAGCATGCACCCTGAAGACTTTGCCCATTTAGGAGTTGCTTACTGGCTGGGTGGTGTGGTAAGAGCACATTACTTTCTTTACTTTTACACAAGCTCTGCACTGAGAATTATAATAGTCAGTGATAATAGTATTGATATAAGCCCACAAAAAAACTCTTTATTTGCATAAATGTTCTTAGAAAATGTTTGGTCTTTTCAAAAAGTGTGAACAAGTGAAACAGAGAATGAATAATTTTAATGAACTGTGCTTTTCTCTTCAGTTCCTCGTGTCAGGACTCATCTCCATTCTTGCTGGCCACTTCTCCTCTGTTTGTTCAGTGAGTAAAGCCTTAAGATTATGTACAAACACACCTGAATTATTTACCTGAATATACGAAATTTAAAGACACTATGAGGAGTTTTTAACGAGTTAAAATACCCTCTGTTTTGCTGATGCCTCATCATGGTTCCTCACAGGTTGATTATCCAATCTGTAAGACTAAATGAAGAGATTTTGTTAAATGAAAGGTCAGTGAGGTCAAAAAAATGACGCAATATCTCTTATCAGGTGATCTCCGCTGTGATCATGAACATACTGGGAGCCATCTTCTCCATCGTTGGTATCGTGCTGTACGGCATTGAACTGGGGGAATTCAATTTCTATGGCTGGTATTCCATGGAATATTTTTTCAGGGTAAGGAAACCTTTAGAGAATCAGACTCATGATAAGTTCTATATTTTACTTACCATCAACATATCCCATAAAAAACAACCACAATGTGTTAGTATCGTTAAATTCTTCCAATTATGTCATCCATAAGTCTTAACATTCCTGCTGTTGTAATGACATTATATGTTTCATGCTCATAAATAAAAACAGCCAAATATATGGTATTGTTTTAGTAACTTACAGGAAAGCCTTGCCCTTGTTTTAATGGCATATATATATATATATATATATATATATACATATATATATATATATATATATATTAGGGGTGCAACGATACACAAAATCCATGGCTCGGTTCGGTTCGATACGTTTTTGTCACGGTTCGATACGTTTTTGTCACGGTTCGATACGTTTTCGATACAGAAAAAGAGAAATTTCCATGCCTTTTTTTACTTGTAGTTTATTGATATTACCAACATTTGTTTCAGCTCAAAAGCAGTTTTTAAATTAAATTAAATGTATCAGGGGCAGCAACACCTGACACATGTTCTACTGTACATCGGGAGGTCATGTGTGTGTGTGTGTGTGTGTGTGTGTGTGTGTGTGTGTGTCTGTCTGTCTGTCTGCGTGCGCATCTGCCTTGCGCGATAGAGAGCAGAGGAGAATTGTGAACGCGCGACCATGTAGAGACAGAAATGACATCCCGTCATGTAAATAAGATTAATAACATGAGGATATTTAGTCTGTTAAATAAAAGAACAAGGTATAGACCTGATCTATGAGAGAGGGAACCTTTTAAATCACAGCTGAAAACACATTTTTATCGAAAGGCCTTCCTGTAATATTGTTTTATCCAAGATGCTGCATTTATTTTTAATCTATTTTTTATTCACTCATCGTTTTATTGTTTTACTGATTTTATTTGTTTTACTGATTTTAATTTTTTTTTATTGTTTTAACTGCTTTTAGTAGTTTCTCTTTTGGTTTTTCTTCTTAAATTGTCTTGCCAGCCCATATACCCCCCCCCCCCTTTGCTTTGTTCTCTTTATTGTGGGTTTTTATGATGTTAAGCACTTTGTAACGTCTGTTTTGATAAGTGCTTTATAAATAAACTTTATTATTATTATTATTATTAAATCACTTCTGCTTTGACTTCCAAGGGGAGGCGGGACACGGCGGGTGCTCCCCCGATATAACGGCAGGGAAAACACTGTCCGGTATCAGGGTGAAGTCTTACACAGCATGCAGTATAAGACCACAAGTAATGCATATACGAACTTTAAAACCACATCACCCAGTCTAGCATCACTACAGGATCACGGAACAACTCTGCTCTGCAACCAAAGCGGACACTCGTGCTTCCCTCTCGTTCGGGCGCGCGCTCACACACATATACGTGAACATATGAACCCAGCAGACCGTCGTATGGTGAAATATATTTTTCCAGATGAAGCACAGTTAAAACAAACGTGACCAGCTTGGACTGAATGAATGTGGGAGGAGCGCGCAGTTCAGTGGACCTGCGCTCGACAATGCAGCCCGGAGGAGTCGAGCGCAGATCCTCTGAACTTTCAGCTCAGAGTTCCTCGTCAGAAGTTGATAAAATGAATATAAAACTGCGTATCGTTCGGTTCATAGGGTGTACCGAACCGTGACCACTGTATCGAACGGTTCGATACAGATACACGTATTGTTGCACCCCCAATATATATATACACACTGAACAAAAATATAAACACAACACTTTTGTTTTTGCTCCCATTTTTCATGAGCTAAACTCAAAGATCTAACACTTCTTCTAGATACACTAAAGGCCTATTTCTCTCAAATATTGTTCACAAATTTATCTAAATCTGTGTTAGTGAGCACTTCTCCTATGCAAAGATAACCCATTCGCCTCACAGGTGTTGCATATCAAGATGCTGATTAGACAGCATGATTATTGCACAGGTGTGCCTGAGGCTGGCCACAATAAAAGGCCACTCTAAAATGTGCAGTTTTATCACACAGCGCAGTGCCACAGATGTCACAAGTTTTGAGGGAGCGTGAAATTGGCATGCTAACTGCAGGAATGTCCACCAGAGCTGTTGCCCGTGAATTGAATGTTCATTTCTCTACCATAAGCCGTTTCCAAAGGTGTTACAGATAATTTGGCAGTACATCCAACCGTGTATATATGTATATAAACTTACATCTCTCTTGGAGTTGATAGGTCAGGCTTTTTAAACACAGATTAATTTGTCATTGTTTGAGAATTTTATATATTTTTACAAAATCAAAAAATATATATTTTTCCTTATCTTGTTCTTTGAGACCATACTTATAACGTATAACATTTGTTTGAGTTTCAACAAAGAAGTTAAAATGCACACTGTCTTTTTAACCCTCTTTGGGTGAATCTAAACTCTATTTTGTGATTATTTCTCGTCTGTGTCAGCGTTTGATGACAGCTTTGGACGTCACGATGCTCCTCCTGACTGTTCTCCAGCTATGTGTCTGCATCAGCTTTGCTGTTCTGGGCATCAAGGCTCTGAAAAAGAAGACAGAAGAGGTATGAGTCAAGACAAACACAAGATCAAAACACCCAAAAACAAAACGGTGGTTAGAAGCTATTGGCACTTTAAGTACCAGTCAAAAGTTTGGACACAACTTCTCATTCAAAGGTTTGTATTTATTTAAATTATTTGAAACACTATAGATTAATACTGAAGGCATCAAAATTATGAAAGAAAATATATAATAATAATAATAATACATTTTATTTAAAGGCGCCTTTCTCGGACACCACACAGATATAAATATATACATACACAAATTTACATTAAAGGAAACAAAATCAGAGTCAAAAATGAAAACAATATAAACTAACAAGGGTTAGGAAAAAAAATAGAAACAATAACAAAATGACAGTGCAATTGGAGTCAGACGGAGTAAGCGGTTTTGAACAGATATGTTTTGAGTTGTGATTTGAAATGGGGGAAAGAATCTGTGTTTCTGAGTTGAGGTGGCAATGAGTTCCAGAGACGGGGAGCAGAGCGGCTGAATGCTCGGCTCCCCATAGTGGTGAGACAGGCGGAGGGGACAGACAGGTGTATGGAGGAAGAGGATCTGAGGGAGCGGGAGGGAGTGGGAACATGGAGGAGGTCAGACAGATATGGGGGGGGCGAGATTGTGGATGGTCTTGAATGTTAACAGAAGGACTTTGAACTGAATACGGAACTGAACAGGGAGCCAGTGGAGCTGTTGGAGGACAGGAGTGATGTGGTGGATGGAGGGAGTTCGGGTAATGATACGGGCAGCTGAATTCTGAACCAGTTGGAGTTTATGGAGGGATTTGTGAGGGAGGCCGAAGAGGAGAGAGTTGCAGTAGTCCAGACGGGAAGTGACAAGGCTGTGGACAAGGATGGCGGCAGTGTGGGGGGTGAGGGAGGGGCGAAGACGATTGATGTTACGAAGATGGAAGTAGGCAGTCCGGGTGATGTTATTGATGTGTGATTGAAAGGATAATGTGCTGTCAAGGATGACACCCATATATGGAATTATATGATTAACAAAAAGTGTTAAACAAACCAGAATATGTTTTATATTTTAGATTCTGTAAAGTATTCCCCTTTTTCCCCTCATGACAGCTTTGCACACTCTTGGTATTCTCTCAGTCTGCTTCATGAAGTGGTCTCCTGGAATGGTTTCTAATTAACATGAGCCTTGTCAAGAGTTCATTCGTAGAATGTCTTGCCTTCTTAATGTGTTTGAGACAATCAGTTGTGTTGTTCAGAGGTAGGGTTAGTACACAATGGATAGCCCTATTTGACTACTGTTGTAATCCAGATTATGGCAAAACCAGATTATTTCATAGTTTTGATGTCTTCAGTATTAATCTACAATGTTGAAATAATCAAAATAAATAAAAACCATTGAATGAGTACAACAAGAGTAACTCTTATGTAAGAGATGGTATATTGTGAGCTGGTGGCCATGGCGGTTCGGAACCCTGACACGGTGAGCAAGACCCTGATGAGAAAAGAAGGGGTCTTGTTTCACTGAAGGGGTTTCTCTGCCGCTCCAGAAATAGTCCTTTTACACCAAGTGAACATTTTCGATGATGGTGAAGTGAACCAAGTTGAACAGGATCGATGAATCAGCACCACACTGGACTGAGTTTTTCTGCCTCGTCACTGTCAGTCTGCAGAGTTTTCTGTCCCATCTATCAATCCTTAAATACTGTTACTGAATTAGTAGGTTTCTCCTTTGTGACAGTTTTAGTCTCTAACCTCTCCTCTATTTTCTCCACTCTTCACCTGCTGTGAACAAACCAATATCAAAGTAACTAGACTTCTCCCAAAGCTCTATTCTTCATAGCAGATGCTTTTACGAATAACAGGCAATCTAGGCCCGATATTTTGCTCATGATATCTTGAAATAAGATGTTTATCAGGACTTGTCTTTTGAACTTGGCTTAAATTAAATGATATGTCTAATGAAAACATTGTTGTACACAGTCATGTGATAGTCTTAGGTAATATGTTAGAAAGAAACAGATTTATAAAGCTGCTGTGTTGTTACTTTATGAAGAATATTGTTGCTTTCTTTCAGCAGGACATCAGAGATGTTGAGCTCTACAAGCCAGAGCTGAAGGAAGCCCTCCTGACCGGTCCTGATCCATAAAATTTAAACCAAACAAAGATGTTTGAGCACAATAAGCAACACATGGTTTCAATCCTTTAATATGTATCAGCTTTACATAACATAATTACACAACTATTTCAGACATGTGGTTAAACAGAGTTATTGGAAATGTATTTTAAATGTCTTATATCTTTTTGTAAACTTTTTTAAAGGAACTTACTTTAATAAAAAAGGTAAAAACGTCATACAATGAATGGTTTTTTTTGTGTGTTGAGTGAAAGTTTCTGACTTGGCTGAGGTCACTCTTTAAAACACAAGAACACAGACTCATGGTATTTAAAGCTGAGGAGGAGTGATGCTAAACGACGAGATGCACAAGTCCCTCCTGTCAATGTTGAAACACACTGAAGCTTTGAAAAAATAGAGGAATGTTGGATCCCGATGTTTGGAAAGGAAAAGATTTGTTATCTCTGTAAGTGAATGTGTGCAGCTGCCTAACTGTGGCATTGAGTAACTTTGTTCAAGAGCAAGAGAGAAGTTATTTGTGCCAAATATAAAGCCAGGAACAAGCAGTCTGTGAGCTTTGATGATTTCTAAGAATATATCAAATTAATATTTTGCTTTTTGAGACATCATACGATAATGAAGTGATCATGACAAAAGTGATGAGAGTTTTTCTCAGCGGTACCAAACTCCAAGATATCAAATTCACATAAACAGAAGCTGTGACTTTATCTTCTGGAAACAAACACTTGAATCAATTTATTTCTATAAAGTGCAGTTCATCTTATGCCTTATTGTGTTTGTTGATCAGTGGCTCTTGTGTTGCACCTTTCTTTCAGGTTAATAATGTTACAGTGCCTTGATGTGATCAATTTGGTGCCGAGGCTTTTATTTTGAAAAACTGCAACGCACATTGAAGAACTTGTTTTTTTATTTCTGCCAACTGAACAAACAGGCTGTGAAACAGGATGTGTTTGTATAACCAGGCCTGTTATTTAATCACACAGAGGAATCTGATATTGAATTTATTATGGAGAAAGGTTTGAACTGATAATCCTGAATATCTCCTTTTAAAGGTTCTCATGTTTCAGTGAGTCTGAGAATAAAGATGAAGAACAAGAGTGACACTTCCAACCACATTTAATCTTTGTCTGCTGTTCTGAAGAGATTGAATAACTTGGAGACTTCCAGAGAACTCATCCAGCTTTTTAAAAAAAACATTAAGTGACACAACTTTTGTTTTTAAGCTTCCTGAGAATGAGAACAGAGAGAAAGTAATTTCTGGGAAGGACCCTCCCACCAGATTTTTTCTGTGAGCAGCACCTCAACCTGTGATGACACCGTCTGCCACTAGGTGGTGCTCATTCTGCTAAATTTACACAGACAGTCTACACTTATGGTGTTCTACTTGTTTTAGTCTTCAAACTCTTGTTATTTTAAACACTGACGCCTGACTTCACATGATATAAATTGCCCAGACTAAAGCTCTTGTGACTTTAACCAAGGAGGAGTTTTCAGATGGTTATGAAACTTGACTGCAATGAAAAATGATACCTCTGTGTTACCTACAAAAGCAAACCATGGTTTAAACTGCCAGTGAGGAGTTAATAACTGCAGCAAAGACTCACAATAAGTGATATTTTCACTTTTAAAGAAAGTAGGATGAGATTTTTCTATTTAAATAAAAACTCAAATTGAAAGGAACCACTTTGTCTACAGGGGGCGCCAAATTGCACAACTGCAAGTCCCTCATAATCTAACATTGATGATATACAAAAATCTCTAGAAAATTAACTTTAAAAGTGAAGTGAGGAAGTGAGAAGAATAATTTGGCCTTAGCAGTAACTTTGTTCCACCATATTTTTATTCTTCAGACTTTGTTGGGAAGCATCAGTGAAATGAGAGCAGCTTAAAAGGATAATGTGTCTTCTTTATGTGCAATAATCACTTTTTTTTAATCCTGCATTATATTTTTCTACCTGTGCAATAAATATGTTTGGGTGCAAGTTACATTTTCACTGTGTGATATACAATGTTTGCCATGCAATACATTATTGTGTGCACAATATACTTTTTGAAACTTAAATGTATGTTTTGCTGTGTGAATGTTGATGCCTGAATGTTGTGCACATGATTCAATATTCCATGGTATGGTGACAATAAAGGCTTTATCAGTTGAGAAGGACTCTGACAAAGTATTAGAGAAATAGTAGAGAAATGTATATTTGTAGGACTCTACAGCTCAAACAGTGTGGGAACATCATTACCACCACGAGGTCAGGGACTTTATTTTAACACTTATCATGTTGTTATGTCTTTGAGAGGGATTAGTCTTAAACAGCCTTGGATATTATCTTTATTAAACCATTGCTTCAGCACGTCTTTGTATTTACAGTACTTTAACCACACCTGGTTTGAACAGATTGCTGAAATTCAGCTTTAAGTTCCAGATTTAGGCATCTTAAAAATGTTTTTTTTTAATTCAGATCTGTAACAACAGATTTATTCATAGAAAGTTATTTTAAACGTATTTAGTGTTTAACTGTTGACCTGCAGTCTAATGTAATCTGTAAATTTTTATACAGGTATCTATATGAAAATCTGTTTGTTATGTGATTCAAACCAGCAGTTATTATTCTACAGTTATATATAACATTTTATTTCTTAAAGTCAGACTTTTTCCCTTCATATGAGTTTGTTGTTCCAAGATTCAGACCATTAAACATCAGAGCATGGCAGAGACACCTGTCTCATTTTTATTCAGCCTACAATACTCTGCTCTCCTCACAGCAGGTGCGTCGACTGTACTTGTTGATTCATGTCAAATTCCTGTTGCACAATGCAGTTACAAACACCGAGAGAGGCTTAAGGCAGAGCCACAGGTATGTCTGTGTTTTTCATGAATTATCAATCCTGAATGATGAGGTGTAGCATGTACACATAACTTAAAGTTAAAGGAATAGGTGCCAGGGCCAAAATCAATCAAAACGAAACCTTTTTTATTTATCTTTAAAGATGGACCACACTTTCTAATAACTTTACTCAACTAGCGCTGGTACCATCTTCATTACCAACACAGTGATGCCCATAAACAGGCCGTCATGCATCTTCTTTACAGCAAAATACATTAGCAATTTATGCTACTCTATGTATACAATATTATGATCTTTACATGTAAAATAAAACAAAATCTGACTTATGAATAGTCAAACTACCTTACATTGATGTTCTGGTACTTGACCACGTTACAAACCCTGCTTCACATTTGATTATGTGTCAAATATTTCAAACATGCATTCTGGAACTTTATGAAATACCTGGAGATCACAATTGGTTGTTAAATGTGTCTGTAAAAGGGATGCAGATGATGTCTGGAGGCTTTACATAGTTTTTTAGTGGTGTCACTGTTTGTTATTGTATCACAGAACACTCATTGCTCGAGCATTGTTTGAGCGGTAGAAGGTATGAAGTGAACTGTTTGATGCCTCAGGTTATGTTTTGATGTAATTACCAGACAATATCTGTGATACCACCTCTAAAGCTTCATAGTGGAGGAGTTTCTTTGACATAGTAGCAGCGCCACATAAGCCTGCCGGGTCTTGCCCAGACGTTGGTATGTAGTGAGGGAGGACAGAGGAGCAGATAAACAGGGGTGGGGACGGTGACAGTGAGATGCTGAGTGAAACGTAGATCGACCTCACAAGGCAAGAACTTAGTGGTTATAGCGGGTCTCTTTACCTGCAAATCCCTCATGGTTTTTAGTCTATGGAGGGAGGGGAGGGTCTACAGCAAGGAAGGGGGTGGTCACTCTGTGCACCAGGGCCTGCTTGACCCCCTTTCCTGGAAAAAGCCCCAGCCTTGCGCAAAAAAAAATATGCAGTGAAGGCAGGAGAAATTTAAACACTTGTATGAATATAAACAAACAAAAATACTAAATATTTAAAACAAACAGGAATTAAAAAAATAAAGATACAACCTCTCACCTCCAGAAAATGTATCTTAAACAGATCCTAAGATCATAAATGTAACTTCTTTCTCAGTCCACCACTGCCCATTGCAGTTTTAAGTCTTACAAAAGGCCCATTTATCCAAAGCAGAACTATTTTATATTCATTCTGATGTGACAAACATAGAATCAGAGCGGTCTCCCTCCCCGATTGGAAAATGTAATCCTTTTCTGTAATTCTTAAAGCTACAGTGAGGAACTTTTGCTTGATTTTGGCGCCCCCCTGTGGACACAGCAGCATCTCTTATCACTTAGCTTATCTTATCCTCTGCATGTTTAACTAGTGTGTCCCAGCTAAAAATCTCATCCTGCTCTCTTCTAAAAGTCAAATGTCTTATTCACTGTGAATCTTTGGTGTGGAAAATGTGAACGAAGGCACCTCTGATCTGTTTGCAGTATCTCATCTCGTCTGACACCAGCCTATCAGACACAGGCATTAAGAATGACTAAGCAGGTCAAAGTCTTGTTTGCTTTTGTAAGTTAGAGGGAGGAATTAGTGTTAGTTTAGGTGCCTTTGTATACAGGCTGCAGCAGCTTACCTATAAAGGAATCCTTCAAATGACGTTCAAGGATTCAAAGCTCTGCGCTACATGTGACCAATCAGTAACTTACAAACTGTATTCAGCTCTTTGAAGTTTCCTTCACTGGTTTCAGCATTAGTGAACTATTAAAGCTTCCTCATGATTGAATATCTGTCCTTATCTGCCCACATGGTTTAATTAAGTAAGATGGATTTAGGGCACTTACTAGCAAACTAGCCCCTCCCATACACCATGTGACCTGCACCATCCAGTAAAAGTATCTGATCAATTTTGTATTCCCCAAAATGACTGCTGTTTCCATGAAGACTGGAATAAGAACCAGATGAAGTGACGAGTAGCAGCTCAATGTATTCCTGCAAGGCGGGCGAATCTTTTCGATGCCTCGTGATGTTTTTCTGCGTTCCTGAGGTCACCTGATGGGCCGGACTCAATGCAGGTCTGTGTGGCCAAATCATATTCATGGAAGAGTAATTCTGGTCTGATTAAAAGCATCACTTCCCCCATTCAACAGTGTAATACTGGTTGCCCCTTTGACTCACCTAGCGCAGACAAAAACTGGCTTGTAGCAGCTGTTTCGGAAGGAGCTGAGGTCATACCAAGATCGATTGACGCTAAATGTGCCCTTTTAGTAAACTTCTGCTTCAACTCCACTGAGAGTTCTTGGCAGGTATTTAAGTCCATTTGTTTGCTGCATAAGTTAAAGCTGCTGTTGGTAGGAATGGTGTAAAAAAAACGTTGCTTTTTTTCTGCTGGGTTTGGAGAAAAGGTCATAATACCCATCGGTACTCATTGGTAAGTGGAGTAATTTGAGACTATTGCGAAATCTCTGCGTTTTCCAATGCCTTTGTATCAAGCAATGTTATTATTCCCCTCGTTCCCGTTATGACGGACCAATCATAGCAAAGCTCCAATCCTCTGTCCTGATTGGTTAAGGGGCAGCCCCTACTACGTCCTCTGATTGGTTATGAGTCCGGCACTATCATGACTGCATACGCCGATCTGTGTTTGGGGGCTAAGAGGAAATCTGGTTGGGAGGGGTAGTGTTGACATTTGAAGTCCCTCTCTCTGAACAGATGTTTACTCTGTGACTACCAACAGCAGCTTTTAGTCTGAATAGGTTGAATAATCATCAACCGGCCACACATGGCAGCCATTCTTGTCTGACATCACATTCAGGGTGGGAAGCTCAAATTCTATTTGAATTTAAACGTGACCCTGTCTTTTATTTCACCACTTCACCAATGATCAGCACTGAATTTTCACTTCTCCCTCAAATTAAAAATAAAGGACTTCATACCATTTTCAAGTTTAAACAACAATACCCATTAACCCATTAGCTACTGTCAGACAACAGCTAACATTAGCATTCAACCACTTGATAGAAAAGATCCAGGAAGGAAGTTGAATCCTCACATTAGTGTCTGATCGCAAATATGCTGTTGAATATGTTTTTTTGAGAGTACTATTAGCATGCACGTTTCACACACTCTCACAACACTTTCAAAGGATAATGAAAGCATCCAGCGACTAAATTCCACGCTAACGGTATTGTTAGCTTGGTATGAAATACAAGCAGAATGTATAACAAAAGTTATCCTGTTGAATCTTTGTCAAGCTCTCTAAGCTCTGTCAGAAACATAGATTATGAAACAAGGGACAAAACAACCGCTATCCAGAGTGAAGCCATCATTTTTAGAGCTCCTCCTGGTGAATGGCTGCAGTATGGGTCTTAAAACCCACCTACTCCATTGTAACATATGGAACATGGGTCAAACTAGAAAATTAAAGTCCTTCACCAGATTATTTGAGTGGAGGAGGAACAGTGAAAGAAAATGTAGCAACACAAGAGTCATTGAACTGAGCATAACCATGAGTGTCTGCTTTAATCAACACAAGAATCTGTTCTGCTGTGGACTAACCTGAGCAATCTTTGCTGTCTCATTGGTAAGTTATATGTGTTGTCATTGGGTGTGATGTAAATCTCATGGTATCTATAGTCAGATGGCTTCTGCTCATGCCCTGGCTCCACTAGCACACTGTGTCAGTGTCCATTAAGGCAGTATTTTGGCTCCACATCTCAAAATTGAAGGAGATGGAGTTGCACTGTGTATACTGATATACAGTCAATGGAATAACCAAGCACATGTAAGCCACATCAGTTATAGCCAAGGGGTTGAAAATGTAGGTGATGTCTCCCCAGTCAGTTATTGCAGGTTAGAAATGCTGTTCAACCAGAATATATTTGATGGGCCTCCCATATCAGAAATATTTGTTAGTCTTTTTCAAGCTCTTTAAGCTTTGTCTGAAACTTGCTGACAAAGTAGCATGTGGGCCTCGGCTCGCTGAGCATTGATTTAACTGGGTCATTTGCCAGTGGAAATTTGGAAAGCACTTGTGAGAGATTTGCTTCGTTAGGAAGTAAATGGGAAAGTTTGAATTCCTTCTGTCTCAGTTTTATTCCATTGGCAAACAGGTATCCAGACAGCAAAGTCTGTCTGCTCTACATGCCCAGCATGGTAATTAGAGTTTTTCCAGCATCAAAAGACTACAAAATGTGCTTTTAAAGTACCCCAATAAAATGTTTAAATAACACCTACTAGATAAGCACTGCCAAGCAGGCCTGGGGTGAGGAGGTTGGTACTGTGAGCTTTCAGTGATATAGTTTAGGGTTCAAATCCTAGACAAAGGCTTATTGTGTGAGGTAGACTTTAAATATTTTTATCACAAGGGAGGCCAAGCTGTGCTTTTGAAGTACCATTAGGTATCAACGAAAAGACCTAAAGAGGTAATCAATGCCAAGCTGGCCTGTGGTGTTGGGGGTTGGGTTGCTGGCTTTCAGTGCAAGACTCTTGGGTTCCAATCCTGAACATGGACTGTCCATGGGAGATTAATTTAAGACACTGTAGTTTGAGCTGTGTTATAGAATAACTACATCCAAGTAGTGGAATGAAAATACCTACAAAATAAAGCTCATTGAAGCAGCCCCATGGTGTTGAAGATAGGCCTGCTGCTTTTCAGTCTGATGGTTCTGGGTTCAAATCCCACTATGGGCTTCCAATGTGAAATGGAAAGGAAACACTTTCCTCACAATGTGCATGAGCTGTGCTTTTAAAATATTACAAGAAAATGGTGAAATAAAAAGACCTAAAGAGTCAAGCACTGGCAAGCAGCGCTGTGGTGTGGTGGACAGGGCTCCTACCTTTCAGTCCGATGGTTCTGGGTTCAAGTCCAGTGTAGGGAAAGGAAAGGGTTGAGGCAGGGTCACATTTGGCAAGGCCTAAGGCTGGGTTTTGATTGGGTGCCAGCAGCGGACAATCATCTCGTCTCATCCCAGTTATCTCTACTGCAAAGAGAGATCATCACATTTAAATATATTTTCATATTCCTCTTTGCTGTTGGAATTTTGTGACAAAGCTGCTTGTTATAAAACTGGAATTATTTGGCTTTCAAATTCACTCAGACATGAAAGGTTAGAGGTTGTTTTTAGCTGGGCAGTGTTGGTGTTTAAAGGGTTAAATGATCAGCCAACAAACCTGTAGCTACTTCACCAAAAAGTCAACATATTAAAATCAATGCATTACAATTTTGACTTGTTTGATTTGTGACCCGTGCCACCCCATAATCTTACTGACTTTCATCCCTGTAACCAGCATTTCCTTTTGTTAAGTAATAAAAGTTAAAAAAAACACACAAATATGTCTGACCCACTTGTTTTCCTTTACACTTGTTCGTTTTTATTCGTTCACTTGACCCGTCAGCGTGATGTACTGCTGCGACATGAGTCTTTATATGCCCAAGATAGAAAAGCCACAACCACATAATTACAGAGCACTATGGGCGTTTCCAAACCAGCTTACTATTATATCCTTTTTCTCTTTCCTCTCTATTCTCTATGCTGTACAGCTACTTATTGGAGCAGAATGATGTTTTCTCAGCTGTGTCTCACAGTTTCATCTCTCTAAAGTAGAATTGGTCTGCTTTTATGACTCTGTTCATGCCTCACATTGACGATATTTGAATGGGTGTGGTAAACAACCCCTTAGAAGATTACATAATACCACTGTTGTGTTGTAGTACAGGTTTCACTCATAGACTCTAAAACACATCGATGTAGCCTCGGTGAAGCCCCACCATTCGTCCCTGAAGTTAAATTGTGAAGCAGAATGATGGCTGTATTGGAAATGCTGGCTATCTAATTTGGGATCAACCTAGCTTGAGGTTAAGAGGCCTTTAGCTTCCTCGCTAACAGCTACAATGGGCCTGACTGTCAGATTACAGAAATGGGATGTTCAGTCCAGAACAGATTTTTTAACAGGCTGTAAACATGTTTATTTATGCTGTAAAAACTAGGGTTTTGACATTGGTGTTAATGGAATCTCTTGGGCTTTTAGATTCACCCAGGGCGTAAAATTTACTTTTTACCTCATCTGCCATTGGCTAGTGACCTCCAAAAATGTACCGGCCAAAAATATTTTTCACTGACCAAATAAAAAAAATCATGCCTTCTTTGATTTAAAATAATTACCAAATGATTTTATTATGAAAATCCAGTTTAAGCATCACTTAAAAAATACAGTTATGTACAGATAAATTAGATTATTGCTATTTCATTAGGTTATACTTAATTTCAAGGTGACTGCTGCATCATCATGTATGCAAGGTTTTTAAGCTGTCACTGGCATTTTGACTTTTCATGGTCCCTAATACTTTCCAATTTCATGTTCGGCTCCTGCCTCTTTGTATATCCTTTTTGTTTGTGGTGGCTTCACTCTGGGAATGTGTCGCCACATCTTCCTCAAAACGCTCTTCCCGTCGTGCTTCTTCAAGCAAAGGGAATGAATAGAACTCCAGTAGCTGACGTCACGCCGTTCCTGATGTACCAAATCACAACACAAGTACAGCGCGCCACAAGGGTTAAAATAGCCTGACAGTCGGCAGAAATGGGCGAAAGTATGAAAACAAAACCTCACATGCAATACAGCATTTTCCATCTGCCACTAGCGCTTGGTGGGTGTTAATGTTACGCCCTGGATTCACCCCCTAATGTAACACCAGTTTTCAGCACTTCTGCACTGGCTGCATGAAGTAAAAAGGCACCCTCATATTTTTACTTACCAGACTGCAGCAGTTCGTCCTCTCTTTTTGCAAATATTAAAGCCACCACAAAGCCAGGACTGACTGTTCAAAACTGCACAGAAAAGCATGTTTGCTTCAGTTTTCAGAGGCAGTCCTGCACCCAGCTAAATAACAACCAGACAAACTGAAATTAATCAATAAAAACATCAAATCTATTTGGGCGTTTAGAAGATTTATTACAATCACTGCTTTGGTGTACCAACAGAGCTTTAACTCATTTACAACCCAAATATGTTGACAAGAAATAACAAAGTGCAACAAAAATAACAGTTTTACAGTGCACATTGGGCTTGTTTTGGTCTGATAATAACATTATCATAAACATAAACAATACACATACAAGGAAGAGACACACAGGCGTTGTACAACAACATATCTGCAACAACAAAAGAGGTTATTGGTGAGCAAGTTCGCAGAGCTTACACATTTGAGCTATATCAAATGATGTAGTGTCAATGTCAAAGTTAGATTAAATATAATTTGATTAAAACAAAAACAAAGAAAGATCCCATCCCAAGATTTAAATTTTCTGCTTCAAATAACAGTTTGTTCTGTTCAAAAGACAATCCTCTTTTTAAAAAACACATACTACAAAAAGCTGAAGGTTTTGAGCAGTTAAAATATTCCAGTTTTTCATATAACCCCTCAGGTCAATAGAGAACAGCTATGCTCGGCATCTGCCTGTAAACAAAGTGTTGCTGTCACTTGTCCTGAGCATGTTCATGGCATGTTCAGAGTGTGTTTATAAAGCTTCAGTTCATGGCAGCAGTGCAGTTTGAGGCCTTTTACTCTTCTGCTTTCTTGTACTTTGTTTACTCTTTACAGCCACCAGAAACAAGGTTTATGTTTGCAGGTAAGTGAAAAAGTGAAACTGGAATTAAGTCTGGAGACACTTCCTCTCGTGGCTTTGAATCCTCGACAGACCGAGGTCACGGCTTATCTCTTCCAGCCGAGCGTTATCTCTGTATGACAGCTGGATTCTACTTCACCAACTACACCGGCATGACATGCTAACAAAACAAACCCACTGGTAGGAAACACAGTCATGATTTTAAACCTGCCATTCTCAGCATCTGTCAACTTACACATTATGATACTATAAACCAGAGGGGCACAGCGGCATGACACAGCCTAAACAAAGAGGTTCAATCATGCATGTGTTGTTTGAGAAATAAGCACAGCTACATGAGATCAAACAGTCATTATTGTCAGTTTAAGAATCTGGTATTTGTCTGAACAAACATGCCTAACTAACCCAGGAGAGGACTCTTCTACTGTTGCACTTCTTGAGGTTTCTTCCAATCTGTCCCCCTCTTTTTTATTTTTGCATGTGTCCATGTGTCAGTGTGGGGTTCAGGGGACGGGGTCATTGTCCTATGAGTGTTTTGGGATCCAGGGAGTCCATGGTTCACAGATTGTCGACTCCAAAAAAAAAAGTGTGATATTGGGCCTAATAGATATGTTTGGCCTGACATGACTTAACAATCCCTTCTCCTGTAAAAATAACTAAGACTTAAAGAATAACAAGATAAATCACATAAAAATAGACTAAAAGGCGAAATTAAGGCACATTTTGTGTAATATTTCATTTCTAAGGCCAAGCAGAGAGGCAGTGATAGACTCTGCGATTATCTGTGTGAACATGAAGTATCCAACAAACATAAGGAGTGACTTTTGGCAGTTCCAGTGTCTTTAACTTCAAGCCGAGTGAACACAGACGTACAGGGGCTTGTGCTCCTCCCAGTAGTGGAGCTCTTCAGTGAAGCTCCAGGAGCAGGCCAGATCTTTGCTCATTTTGACTGTGTGGACCACACAGCTGCCAGGCAGATTCTCAAACAGGGTCTCAGCCAGACTCACCACTGAGAGTCTCTTCTGACTCTGGATCACCTGCTGGATTTGATTCCTATCCACAGGCTCAGGCGAGGAGCTGTACGACACCAGAACGTTCAGTTTCTCGTCTGATGAAGGGACCTGGAAGCGAGTCTTCCCTGTAGGGCAGTGGAAAGTCTTCTTTTTGTTTAAAAGGCCTGAAGGGGACCTGAATACACGCACAGACCACCCCACCCAGTCATACTTCTTCTTCAGCTTCTCTATGATAGTATCAGCTAGCTGCTGGTTGGTCAACTCTGGATGGTCTCTCACTAGTCGACGTGAATCCATCTCCGCCTGCTTGGGGAAGCTTTCGATGCAGTCTTCAATGACAACATTCATTTTCTCTTGGACAACCTTCATCTTCTCACCCCATTCTTTCAGAAGAGCGTCCTCTTCATCATATCCCTTCAGAGCGGCGTGGCCCAGCAGAGCGATAAGCCCGATACAGAAGAGCTTCTTCAGCCTGGCACAGAAGTCCTCCACTGGCCGGCGACTTTTCTCCTCGTAGTTCAGAGTGATCTCGAGCACAGACTCTCCGGAGAAGTTATCTCCCGTCACTGAGTTGTAGAGCGTTTGAAGGTTTTTGTCACCTCCAGTTTTGCCAAAGTGGTCCAGAAAGAGCTTCTTCTTGACTTCCCTGAACTTTGGCTTGGCGTTGAGGATGTCCATGTACTTCCTGAACTGGTTGCTGATGTTCTCCTCCACGGGGAAATACACAGCGTCCAGTCCACTCTTCTTGATCTCATCGTTGATTCGCCGAATCTCCTCTGAGACCACCTCCAGGCGTTCTCGCACCCTCTGAAACTGCTCCTTCATGTATGTAGCCTCTTTGCTTTCTACATTGTCCAGAGCCAGTTTAACAATCGGAGCGGCGATGGCGAAGACTGGGAAAAGGTCACCAGCGATACTGGCGACGACTTCAGCCCCTTGTTCAAACACCTCCATTACATTTTCCACCATATCCTTCCTCTCCGATACAAGCCTCTGAAGTTCTGCCATCTTTGGTAATGTCACTTAGACTGATCCTAAGAAGGGGAACATATGAACATGCTTAGGAACAGTATAGGTCTGACATTTGGCAGGAAACAAAGTCAAGAGGTAAGAAACTGATCCAAAGTGAGACAGCCATTTTAGCCTTACTGCTACAAATAAATGTTTGGTTTTCTTGTTTTACTTACAGTTCTGTTTCAGTGTTGGACTGTGGCCTCCTCCCTCGCTGCTCTTACAACACAGCAGAAACTGATAAGACAGAGAGAAACAGCAGAGTGAGTTCAGTGCTGGCTGCTGGCCACACCCAGTGAGCAATGAGCCAACTATGCAGAGGGAATTCAGCAAGGACTGAGGACTGGACAGGTTCAACTGTTTGTGTATTGTGTGTGTTTACGATTAAAACGCTCATTGACATTTCAAAGTCAGCACTGTGATCGGTATGAGAATGGCAAGAATGAAATAGGTGCTTTTTATCCTTAAAGCAGCGTATTGTCTTTCTCTGTCTAAGGTTTGACTTGTCGGAGACAACATGGAGCAACAGTGACTGACAGCAAAACAAGCTAACCAACAAGTGTTACTGAAGTCACATGGTCAAAACTGAAAACTGATTGGCCACCCTGAAATTCTTAAACATGATTGGCTCTCTGCCATGTCAGAGGCATTACTTATATTCAAATCAGCTATTGTGTTGTTGTGTTTCAGCAAGCTGCAGAGACAGTAGTTTCTTTGCATTTAAATATTATTTTTGTTGATGCTTTGACTTTAGACAGTCATCTTCATTTGAGTCCTTAAAGAGTTCAGTTCAGCAGATTTAAATGTTGACACTGTCGAGTTACATTTTTAATCTTAACATTAGAAATCTACAAAAATGTAATAAGTTTTAAATTATTTTATAAAAAGAAGTTAAAGTAGATGTGATTATTGGAATTAACCCTCCTAGGTTTGGGGTAAGTCCCTAATGTTTTCCACGCCTGGCCTACCCTTCAACAGTCAGTGCCCCAGTTTGGCCACCCAAGTCAAAACTGTCTCGCTCCGCCACTAGGTCAAAAGTGAAATAAATAATTATAGGATACAATGTTCATGTATAAAATGAGCCACTATTTCTCCTGACTCAGTATCAGCCATTCTGTCCACATTATTCTCAGAGTAAATATTATTTTTCATAAAATAGCTCAACACTTTTTCACTTTCCAGCCTAAAGTTGGTTAAAAAAGACTCTGATAGCATCTGCTTATTAAATATGGAGCAACAGCAAGCAGCACAGCTTAACAAAAAGACTGGAGACAGGAGAAAACAACAAACCAGGCTCTTTCTCGAGGTATCATAGTCTGCCTGCCAGCTTATCTAGAGCTCAGTAAATAAAACACTTAAAAGCTCCAGTGAGGAACTTTTAGAGTACGCCTATTTTGGCACCCCCTGTGGACAGATGATCCTTGCTGATCTTGTTTTCTTGGGAAAGCAGTGTGTTGAAACAAAAAATCTCATCCTGCTTTTTCTTAACAGTCTTTTATAGCAATCATTAAGAGGATTTGCCATATTAAGTGTGTTGCAAATTAGTTTTAGCAGCATTCAAGCACTTCTTATGACACCTACCCTGCCACAGCAGTTACAGGTATTAAAAACAACTTTACAGAAACAGCAAATCTTCTTGCTGATGGTCTTTTATAGGTTTGTAGGTAATAAAGAGGCTTCAGTATTAATTTAAATTGGATTAATAATCAGCTACAAACTCCTCACTGGAGCTTTAACTTTTTAACTGATCTTAACACTGAAGGAACCAAAGGAAACAAATTATTTCAAATGGGATGTTGTGCTGCATCATTCCTCAACCAACTGAAAATGCAGTGAGTCAGATTGTTTAACATTTTCTGATGGACTCTGGCGAGCCATATCCCTTTTTTTCAAGTCTTTAAACTAAGCTAAGCTAATTACTGAAGTTTTATACTTGGACGGACATAAGTGAGAGAAGTCACAATCATTACAACTAACCCTCTGAAGAAAGTGAGTGTGTGTCAAAATGCCTCTCATGCTTTAAAGCTTCTGTGAGAAACTTGAGGTTTGTGTTGATTTTGGTGCCCCCTTGTGGCCACTAAAAATATAGTGGAACATGTGAAATAAGAGTATATCAGCAGGTCATCACTAAGTCTGACACCTACCCCCTGCAAGTGGTTCAGACCTTGAAAGTAACTTTATAGAAATGATCATTCCTCTAGTTGGCGGTCTGGTTTACCTTATTAAGTCATAAAGAGGCCTCAAAATGTATTTTCAGTCTGTTTCATTGCCATCCAAAAAAATCTCACAGGAGCTTTAAGTTGAGGTAAATAATGATGAACAGGTGAGCTCTGATACAGCAATGGCTGAAGTGTTAGCAGCTACTGAGCCTGCAGCAGAAGATTAACATCCATGAAAACTGTGCAGACCATACACGCAGATAAAGTTTCTGTTAGAGGGTTAAACTCTCAGGGGAAATTATCAGGTCTTTGACAGTCTGTTGTTATTCCTTCTGCAAAGAGGATTTAATATATCTTCACCTGGATGGTTTCAATAAGTGTTTCAGTGTCCCTAACTAAGAATTCAAATGGATAAAAGCTTTTCATGATACTAGGTGATTGTTGATATGAAAGAAATGACTCCCAGCTGGCACTTAAAAAAACACAAGAGGTCTGTTGGATTTCAAAATCTTGGTCAGACACCAACAACTCCTCCTCGAGGTCAGAAAACAGAGAAAAGCTCACTTTTAGTGCAAACCAGATTTAGTGCCTGGGCATGTTCAGGCATGTCCTTCTGCAAAACTGGAAATGTTTAATGTGGAAATCAATGGAAATCCAGTTCTGGCACAAGGTAACAGTACAGTCATCCACTGGCTACACAAACAGAGTCTCATGTTCATGACCTAAGTAGGTAAAGATCCATCCATCACACGTTGTTATGAAACGTTTCTGACCTTCTGTAGGTTGTAAATGTTCTGTTTTTAAACTGTGACTGAACAAAAGCAAGCAGTGCTCTTTCTCCTTCAGCCAGTCCAGTCAATAATGAAGCAGCAGGCGTGGGAGGTGATTAAGTGGAAGAGGTTAAACTTGCTGGGCAAGGGTGCGTATTCCAGTGAATCTCAGCAAGTTACCACAGCAACAAGACAATGGAAAATAATCTGTCAGCTGGTTCGTCTCTCTGCTGAGGTCTGCTCCGTGGGGTTTATCTGACTAGACTGCAGAGGATTGCAGCCGCTTCTAAGACTGATGCATCACACACCTCAGCAGAAGTTACACACTTACATAGACACTCATACAGAAGGACATTTAAACTGGGAGGTTACTTTTGACAGAGATATTCAAATCTGATGTCTTGTGTGTGTGTATACTCATAGAAATAATGTTTTGACATTTGGAAAAGTACACAACTTAGCTTAATTCTGAGAGCTGAAAATATAACACTATCATGTTCATCTGTTCAGTATAAAGTAACAGTCAAAATACTAGTTAGCTTAGCCCAGCATGAAGAGTGGAAACAGAGGGAAGCAGCTAGTCTAGATGTGTGATCAGGTAACAAAAACAGGGACAAGTACTCTTCATAGAGCTCATAGACATAAGATTTGTTTGTTATTACAGAAAGCAAAGTGTAAAAATGACACTTTTTTAAAGGTTGTTAGCTGACCTACACTGCAAAAGACTCAAATCTCACAAAGTGTATTCTTCTCAATACTCAACTTGATATATATTTCCACTTAATACAAGACACCTGGACCTGAAAAGTCCAGAAATGAACTTTATTTAAATATATAAAATTAAAAATAAAGACTGATTGACCATAATGAGCAAAAATTGCTGACAATGCTGCTAGCAAAATGTTCTTGAACACTTTCTTGAAATCAGCGTTACATTTGTTTCAGGAAAATGTTGCTTGCTGAATGACAGCAATTTTTAATTGTTACTATCAATTAAGTTCTTTATTTTTTTGGGCTTGTGATATGTTGACATAATATACATTCGGTCAGAGAGGTTTCTATTAAGTGTAATGAGTTATTTTGATGAGCAATGAGACTAATACGGCTTGTTTTTCATTTCTGGTTTTGAGTGGATTAAAATAGGGTTCAATCTGGAAGTAAGTGAGATTAAAAGGTGCTGCTGGACAGATATTTTGACTCATCTGATTTCCCTCAGCTAGATGCTCACCTGTGGACCCATTTCCAGGTTAAGATAACCTATCCAGTTTTGTCTAGCTTCATATTTAATTGACAGATATGAGTGTTTTGATTTTCTCAAATGTTTAAGGTATAAAAAGCTTTTTACAAAACTAACTGAACTATTCCTGAAACCTGCATCCTACAACTGCTGCAATACAAAGCCAGTAATATCTCTGTAACTCCCCTGAATGTTTCCAGAACTACAGCAACAACATGCAGAAGATTCCAGCAGGATGTTAGAGCATTCACAGTTACTGTATTTCATTCGATTAGACTGTGTTAAAACTGTTATTCCTGTTTTCTACTGATGTTCTCTTTCTCTCTCAGGGTCCCCTGGGTTTGAGCTGCAGACTGAGTGCATGTGAAGTTCTTTCAGGCTATTCAAACCAAGAAGTGCTGAAATGATCAGATTTTCAGAAGAGGATGGAGAGCAGGATGTGAAACCGCAGTTTGCATACTGGTGATATAAATGTGAGGTTATAGACAAGCAAAGTATTTCTATCACTAACATTTACATTTATGAATAGTTATAGTGGTTAAAAGTCACCACACTTTCTACTGGACTGTTCATCTCTGAGGTAATTAACTCAAGTGTTTCCTTTTCATGGCTCTTTGTACACTATCTCAGAGACACTGAATCAACTGCATATTTCAAATATCCCTGCACCTTTACATATTGATATTTAACATTAAAGAAGACCTTGGAATAAGGATTTCTGCTGCAGGTTATTGTTGTTCTTCCTTTGCTTTCTCACTGATCATCTCACAACCCATCAAATGTACCTCATGACACTTTTGAGGGATACGACCCCAAGTATGAGTACAAACATGCATATAGAGTAATTTAGCTACAACAGTCAAATGCTGCACATTGATGCATCTGAATTCAATAATACCATCCTTTATGAATCAGATACACACGAGATTTGAATGTATGACATTTAATTTTGTATAGTTCCTGTAAAAAAACACATAATGGTTTTGCGACAGGACATTTTGACTTTAACAGGTAAGCAAAAATGTTTTAACACTGCAAAAACTCCAAATTATAGCGGGAGTAATTGTCTTTTTTCTCATTAGAAATAACTCATTACACTTAATTCACAACCACATTCATGTTACAAGTCCACATAGCCATCATACTTCAAGATAATACAAGCAAAGAATAAGGCCTGGATTGATGATGAGTAATATGATCTGCTGTTGCAGGAGACAAAAGTTACATCAGTTTCTTGAAGTAAGACATTATTTGATGACACTGCACTGCATTACAGATATTTTTACTCACAGGTCTTAGCTTTTGCTTGTTATAACTGGAAACAGGATGTTTATCTGGACTTGTCACCCAAATGAGTCATACATGTCATCTTATGATATCCTTGATGAGAAAGAAGACAAATACACTTGCCAAGATTTGAGTTTTTGCAGTGTCACACTGATGCATCTGTATCCAAAAACACCATGCTTTGTTTAATATGTCACACACATAGACTGTATAAAATATGGACGTAGGATCCGTGATGTCACACATCTGTTTCTGAAGTACTATTTTAAGGCCGATCGGCGGCGGCAGCCTAAGTGCTGCTGTTGAGTGATTGTGACGTAAAGAGGCGGGCTTTGAGCCTCCTAGCCAACAGCTACAGTGTTACCGCCTGTCAATCAAGTCAGGTGTGCCTCTCATTGGAAGACTCGTAATCTCAATATCTTTGAAATTGCCACATTAGAAAAAAATGTATCCCCCGTACAGTGTGTGCCGATAGAGAAATGAGCTATCCAGACTACACTCGTCTTTTGTACCAGGCTGTAAACATGTTTATTTCTGCTGTAAAGATCGGCTTTTTTGAATTGGTGTGTATGTGGTTTATGGTACTTCCCGAGCCAGCCTCAAGCGGATCCTAGATGAACTGCAGTTTTTAACACTTCTGCATTGGACTCATATTTTTAGACCGGACGTTGCCGCTTCTTTATAACTGGAAATAGGACGTTTATCTAGACTTGTCACCAGAATTAGTCATACATGTCATCTTATGACATCCTTGATGAGAAATAAAACATAAACTTGCCAAGAATTGAGATTTTGCAGTGTCACACTGATGCATCTGTATCCAAAAACACAATTCTTTGTTTAATATGTCACACAGGACATTTACTACAAAACATGGACTTTGCACTTTAAGCTGTTAACTCTAAAAGGTTTTAAGCAGGGACATTTTGATCGCAGGACTTGGACCGGTGATCAAACATTGTTTCAATGTAACACACTAAGTACAAAATGAAAAGCCACTATGCATTGCGCTCCTGCAACACTTTACAAATGTGTGTTCCCTGAGTTCGGACAGAGTTCGGTAAGAGAGCATTTAGTTTTCCTGCTCCTACTGCTTGGAATCAAGGAATACGCTCAAGAAGGACTTGAAATTGTCAGATCTTATCTCACTTGATGCCTTTGGCTCCATCTTAAACAAAAGACAGACCCCAGAACAGTGCCTGTGTTTAAAAAAAATGCTGTTTTGTGTTCACAAATTGCACTTTATTTGCAAATTAGTTGCACTTTTAAATTATTGATTGTTTCTACATACTGTCTGTATATATGCTCCATGATGTTGAGTTGTGCTATTTATTTTGACGTGTGCTGCTCACCTCTTGGCCAGGTCACCCTTGTAAATGAGGTCTTGATCTCAATGGGTCTCATCTGGTTAAATAAAGGTTTTTAAAAATATATATGGGAAGGCTACATCTTGATATTAGCTCCATCATAATGATCTGAGTGAAACTGTGTCCTATTACTTGAAGCTTCATAATAAAGTTATGTAATATAGTTAATGCTCAAGATAAGGAAGTGTCACAGGTCACGTGCATGCTGCTTTCTGCCTCACAGAATGGCTCTTAAAGACTCATGAATACTTATTGTTTGTTTCATTGTTATTATGTGTTAGAGCTTCCTCTAAACAGAAAGATGACCGCCCTCTCTCTCTGCCAGCTGACCACTCAGTCTGACCACCGAGAGGAGAGGACTGATCTGTTAATGCGCCTTCTTAATGGACAAAACATCGATCTGCCCGTGTACAAGGGCTCTAATTGTATCACTTTGCAGCCAAAGGACAGAGAGGCAAACAAACATGGCAGGTTAACACCACAAATTATTTTATTACAGAATGCATAGCGCCCTTAAAGAGTTTGACACTTCCTGGAAAAAGCGGATCGGTGGCATGAGAGCTGGCAACCAACGCCCATAGAGTACACAGATTTTGTTTAAAGTGCTGCAAAGTTTGTAGATTCACTTGATCACCTACTTCACTACATGTAATGAAGCTGCGTTAACACATCTTTAAGAGGATTTGACTGTTTTGTGCCAAGAGGGGGAAAAAATGATCGATTACGCAACAAGAAACTGCACTGAAGTCGATGAGTTTTAATCGATTACTTGATATTAAAGTGCCTCGTTATACTCAATCGGAGTTAATATTAATGTGCCTGTCCACTATGAAGCATTTTAAACAGAAATGGACTCACCTTCCAAAGTTTACGGAAGAAATACTCTAACTTCCAGACTGTGTGTCTTCCTATTGGTCATGTGGCTCTCATGTTACAGAGGGGAGGCACACCCAGTTGCGCACAAAAAAGTTGGGTGTTGGACAAAGAAAAAAAAAAGTTGCCAGCATAATAAGCAGGGCTGTTGCTGTGGAGATATTATTACAGGTTTTCCTCCACCCTTTCAGTAAACAATGGTTTGTTATTGAAGCATTATTTACCGTTGAATTTGTTCTGAGTGGTATAGTTAATAAAGGTCATGCTTAATATGACTTTAAATCACATACTCAGGGGCGTCACCAGGAATTCTGGGGCCCCTGAATAGATATCTCAGTGGGCCCCATCACCACAGCTAACCCTACTAAATATAACATTGCTGCTATAATACTGGTTTATTTGCATTAAACAAAAATATATGCTTAAAACTATCCTGGTTAACTGACTCAAATCTAAGCTACATATCAATATTATTTATTTTACAATTTCTCCAAATGTAACTGCACAATATTGACCTTCAGACTGTCCACCTCTTTAAATAAGATTATCTGAAGCCAATTGACTTGTTGAATAACAACAAGGGGGCATTATTTGGTATAATCTAATCTCATGAAGTCAAATAAAACTCTAATAACCTATCTTATCTTATTGCAGTTATAACAAAACAAAACAAAAGGGTAGTAGAAAACACATTTTATTTCAGGCCCATTAAGGGCCCTAGGTAGTCAGTCCCACTCCCCCCCCCCCCCCCCCACTACGACGCCCCTGTACATACTACAAAAAAAGTGCATTCAGTTAATGGAGCAGTGATTACCAATGATGACAAAAACATTTATATTTTTTTGTTTATTGCCAAGAAAAGTAAAATATAGCTGTACACATTCTCAGAGATGATTGTGGAAGATTTGGGGGATTTAACCCGCAGCGATATATTGCACAGAAAGCAGCACGAAAAGTATTTTGATTTGTATGCATTAATGTCTAGGACTGGGCAACATCAAATCATATATATAACAATAAATTTAAATTATTCCATTAATGATTTCATATACACTTGACATATTTTTGTGTAGCAGGTATTCTTGATAATTTTGATACCAAAGTGACCAAGTAACCTCTATTAATACTTTCTTCTTCAGTTGTTAAGCAGAATAAGTTTGTTCATTTTCTTTACAAGAGTTACATGACAATTGTGATACCACTCTCTTACCTCAAGGCTACACTAAATTTGAAGCAATGAGTAACAAGGAGACAGTTAGCTTAGCTTAACTTAGCTTAAACTAATGTCCCAAAATCTAACTTGGCTCTACCCCAAAGTTGAATACATATAAATATGTATGTTACCTGATCTGTTTAATCAGTACAGTTAGTGAGGTTCGCTATTTGGTTTTACAGAGTATAATACGATGAGATTTCAGAAAGCCACTGCTCAGAGCTAACAAATAGTCCTTTGAAACTTTGGCAAGCAAGAAAAGTGAACTTTAGACTTGTTGGTAGATTATTTTTTCTTATCTTTAATCAGAGTATGGCTACAGCCTCTTGTTTCCAGTTACCACTTAAAGCTAAGATGAGCTAACGTTACTCAACGCCGTTCATGGCTTTGGCTTCAAATAAAACTACAAAACAAGAAACTCTTGTAAATAAAATGAATAACCTCAAAGTATTATTTGATTGTATTTTTTGGTTCTAGATCTAGCAGTGCATCAAAATAACCAATATTTTTAGGCATATCCAAATGAAATTTTTTGACTTTTGGTCTTCACTACCATGGGCTGACATACCCGGAGATCTGAGAGGGATTACAATGATGAAAGGGAAAGGTACCTTGACAGAAGTCAAAGAGTAAGGCAGCAATTTATCATTGTATCGTCCAACCCTAGGAACACCTAAAGAGTCAGTAGTCATAAAATGTATAACACAAAGTTGAAGCTGGCATGGAAATATATGGCTTTGAAATTTCTATAACACCCTAAAGCTGCTGCATCATCATTAGAGGACAGATGTATACGTGTAAAAGTGAAAAAATCATTAAAAGTAAGGCAATAAATCACATTCAAGAACCCTCGTAGAGCAGATTACACTTTAACATAGATACTATCTATAAGTACATTTCTAAATTTAATGGAAACATGACCAGGTGTCTGGTAGAGACATTCATGAATCTATGTGTTACTCCACTTTACAAGTCTCTGGGAGTCTACTCAGAGTGGATACACAGGTAGGCTCTTTTGTGTTTCCCATAGTAATAACAGTCCTCATGGAAGTTGTTGGACTCAACCACCTCCTTGTAGTGGCTGACTGCATGCACCAGACAGTTGGGGAAGCTTGTGTTCAGAGAAAGAGCCAGTGCCATCATGTTCCCCCTCAGCTTCCTGGCCTCGATCTTCTCCTGGATCTGACTCTTGTTGATGGGCTTGGGGTCAACGCAGAAAGAGACGACCACTTTGATCTTGTTCTTGGTCAAAAAGTCAAACCAGTTGGTGCCCCCACTTCCATGGCACTTCTTTCCAGCCAGCCAGTTGAAGAAGAAGATCCGCTCTCTGTTGTTGAAGGCTCTGATGGACCAGTTAACCCAGTCGTATTTCTTCACGAGTGAATCCAGGAGGGTTTGGGTGAACTCGGTGTTCACCGTGCCGGGGTTCTCTTGAAGTATGTGCTCCACGTCCATCTTGGCTTGATCTGGAAATTTCTCTGTGCATTCATCCACGGCTGCTTTCATTTGCTTCTCTACTACGTCCATGCGGTCCTTCCACTTCTTCACCATCTCCTCCCCAACCACCCCTTTTTTGAGGGCAGAGTGGCCCATGACTGCAATAATGCCGACCACAAAGAGCTTCTTCAGCCTGGCACAAAAATCCTCCACCGCCCTCCTGCTCCTCTGCTCGGTGGTGACCACTGTTTCCAGCATGGGGTCTCCTGAGGTGTTCTCCCCAGTGACTGCGTTGTAGAGTGCATCCAAGTTCAAGTCACCGTCAGTGTTCTCGTAATGGCTGAGAAACTTCTCCATCTTCTTCTCCTTGAACTTGGGCTTGGCGTTGACAAAGTCCTGGAACTTTTCGTACTGACTGATCATCTGGGCCTCTCGGTCGAAGTTCTGCTTGTTCATCGACGTCCTCTGCAGCTCCAGGGCGATTTTGTCAATCTCATCTTGGATTCCCTCCAGTTTTTGGTTGACTAGTTCAAACTGCTGAGTCAGGTAGCGAGCCTCTTGGCCATCTGGATTGCTGAGTAACTCAGCAGAAGCAACGAACACGGCCTCCAGGATAGGGTGAAGCTGGCCCACCGTGGCAGCAAGCACCTCCGAGGCTTGCCCCATGATCTCCACCCCTTTCTCAATCTTGTCCCTGTTCTGCACAACCCAATCTGCCACGCTGTTCATCTTTGTATCTTAGATTTCACACAAACTAATGTAATATGTTTCCACAGCTTTGATGGTACCTGAAAGAAGAAGAAACATGAAACCCTTGTAAAGTTCATTGCACTGCACTTTAATGACATTTCAGATGAATGATGGCGCACGTTCTTTTTTCAGCTATGTTTCACAAAGCAAATGTTATCAGCTGACATCAAGTCGTTTTTTTCTCACAGTACATTTTCCTGACAAACAAAACCCTACAATAAAGCAAACGGCAGGTCATGTCAGCACATGTAGGCATCCAGTTTCATGCCGCACCCTCACAGCTTCACTTAATGACAGGGACTCTTTTTTTTTTAAAGCCTTGGTGGCATTGAAACAAATCCAAAAAGCTCATGAAAGTACACAGACGAAGCACATGTCGTTGGCAATTCAGAACAAATATCAAACAGGGTTTGTGTACTCATGAATTATGACGTGAAGTATTGTGCAACATCACAGTACTGGTCCTTTGGGATGTCATTTTTGTATTGCTCTAACAATAGCCAAGACCCAAAGCAAACACAGATGTTCACAACATGGTGGAAGAGGGGGATTTACGTGGTAATGATAGTATGATTTTCAGAGTAAAACACTCGAGAGAGATGACCTAACTCATGTCGTGCTCCCTGGAGGCCATTTTCAGTTCAGAAAAAGGCACACCCAATTCTGGGAGAAGAAAACCCCCACCAGTGCACTTGTTCAATAATGAAATTAGTCTCCTCATTATGGACCAAATGTCATCTAAACACTCAAAATATCCTGTTATTTTTAGGGTTTGTAAAAATGGTAAATTATAGAACATAAGCTCACCAATAGGTGCTGCAGTGATGAGATCAGTGGTGTCATTTTACAGCCTTTCCTATAACTGCACTAATTAGATGGACTTTATCCAGTCACATGCCATCAGTGCTTTTTGATATTTCTTTTGCTAAATAAACCAGCTGATCCTACCACAAAAAGTGCACCATTCAAATTTTGTTTTTATTTGTATTACACAATCCAATCCAGTTCAATTCTAGCACAGAAAAAAGTGAAAAGTGAAAATAAATACTTACTGGTTAATTATGTTGCTTTGTGCTTCAAGATATCTTCAACAAAATAAAAGTTTTTCTTCTTTTTATTAACACAAAAAGTGAATTATTCTATGTTGGAGTAAAAAAAAAAGGCGAGTCCCACACGACACTTGATCAAACACTGGTCCACCATTTCAGAGTGATATGCTCTGCTACAGAGCTACAGAGCTTTAATAGAGACTGCATACGTCAGTCATTAACAAAACCACGTCCCCCAAAGGACTCATATCTATCTTCAGCTGAAAAATGAGCTGTTTCCTGCAGAAGTGAAAAATCCCATTTGTTGAAATAGAGGAATTAACAAAAAATATCCAGTTCCTTAAAGCTTCCAATGGATTCTAATAAAGACCAGTTTTAGAAATGAAAAATTGCTGAACAATAGAAACTGATTGTTGAGTTGTCCTCTCTTCTTTCTTTCTTACTTATTACTTTACTTTTTCTTTCTTTCTTTCTTTAGATGGTTATAAAGAGGGTTGTAAAGAAAACAAGTGAATTTGATGAAGTAAGGGATGGAGAAGCTGAAAAAAAGAGTAAAATCATAATAAAAATAACTCACCTTTATTGCAAAAATCCAATGGGCTAGAGTCCAGTTATTCCGTAGTCCAGCTGTGCCAATGAGCACCAGCCTCCTAGGGATGTATATATAGTCTCTCTCTCTCTCTCTCTCTCTCTCTCTCTCTCTCTCTCTCTCTCTCTCTCTCTCTCTCTCTCTCTCGCGCCAGTGTCTGTCTGTCTCTCTCTCGTCACTCCCCCTTTGGAACTCCTCCATCTCTTTCACAGCATTCCTCAGAAACCCACTCAGAGGGATGAGGGGCCGGCACTGACACAGATAACATCCTGTAAACACTCCCTGTGCAGGGACACCATGCACCATGGGAAAACTAACAAAAAAAAGAAACAGGACTGGTTTCTCACTGTATATGTGTGTACGTGTGTGTTTGAGTGAGAGAGACAGAGAGAGAGTGGAACAGAGAGAGAGGGAGAGAGAGAGAGAGAGAGAGAGAGAGAGAGAGAGAGAGAGAGAGAGAAAAATAAAAGGGAAACTAGTTGCAGTGGGGTTCAGCAAAGCGATCCATGAGGACAAAACTGTTCTTGTTGTGGCTCACAGGTTGCCATGGCTGCTGCACTGGTTCCCCAAACTCGTGTGCAACTGTGCATGCTTGAAAACTAAAATTAGCTTGTTTGCATTTCACAAAAACTTAATGTGGCAAATAAAATGTAAAATAGTGTTTAAGATTTGAGACTTCGCTCTGAATTTGATGATTAGTGACGGGAAGCGATTGGCTGCTGGATTCAAGCACTGAAAATAGGGATGACATTTGCCCTGCAGAGGCAGCACTCTCCGAAATCAGTCCGTCACAGAGCAGCTAAATGAAAGAGCGTCTGTGTTTGAGAGGACACACCATGACTGTCAGAGCTCCCTCATGTCCTTTGTGCTTTATACAGCAGGCTGTGACACAAGCACCAAAACGTCACTGTAAAACATGAGCTTTGATGGTTCCTAAAGAGGCGGGAACGGGATAAGGGAGGGAAGTTGGTTTGCAGCGAAAATGATGCAGGTCAGTCGAGCAAGATGAGAGCTTGGCGAGCCACCGCCTTGTTCCTGTGTCGTCCCACTGTCACATCTCACACTTGATGTGTTTGTGAGCGGCGAAAAGAAGGCTGTAGCTTTCGCAGTGACTCAATAGTATGTGGCGTGATGGGTGGTACAGCCTGATGATGGTAAACACACACTGAAGAGAGCATGAGTATTCAGCTGGGCGACCTCAGTTGCTCTCTAGTCTTGTGTTGAATGTTTTTTCCACACAAATTTCTATAATTATCTGGATGTCTTTAATATTGGAAATGATCTGCAAGTGCTAATATTGCAGGGTGACCTTATGTCCTGATATGATTGGGACCTTACCCTTTTTACCCTTTTCAATCTTGGTGTCCTGAGTCCAAACAAAGATCTATGAAACACTAATATGTCCCGGTTTCAATCAATTAGAAATCCAAAACAAAGCACCATGGTAGCAACAAACAACCCACAAGTCAAAGCTAATTTCTTTGTCTTTGTGGCTGTTGCAAGCTAGCACAGCTAATCATGCTGACAGGACCTTCTTCTCAACGACAGGTAGGCTAGCTGTCATGATGAAATGGAAGCCAGCATTTCCAAAAGACCTCCAGGAGAGTAACTGCTACCTTTGAAAAGTATACCAGGCACAGAATATGCTGCGTTTTGTACACACAAGTGTCCATTTTCAATCACTGACCGTGATATGTTGAGCCATATCACAATGAGCAAACACAAGCATTGAGTTAGCCTACAGTACAGGCTGGAATTTCAGTATCATTGATGAAAAATCCAATTGAGCTCATGCATGTGAATTTGCTGTAACACTGTCTGTATTTGGAGGTTTGAAAATATGGTCACCCCATAATATGGAGTCTCTAGCTGCAGCCTCAGTGGAAAGTTGTGAAGTTGCAGCAAAGTCTGCCCTTTGTTGTTCATGGGTTCAGTCTCTCCAGGTGGGAGAATGAGTAACATATTTGAGGTAATGATAACCAGCTGGAGGGAGAGAAGCTTTGTGTGTGTCTAGCTGTTTTGTTTGGCTTTTACTCAGCATGCATCACCTCAGCATGTTAGCAAATGTCTTTCATGGTTTTGTGTAACAAAGATGCTTGGAAGTATTTTGACCACTCTTGGTTGCATACCAATGGGTTTGTTTGTAAGTAAGGTATGATGTATAGTGAGCAGGCAGTTACAGTAAAAGGAAATCCTGACAGGGAGAGCAGGGCAATGACACAAAGTGAAGGGGTCTTTCCTCCCCCTGCAGCACCTGAATAAGGTCTTTAGCCCGATAACACTCTAAGGGATTCATACAGCTGGATGTAAAAAATAAAGAGTGAGAACTAAGACACAAAGAGAAGCAGAGGAAGATGAAGATTATCATGCTGAAACACTAAACTCAATATTTGCTGAGATTTTGACAGAGTCTTAGAATGTGTTGATGAGCTGCTCAGATACAGAGACTTTTAGTTAAACTGAATAATACTATTATTTAAGTTAAAGCAGTATATAATGAAGAGGTTGAAAAAGTAAAAGGTATATGTTGAGCAAACCGTACAGGCAGACGTTATGAACGCTGCGTCATATATCCACTCCTCAGCATTACATCAGTGTGTCAGAGGATTGCTTCACAAATAGAAAGTTGTTAGTGGGAAAAGCAGGATTTAGCAACTGTCATTCTGGATTAAACTGACTCCCATGGGAAAAATTAATGTGGGCGGGGCCAACAGGTTCTTTGAATACAGCTGATTGTGGGATATTGCCAGAGGCCCAACCCATCTCAGCTGTGACCTGCCAAGACAGAGATCATCAACATTTTCCTGTTCGGATAAAAAAAAAGAACAGGTCTGTAGGATCAACAGAGAACCCCCATGAAGCTAGATAGATAACAAGATAACATGTTAAAAAGATAAGGAAACTTCCTCTTTAGAAACACACAGCACTTGCACTGTCTTGGTGATTGTTTTTATTGCAGGATTATAGGAGTATAAATTCAGTCCTAATGCCTTGTTTTCACTTACATATGTGGCTGGTGTCTGTGGATTAGTTAATAGATGGATGAGGAAGTGCATTTCATTACCCATGGATAAAAGAAACTATTGACCAACATATGTCAGAGGATAGGAGTTCTGCAGGTATGCTGGGTATCACAGAGATTCCAATTGGAATTAAAGAACCTGTGGTTTATTTGCCTCTGCATATGCTCAACTGTAAACAAATTTAAAGCCATGGCGACCAGTGTTTTGTTGAAATAAAGACACTGCAGGTAGCTGACCAGTCAAAAATGTTGAACATCTACATGCTCCCCTTAGGTCAGATAATAAGAAACAACAAAATAAAATACCATAGCTATACAGATGACACACACATTTACATCACCATATCACCAGGGAATTATAGTCCCATACAAACACTGAGTAAATGCATTGAACAAATCAATGACTGGACGAGCCAGAACTTTCTTCAGTTAAACAAAGAAAAAACTGAAATGATTGTTTTTGGAGCCAAGGAAGAAAGGTTTAAGGTTACTGCTCAGCTCCAATCTGCAACGATGAAATGTTCAAACCAAGCCAGAAACCTTGGTGTAGTCTTAGACTCAGACCTTAATTTCAGCAGCCACATTAAGACAATTACAAAGTCCGCCTACTATCACTTTAAGAATATATCAAGGATTAAAGGACTCATGTCTCAGCAGGATGCAGAAAAACTTGTCCATTCATTTATCTTTAGCAGACTAGACTACTGTAACTGGGTCTTTACAGGACTCCCTAAAAAGTCCATCAGACGGCTGCAGCTCATACAGAATGCTGCTGCTCGAGTCCCAACAAGGACCAAAAAAGTAGACCACATCACTCCAGTTCTTAGATCTCTACACTGGCTTCCTGTCTGTCAGAGAATAGACTTTAAAATCCTGCTGATGGTTTATAAAGCACTGAATGGATTAGGCCCAAAATACATTGCTGATCTGCTACTACTTTATGAACCACCTCGACCTCTGAGGTCATCAGGTACCGGTCTGCTTTCAGTCCCAAGAGTCAGAACGAAACATGGTGAAGCAGCGTTTAGTCATTATGCACCACATATCTGGAACACACTCCCTGAAAGCTGTAGGTCTGCTCCAACTCTCACCTCTTTTAAATCAAAGATTAAGACTTTTTCATTTGCCACTGCCTTCCTATCTTAGCTTATTTTAACCCACTTTAAATTAAAATTTTATTGTAATTTTTAATATATTTCTAATTTTCCTTTTCTTTTCTGTTTAATTATATTTGTCATTTTAATTGTGCTCTTTTATGTCTGTCTGAATATCTCCAATTCTTTTAATGTTTTAATGTAAAGCACATTGAGTTGCCCTCGTGTATGAAATGTGCTTTACAAATAAAGCTGCCTTGCCTTGCCTTGCCTAGTCCAGCTGTGCCTGTGAGCACCAGCCTCCTTGGGATGTATATATAGTCTCTCTCTCTCTCTCTCTCTCTCTCTCTCTCTCTCTCTCTCTCTCTGTCTCTCTGTCTCTCTCTCTGTCTGTCTGTCAGAGAGGTCCCCCTGGCTCTCCAAACTATTTTGCAACTGTGCATGCTTAAAAACTAAAATTAGCTTGATTGTGCTTCACAAAAACTTAATGTGGTAAATAAAATGCATTGTTTAGACATACAGACTTGGACTAGTACTTGTAAAATAGTGTTTAAGATTTGTGACTTCACTCTGAATTTCATGATTAGTGACGAAAACCAATTGGCTGCTGGAATGAAGCGCTGAAAATAGGGATGACATTCTCCCTGCAGAGGTTTCTTGCAGTCGAACAGCACAGAGTTCCTCAAAAAGTCCCTAGTTCCTCGGGAAAGTTGCTGCGATCGAAAACACCTCATGTGTGCATTTGTATGTGTAAGAAGGGGTGTGTATTTTGGTTTCTGTTTTTCTGTTCCTGCTACTTCTGAACATGATTGTATAACGTACCCGACACCCGTCTGCTCTCACATCCTCAAATGTTTTCGAGCAGAGAGATATCTGACTGTGAGTTTGAAGAAGAGGTTAAGATCAGTCCAAAATGAGCCAACAACAGCCAACCACAGGACAAGCCTGTCAGCACCCAGCCACAAAACCAGGCCCTCAGCAGACAATCCCAGGACCAGCCCCTCAATGGCATATCACAGGACCAGCCCTTCAGCAGCCAGCCACAAAACCAGCCCATCAGCAGCCAGCAAGTGGAGATTTATGGATGTCAAAAAAACAGTGAATGGTCTTATTGCCTAAAGAACGAGTCATCCTACGTGGCTGCCAATGTGATAATGATGCACCCAAGGCTAATGTGAATTAGGATTACTAATGGACAGGACATCAAGTATTTTTTTAAACTTAAAGGTTTCTTATCCTCTCTGGAGTTGTCCAATCCAATTGGGAATCCAGAAACTGTGGAATACAGTTACCAGCTCAGCAGCCAAGAGACAAACTGCTGTCAGGACAATATAGGACATGTGTGTGCACCACCTCTGTCTTCAACCCTTGACCTAATGTTACTGTTAACGAGCAGCTGATGTAATTTTTGGCAATTGGGCTCATCTAGACTGACATAATTGTTCTGAATTTCAGATGAAGTTCATTTAAATTTAGTCTGTCAGTCAGTAAACTCATGTTGTATTGATCAAAGCTTTATTTCAGCAGCAGAACATTGTTTGTGTTTGCTGTCTAGGTGCTGAACCTCATTACTCCTCGCAAATTTACTCTACATGCAGGACTTGAGGAGTGATGACATGATATCTTAAACCTCTTAGTCAGAGCCTGCAGGTGAATGCTGGGGAGGTGTTGGGGCTGACAGTCTGAGCACAGCACAGGTGCAGGGCAGTGGCAGAGGCTGATTGATTGTGAGGATACTTTGTCAGGTTGTGAGAATGACGCATGGTAAATGTGAAAGTGGTGCAGCTTGAGTTGCCTGCCTAAACTTAGCTTCCAGGCATCATTTCATTAATGTTGGTAGTGATGCCAATCCTTGTTTTATTTATATTAGTCAAAATAAAGTGTTTTACACTTATGTCCCAACTATTATCGCTTTTTTAAAACATTTTGTTACAAAAAAATAACTGTGGTTAATTGCTAACAACTACATATCTTACAAAACATGCCGGGATAAAGACAAGTACGTACCATATTTAAAATTAGCAGAAAGGTGAGTTTAATTCACTCTAAAGACTGATACCGCTACTTGACCCTGCTATGTGCTTGTTGATCCAAGCAGCTGATCGGCGTGTATACATGCTCATGCAGCGGAAGAACAACAGTGGTGCGTCCGAAAATAGTGCCAAAAGAAAGGGGGTTTCTGGCGGCAAAGTCGAGAGTTGCAATTTTTTCTAGTAGAGCATGCAATTGCACCGTGATAAGTGCCATATTTTCTTAACTTTAGCGAAATTACGCGAAAGAGGTGTCCCCATCTACAGAGAATTGTAGCTTAGCTTGCCTGCCGGTCATCTGGGAATTTTATCATGAAAGGGGAAGAGCTCACCGGCACTTATTGTGGCTTGCCACTTTAAAAAAATTGAAATATCCCTTTAAGAGTGAGCTCCATAAGCAAACCTCGTTCTGCAAAAATGTTTAAAAAATTGCTTGAAAACCTCACTTATCACGCCGGATAATATATACCAGAATTTGTGCAATCTGTACAATTAATTAAGCGTACTTTTTGATTATACAGGTGGTATTTGAGGCCACTGCTCTAGGCTGAGAAACAGGCTTTCATATTACCTGTAAATTGATGCTCTAACTTTGGTGTCCTATATTTGAGCTAACAAAATTGAGGAACTTTTGATCTGTAGGCCGATTATTTCACCAACAGCGCTGGCCCAGTTATTTCCCCTTATTTTCAGTTCATACACAGGCTAAGAAAACCTAACTCTGTCTTGATTTTCGATCACATATAGAAGATAAACCTCGGAGACTGATCTCTTGTGTTACTTAAAGCATGCACATGCACAACTCCAAATTTCAAATTGAATTTTATTGTCATATCTTTGTTCTGCATCTCTTACAAGCTGTTTATGAACTTTGACACTCCAAATGACCCATTTTCATAGCTTATCCAAATTGAGCACTTTCTGTAATGTATCATATTCACACCAAAATCACTTTGACTGACAAGCTTGTTTATTTACTGCCTTGTGTGAAAGATTACAACATTGAATGGGAAAAGTACAAAGTGTAAGTGTACAACAAAACAAAACAGAAATCACAAATTCATATGAATGTGTAAAAGAATATTAAAAAGACTGAGGTAGTAAATCACATTAAAATGTCGTATAGGTAAAAATATTCATGAATCTGTGTGTCCCTCCACTTGAAGAGTCTCAGCGGGTCTACTCAGGGTGAATGCAGAGGTGGGCTCTTTTGTGTTTCCAGTAGTAGTAACAGTCCTCACTGAAGTTATGGGACTCAGCCACCTCCTTGTAGTGGCTGACTGCATGAACCAGACAGTTTGGGAAAAAGTTGTTCAAAGAAAGAGCCAGTGCCATCATGTTCCCCTTCAACTTCCTGGCCTCGATCTTCTCCTGAATCTGACCCTTGTTGATGGGCTTGGGGTCAACACAGTAAGAGACCACTACTGTGATCCCGCTCCTGGTTAAAAACTGAAACCAGTTGCTGCCCCCACTTCCATGGAACTTCTTTCCTGCAAGCCAGTTAAGAAAGAAGACCCGCTCTCTGTTGTTGAAGGCTCTGATGGACCAGTTAACCCAGTCGTATTTCTTCATGAGTAAATCCAGGAGGGTTTGGGTGAACTCGCTGTTGACTGTGCCGGGGTTCTCTTGAAGTATGTGCTCCACGTCCAGCTTGGCTTGATCTGCAAATTTCTCTGTGCATTCATCCACAGCTGCTTTCATCCGCTTCTCTACTACCTCCATGCGGTCCTTCCACTTCTTCACCATCTCCTCCCCAACCACCCCTTCTTTGAGGGCAGAGTGGCCCATGACTGCAATAATGCCGACCACAAAGAGCTTCTTCAGACTGGCACAAAAATTCTCCACGGCCCTCCTGCTCCTCTGCTCGGTGGTGACCACTGTTTCCAGCATGGGGTCCCCTGAGATGTTCTCCCCAATGACTGCGTTGTAGAGTGCGTCTAAGTTCATGTCCCTGTCAGTGTTCTCGTAATGGCTGAGAAACTTCTCCATCTTCTTCTCTTTAAACGTTTGATCAGCGTTTATAAAGTCCTGGAACTTTTCATACTGGCTGATCATCTGGGCCTCTTGGTGGAAGTTTTGCTTGTTCATCGATGTCCTCTGCAGCTCCAGGGCGATTTGGGTTATCTCATCTTGGATTCCCTCCAGTTTCTTATTGACAAGTTCGCACTGTTTGGTCACGTAGCGAGCCTCTTGGCCATCCGGGTTCCTGAGTAGTTCTGCAGCAGCAATGAAGACAACTTCAAGGAGGGGGTGAAGCTTGCCCACCGTGGCAGCAAGCACTTGGGAAGCTTTCCCCATGATCTCCACCCCTGCCTCAATTTTGTCTTTGTTCTCAACAATCCAGTCTGCCAAGCGGCTCATCTTTTTGTCGTGTATGTCAACTTATTTCACAACCAAAGTCTTTACTGGTGCCTGAGAGAAAGAGAAACAAAACCCTTTGTCATTACACTGCAATTTGTGACAATATTTGTAGTGCTTCTTCCCTTTTCAGCTTTGTTAGACAAAGTCAGTGTTTTAGGCTCACATTGGGCCTTTTTTCCCCTCACAACTATCAGCCCTTTCATGGTCAATGAAGCAGCTGATGACAAAAGCTCACCATTTGAATTTAAGAGTTGCAAAACAGAGTCAATTTCCATTCAAGTGAAGAAAAAACAAACATGAATCTTGTTGACTATGTTCTTTTTGTGCCTCAAAGTAACTTAAAGTTTCTTCCTTTTTAACACTAGAGGCTACAGAGCTTCGACAGAGACCACTAACATCTGTCCTTAACAAGACCCCCTACCCCAAACACTCATAGCTCTAGTACTTCAGCTGACTTTCACTCCTCTCTGCAGAAATGTAACATTTCACTGTTGCAGAGATAGAGGTCTTTCAATTTGGAGATACAAGGAGATTAATTTCCTCACTCCGTTTAATGAATTGCAAAAAAAAAGGCAGTTTTTAACACTAATGTTGACTTTTTTGTTCTTCCTTCCATTCATTTTTATAAGGGAACCAAAATTATAGATCTACATTGTATTGAGGAAAGTAGATAATATATGCTGATAATAAGAATTGTATAAAAAAACAATCAAACCTCACCTTTTTTGCTGCTTGCTGAATCTCTGGTGGGCTTGTGTCCTCATTCAGTAGTCCAGGTGGGACTGGCTGAGTATCTCCTCTGGGTCTATATATATAAGGGAGTCCCCCCACCCAACCCAAGCCCACCAGCCCACCTCTTTCTTCGCATTCCCCAGACATCAAGTCAGACAAGGGGATGAGGGGCAGGCTCTGACACAGATAGCACCCTGTAAACACTCCCCTTTGCAGGGATGCCATAAACCATGGGGGGGGGGGGGGGGGGGGGGTACGAATAACAACAGGTCCCTCCATGATGTCCATCAAGTCTACTGCACTCGTTCCACAACTTTCATGCAACTGTGCATAAGAAAAAGCTGAGCTTATTTTGGGTTCACAGTGACCTCATACAGTCAGACAGATCAGTGGAAAGTGTTAAAGTCATAGAAAAAAAAGTCTGCCCTTTGTTGTTTATGGTTCTGGCCTCCTCGGGTGGAAACACGAGTGAAGTATTTGATGTAATGATAGCCAGCTGATAGGAGAGAGGCTTTGTGTCTGGCTTTACTCAGCATGTTAGCAAATGTCTTTCATGCTTCTAAAAACAAAGATTCTTTAATGATTCTGACAACTCTTTGTTGCAACAATTTATAAGGATATGGTTGCTGCTCACTTTACTTCACACTGATGCAAATAACATTACAAGTACATTTACACATGCAATGATTTGATAAAATCTATATGATGAAAAACAACCAAAAAGAATTGGCTTGATTTTTAAGTTACTTTTCAGTGAATCCAAACTTCAGCCTCTCATTGTCTGCATCTCCACAAAGGTGTAAATAGACCTCTAAAGATTTGGCTGATGTGTGAAAAACTCGTCAGAATGTAACGATCAGAGATGTTTAGCGCTGCAGGTCCCCGTACAACCCCCCTAAATTGGGTGCTAAGACAAGAGGACTTTATTTCAACGTGAGATCATGCAATAGAAATTCAGCTTGAGGGTAACTTTATTCCTTACTCATTATTAACATTTGCATGAACAACACATACAACAAAACAAGTTAAATCTTTAAAAAGAATAGCAGCAGTAGGACATAAAACACGTTTTAATTATAAAGACTAATTTATATTTTATGCATTGCTTTTTAAACCTCTTACTATTCAGTCTCATACAAATATCATGTAACAAACAACAACAGAAGTCTCCGTCTGTCTTTGTTGTGTCCACAAGCTGAGATGATAAATGACTTCTCCTTGCCTGAACAAGCTTTTGACCTCATCTTGTTGACCTCGTTCAGTGGCTTCTGTTTCCTCCTCACCACAAGATGTCTCCTCAGCTCGCAGGAAAAGCCCCCAGTGTTTTATCCCGTATGAGAGTAATGCAGTGGTTTCTGGAAAGGGGAGGTGGTCGAAAAAGTCAATACTGATTTTGAGGAAGAGAAAGGGTTCTACACGAGAGGTTGCTTTAATTGATTTGAGTATGACGATCAGTAAAGACAAGAAAGAACATTTTTGCAGAGCTTTAAAGGGGCATGAAAACACTTACAGATGATACAGAGCTTGTTGGTTGAACTGTACAATATAATCGGTTCAGTAAGCAAACATGATCTTAACCAGTGCAGAATCAAGATGCAGAAAGGGGAAAGGTGGTATTGTGAGTAGTAGGTGCTGACAGACGTTTCCTTTCATGTTCCATAATTCAGTTCCCCAGCATTACATCAGTGTATCGCAGGATTGCTTCACAAAAAGAAAACTGTTGGAAAAGCAGGATTTATTAACCGCCATGCTGGATTAAGCTGACTCCCATGGGAAAAATAAAGGTGGGCAGGGCTAACGGGTTCTTTGAATGCAGCTGAGCCTTAAAAACGAAACTTGTAGTGGTGTAATGTGCACTGGATTGTGGGACTTGGCCAGAGGTTAAAACAATTAGGGCTTGCACAGACAGATTGTATCACATTGTTCTCCCTTGAGTATTAAAACAGGGCTGTAGGACCCATTGTGGCCCCCCATGAAGCTCAAACCTCTGTATGTTCTGATAAGATAAACAGATCTAACATGCAAACCTTGCAACTGGAAAAATTGGAAGTTTAAAATCAAAAACCTGAAGAGATTATTTGGGTGTGTGTGGGGTACTGCCCTCTCCACAGGGTGAATGAGCATCCCATCCCCCTCAGAGGTGAGGGGCTCTGACTTGCTTTGCAGGGGACAAAAGAAAAGTGCCCTGCAGGTATTCACCATGTCATGTCATCATAATGGCATGTTTTGAGTTTACCTGAACTTGACGACCACAAGCTCCTGTTTCAAAAGCCCAACCCCCACAAAATCTGCAGGAATGTGGGAGCACTCAGGTGGAGAGGTCCTGCTGAGCAGTGATCAGAGTCATCTTCAGTACTTTACAAGTATTAGCATGATAATAGATGATAAAGAGGATGGAGTACAACACATCATATCATGAAAACCACACCCACCAGTTAGAACATTGAGTGCCACAATATGAGGCCGGGTGCTGAAATGCTATCGAAATGCATGCAACAAACTTAAAGCTTTTTATTTAGCATTTCAGTGTAATCATTTTCACTCATGTTCAATAGGAAAAATAGTTTCTGGGCCTGATTTGTTCAAGCTGTACTGTATGTCTGTGAGAGAACCATACTTGGTGATTTGTGCCCTTGTATCCATTAATTCACCCATCTTTGCTAGTCTTCTTTTTTATATTAATTTGTCATGTAGTTTGTCGTGTAGTAAAATAATTCTACCTACAGCTGCAATCAAGGTTATGAAAAGCTAATATCAGTGTGGCATGGATTTTTAAGTGACACCATTCCAGTCAGCACACTCTGTGTTTCAGCAGTCTGTAGTTTTGGTTCCAAGGCGGTGTTTTCAGCCTGACAACCATCCACTCTCCCACTTCCCTATCCAGATGTTTCCAGGTCACAGACATGGTGGTGTCAAGAGACGGACTAAAACATCACTCTGTGTTAAGAAGTCAAAAAAGTTAGAGGAGGGCAGGGCCGGAGGGAAAGTGTTTCCTCGGTTCACTTCAAGGACTTTTTCATGGAAAATAAAAGTGACCGGCCTGATATCAGTTCCTCTTTGCTGACTGGTCTCTGCTTATCTTCTACTAAAACTTGAGAAGAAGGTCCAAAGTTCTTAAAGTGATGACATTTGAAGTTTTTAGGTTTGTTTCTTTTGGGAAAATCAGTCTTTTAAAACTCCATCAGACTCGGGAATGATAAAGAAGTAAATTTGCAGCTATAGAAATAACTCAGAAAATGTATTTCCGATCAAAGATCATTTTAGAGATTAATCATTTGAAAAACAACAGCTGCCTATCTATAATGGCAATCTTAACAGTTATAATTGTTACGTATTAAGTATCATAGAGAAACACTTTGTCACTTATCTCCTCCCAGCCTTCTTTTTATTGAGCTGCTGTTGTTTTAATGGCATGACTGAACTTTGACCGTTCTGAGTCACACACCAATGATCTGTGTGCACAACGCTGTCTTCAGCAGCAACACGCAGCCTCATCTGTCACTCACACAGATCAATACAAACTTTGAGTAGATCTCAGGAAACAGATAAATGTTCAGTAGCTGGAAGAAGACAAAATATTGATCACCTCAGAATCTACATTGGCCCTCACAGAAGAGAGTCAAACCACCACGATGTCCCATGTAAATTGGAAATTTAATCACTGTTACTGGCAGGGACTTTTGTTCAATCATTTGCTTCTAATGCTGATTCATGAAGAGCCTACAAGACCACCCTGTATTAACATACTTCATTCTATATCTCTGCAAAAACTGCTTCCAAACTCTCTGACTGTATTCAGAATTGTTGATTGTTTAATAGTTATTTATTTTGCCCAATAAATATGTGGCTAATACTCTCATTGCATAGGAAGATGTATGAAACATATAATAGGGAAATTATTCGCAGTAATGGCAGGGTGCTATTTGAAAAAAAACCCTCCATCTTCAGGAGGAATATGTGTAATGTAAAATGCTGCATGCAAAGACTGTTGGGACAAAAATGAGAAATCAAGGCAGGGGACTGAACATGTTCAACAAACCAGATCAATAAAGTAATCACAGCTGTAATCCACTAATGCTTTTGTGGACAGACAAATCAGCCTGGGGGACTATTTATATTTGTGCTTCTGGAAAGAAAACTCCTAGAAGCTTACTAAAGGTTGAGGTTACACATCGTCATCCTCCGACTTCCTCCTAAAATTATACCGTAGCTTCTTTGTCAAACCACACAGAGTTAGTTACAGAGTGAACTCCTCGACAAAAATGCAACTGAAATAAAACCTAGTACAGAGGCGTTCCTCTCAACCAGATGAACAAAAAGAAGAATGACATGAAGGATCCACAAAACAGAAGCCAAAACAACTTGATTGTCCCCTGATGAGTGGCTGCTGATATATTTGCATGTGCTGCTTTTCAGATAAGTTTGTTCTTATTAGTTGCATTTGTGCTCATAAGTTTACATACCCTAGTAGAATTTATGATTTCTTGGGTAGTTTCTGTTGTCATTATGATATAAAAAGAGTAAACACAGTTGTTTGACAGTAAATGGCTTCACCTAACCACTAACCATATGTGAAAAAAAAAATTCTCTTATCATTCATATTCTCTAAAAAATGGCCAAAAAAAACACAAATTCTGCCAGGGTATGTAAACTTATGAGCACAACTGTATTTGGTTCTAAAAGTGGGGTACAATCCCACGATCAACACCTCTGTTGACCAAAGCGACTCTTGTAATCCTGTGTGCACCAACATAAAAACCTAACATACACTAACATCGAACTTCCACCAGAGCCGTGTAGGGTCCGTCTCCAATCCGCTGCAGTCCGGCTCCGTGCTCAGACCAAGGTTTTCCTGCAGTAACTACTGAATCAACGATTATCCAACTCCTCTCCTCATCCATGTTGTCTTTAATGGCCTCTGTAAACCTCTGACCTGTTGACTCCTGGCCTGGCTTCACTCATCATGACAGTTTGTTGTTGTAGTTGAGTGAAATACCGTCTCGCGTTAACACGATGTGTTTTCTTCTTAAAAATTAACTTAATGTTTTAACTTTGTATTGGTGCATGACTTCCTGTTCCGCTTGATCTGCTCTGTTGAGATTTTGCATTGTGCTCCAGCATCCAGCAAAAATAGAAGTCTTGCGTATCTGATCCGGAGGGCTACGGCGTGCTGGAACAGAGATGCTGCAGAACGCAGGAAGTTAAGAAGTTAAGACAAGCCAAGTTGCCAACATTATTGCATACAGTAAATCTTTACAACTTAGTACTAGCTTTTGCATTGCAGCCCTGCAGACTGGGGGTTGCAAGATGAAAAAAATGCTGAAATTGTACTAAAACCCTGGTCCAGTATCAAAACCCTATTGAGTGACACATCAAATCAAGGAACAGCTGGAATCATTTGTATGGGTTGATGAATTCTGCGTCCGTGCATCTTGGATTATAACTGTACAGTACAGTACATGGGGATCTATGGAGGGGGGTCATCATAAGTTTTTTGTGTTCATGTCTTCCATATTTTCTAGTTACTGTTGTGTCTCCTTCATGGTATGTTTATGTGAATGAAGAACAGTTAAAAGTTGTAGATTATATGCATAAATGGTGTTTCTCTCCCAGGGACTACTCTGAGCACCTTCTTCATTTCATGCACGACAAGAGTGCATCTGTTACGGGTCCCGGGCACGGTGACCACAATAACAAAAAGAACAGATCTGTAGAATAAAAGCAAAGTCTCAGAGCAAGAAGAACAGAAGCACTCGTATCTTTCTCCAGATTCCGTCTGAGGGGGGGCAGGAAGTCCGTCCACACTAGGCAACCGGGGTGCGTGACTACAGTGACAAAGGTTCCGCTTACCGTTTCTCTCTTTGACTTATCAATATTCACACAGGACTACATCTCATAAATGTAAAGTAATACTTTACATGTCTTTCAGAATGTTTGTTTTTAGAGTTATCTAAAAATAGTACATCTTACCCATTATAGTAAAAAATGTTGACAAAAATAGTAGCTTAACTTGGAATAAAACCTTGAAAATATAAAGTGTAATGAGTTTTCTACCTTTCTTTTTGCCAGATGACTCCTAAGGTTAGGGTTAGTGAACAGTTAATTATCAAAAGCCTCAGTAGCAGTAGGTTAATTCATAACAGCACAGGAAACACGGCCACATGCTCATACAGGTAGGCTAATTTTCTGCAGACAAGCTAAATGAAGCCACATCAAATCCCTTTGAGGGACAGTGGGGATCGCAAGTCTTTGGCACCTTTATTTTGGGGGTCGTGGGCTGAAAAGTTTGAGAACCCCTGCCTTAGACCATAGTTTTCCTCAATGTTGACCGGCCTACAGTCAGTAGTACTCTTGATTATCAGAGCATATTTGCACACACTAAATGCTTATTAAACAAAGTTCAGTTACTCAATACACAACAAATGTGGTTGTACATATTTGGGTGCCCCACACATCCATTCCTCCATCAACGCCAGCATCCATCTTTCTTTGTCTTCATAACTCAGAGTTCAGACTGAGGGGGCCTCATGCTGGTATTTGCCTCGAGGCCTTGAATCATTAAGCCCGCCCCTGCATCTGATCCCGTGTTTGTTGATGTTCTCATGAGGATTTGACGCAGACTGTGTGGGATTAACCCACTGATGGCAATGACTCTGAGTGACGTGGCATTTCCTTCTTCTCCTCTTTTTCATTTCCTTTTTCTCACGCTGTTACCAAGTCACCCGTAGCTCCCTCTGGGTCTTGGTCCACAAATTCACCTCCACTGTTAGTGTTGCACAATCCAACTCTGCTTGATAATGTCTGTTACTAATGAAACCCAAGAAGAGGTCTGTTTTTCTTCTGTTTCCTTTTAAAATGAAGGAATTCCTGCTTGTAGTTTACAGATCACAGTGCACAGTACAATCCAGGAAATGCTTTCTGAAAGTCTGGCAACTTTTATTTATTGCCTCTTAAACATTACAAAACGTTTTTTAAACTTTAACTCGCCTGCAAAAGAAAATGAATAGGATGAGCGAGCACAGACAGGTAAAGAGCTGCTTACTACATGTGAGGAAAAACAGATGGACTATCAGAGGTAACGAGGAGTGATCATGTAAGTGAAGGTCAGAGTGAACAAGAACACAGATTATTATTCTCACATTCTTCAGTGCTCATGATATGTGTGTGTGTGTGTGTGTGTGTGTGTGTGTGTGTGTGTGTGTGTGTGTGTGTGTGTGTGTATATGTGTGTGGTAGTTCAGACTACATCAGTGCATGGGGGGTTGGAGTGAGATGACACGGGGCCCTGGAGAGGAAAAGCAGACAGCGATGGCATCCAAGGAGAAAAGGAAGCGTTGGAAAACATGAGGGAAATTCTGAGGCTCTGCAGATGGCGGAGACACGTGTTTACCACCCGCTGGAATTTAACTTTAAAGTTTTGCTGACAGATGATTCCTCTCACAGTTCAGACACACTCAGCAAACAGAGCTCCTCTACAACACTGCAGGTAAAACTGCCTTCAGATGAAATGTATGGCAGTTTCAGTTTAGCAGTGTCTGCATCACTTATTTCACTTTCTTCTTCTTCTTTCTCTCAAGAACACTACACACTCAAAAAACAAGTGAATAGTGAATACAAATATGCACACAGGTATGACCATGTGAAAGACTTTTAAGAGAACATGCTCTGACCTCAGTCCACATCTATCATTAAAGGCTTTCTTTAGTAAACTTTTCAAAAGGAGTCTGTAAGAGGGCTTCAACCTGCTATAACCACCCGTTCACTATACATGATCCTGCTTATTACCTGGCTGCCAACTAAAGAAATAAGTTGACACTAAGTATTGATTTAAAGACGATTCTTTTGATTATAAAATGATTTATTTGTACAGGAAGAATGAACAATCCCACAGAATCCACAGTTGCCAGCACCTCTGTCTCCTCTGTTGGGGATGCTGTTCCCTTAAGAGGCCAGCCCTCCATGTGTGAAGCTCCTATTGGATAATTGACCGAAGAGGCAGCCATCTTGTTATGTATGTAAAGCTGCTTTGACTCACACTCTGTAAAACTACCCCAAAGTCATGAGAAAGACTGGATTCTGAAGACCTTCTAGAGGCAGGCAGTGTGCTTTAATGTGTCTCCATCATTTCATTTCTGCAAGTTATTGTTCATATGTCTTTGGTGAGTAGAGCACCCAGGAAGTAGCAGCAAATCACTCTTTCAGACCATGTGGCGGCCATGTTGGAGGGCATCTTGTACACCTGCTTGGATTTCTAAAGGTAAAACACACTAAAAGCTCACATCTGGTTAATTTCAGGAGACAATGTCCACTTTAAAGCTCAACATAGTAAGCTAGCTCGCTTCCTGACAAGTTTGGGTTTTAAACTATTTATTCAAAAGCTAAAAACTCATCAGATCCATTTTACTAGAGGTAAAGGAAGCTAGCATCTCAGCTTATGATACTCTGGGAACTTATAGGGACCAGAAAATGCATAGAAATGAAAGAAGGCATAAGTAATTCACTACATGAACTTTATTTTTTTTAATTTAACCCTTATTTAATCAGCTACTTTCTTGCCTGTACTTGATTATGGCGATGTTGTGTATATGTGTGCTTCATCCAGCTGCCTACAGACCTTGGTTCCGGTCTACCACTGTGCTCTGAGGTTTATCACTGGTTGTAGCCGCCTCACCCACCACTGCGAATTGTACGCTAAAGCTGGCATGCCTTCCTTCAATGTAAGGAGATATACACACTGGATGACTCCGGTTTATAAGGCTCTTCTTGGCTTGGCTCCAACTTATTTATGCACTTTTCTTTGGAGAACTGGAAGCCGTTATGCCCTACGATCAATTGACAGAGCAGAGGTGTGCACTCAGATTAGACTCCTTTTTTGGCATCATAGTTTCAAAATCCTGATTCTTATGACAATGTAGTGCTGATGTGCTAAAAGAGAGAATTCAGTTATTTTTGGAACATATAGTAGAGTAGAACTTCACACTAGATGCTGCATGTTGCTCAGATCTATTCAGGCAGCTGGCTGCGCCGCTGATTTTCCCCTTCAAAATAGCATTCAGGCTAACCGATGCCTTAAATAATCTTTTATCTCTTATAAATGTATTAATTTAATCTTTTAAATGTATGTCTTCAATCTCATAAAACTACTACTGCTATAATCTAGTTTTTTCTTTCCTGAAAGGAGGCCCTGATACTTTGTCGTAGTTTAGCATTTATCGGAATGTAATTCTGGATTGTATACTTTTCCACATTACGCCTTTTGATACATTACTCAAGATAGTCAATGCTTAGAAATCTCTTTGCAAAGGTCTAGTCGGGCTTGCACTTTTTGACAATAACTGGAAAAGCTACTTTTACATATTACATCTATTACATCCTGAGTATTAAAACTGATTTCCCATTCATTAATCAATAAGAAGAATAAAACTGTGACTGAACACCGACAACGAGCAAGCCTCCTTTGGGAGCTTTACAACGTCCATGATTACATCCAGTCATCATAACATTCAAAACAACAAGGAACTAATATGTGGGTCTCAAAACTTTGAATATTTTAAGTCTAGATCAGTCAGCCTGGAGTAAAGTAGGCATCCTGAGTCCTCCAGAACTCTGGGCTTGAACCTGCAGCCAGTGTGTCACTGAACAAATGTTTTAATGCTTTTTATCGGATTAGTGCACTCACAGAGCAGCAGGCCGGTCGATGGTCCACTCGGCCTGATGGGTAATAGCATTATCCTGTGCGGGCCGGGATTGGCAGACACCAGCGGACAGACCTATCTTACCATTGATCGACTTTTCCCTCCAGGGCCGCTCTGATGCTCGCCTCCATCCACTGTTTCATTTGTTTATGAAATATTGATATTGGCTGCTATCTCCTCTTGGAGACGAGGAGATTCAGTCTGATGGAAGGAGGGCATGTGGGGGATGCTGGAGGAGGTTTTATTTGTGGTTGAAAGTTTTTTTTTTCTTGGGGGACTAATCAGTTTATTATTTCTGCAATTAAATCATGATTGATTCTTTAATTCAACATTTAAAAATGCTTTATTGAGCCGCAGTAGAAAGCCAAAGAAAGGAGAAGGGAAATATCTGTAGTTGCAGTAACTGATAAAAATCACAACTTGGGTCATCAGTTGTGACAATTTGACTGTCATTTTCTGCATTTTCACTGACTTTAAGAGCTCAGAATAGTATAAAGCTCACAACAGACTTCATCATTTTTGCAAAAAGGCTCCAAATTGTAATCCTACTCATATTTCAGAACACAAAGGTTAGTAGAGAGATAATTTCTTTGGTTCCTCTTGACAGAAAATCATGATTTGCCTTTGTATCTGTATGGTAACAGCGCCCTCTGTCTGCACTCTTCCTCTGGTACCGTTTCCTCATCAGTTTCCCTCTGATTCAGAAAACCTTACTTTAACCTTCACTCTACCACTAAGCACGCTAAACTGTGGCTCCTGTGGCCTGAGATGGATGCAGATAATCTTGTCAGTAAACAGAAGCTTCAGTCTTCCTCTAATGACAGTCAGGATTGACGGGCTACCACAGCTAAAGCTTTTTATGCAGGAGGAGAGCCTCCTGGATCAATAGCTGTTACCTAGGCAAAGCCCACACGACCACTAATGAATCCTCTGGCTTACAGAACCGGCTGCTGCTGCTGCTGCTTAGGTCGACACAGGAGAAAAAACTCTGCAAATACTTAACACCTCTGGAGATAATGTGAAAATTAATCCCCAAATACATCCACTACTTTGGATTTAAAGACAGAAATGAAGGGATTAGGACAATTCTACTTTAACTTGAGTTTAATGTGAGTAGAAGTGCATAACAAAAGGTGAACAGGCCTATTATTCAGCAGTAGGTGCAGGTGCAGCACCAGCCAGTTCCTGCCCTTTCTGTGTCGCATTGTGCAGAAACATTTGAGTGGTCTGTTCTCAAGGACTGGTTCTGTGGTGCGTTTGAAGACAGAGATGTTGTCTGGCACTCCCAGCTCTCTGTCTGCTTCCTGTTCTCTATTTTTTCAATGTAGGATTAGAGTCCTGATATTTCAAAGGTAGTAACGTGTTTGTCATTGACTGATGGTGACATATCTTCCTTTTTTTATGTTTTGTCCTGAACTACAGGCTGTGATGCATGCTTTGAGAGCCAGCACACAGATACAGTGTAGTCAAAGTCTTGATGAAATTACTGACTCAGAAGAAGTTAACCTCAGTGGTTAAAATCAAAGGAAGAACTGTTCAAAGCAAATTGAGGCAACGTACCAACACATCTCTGTTGTCTTAACGAGTTTACATTATCTGCCTGTTTTTTGCATTGATTTTAACATTGGATTGATTACTATTAGGACTGTCAAATTATAAAAAATGTTATCGTGATAGATTGCTGAACTTAAAGTTATCATGAATAATCACATTTCAATCACGTTTATGAATACATTTCCATTATTTTGCATTTAAAATATTTATTTAGTCTATGTTAACAACATTTAGCATTTCTTACTAGTGTCTTGATTTGGGAATCAAATGAATGCAATGAAATGCACTTCATGATTTTGACTTTTAGAGTCATTATTCAAATAAATACTGATGGCAAGGTATATGTATGTGCGGTCACTGCATATTAACCTGAGGTCGTCCCTTAGACCAGGGGCTCCCAAAGTGTGGGTCGGGACCCCATTGAGGGTCGTGAGACACAAATGGGGGGGTCGTGAGATGTCTTTCAGAATGTTTGTTTTTAGAGTTATCTAAAAATAGTACATCTTACCCATTATAGTAAAAAATGTTGACAAAAATAGTAGCTTAACTTGGAATAAAACCTTGAAAATATAAAGTGTAATGAGTTTTCTACCTTTCTTTTTGCCAGATGACTCCTAAGGTTAGGGTTAGTGAACAGTTAAATGTCAAAAGCCTCAGTAGCAGTAGGTTAATTCATAACAGCACAGGAAACACGGCCACATGCTCATACAGGTAGGCAAATTTTCTGCAAACAAGCTAAATGAAGCCACATCAAATCCCTTTGAGGGACAGTGGGGATCGCAAGTCTTTGGCATCTTTATTTTGGGGGTCGTGGGCTGAAAAGTTTGAGAACCCCTGCCTTAGACCATAGTTTTCCTCAATGTTGACCGGCCTACAGTCAGTAGGTTTGCTAGTTAGTTTCATCCACACGTCTATGGTGATTGAAATTCTCCTAAATAGCGCTCTGCAGGCTTTTGTGATGTGGTTGGCCACTGACATCCATCTATTTGGCTGCACCTGAATGTTTAGCTCATAGGTGGTAGCTCAAACTCAGAGGACTAAGTTGATGTGTGTAATTCCTTTTGACACCTAGTGCAGATTACTTTTGACTTTGCAACTTGAAATTATTTATGTGCCATTCAGAAGTGCAGTGGTGTTGTTGTTGTTTTCAATCATGGCAGCAGGGACCAGGAAAGACACTGCAGTGGCGTAATAACGGTGTGCCGAATGGGACAAAATAAATAGTAAAAAATAGAAAAGCATTAATTAGTTACCTTAATTGCACTGGGATTAATGTATTAATGCTGACTGCCTTTGCTGTTTCTAATCCACTGGCTCCAAAAGGTTAAGAGATCTTTATCAATCAGTCAGTCTTTATTTACATAGCGCCAAATTCCAACAAATGTTATCACTTTACAAGAAGAGCAGATGTAGAAAGTACTCTTTGTGATATAAGATGCTTTACTTTATCTTTGTTTGGATGCTGCTCTGCTGGATGTTCCAAGATCCTGGCTTGTAACCAAATGTGACCCGGCTTTTAGAATTAGGGCCCCAAAACTGTGGAGCTCTCTGCTTCTCACAGTAAGATAGGATAGGCACTTTATTGCCATTGCAAAAGAGATACAACAAAACTTCTTTTGGCAGCATGTCCATACAGCAGTTTTCAATCTATCAATAAATACAATTAAAAAGTACTACAAATGAGTATTTACCTATATAAAAATATAAATATGTGCATTAATTTTAAGTAACTGACAGTTATGTGCAGTGTGCTGTCAGCAAAGTGGCTAGAGTCAATAAAAACTGTTTTTTGGGCGAAGGACTGGGTCATGGGTTCTGCAGTATGTCTACCGCTTTGGGGAAGAAGCTGTTCTTAAATCTGTTCGTCCATGTGCGGATTGTCTGCCTGAGGGTAAGGTGGTGAACATGGAAAGTCTGGGGTCCGTGAGTCCCTCATAAATGATGATGGTCAACATCTCTAGCTTCTCTTAAATCCTCTCTTACAACCTTCTTTTATAGGAAAGCTGTCCTCCTGTGTTTTTATCCATCTTTTGTGTGCTGTTCTAATCCACTTCACTTTTATCTCTCTGCATTTTTGTCACTTTAAGAAAACTGCTCTCTTCATTACATTTAACATTATTATTATAACAAGAACATGGCAATCTGTGATATAAGGAAGCTTAAAGGGCACTAAATCATGTTTCCTACACTAGAGGTGCAGCTCATTGTAAGATGAGATTTATTTTTGTGTAAATTTACTGCATGTTTTGTTTCCTTATTCAGCACATTTATAGTTGTGTTTTGTTTTGTCACGTGTGTAAATGTTGAGGTTTTGTGCTATCATGGCCCCCCTCCTCTTTGAAAGTAGTGCTGTGTGGCTTTGTTTACATTCATGACACTTATCCCCAAAAATACCAAAAATACCAGGAGTAAAAAAATCTAATATAATCATGCGATGAGAAAAAGTAACACCATGATAAATTAAATCTTCCATCTTTTGTGTAACATTTATAATCTGAATATTGGTGTAAAAATCATTCTTATCATCTCGTCTGCACAAAATTATCTTTTGTTAAATTTGTTTATGCACAAGTTTCCTGCATTTTTTCCTCAAGTGCAGCTGAAACTTAAAATAACCTCAACCACCATCAGCAGTTATTTTCTGCTGCATGCGGTTGAATCTCAGACGATAAGCCTCAGTGTACTTCCTCCTGCACTGTGATGTATTATACAGATAACGCTGAATTGAGTCTGACAGGCCTGATGTACGACAGAGAAGCCGAGCAGCTAAAGACCCTCCAGATCCACTGAGATATGAAATAATGGCCGTCTCCACCCGCCCTGCCCCTCCACCGTGCATCATGACTGATCCCTTCCTGCTAAGACAAGCACTTTGCTGCTCGTCTGCAGAGTATTAGCTCAGCCAAAGGTTATTCACAGACTATCAAACCAGAGCTGCGGTCAGGAAATGCTGACTTATGTGTAAATATCAATTAAATTAGCTGAAGTCTCTGCTGCTGAGGTTGCACTGCCTTGCTTTAATGGTTACAGACGCTAAGCGTGCTGCATGAATCACAAGTGTACAAGAAATCAGAGGCAGATATATTAGATTATGTTTGTTTACACACCCATTAATTATTTGTTTTCTGTCATTACCTGTCATAAAGTGTAAGGATTATACTGCACAACATTCATGCACTGCTTTTATTCAGACAACAGCCTGCACAGACAAGAAATTGGAAACACAGAAAAAAAGCTTCACAAATGTGGGAAGTGCAATAACACACAGATTTTCAACATTCATCGTTAAAAACTAAATGCACAAATGCAGACCATTTGATTTTTCACACAGGCTGAAGCAACACGACTGTTATGTAATATTAGGCACAGCTCTGGTTAGAAGCGGGGTTCACTCGTTTTGGTTCGAGGGGTTTAAATGTGTTTAGAACACAAGGCACATTGTCGCATCTCCGGTGCCAAACTCCGAGCCTCTTTGTTCTTCACGCCTGAAAGAGTAACCTCAGTCGCCCTGTCAGAGTTAAGTAGGCCAGCCTGCTGAGCAGAGACAAAATGGGAGCACAGCTCAGTATGCAGCCTCAGCAGAAGCATCTCTTTAGGTGCACAAGCCTTTACTCAGAGAGACTGGATTATGACTGTATGCAGGCGAGGTAAAAGCATAGACACTCTGCATCATTATATACGGTGCAGTGTTAGTGTACAATATTAAAAATCATTGGTTAGTAACTTACTAAATACAAATAGATGCATTGCTAAAGAGAAATATGCAAACAGTCTGAATTTAAATGGCTGTAAAAACATACATGTACACAAAATGCTTAAACTCAGCACTGTATAAAAAGTAACACTAGCATGGAAGCTAATAAAGGTGCATTTTGAAGTACATGAATTAAACATATGGTGTGGAATAGACAGTTTGTGATGGAAATACACTGTTCGGACTCTGAAGGAGAGGTAACCTTTTAGTCACAGACTCCCAAAATAACAGTACCAGAGATCAGAGACCCCCGTTGACCTGAGGTGGATAAATGTTGCTCAGCCACACGCAAGAATAAACAGGCCAGCTTAGGAATTGACTGATTTTCATGTTATGTGAAAAAAGGTGGCATGTGTGGCAACAAACTAAAGAAGAAAACTGATACAATTTTTATTTGCATGGTTTTATCTCAAATTGAGCCACACTTTATTCATAAATGTATACAACATCTCTTCAGGTATTTTGTAATTATCATAAATCACTGGTAGAGGGTATGTGCAAGTAGTGAAGATTACCTCCACTCCAAACAGCCTTTTTTAACCTTTTCCATGGCAAAACTCATTGATGGCTCTTATATTTGACTGTTAAAATAAAGCAGGGTGAGATTCTTGTTTATCTTAAACACTAGTACATGGTCTGGCACCTCAGCACATCTCTGACCTCATAAACATCTAAGCCCCCTCCAGAGCACTGATGTCTGCTGATCAGATGCGTCTTGTGCCAAAAAGCAGACAAAAGACGAGGGGTCACCAAGCTTTTTCAGTGGTAGCTCCTAAACTGTGGAATGAGCTACCCACCCAAGTCAAAATGGCCCCAACCCTGGATACTTTTAAATCACGTCTTAAAACTCATTTTTACTCTCTGGATTTGAATACAGCATGAGAGTTTGTGTTGGTCTCTGTTTGTCCTTTAATGTACTGCATTTTAAATTTTACTATTATTAATTTCTACTGTTGGTATTTGCTGTGCAGCACTTTGGTAACCTTGTTGTTTATAAAATGTGCTAATATAAATTAAATGGATTGGATTGGACTCACTCATTTGAAGAGAGAGTTAAACAGCAAAGAGGCGCAATAGTTACTACTTTTTCCAAAGAGGACGCTAAAATCGACACACACCTCTCATGAGCTTCAATTATCCAGTCCACTTTAGTTACTCTGAAGGTTAAGATTAATTAATACAATTTTTCAGTCAAGATTACATTATTTAAAGAGACAGATGTTATAAGATTTCTATTTGTGATACAAGACACAATATTCAGTCAGGTTAAGGTTTTAACCCAGATTGGTTACATCTAGCCCATACCTGATTTGTTAAATAATATCAGCACTGGCAGCGATATCTGTTGAGTGAGATCGACGGCTTCATAATTTAAAGCTCCAGTGAGGGGTTTTTGGTTGTGCATGGAATAGACATTGAATTAATGTTAACCCTCCTATTTGACATTCAACAACAAACAATACTAATACTAAAGAAGACAGATTATTTCCATGTGGTTATTTTTAATCCCTGTCACAACAAAGTGATCAACAGCACGCTGCCAAAACAGCCTTTCTAATGATCCCATGCCAAAGCTTCATCCTGAGTTGCAAGGGCAACATTTAAATATGAGAAAGGGGGAGATTTTTTTCATCAGATGTCACTAATGACAAATGGAGAGGACAGATTCAGCAGAGAAAAGTAACTCCACTTTTGTCAATAGGGGGCACCAAAATCAGCACAACCTGAAAAATCCTCACAGGAGCTTTAAACTTTTTATGAAAAATCAACTTCCTGATTCTCAAGCTAATTCCTCTAGATGAACTAACAACACACACTACACCACCTCAGTTTTACTCCGAGTGCACACACACCGCCACATTCTTGTGTCTCTCCCAGTAGTGACAGTCCTCTGAAAAGCTCCACGCAGCCGCAGACTCTTTGTGGCGACTGACAGCATGAACAACAAACCCACACAGCTGCTTCTCCAGCACCTCCACCACTGCCGGAGCATTCCCCTTCTTACCCGCGCCCTCCATCAGCTGTCGGATGAAGTCTCGGGGCACCGGCTGGGGTTTGGTGCTGAACGACACCACCAGGTTGATGTTGTTCACCTGGAGAACCTCAAACCAGTTCTGTCCTGCAACATGATGAAAGTGCTCCCCTGCTCTCCAGTTGCGGTAGGTGCTGCCTGAATGGTTGATGAGGCGCACGGACCAGCTGATCCAATCATACTTTTTCACCAAGAACTCGAGAAGCTGCTGAGTTGTATCCTGCAGGTTCTCCTGTTCCTTTGACTGCAGGAGGAGCTGGGAGTCCAACTTTGCTTGCTCTGGAAAAGCAGAGACACAGGACTCAATGGTTTTCTTCATCCTGGATTCGACTTCTTCGATTTTGCTACTCCACTCTCGGACTTTCTCCTCTTCTTCATCTTGGTCTTGGGTTAAGGCGCTATGTCCTAGCAGTGCTATCAGGCCGAGACAGAAGAGCTCCTTCATCCGCACACAGAAATCCTCAAGGAGGCGACGATTCCTTGCTACATACCTGTAGGGGTAAAAAAAAAAAACACAGTTTGCATGCACATTTAAGCCATTATCTGACTACCACAAGAAATCAGCAATTTCTTAATGCTTGTAACATCTGCCATGTATCTGTGTCCGTCAAGGCGGTTCACAGCGTGCTGCCGAAAGACCTTGTTTACATTTCTGCAAGTTTCCCAGAGGTGCTACATTTACAATGAGGAGCAGCATGTGCAGATTTTTCTTTTGAGATACTTCACAAGCTTGTACATGATAAGATCAACAAAGAGATAAGATGTACTGCTTTTTCCATGGTGGTTGCCAAAAACAACATAAAGTGAAAGTTCCTCAAAAGCCTGAAACTACTGAACAGAGTATTTGATGTGAACAACTCGTAAAACAGGCAGAAGGCAGACCTTGCTTTGTGCATTTTACCTTGGATAATGATGCAGGTAAATATGACATGAAATATGACAACATACCTTTCCACCACCTCTAAAACAGACTCTCCAAAGCTGTTTGTCCCCATCACAGCGTCATACAGCACAAACAGATTCTTCTCCCCTCCAGTTTTGGAGAAATGCTCCAGAAAGAGTCTGGTCTTCACCTCCTTGAACTGCTGTTTAGCCTCCAAGATGTCCATATACTTCCGAAACTGGTTCCTTATGTTCTCCTCTACTGAGAAGTACTGGGAGTCCAGCCTCCCCTTCTTGATCTCACAGTCGATGTCTTCCAGCTGGGCGGAGAGAACATCCAGTTTGTTCCTCACGGTTAGAAACTGCTCTTTGACATAGAAGACCTCTTTGCTCTGGACGTTGTCCAAGGCGAGGCGGAGTACTGGAGCGGCGGCCTCACAGAGGGGGAAGAGCTCGCCCACAGCGCTGGCCAACACCTCGGCTCCTTTCTCGAACATGTCCATCGCTGCCTCGATGGCCTCCTTCTTCTGGGCAACAACCCGCTCCAACGGACTGGACATGTTCAGAGACACAGGTGGACTGACACTGGTGACAGACATTAGGGAGAAACAGATGAAGCTCTCCGTTAAGGTATTTCTTTTAAAAAAGACTTTTAAATCAGTTTCTCATTCATGGACTTCATTTGGTTTAGGGAGGACTGACCATTAGCCTGAATTTTCATATTGCGTCGAGACCAGAGGAACATTCACAGATTATTCCTTATAAAACATGGATGCAGTCTCTGTGACATCACTCATTGACACTCTCTGGTTTCTTCATCTTCAGGGTGAGGTTCTGCTTTCCAGTGTCTCATGTGATCATAAAGCAAAGTGTGCTGGACAAACAATATCTAAGAGTACAGGAATAAAACAGGTTAAAGCTCTCTCCTGCTTTATTTCTGCCTTCTTCTAACTTCATTGTCAATATAATGATTTAGAAGAAACATCAAAGCGTAATTGGTCTTAAAACAATCATGAAGCAGAACTAAATTACTTTCAAGCAAAAGGGCTCGGCACCAAAGTGATAGAATACAAAGATATATGACAGCAGGCTTCAACCAAATTTTCAAATCTTTATCTAGTCCTTGTCAGTTGTCACATAGTGATAACATGCCATCAGCATAACAGAAAACTGCCCCCCAAAGGATGCATGTAATGATGTCATGCTAACAAAATGGGGGCCTGAGATACTTGGAGGAGAAAATGACACAGATGCCCTTGAGTCTGCACATGACTCACTTCAGGGCAGAGCAAAGCAAGGCCAAACCTTGTTTAAAAATCCCCCCTCATTCCTGCCACACAACCTGACGCACATGAATTAGAGAGACCTCTCTGTTCACATGTCTGTCTGTGGATGGAGAGCAGTTGCTGCGTCACCAAACTCCAAAATATCAGCATTCATGTTTTGTTTAAACGTATCTGAATGTGTGTCGCTATTTTCTATATTTTGAGCAATAGAAAGCCAAATCAGATAAATTATTACTTATATTAATTTATAAGCAGAAAACATAATTAATTCGATAGATGTATAAAATATCATGTATCCAAACTATATCACGTTTAACTGTCATGCGCGTCCAAGAGAAATGCGCAATGGCATCCTTTTTACGCACAAGTCCTCTGTGATCGTCGGACACACCTTACAGCGCAGTCAACCTTTCTGGTGTCAGCTGAAGAGATTCATCACATGTATATCATAACTGCATTTTTCATACCTCACTATGATGGCTCTGCTGCTCCCTCAAGCCTGATGAGCTCCAACAGCTGCAAACAAGTTTTTCCCCCCTTCAAGTTTGAGAAAATTCCCACGGTTCTCTCACCCACTGAGGAGCTGAGGGGTCCAAAACAGGATCCAGAGAGAAAGAAGATGCGCATTCAATATCTGCAAAGGAGAGAGACAGGGGGAGAGAGTGAATAATAGAGAGAGAGAAAAAGAGAGAGAGAGACAAGCTGAGAGCGCAAACAACAGCAGGTAAAATGTGAGTTCGGCTCCATTTTCCTCTCAGTCTTCACCAGGAAAGGGTGTTTGTCACTTCTTCCATCGATAAGGGACTGCATTTATGCCTGATTTAACTATTTGTTGATTTTTTTTTCGACATTATTTGGACGGCTTTTGTTCCCCTGTGAGAAGTGTTTTGCGCTTTTGGTGCAAATGTCTCTTCAGCATTTAGCTGGTGTGAATGCCAAATGATCACAATTAAGGTAAGACTATGTAAAAATCATCATCTTGTTTTATCTTTCAGGTGTTTAAATATAACTAGATTTCATCATCATGGCCTTTTTATATCCACGAACACATCTGTAATCAAAGCAGTTGATCTAACACACAGTTGTGATTCGAATCACACCCTGGATGTTTGAATTCGTAACAAGATTCAAAACCTTTGATTTTATGGGGAATTTAATATATCTTAAGGGTCTTTTTTATCTTGTTTTTTATACATCCGTGCTTGACAAATATAAATCTACTAGATTCCATCATTTGAGACCACGTTTACCGCAAAATAGCCTAATATTTATATCCTTCAGATGACTTTTGGTGATCAAATTAAACCTAACACCTCCTCGTTTGCGCGCACTCGACGCGCCCTGTGAGCGCACAGACTGAGCCTCCCTCACCAAGAAAAAAAATCATTACACAAATCGTTTTATCCTCCAAACAATAAATGCCTTCACGACAGCAGGATTTCTTTGATATATGATGATGATTTAAATCTGAATGTCTGACACATTGCTCATTTTCTTCAGGTGAAATGGATTTACTGAAACGAGCTCGTGTCGTGCAGAGAACACGAGCTCCATCACATGATAAACGAGGTGCGTCGGTGTCTCAAACAGGCTCATCGTGCAGTCTGCAGAGCAGGTAAGAACCTTTTAAATCATTGTGTTTCAGTAATCTGCTTTCCAGACGCAAACAATGCACATTTTCCTGTTTTTGTTCCCCAACTCTGAGCCGAGAGTCAAACCTGTTCAACTGGAAAATGATGCATGAGGGCCATTCCAGAGGTACTTAACCCAGGCCATGAGCCCATTTTTTTTTTTTTTACATTAGCTCAGGTACATTCTTCCACTCTTTTCAACCTTTACATTCATTTTGGATCACGCTCGCGCAGGTCAGACAGCTGATCTGTACGGTTACTGAAAGAAGGCAGGCTGAAGAGTTGAAGATGTAGATGTTACAGATGTGATGCCTCAGTCCTTTCGGCCCCCCGGGGAGTTCAGTGGAAACAGGTGTTTCAGTGAAGTACTGACGCCCTCTCGCGGATGAATGAACAAACTGCACATTAGAGTCCCTCTGACTGCATCTCAGGACATTTTCCACACGAGACGTTTAATACATTTCATACCTATATTGGAATTCAGGTTTTTTCCAAAATACTAAATATGCAACATTAAAATATAAATACCATGATTTTCATTATTTTTAAGAATAGGAAATAAATGAAATAACAAAGCAAAAAAATCTAAAATCAAACCAAACATAAAACTGAACAAGAGTGTGAGGATCAGAGACTAAATTCATACAAATCGGTCAAATTCCCCCAGAACTGTTGGATTCAGAGTGTGATCTCCTAGTTTTCAAACCAAATAACACCCTGCAAATTTACAATAAAAAAGAAAACATAACAAACCAACTAAAAGCCAAACAACGTATTATGTCCAGAGTTTAAAACACTAACTGATACCAGAAAGGGACCAAAACCTACACACGTCTGCATTAGTTAATCTGATCTCTACTGTTCTTTGGTTTCAGGATATATTAGAGGCAGGCAACCCAATCCAGGAAATACTCTGAAAGTCTAGCATATTTTATTTAGTTTTTCTTAATCCTTACAAAATGTAAAGGTTTTTCTTTTGTTGTATAATTTTTTTAAAGGCTTTAAACCCATCAGCTAAAGAAATAATAAGAGAGGGCAGACAGGTAGAGAGCTGCAGACCACAAACAGAGAAAAACAGATGAGAGGTTAGAAGAGGAAACCAGACTGATGTAAGTTTGTTGACCCCAGGAAGACTAGCGACCAGGTTGTGGAAGCTCATGGGGATCAGAATAAAGTTAAGGTCAGGATGAACAAGAACACAGATTCAGATTCTACAGATTGGTTTCAGATTTTTTTGAATTTCTACTCTGAAAATGTGACATAGTTCTGAATCAGGACCTGGTTCCCTTAACCTTCCCCATGACGCCTGACCATACCCATGTGATAGGATACTTCTCCAATCAATATGACACAAAATAAAGGATTATATAAACAAAAAAATATCACAAGAAATAAAACAACACACCTTAACCTTGATAATTACTGCACTTGATCTAAAATACATTACCAGTCAAAAGTTTGGACACACCTTCTCATTCTATGGTTTTTATTTTTTCTAATTATTTTCAACAGAAAAAATAATACTGAAGACATCAAAACTATGAAATAATCTGGTTTTACCATAATATGGATTACAACAGTAGTCAAACAGGGCTATCCATTGTGTACTAACCCTACCTCTGAACAACACAACTGATGGTCTCAAACACATTAAGAAGGCAAGTCATTCTACAAATGAACTCTTGACAAGGCTCATGTTATTTAGAAACCATTCCAGGAGACCACTTCATGAAGCAGACTGAGAGAATACCAAGAGTGTGCAAAGCTGTCATGAAGGAAAAAGGGGGCTACTCAACTCAACTCAACTCAACTTTATTTATAAAGCACTTTAAGAACAACAGCAGCTGGACACAAAGTGCTGTACAGAAACATAAAACCATGAGACATAAAACAACGGTGACACAAAATGGATAAAAAACAAACAATAAAATCATAAAATCAATAAGAACAATAAGATAAGATAAAGTTAAACAATAAAAAAAAAAAAAATACAAAGGCACTAAAACAAGAGCAGGGTCTCATGCTGAGTCGAAAGCCAGGGAATAAAAATGGGTTTTAAGACGACTTTTAAAAGTGGACAGTGAGGGGCTTGTCTGACGGCTAAAGGACAATCGTTCCACAGTTTGGGAGCAGTGACAGAAAAAGCCCTATCCCCCCTGAGCTTCCGTTTGGACCTCGGTACCTCCAGGAGCAGCTGATCAGCTGACCTGAGGCACCGAGCAGGGGCGTAGAGATGGATCAGCTCAGAGAGGTAGAGGCGAGACCATTTAAAGATTTAAAAACAAATAAAATAATCTTAAAATGGACTCTAAAATGCACAGGCAACCAGTGGAGGGAGGCTAAAATGGGCGTTATGTGCTCCCTCTTACGTGCTCCAGTTAAGAGGCGAGCGGCTGCATTCTGGACCAACTGGCTACTTTACAGAATCTAAAATATAAAACATATTCTGGTTTGTTTAACACTTTTGTGTTAATTAAATAGTTCCATATATGTTCTTTAAAAGATGTGATGTCTTTGGTATTAATCTACAGTGTTTCACATTTTTTAAATAAATACAAACCCTTGAATGAGAAGGTGTGTCCAAACTTTTGACTGGTAGTGTAGTTCCATGCGGCTGAATTCACACCCCTCTTTCATACATTGTGACACCAATATAAAACGTAAAGAAAATAGTAAAGAAAAGACTCATCCAGATGTTTATTTTCCACTCTTTTATTTCTAGTGGTACATGTACAACCAGGCATGAAGGACTCATAACAAAAAGGCAACATATTCACAAAAGACATTTCATAAAAAGCCTTTAAGAGGTGCATATAATTATCCTCCATGTCGACAGCATGTTGAATATACTCTTTATGCAGCCTTGCATTGAATCTGATGCAACAATGAGAGAGATGGCACAAAGCCACAAAACCAAAGAGCAGTTCAGGGTAGAGTTATTATAAAGATGAGTTACACAGGTGAGACCTGTGAGATATGAAAACGATGTTTATGCAGTGCTGTTTGTGTTTTTTTTTTTCCTATATAACCTCGCTGACTCTCGCTGAACCGTCCTGGTGCAGAAATTTAAACCAGCCTGATACGACTGATACTGCTTGTTTGCTCAAATAAAAAAAAAGACATAGTAAAAAAATATTTAAGCACGTTTAAATCTAAACATAGCATAAAGACCTTTAATAAAGCATAATGCCGTACACAAAATGTTAAAATAATTACAAAAAGAAACCCTTAAAATGAAGAATAATACAAAGTGATGGCACATTTAGGCACTGTTGGTCAGAAGTGGAGAGCGAGAGGACAGAGCTTATCCTGATGAGACTTACAAAGAAACTGAAATAATGGTTGATACATGTTTGTTGTATCACCTCTGAATGGCCACACTCCCAAGAAACCCAAAGATAATTTGATTTATACATTACAAATATACTTGGTGAACCTCCTGCTTTGCTTTAATTAAGGCAATAGGACACACAAACAGTGAGAGAGAAAAGATCAGGCAGAGAGAAAAAGGATTCATCCTCTGACGGTATGATATCCTGTGATGACATTTAAATATCAAATACCTCATGAAAGTAAAGAACATAATATCCATCATGTAGTGGAAAGGAAGAACAAATAGTAGTGAGAGAAGATTATAGGTAGTGTATCCGTCTTAGTCGTTATGCTTTATCAGATGTAGTGATATCACTGATTAGATTTTTAGGTGTACATTTAGTGTTTTTAATTCTTTACCTGGGATTTCTGACTGAATGAAAATGAAGACGTCAGTTCAGCAGCATCAGAAAGGAGAGTTAAATTAGATTCAGTTTGCTATTTAGCAGCAACACTCATGGATACTGTATTATAATCTCCAAGCATCTGAAGCATACCGTGGTACATGTATTAGTTTGCACATGGCAGTATGATTATATATATGATGATAATGTGATAATTTCACAGCAGTTACATTCATAGCTAAGATAACTTTTGGGTGTTTGCTGCTTTTGTAAAACTTGCTGTAAAGCAACATAACGCTTTGGCTTTAAAAAGCTCCCTCTAGTGGACGTACATTAGTATGACAGCAACATAAAACACTTAGTATTCCTTTACATCGTACATTTATGTCTCTGGTGTTGACGTTTTAGTATGGCTACTTGTTCATTTCTATAATCTGATTCCTTGTAGTGTTAGAAATGTGAAAACAACATCAAGTGCAGAATGATTCAGGCTGCATTGCAAAGTCAAACATGTAAAGTGAGATCTAAGTGCATCAAAGATTGATTTCAATATTTCTGAATGATGTCTGGATCAGACAGAAACATATTCATGGTAGTGTTCTGCTGTTTTATATATGTAGTGTTAAGTGTTCTAACTCTGCAGCTTCACATTTAGCTTTTAAATCTCACAGTGACTGCACTCCTATCCAGATTTATCACAAATCCTGATGGTTATCTCTGAATTTGAGCCGGTGATGATATCAAGTCTATCATTATCATATTCCGTATCACTTAGGCTCAAAGTCTGTTTTGCATATCCGGGAAATCTGGACAAATAGTGTTATGAATAAACGTATTGTTGTTCACTACCACTGGATTTTCAGGCAGTAGATTTTTTAAAAGTGCTTACAGGAAGGGAAAGAAAAAGGAAGACGTACAGTAGGAGTCACAGAGGGAAAGAGGCCATGAGTCCTGAAAATGACAGAAAAGCAGCATTGCAGAAAAAAGCTCTTCTTCATGCTTCTCCGTCTTCATTTGCACCTGCAAAGAGCCTCCTGCATCTTCGTCTGCACGTGCTCCATCTTCTCGGACCACTCCTCGCTCAGACCCTCCTCGTCGTCTCCGATGACGGCAGCGTAGCCCATGAGGGCGATGAGGCCGATGCAGAACAAGTAGGTGAGGCGTGTGCAGAGGAGCTCCATAGTTTGGCGATCGCCCTGCGAGTGCTTCAGGTAGACCTCCAGGATGGGCCGGCTGAAGAGCTTAGGTTTGCCCACCACGCCGTCATACAGCGTGTGAAGGTTCTGGTCTCCCAAGTCATTGGCGAAGCTCTCCTCGAAGTCTTCCTTCTTACCCTCGCGGTGCTCCGGCCGGGCCTCCACCATCGCCATGAACTTCCTGAACTGGTTCTTCAGGTTCTCCTCCACGCGGCAGTACTGGCCGTCCAGCGTTTCCTTCCTGATCTGAAGCAGCGTGTTGCGGTTCATCTGGGACAGCTGATCCAGCCCCTTGTTCACAGAGCCGAACTCCCGCTTCAGGGTGCGGATGTCTTCATCATCAATGTGGTGCAGCACCACCCTGATCAGGGAACCAGCCACGCCAAAAATGGGGTTAACCACAGCGGCTGCAGAGGAGATGGTGGCCACACACTGCAGCACTTTGCACAGGCCCTGCTTCAGCTTGGCCCGGTCCTCGAGGATCTCCTCGTCCATCATAGTATCCATATCTGTTGTTGATGTCACCTTGTGGACGTCTGAGACAGAGAGGTAGAGAGAAAGATGACACTTTACTTTGATGGATTCTGATTACAGTTTAGTGTTTAAACGGCCAATCAATCAGACTTATTTATAAAGCTCTTTTCATACAATGGCATTTAAACACAAAGTGCTGTACATAAAAACAACCTAAAATAGAATAAATTAAGAAAAAGATCCCACCACAAACCCACCCCACAATCCTAAGAATAAGAACACAATTTATGCAACAATAGTAATAAAAAAAAAAAAAAAAAATGTAAAATAAACAAGAAGTTGCTGAACAAACTGGGGAAACGCTCTCATTCTATTTTAATGAGGAAACACTGGAGGTAAAATAAGATGTTAAAACTCAACACAGGAAATTAAAATCACCAAAATAAAATAAATTTCTAAGATGATAAAACACTAAAATATTAAACCATTACAAGAAAATAAGATGCTATACTTAAAATAAATAAATAACCCCAGAAGAGAAACTGTCAGTTCTCCTGGGGGAAGGGTCAGCAGCGCCTCTGGCTGCTAAATATGTGTCTGCCTGTCATTGCCTGAGGGACGCAACATCCCATGGTGTTTGTTTTTGGGTGGGGGTCTTGTGAGCGTGCTAGTGTATATGTGATGAGTGTAGTGTGTTTTGAATATATATAATGCATTGTATGAATGTATGTGCTTTGGCAATAACATCTCTTTGTTCATGCCAATAAAGCAAAATGTAATTGAACTGAAATTGAATAAATAAGTACATAAATAAATAAAGTACAATGAAATTGACTAAAATTTGAACCAGATAATACATAAATAAATAAATAAAAAGTCAGTTAGAAGCAAGACTAAAAATGTACGTCTTGAGTTTGCTTTTAAAAATATTTATGCTCTGTGCAGCCCTCAGATCTTCAAGTAGGGTGTTCCACAGGCATGGGCCGTGATGATAAAAAGCTGCCTCACCATGGGTCTTAGTTGGAACACCAGTGTCTTTGCCAAAAACTGTAGATGTGAGGTTTAAACTATTGGGCTCCGTCATAGAAAATGCTTCCAGTCTTTTGAAAGCTGATCTGAACAATCGACTAAAGGCCTTTGTGTAGCAGTGTCACAGTGAGGGACCGCCGGTGTATTGATGTTCTACTTATAAGGATGTAGAAATGTCCTTCAGGAAGTTGCCTTGAAAGACTTTTGTAGTTTAATGAAAAGGAAAAGCAAGGGTTGGATTGGCCCGCCTCTGACTCTTAAACATCAGAGACTTGTTTGCACAATGTAGAGTCTTGGACTGCTTGAGGGTCAGCTGATCATGGGAAAGTTACAATTTGTCTACAGGCAAACAGAAATAAATATGAGGATTAACTGAATAATGCTGGGATAGGCACCAGCCCCCCATGACCCCTAACGGGATAAGCAGTCAAGATAATGGATGGATGGATGGATGGAACTGAATACTGTTTTATCCACCAGGCAGTCAGGATGCTGAACTCTCTCCCTGTAATTTTACCTTATCTTTTTCTAGCTATTTCCTATGTTTATCTGTTGTCGTCGTTGCTAGGGTCTGAGAGAGGAACGTAATATCAAATCTTCTGTATGTCTGGTGCATACTGCAGTTTTTGACAATAAAGAAGACTGAACTTTTGAACTTTTGAAAAAAAATTAAAAGAATAGAAGTTATTTGACAGCCATGAAAAGGAAGGAAAAAACTTAATTATTCTGGTTCTAAGGCATAATAGAGTCGTTTCACAGCAAACAAATCAGCCTCAGTCTCTCTCAGCTCTCAGCAGAGACAACAAGCAGACCTGATCTATTAGTAGCATTTATATTGTGCTGACATCCTTTGTACAGAGCAAATTATGTCCAGTTCAGCTCCATAGCAGCGTCTCATGATGACAAACTGATTCTTTCTGTTCTCTTCAGCCTGACTGTGACCGTTTGGACAGACACACACTACAATAATGAGCATTTAATGACTGTTTAAAGACTGACAGGCTGAAAATTGAGAAGTGTTGGAGGACATTTGTAGCTCCTTACAAGAAATGTCTTCTCTTCAAGCTCCCACGTGAGCCTCTCTCTGGGTTCTTACAGAAAGTAAGGGACTCTGGTCCTGAGGTGATTTCTGAAAGAAAAGACAAACAGAGGTTCAGAAACGAGGAGCATTTTGAATCCATTAAAACCCAGGAAGTAGATTTATTGATTTGATTTTGGTTCATTCTGTCTCTGAATAGATTTTTCTCTTTTCAGCAGTGAAAGAGTTAACAGCCACTCAGCAGCTCTCCAGCCTCTTTCAGCACCAGGCCGCTCTGTGTGTGTGTCTATGGGCCGAGCTGATAGCTCCTCAGCAGCTGTTCAGATGCTAGCAGGCTGCAGCTAAAGGGCGTTACCTTCACTGAAACTCTCCGCTGCAGGACAGCGTGAAAACAAATAATGACACAGCTGACTGAGCTGTACGACTTGTTTGTTACATAACAGGAACAATAATACCCAATAGTGCATCATTTCAACATAGTTTGGAGGCTGGATTTTAATATTTTTAGTTGAATTAGAGTGAGGCTACAGAATGTTCATGAAGCTCTTACAGCAGGATCATACAGGGAGGATTTTACACAAACACACTGATAAAATGAGACACTGAAGTAACCACAGAGCTAAATTTACTTCAGTCACTCGTGTTAAGTGTTCTGATATCTTCCTCTACACTCCAGTCAGTCAGTGTTGGCTCTGCATGTGTGTTTCGGTTCCACACACACTCTAAGATTACAACATAGTCACAGAGATAACACAGGTGTTGTGCCAACACTGGATACCCAAACAGCTGATGTCCAATAGGCTGTGCAAGTCCAAACAGGCCCTGAGACACACACACACACACACACACACACACACACATGCACACAGAATGTAAAGAAAAGCAAGTTGTGTGTTTTAGTGTCTTGCTTTCTATTTTAAATACCTGTGTCCACCAGAGGGGGCAGTAATTTACCTAGAATGAGAAAGACGCCCATGTTATCCTGAGTTTGATTTCAGCACCATCACTGTGGACTAAAAGCAGTGACACACAGAAGCAGGATTTAACCCTGTAGCTTCAGGATAACTTTGAATGATGTGTTTAAAATAATGAATTCAGCAAAAAAAAACAAGTAAATTGCTGTATTTATGTGATTAGTTGATGCACCTGTACGTACAATGTGTTGCAAAATGACAATAAGTCTCTCTAAATGTTATTTTAAAGTTGGTTTTGTAGAAGTTAATCATTTTTGACATCACAATATGTCCGTATATGTGCTTAAAGCCACTCGATCTGCACAGAGATGTCAACCTTTTTTGCTTTTTTCACTGACGACTGACAAGAAACTGTGTTTTTCATTCATAGTTTGCATTTATGAGCAAATAAACCATCAATGAATCTTATTCCGATGTTTTCTAATTAAAATGTGTTATCCTTGTTTTCACAGACGGAGATATACAGCTGAAATTGTTTCATGTCTCAAGATGACGCAACAAACTACTAGAGGAGACACAGGTAATGAAAGGGTTAATACATTGTTTTTGGTAGAAACACCCTCCCTGAATCAATAAAACAATACATTTATGTTTTATTGTTGATGATATGAGCTTTAATTGTCAGAAATATAATGATTAGGATTCATCTGACTGATTCCTGAGGCTGCATTTTAATCTGAAACTGAATATTAACCCTTTGTGTGGATAAAATCAACCCTAAATCGACTCCACACCCGCAAGGAAAATAATTTATGAGAGAGCTTGATCATTTTATAGCACTTCTTATTCATTTTAAGGAAAGTGATGCTCAATATTGTGATCATAATGGTTTTGTATGTTCATAAAAATGTTTATTTAGCACCAACATGTAAAGACTATGTAAGTGTAAATGTATACCATCAATCAACCAATCACAGCTCAGCAGCAGCATGGCCTTTAAATAACATGTGGCACAACAACACTCCCACATCTCAGCCAGAAAGTCTCATCTCAAAGTTCTGTTTTAGTGACTGAGCTTCTGTGCGCCTATGCAGTGACTATCAAAAATTAGATGTAAAGTTAAGATAATTCAAATAAAAACACTGAACTACATGTCAGATGTTTAAAAATCAGCTCTTTAATCTAATCAGGAAGTGTCAGTTCAGGCTCACCTGCCTGCGTTTACTGAAGAGGCCATCTTGAATGTTTTCTATGATCACAGCAATGCTAATGCTAATCCAAATATACACACTTTATTCTTTTAAAAATGTTATTTCATGATATAATTTCTTATTTCAGAACTTATTTGAATACATTTCTCCCACTTGTTTGTGTTTGCTCTGTGTATTTACAGATGACAGCATGTGAGGCAGTTGGAGCACTTTTCTAAGGAAGTGTCCACCCTTGAGGCTAATGCAATTCCAACAATAACTACAATAATGAAGATAAAAGTCTAACAATGAAGTATCTTCCGGAGTTCTTCTGCTTGTAAGTACTAAGTTCAGCACAACATCCCCTCTCCAGCAGCACAGGGCCACATAACTGCCTTCCTGCCCAGCTATGGCTCCCCCTAGCCGTGCCTCCATATTTCCTTGTTAATGCACACCATAATGCCCTGGCCCTCCCTTCTCTTTCTCACCAAAAATATACAAAAATACACAGTAAAAGTTCAGTTTCTCTGGATAAATGTTGAGATAATGGTCTAAAACTACCTTCCAGCCAACATTGGGCACCATAGGCCACAGCAGGAGAGAGGATTTCTTACCTTTTTGACACTGGCTCTGCCCAAACCTCCCTGATCAGAAGCTCAACCTCGACAGCCTCCTTCTTCTTCCCAGCAATCCCTGCAAAAAAGGACACTTCCATGTATGTCTAATGTGTAGGGGTGTCCAAATGGAACTTTACCATTTGTAAAGGCCCCAGAGACCCCCAGGAACCCAAAATTGGCCCTTTTGGCCCCAAATACACTAAAGCTCCAAAATAAAATTAAAAAAAAATATTTTAAAATAAAAAATCAGCAAAGCCCACTCCTCATGAACACCATGTCCTACCCCCATATTTTCAACTTATTCTGGTCCACCCAGCATTTAAACAGTTGATACAGAAGTACAATTGTCAGTCAGTGCGCAACTGAACTCTCAGCCACTTTCTGACGCCTTTTGTGCGTTTGCCAAGCCCTGGAGCATCTTTGGGAGACTACAAATAGTCCATTGGTGCTATTTTTGAGTCAAAGAGACCCTTTTCAAATGGAATGGTCCAAAAAACCGGAAGAAAAATATTTACAAGCGGGTAGAATCCAAGCAGGCCAATGGACCGCTGTGGACCCAAATTGGCATCTCCAAAATTGCGCAGGTGTATCCTTTGACTCTGGGAGCTCTCCAAATGCTCAAGGAGAAAAAATCGTGAGTTTTTAAAGCTTAAATAGTTTTTAGAATAATAAATATGTTCAAATTCTACGAATTGTACTTGAAAAATAACAGCTTAAGTTACATAGAGTCGAATTTGGAAGCTAAATGCAACCAGAAAATGCTCCAAATGACGCAGCTAGCAGGCAGACAGTAAAGCCAATAATATTACTGATTTAAATGTATTATATAATTTAACACGACTGTTATAGAATAGACAGCACTATAACATGTCAAACAAATGCAAAGACTCCCTCTTGGCCAAACGTAGCCATGGAACAGCAAAAAAACAGGGCAGTAAACGCAGCTGTTCAGTGCGCCACAGCAGTCTGTTTGCTATCCATGATCTGGTCCTTTATTCAGGCTTCCATACGAATAAATTTAACCAAGAAGAACAAAAAACTCACTGTCAACCCCCCTGCAGAGGCGTTTCCAACAGATTCTTCTGTGGAGGGTGATTGTGCCGGCGGTTGAAGCTGTTTTCCCCTAAATACACCCCTATGCAAATTCTGTTTGCAGCTGCCAGTAGAGCGTTAAAGGACAGCCATGATCTCCTAAAACCCTGGCTGATATCTGTGTCTATGTCCGAGCTATATTAAAGTAACACATAGTCACAAATAGGACGGGCGTTTGCTCTACAGCGTGTCCAGACCTGACCCTGTATCCCCTCTTTAGACACCAAGCCTCAGGCGGCAGCAGCACAATAGCAGCTCTGTCCTCCGCGTGATTTCTTGTGACAAAATGATGCAAAAATAAAAATAGAAATAAAAAGAATAGCTTCCTTAAAAATATCAAAAGCCTTCGTTATCTGCTGGTAAATGGCTCTCTAATGTTGCCCTAACTGGCGCATGTGCAGCATGTTTTCAGAACCGGAGCTACAGCCGGACCTACAGCCGGACGCGCGCCTGTCCTCATTGTGCGTTTGCTGCGACAGCTGTCAAACAGATCGTATTTCAGACTGCAGTCACAGCGTTATGAATACTCACGGTTCCAAACGATACTGCTACACCCGAGCAAGATCAGCTGTCTATGGTCAGCATGCGTAATATGGAGGATCCAGGGTGACAGACAGCTGCTGGTGCAGGGAGCTCTTGTTTATTAGCTGGGGGGGAGAAGGAGCGCTGTGACGGTTTGTAGCAAGAAGAATGATGTCTGCAGGCAGTGAGTATAAAGGAAGAACGGGCTGTGTGTGAAAATTAAACATCAATGACTTTCTCTTGTTACCAGATATCTATTATAAGGGTTTATACAATACTTCTCTAATTGTGCTACAAACAACGCTTTATTAGGTCATTTCAGAGGTCACTTTACTGTGATGCCTTACTGTATATAGCAAGCAAGCCTACATGTAATTGTGTCTGATTTAATTCAATGTAAGAACAGAATGCATTCAATAAAAATGAAAAAGAAGGACATCTTGTGTTTGTCTTTTATTCTGCTTTGTGTTAGTTTTGTATTAAAAAATATGCATTTCAGAACAAATACAGCTTTTTCATCACTCCAGGGTCCGGAAGTTATTTTTCATCAAGTATGATTTTTTAAATCTTATCCTTTAGCAGGGAGGACTCACTGAATCCAAAGCCTCTTTTCCAAAATGTGACAACAAAATAAAAACATATACAGTTCAGGTAGATACAGATACACTTAAAAACACACATTCAGACTTGCAAACCTATGCTGTTAATATATGTCTTTATATTTATATTCTTTATATTTATATTCTGAAATCTAGTTATTGCCTGCTGATGAAAAATGGAAAAGTGATTCTTGGTGCATGAAAAATAATTGGATTTATGATAGAGACAAAAGTGAAACAAAATGATCCTCTTATTGTGAAAGGGCAATAATACCACATTTGTATGATTTTTAATTATCAAATCTATATCAGTTTATATGTTTTAAAGAAAAATAAACAACAAAAAAATAACTAAAAACTCTAGAAATCAAAATGTAAATCAAAGGATAATACTGTAGTATAAACAAGGGGATGTTGAGCACTGAAGTTGACCCTTCAGAATGTCTTGATATTAGCTGCACATGATGGACTCTAGGGGCACTGATGAGTAATACTTGACTATAGTTAAATTGCCTCAGTCTTCATTCAGGTAGCATGTTTAACATTTAAGGCGGTGTAACAGATGAGCTTGAAATGTGGAAGAAGAGATGAAGAAGAGGAGATTAGAAAATGAAGTGAGAAATAACAGCCATGGTGAATACAGTGAGGTTATTTTCTCATAATCATTGGTACAAACAAAAAACATGAATACATTCATAGAGTCCAGTATTCAGCATATTACACAATGAAACAACCCTTTAAAAATCTGTAAATCTAGAATTACTGTCTCGGCTTCACATTAATCCTAAACTGTTAGTGTGAGATCCTCCCCTGTCAGGTTCCAGTGTTCCTGCAGATGGCTCCATGCTCTGCAGCAGGTACTGTGAGGGGTCAGTGTGGAGAAGGGCTATTTTTCAATCGTAGTACCTCCTGGACGTGAGGTAAGGTCTTGTGTGGAGATTTGATGTGGCTATACAAAGCCCCACTCAAAGTCCGTGAGGTTTTTCAGAAGCGTGGCCACCTTGGGATTCACTGTTTCTATCTTCTTCTGAACCAGCTTCCCCGTCTTCTTCGACAGCCCCTTCTTGTGGTTGGCCTTTGATCCTCTCTCAGGATTGATACCAATGAAGCGTCTAAGAATGGAATAACAAAGAAAACACATTTAATTCACTCTGTTTGTTGTCTCTATCATCTCCTCTCTCATTCCCAGCATGGAACTTGTATACTTTAACACTCACTTGCTTTTGAAAGGAACAACTGTTATGATAAAGTTAATTTAGAGCAAGAGTGAGAGAGAGAGAGCAACGAATCTAAGGCACAGCTCAAGAAATTGCCGTCTACTAGTTTATTAAACAGAGCTGAAAGTTTAACCCCTGCCCCATGAAGAGGCTATAATCTTTGTTGCAGCGGTCTTTGGTTCGATTCCCAACCACAACCATTTGCTGCTTGTCCTCTCCGACTCCCTAATCCCTACATTTCCTGTCTCTCTTCAGCTGTTCTATCCAAAAAAGGCAAAAATGCCAAAAACATCACTTAAATCAATAAACAAACAGAGCTTATAGAAGGGTCAAAATGAACAACAAACAGTATCTAAGATTTGCAGAGGATTTACCTTTGAATAAACTCCAGTGTCTTTGCAGCTTCCTCTTGGTATTGCAGGTTGAACACGTAGTAGGTGGCAAAAAGTGCAGCCAGCCCTGAGATGAAACTTTGTTGTCGGCCTTCACAGATTACGTGGCCTTCAATGCTGATCATCCATCGTCCAACTGTGACTTCATCACCAGGCACTGATGCAGACAAAAACTAGGGTTAATGTCCACCAACAAAAGTTATGTGTGTAGTAAGTTATCTGACCAGTCATCAATTCCATAACAGGAGGTCACAACTAATGTGACTGTGTAAAGCCATCAGGAGAGCATAATAAAAACACATGTATTTACACAAAGAGAGATAAATTAATGAAGAAGCTAGACAGACAGGAAGAAATAACACTATATTCTATAAAGCATGTGTTGTTATGTGGAACTTACTCAGCAGGATGAGTCGGGGGCTGGCTGGAAGGGTCAGGTTGCTTTCAACATCAGCTGCAGTAGCACACAGCTGTAGAACACACACAAACACACCCAAATTAGCCTGAAGTTGCTGGAATTATTCACAATTGTGTGTATTGTGTGTACATAAGACAATGCTGAATACAACTTACATGGGCAGGGAGTATCAGTCCCTCTGTTTTCTCACCAAAGTAGCCCATCAGAAGCTGGATGATGCGAAGAGTCAACTCTCCATCCTTGTAGACCACATGCTGCCGATCTTTACGTTTTGATTTTGTCTTTAAATACTTCTCGATTCTTTGTCCACACTCTTCAATGAAGAGCTCCAAGGCATGCGATACGTTAATGTCAGTCAGTAACTCAAAGTGACAGAAGATACCTCTTTCAGTAAAAAGGTAAGGCCACTGGTTTCTTAAATCCTCAAAGAAAGCTGATGGAGTCTGGTTGATTTGGCTACGCTGGAGACAGAATGTTGTTTTCATGAGGTTTATCACTTCTGCCCTTTCACCAGCGTCAGCACCCTCCTGCCTGTAGATGCTCTGCAACTGTTGCCGCTTCTGCTCCACTGTCTCACTGGTTTCTTCAGGTGGAGGACCCGGCTGAAATTGTTTGCAGCCGTAAGAAAAAGCAGACTGGCGCAATCGTTTGGCCAGTTGAAGTGTGATCACTTCTTTCAGTGATGCACGGTTTATGTTCTCAATTCTTCTTTTCACCTGAGAGAGCAGTGAAAAAAACCCTCCAGCAATAATGACACCTCTTCGTGTCATGTCGGCAAAACTACTAGGATATTGCTTTACGATGTTTCGACAGATGATCATGTATTCTTTGCGTTTAGGATTATCCACATACTTTTTCATTTCATCCACGAGGATCCTTATCATCTCGCGTCGCTTGTCAGGCGCAGGTCTCTTGTTGTTGGCAATGGCTGACCTCACTTCCTCTGGCATTTTATGCCAAGGCACTTCAAAATGTTCTGGCCATGTGCTGGGTATGATGGCTGTATGGCTTGTCTGGCTTGTTGCTTCTTGTGAAACGCTGGACACTGAAGATGGGGAGAAACATGGCGATGGACTGGGGAGTGAAGATAGATTAGTCTGTGCCGGCTCAACTGGCAAGGATTGGAGATCAAAAGTGACTGTTGGGGTTTCTGAAACACACATATGAAAATACAACAAACTGAAAAACACATCTTCAGCATATCTATCCCACAAGAATTCAAAATGTTTCATTCACACTAAGGATTTAAAGTTAGCATAATGTAATAAGTAATGTAATGTTTTTCATTCATTCTAATGCTATAATAACATAAACTGCCTTTTAGAATAGATTGCTAACTAATTGTGTTTATTTCTTAAATCAGCTGAGAGTTAAGGGTTATGTTGACTAGATCAATACCCGTTTTGAATGCTTCCAGAAGTTTCCTCTGCTGTGTGACTGGTAACAGGTCTCTGATGTCATCCTGCTGCACATACCTGAGGTCCTCTATTGATTCCACACCTAAGGTTTGAAGTGTAGAAATAACCTGTTGCTGAGTATCCTCAGACAGGCTGGGCAACGCCTTGAGGATGATGTCTTTAATTTCATTTCCGATGGATGACATGAATCTGAAACACAGGGACAGAATGGTGGAGAGTTATCAGAGACGTACCGCACACTGAGTATACAGGCAGTGGGAGGTAATCAAGCAGCTCTGCTTGACATATACAGTCGGCCTTTAAAGTGTTGTAAGGCAATAATAGTGCCTGTAGGCAGTGAGTATGAACAGAAAGCATGGAGCTGTGAGAATCAAAGAAAATATATTTGTGATTCCCTTTTATAAATGATGTGTATTATGGCGTTACTTTTTTCTCATACTGTAATACTCTGATTCATTTGATAAAACCACACTTCAGTCATTTCAGCGCATTAACTCTGTTGCACCGAAGCCCACATATAATTGTTTCTGGTTTCATTTAATGTGAGAATATTTTCAATGAAAAAGGAAAGAAAAAAATAAATATTTTGTTTTTCTTATATACTGCATTGTTTTGTAAAAAATAGTAATTTTAGAGCAGAGACAACTCTTTACTAGTTCACACATTCAGACTTGCAACCCGTGTCCTTTATATTTAAATTGTATGTTTTGAAATCAAAGGTTTTCCTACTGAAACAAGGTGCTTTTCCAGGAACTAGGAACCTTATGAGGAACTGTGTTTTGATAGCAGGATCCAGGGTCTAATTTTAGGGGAAATGTATCCACTCCTTGAAAAGTCCCAGCTCAGGAATAGACTTTACATGATTACACTAAAGTTCAGCAGAGACTCAAAGAGCTGTGCAATTGACTCCCTTTACCAACATCATTGGCCTGATTTGCTGAATCTTCTCAGGACTTCTTCAGGCTGCAACGCAAACAAAGGTGGTCAATAGGAACCATTTGGTTCCTTGAAGAGAAGTCCCTGGAACTAAAAAGTTCCTTGTACTTTTGGTTCGAAGTGAGAAATAGCAGACATTCCTCTTCTGGTAACATGGAAATGATTACACAGTTGTAGATTTAAATCATCCCATCTTTATTAGTATTTTTCAAAGAAAAAATAAATTGAAGTACAAACTGTTTAAATTCAATGGTTAACTCTTTGTCATAAGCTAGAGGATGTTGAGCTCTGAATTTGACCTTTATAAATTCCTTGATTGTAGCTGTACATGTTGGACTCCGGGGGCGCTGATGAGTAATGCATTTAGCATTTTGTTCAAACATGCTGGGCAGTGTAGCTGACAAGCTTGAAATAAAGAAGAAAAACAGACATCAGAACCACAGAGGATACATTGATATTATTTTCTGAAAGACTTGTAAAAAAATCCCAAATGACAGTTTAAAAATAACTGACTGATTGAAAACAGTTGGTGCAAACTATTCAGAACATATCAGACAACATGAGACAGATCCCATAATCATTGGTACAAACACAAAACAGGAAAAAGTGTGTACACTCAGAGAGTCCAGGGTTCAGCTAATTATTACAGAATGATAAAACACTTTGAATGTGCAGTCTGTACTTTAAGAATGACTGTCTATCAGCTGCACATGATTCCTCCCAAGTCAGGGTCCAGTGATTCTTCCGATGGCTCCATGCTCTGCAGCAGGTACTGAGAGGGGTCAATCTGGGGACGGGCTATTTTTCGAGCATAGTACCTCTTTGACGCAGCTCTCCACGCCTCCCTCTGCTGCGTCTGACACTCTACAGGTAGCTCTGATATCAGCATCTTCCTCCTCTTTTCAGTAAAACAGATTGGTTGTGAGTAATGGGAGTTTGTGATGAGGGGGAAAGGGACGGAGCGTAAGGGGTTTGCCTGTTGACGGGCTACTTTTCGGGCGTAATACCGCCTTGAAGCTGCTCTCCAGGCTGCTCTCTTCATTCTCTGGACCTCCTCTGGCAGCTCTGACATCGGCACGGTCTTGTTCTTGTTCTTGTTCCTGAGGAGGTTGAGAGGTGAGAAATGGTCACATATATAAGAAGACGTGAAATTCCCTAAGAGCTTAAAATTCTGATAATGACAGGGCTTCATTTTGGTTTACATACAAAAGGTACATATAAAATACTATGTTCTCAATCAAGCCCACTAAAATAACTAACAAATGAATAGATCTGTGAATAATTCTGTGAGTTCTCCCCCTGAAGAAAAGGTTATGGGCATTTTAACACAAGAATAAGAAAAAAAACCACCATGGTTTTATACCAACAAGTAAAAGGACATGGATTAAGTCATCTACTTTTTTTCACTAAAGCAGCCTACCCTCGAATAAGTAAAGCACTACAATAAAAACTATTTAAGAAGCATAGAAATCACACTCTCAAGTACATTAAGGAAAAATAAGTTATAATGAAAATGGCCAATTTAATATTTTTGGTAGTTATTTAGTTATGTTTTTTTCATTAATGTATCAATACTTTTATTGTTACAGTTCATATCACTAGAGTTGATTTAAATTCAGTCATGCATATATTTTGTATTAAAGTAATGCTGCATAGTCTGTTAGCTCCCCTAGTGTACAATTAGAATATAACAACACAATATCCTGTTTTTAAATTCCCATTTTCCATCATTAATCTGAATCTGTAAAAAGTTACTCATAGCCAACAAAACAAGTTCTCTAAATTCAGTTGAGTCAATATTGGATTTTTTTATTTAGAGAATAAGTTAAGTAGAAGGTAATTATTTATACTTAGCCTAATTTATCCCACACATGAAGAAGCAAATGTTCTGATCTCTGTTTCTCAGAAGTACTTAGTCACAGAGTGCTGTCTGTGCTGCCAGACACCCTTTCCCCCCCCTTTTTTTTACTCCTGTGGATTGTGTTCACCGAAAAAATCTTTAAAGTTTACAAAAAATCATTGTAACAATGGAGAACTTTACTCAGTGTCAATAACCAGTATATACATTTTTATTGTGCATATTTCACCCAGAAGATGTTGCTCGAAAAAGCAAGCTGCTGCTTGAGGTGAGGTGGGTCAGTCTAGCAGCGCCACTTTTTAGGTTTTTCTCCCTCATTACACTGAAATTAATTTCTGTTTAATTACAATAACGGATGTAAAGGTTTCCTGCATGACACTGTAATACTACAGTATGCTTACTGTAATGAACAACAGTATTACCATTCAAATTACAGTGCATTCCTGTACAGAAGATAAGCGTTACAGTATTACACTGTACATTTTACTTCCTGTTATACTGCCATTTTAGTGTTCCCACTATAATCTACAAAACACAGTTTATTACCGTAATCTTAAAAAAACAGTTTATTGCCTTATATGTGGATTTACAATTAAACAACCTTGAAAATACAAGCATTAAAATTGCTCGGCCAAGAAATAGCCTTAGAACATGTAACATTTATGAAATGCTTTATAAAAACATTCAGTGAATAGTCAGTGGAATACATTCAATCAAATCATTTTGCTTAATACTAAACAAGTTCTCATTTAAACATCTTACTTCAACAAACCTGAGTTCAGTTTACTTTCTTGGTGAACTATGACAATAGATGGCAACACATGACGTCACTTTAGAGTCACTGCATTTGAATGAATCAGTTGATAACCAATTCAAAGAAAGCTCAAGCAAAACACTTAAAAAAACAACAACAACAACAAATCATTTTAAAGCTTTTTATACTCTGCTATCATTATCTTCATTCGTGAATTAAGACGTGAAATTGTATCTGTTTTTAAGAACAAGCCCTGAACTGCACAACATGAAGATGTAAATATGAACACCAGATTGCAAGTTGGTGCCATTTGTGAAAGTGAGGTCTGGTGTGGAGCCTTGATGTCTTTACACAAAGCCTCATTTGAAGTCCTTGGTTTTTTTATAAGCATGGCCACGTGGGGATTCACTGTTTCTTTCTTCTTCTGAATCAGCTTCCCTGTCTTCTTTGACAGCACCTTCCTGTGGTTGGCCTTTGATCCACTCTCGGGATTGATACCAATGAAGTGTCTAAAAATGGATGTTGTAAGGAAAGATTATTCACACTTAACACAGAGACCCCCTTACATTCACCAATCACATTTTTTTTTACATTTTGTAAGTTCACATCACTAAAATAAACCATAGGCCACAGTATGACACTGTCATTAAGCAGTGCTCAAAAATGACAGTACATCCAAATTACACTCAACAAGGAGGACATACAGGTAAATCAAAACAATGTCAGTGGGTGTTTATATGGTGTTATTTCACCGATGAGTCCACGTTTCTCAATACTAATGATGATACAGTGAGACTAGAAGCTTTACTTTGAAAGAAATAGTAGAAAAGAGTTGGTGTGGGTCAAAGTAAACAGAATTAATTACTCTATTCAAAGACTTGTACTTTATTATACAACAAGCAGGGAACTTGTATACTTAAACTCCAACTTGCTTTTAAAAAGGAATAACTTCACATTAATCTGAGTCTTAAAATGACTAAACAGAGGTAAAGGTCAAAATGAACAACAAACAGTATCTAAGATTTGCAGAGGATTTACCTTTGAATAAACTCCAGCGTCTTTGCAGCTTCCTCTTGGTATTGCAGGTTGAACACGTAGTAGGTGGCAAAAAGTGCAGCCAGCCCTGAGATGAAACTTTGTTGTCTGCCTTCACAGATTACGTGGCCTTCAATGCTGATCATCCATCGTCCAACTGTGACTTCATCACCAGGCACTGACAAAAACTAGGGTTAATGTCCACTAACAAAAGTTATGTGTGTAGTAGGTTAGTCTACAAGCTATCAGTTCAAAAAGAGAGAGATTAATGAAGAAGCCAGACACACAGGAAGAAATAACACGATATTCTGTAATATATGTTTGCTATGTGGAACTTACTCAGCAGGATGAGTCGGGGGCTGGCTGGAAGGGTCAGGGTGTGTTCAACATCAGCTGCAGTAGCACACAGCTGTAAGACACAGACAAATGCACCCAAAGTTAGCCTGAAATTGCTGGAATTATTCACTATTGTGCGTATTGTGTTTACATTAGACAATGCTGAATACAACTTACATGAGCAGGGAGTATCAGTCCCTCTGTTTTTTCACCAAAGTAGCCCATCAGAAGCTGGATGATGCGAAGAGTCAACTCTCCATCCTTGTAGACCACATGCTGCAGATCTTTACGTTTTGATTTTGTCTTTAAAAACCTCTCCATTCTTTGTCCACACTCTTCAATGGAGACCTCCAAGGCACGCAACACGTTAATGTCAGTCAGTAACTCAAAGTGACAGAAAATACCTCTTTCAGTAAAAAGGTAAGGCCACTGATTTCTTAAATCCTCAAAGGAAGCTGATGGAGTCTGGTTGATTTGGTTCCGCTGGAGACAGAATGTTGTTTTCATGAGGTTTATCACCTCTGCCCTTTCACCAGCGTCAGCACCCTCCTGCCTGTAGATGCTCTGCAACTGTTGCCGCTTCTGCTCCACTGTCTCACTGGTTTCTTCAGGTGGAGGACCCGGCTGAAATTGTGTGCAGCCATAAGAATCAGCAGGCTGATCCTGTTGACCAGACACTCTTGATCCTTATCATCTGGCGTCGCTTGTCAGGTGCAGGTCTCTTGTTGTTGGCAATGGCTGACCTCAATTCCTCTGGCATTTTATGCCAAGGGACTTCAAAATGTTCTGGCCATGTGCTGGGTATGATGGCTGTGCGGCTTGTCTCCCTAGAAGTACGAGGTGTTGCTTCTTGTGAAACACTGCCATGTTTCTCCCCATCTTCAGTGTCAAGTGGACTGGAGAGTGGAGATAGATTTATTTGTGCCGGCTCAACTGGCAAGGATTGGAGATCAAGAGTGACTGTTGGGGTTTCTGAAACACACATGAAAATACAACAAACTGAAATCACATCTTTAGACTATTCTGTAAAGGCTGTGGTCAGCCCAGATTGCTAACTAATTGTGTTTATTTCTTAAATCAGCTCAGGGTAAAGAGTAATGTTCACTAGATACTGTCACTCTGACTAAACAGAAAATCAGAAACACCAGTCAGATGATAAATACCCATTTTGAATGCTTCCAGAAGTTTCCTCTGCTGTGTGACTGGTAACAGGTCATTAAAGCCATCCTGCCGCACATACTTGAGGTCCTCAAGTGATTCCACACCTAAGGTTTGAAGTGTAGAAATAACCTGTTGCTGAGTATCCTCAGACAGGCCGGGCAACGCCTTGAGGATGATGTCTTTAATTTCATTTCCGATGGATGACATGAATCTGAAACACAGAGACAGAATGGTGGAGAGTTATCAGAGACATACCACACACTGAGAATTCAGGCAGTGGGAGGTCATCAAGCAGTTCTGCTTGACATGACTTGACTAGAAACTGACATAATTTAGTGTAAAAAGTGTTGTAAGGCTGATGAACAACTTGATGTAGCTCACTGATGACACAGCAGACTTTACAACCTTTTTGATTTTCTCATAACAAGGACATCATCGTAGTGACCTTCCACAACAAACATGTTGCTCTTGTATTTTGTCCTGCAATATCATGACTGATTAAGGTCATGAGAATGCTCAACTGACTGTCATATCTTGTTGTTGTAGTCTCCCTTTGGCTTTTCTGCCACAACAGAAGGTGGAAATGGGGAAACCAACACTTGGTCAACTTCACAAAAGTGGATCTCTTTCAGCTAGAGATCAAGGCTTTTAAGGTAATGCAGCTTTCTTGTGCGCTGCTTTAATTAAACATGCTTACACTCAAATTTCTAAGTCCTCAGAAGAATGAGTGGTCCAAAGTGAATGATAGTTTCTGGGTAATAATTAAGGTAGTGTTGCTGATAATCCTGCTTAAGGATTATGCCTAATGAAGAGGACATGTTGTTGAGTAGTAAGCTATTTTTGATATTTATTCCATCCCAAAAATCTTTTATCAAATCATTCAAAAGTAGATGCCCCGTGCACAGCACTGTTAGTCCTTAAAACTTGGTGCAGGGGATAGCAGGAGTCATCAAAGTTGACAAAGGAAAAATAAATTCAACATGAGTTTCGTCGATGGCTTCATCAGGTGTGCAAACCTGATAAAGCGATATGAGCTGTTAATGTGAAATTTAGAGTAGATACAATTTTTAAATTGCTCTCACTAAATAATGAGACTATCACATTCAAACACAGGCAGTCTGTTCACTTACTGTTTAGTATGGAACTACATTTTAGCAGATCATAAAATATGATTCAACATAGTTCTTGCTTTCAACACTTTTCTTATCAAACACGTTTCCTAAACCAAGGCATGGAGAAAGCCAAACAACATGTCTTTTTTAACTCATCCTACCTGAAACACATGGAGGTGCCAGAGAGGCTGAAATAAAATTGTTTCATGTGAACCACCAGGCTAGCTTCTTGTGCTTAGTTGTTATATTCGTATGCTTAAGTAGGAAATTCACAGCCATGGCTATGAAAATTGAGAAAAAATTAAAAAGACAGATTCACAAAACAAAAATATGTAAAATTGTGTTCCCTCAGAAGATAAAGGGAAGCATGCTAGCTGACTCTAGGTAAAAACACCATCATGCTCACTAGCTATAAAACGCTGTTAACACCACACAGCATGAAACTCTGAATATAACCATAATGGTCCTGCATCCTTCATAGAAAAAGATCAGTATTAAATAAATTCCACACACTGAGTCACAAAAAAGTAGTAATACTAAATCTAAGAAGATATCATTACCTTATGCCGGGCAGGCGCAGGGACAGCAGCAGGTGGTAACGTCACGGTGCTCTGTCCACTTGCTGGCAGTCGAATGTGAATAAAATTCCTATTTGTCATAGCATTCTCTTCAACCACGAATAAAAGCAGAAATCGATGATGCATGCTGTCAATATTTTTCTTTTATGTTGATGCTTTTTTGTTATATATTTTGGGCTTTCACGTCTTTCTTTAGAGAGGAGAGGACAGTGGATATAGCAGGAAACTGGGGGAGAGAGTGGGGGAATGACATGCAGGAGAGGGTCTGTAAACTGGAATTGAACCCGGGCTACCCGCTATATGAGCGTGCGATTTAACCATTATGAGATAATCCGAATCAATCTTGTGGTGCACTGGTCTGATAACAGACTCCTACATTCAAGACAACACATGACTAACAGAGGTGGATGACGCAAGTCTCACCAAATTGGTGGCAGGCACTAGGTTCATTTGTCCCTCACTGGGCTGAACCAACAGTTAGTAGGGAGGTGAAAAAAGATGGATTAAAAAGAGTTTTACAGACACACAGAAGTTGCAAGATGTGACTGAATGTGATAGATGTGTTCATGCAGGTACAAAGTTTAAACCATTTGCTCCCAGGGCCCCTCAAAAACAAACAGTTTGATACACCGGTACGACTTCTATTCCAGATTTAACCATAAGACTTGAATGAAAATCAAATCAGTATCAAGCCACCATATAACTATCCATCAGTCGATAGTTAGATACCACTAATCTACTTGGTTGTAGTTTTTTGTAATTTTAGCTTTTCAGCATCCATGTCATGAGCTGCTGTTAAGTAAAGAAATGGTGTTTCATTTCCAGATTTTTGAGAATACACATCAGTTTATTTCCCCCTGTCTGGATTACAGTATTTCACTATACCTCTGTCTCAATCAGAAATTAATATACCGCCCATATCACCCCAATTTTGGCATCTCTACATTTGATTATTATTATCATTATTATTATGAATATTATCACAAATACCGAGTGCTGTTACAGTTTGAAACTAAAGTATTTTATCTTGTGATGTTATTGGGTTATTAAATGTTTGGGTGCTGGACACACAGGACTTTATGACCCTCTCTTCTCATTTCTTACTGTCCTATAAGATAAAGTGATGAACGATCCAGCAATAAATAAATAAATGAAGACAGTAAAATTGAAGTTCATTTTAGTTCTGCATTGAGGTGATATGTTTTTTTTTATTACAGTATAAATCAAACAGAAAGCTCTACACTGCTTAGGCTCAAACTAGCCTTCCATTGCCACACATTAACACACTGATTGTGAAACAGACTGAGTCAAATGAAGCCTTTTAAAGGCAACAAATAATTGAAGGAAAGTTTCAGCTGAGCATCACAAAGTACACATCCAGTAATTTGTCCACAGACAATATAACAGTGTTTTTAATTTATTATCTCCATATGAGATTTTAACCCTGATGCTGCAACCTAAGTCCTGAATCATTTATCTGTCTCACTTGTCTCACTTGTGTGTATGATACCACTCACCTCAGGTTTTCTGCTTCAGTGATGTTGTGTCCACCTGAGTCTGTGTGAGGTCTCTCTTTGAACTTTCTTCTGTTCTCCAGTATTTCTGAGGGGACACACGTTTAGTTTTTTATTACAATATTTTGACATGCTAGAACATGTATCCAGTGAATGTTACCAACTGGAACATTTTATAATGAGAAAGGTAATGATTTTAAATTAGTATATGTCTGATCCGTCTGACCTGAGTCAACAAGCTGAAGAACCAGTATTTAATCCACAACACTACTCAAGTTGGATGATTTTTACTGTCTCTATCAAGCTTTATAGCTGCAGTAGATACTATTGTGAAACTAAGAACAAGCAGGACTGAGAGATTCTTTTTCTCTGTAATTTCATGAGCATTTCTGTATAAGATTAGTAAAAGAATTAAATATAAGACATTACTTGTTACATCAGGACTCTCTTTGTCCGGGCAAAGACCGCTTGTGCTCTCTGGAGCCTCCGTGATTCTCTCCTCACTCATTTCCCACTTAATGAAGACTGTGTCAATCTCACACGGCTCCTCTTTGACCACGACGCTGCTGCTGGGGGATGTAGTTTGATTCCTGGCTGCATCTGATACACCTGATGACTCTGAGGAGTGGGGAGTGCAGGTCTGGTCCAGACCCAGTCTGCTGGGGGAAGATGGAAGAGCTGACTCATGGCTTTGAGAGGAGACATGTGAAGGGGGGCGGGTGAAAAGACCCACTGTGGGGAAGGAAACAAAAACGGGATTATCAGGGTGAAATGAACAGATCAGGATTACTTATAATACTGTTATCAGGGGTTATAATTGAGGACAGTGTTGTAGTCGAGACCACATTAACCAAGACCAAGACATGTCCAAGACCAGAATGCACCGAGACCAAGACATTTAGGGATCGAGACCGAGTCAAGACCAAGACCATATAGATCAATGAAACATCCTTACAGACCTTTCAAAAAGGGGCCCCAAGACCAAAACCGGTCTCGAGTACTACAACACTCATTGAGGATACACGAACATAAGATAAACAAAAAAAACAGCAGATCTATAAACAGAAACGCTCGTTCAGTGTTCCTGAATGAACACATTTAGTCAAAATGAATCAACCAATGGCAACTTTCTGATGTTTATAAACAATACTGACAAAAACCCCCAACTGAAAAGTAATTCTAGTCGTAGCACTCAGTATATTATTGCATAAAAATTACTGACGGGGTGAGTCAAATTGGAAGGGGAATCTGTTTAGAGTGCCAAATTATTATTCCATTGATATTTAGTACCAGCAAAATGATATTACTGTCCCATGAGTCTGCACAATGAAATATTGGAGGATCAATATTTCTGCCACCACTAGTTTTAAGATACACTATAAATCAGGGGTGCCAAACATGCGGCCTGCGGGTCAAAACCGGCCCGCCAGAGGTTCCAATCCGGCCCACGGAACGACTTTGCAAAGTGAAAAAATGACAGAGAAGACATTAACTACAATAAGTAACTACTCTTTCAAAATTGTCCTCTGGGGGTTGTATAAAATCATAGTGCTGACGGAGTGCACTTTGTTTCTCAAAGTGAGAAAATAGATTACTTGTTGTTTGCATAATCTGGTTGAGATTCATAAAGACTTCTTAGAGCACTATAAGATGATCCTCTAACTACTAACACTACACCCCTGCATACAACACTGTTCAGCAAGCAAACATGTTCATGCTGAGGGGTCCAAAAGAGTCAACTTTCCCTTCTTCATTATTATAATCTATCTGTTCTTTTGCTGTAAACATTACACTCTGTGTCAGGTGAATGGGTAACCTGTGTGTTTGGTGTGTTCTCAGCAGGTTTCAGGGCTTATAGAGTAAAATATTCGGCCCCACTATTAGACTAATCATGGAGAAAAATACAACAGCTGTTTTTGTAGAAAGATAGTTCATGTAATGTGAACATTTTCAGAATGTACTTGTACTTTTTTGCACCAAAACAAAAGGGAACAATGTAGAGTTGTCCTTATTCATAGGTTATTATGTTATGATTTTACTGGTACGACCCACTCCAGATCAACTTGGGCTGTATGTGGCCCCTGAACTGAAATGACACCCCTGCTATAAATAATAAAAACACTAGTCAAGTCTGAGGGAGGAAAACACAAGGATCTGTTCATGCAGTCCTTACATTTTATCAATACAGTACTCACCCCATTTCTAAGTGAGGGTATATTGTTATTGATTATATGTTTACGTACAAGAGAAACTCAGGTCACACTCCTGCTGTCCTGTGGTCATCTCTGTGTTCATACAGCTCGGTTCCAGCCCGCCCTGCTCTCCCTCCTGTGGGTCACCTGAGGTCAGTGGGTCACCTAAGGTCAGTGACCCTGTGACTGGACTGTGCTCCTTTTTAACCAGCCGGCACGCGCATCCCTGCCGGCGCAACACCTGTAGCTCGTGCTCCGACTCTCCCAGCCTGCGCTCGAGCTTCTGGATCTCTTTGTCCCTGTCGGCCACCGTCCGCTGGTACTCACGAGTCCTGGCACTGTTGACACCGTTCAACACGTTTACTATCGAGTCTATCGCCAGTCTGATGGAGTTTTCCACAACGAGGGCTTCGTCGTCGCGCAGCAGAGGCTGTAAAGCGTTGTTTATCACCAAATTCATCCTCAGTCCGTTATAATGTTGTTTACAAGCTGTGTTGAGAGCGTTAGCCTAGCAACGAGAGTGCTAAGCTAGCTAAGGATGCAGCTCCAGAGACAGCAGCGCCACAAAGTCCACGAAAAAACACAAGAGTTACATTCCCCCAAAAGTTCGACGTTTGTTTGGACTATTAAAAAAAACGCGCGACGAAACAGAGCAAAGCTGAGGTCTATAACTAATGTTGGGTTCGCCTGAAACGTAGCGTTTCCTCTTCTTCTCCTTCTTCTTCTTCTTCTTCTGCTGCTTCTTCTGCTTCTTCTTCTTCTTCTTCGTCCACCACTTCTGTAAAGGCACGTGTTTTGCGGCAACAGCGCCCCCTAAGATTAGATAAGATATTACTTTATTGATCCCCCGGGGGGGAAATTCAGTTGTTACAGCAACCCAGACATAAGTACAATCAAGACGTTTCAATAAGTAAAAATGAAATAAAATAAAATAAAATGAAATAAAAAAATAAAATAAAATAAAAGAATACAATAAAATACAATAAAATAAAAATACAATAAAATAAAATAAAGATAAAATACAATTTAGTAAACCAGGACGCAGTCTGAGATCCTCTGGCAGGGCTCTGCTTGCCATTCCACGGTCGAGACTACAAACTAAAGGGGACAGGGCCTTTGCTGTCAAAGCCCCCCCTACTGTGGAACGGCCTGCCAGAGGAAATCAGACTTGCAGAATTAGTCCCTCATTTTATTTCACTACTCAAGACACACTTTTATCGTAAAGCTTTTATTTTGTGAATTTATTTTAATCTTTTACGTTTTATCTCTGCTTTTACTGTCTGTTTGCTTTCATTGCTTCTCTGCTTTTATTGTGTTTTTATTATTTTTGTGAAGCACTTCGTTACTTGTATTGAAAAGTGCTATACAAATAAAGGTATTATTATTATTGTTATTAAATGTACTTGAGTACAGTACTTAAGTACAGTTTTGAGTATCTGTACTTAACTTGAGTATTATTTTTGGGGGATACTTCACTACTCCACTACATTCTGAAGACAATTATTGTACTTTTCACTCCACTACATTTCTATCAATGCTCTAGTTACTCACTACTTTTGCTTTGAAGTCAGCTCATGAATTCCCTTCCCTTCTCTGAAATCTGATCCCTAAGACAGTAAAATGTGTTTGTGTAGTTCTGTTTGTCTCAGTGGTTTAGTCATACCTATATATCATGCGTCTCCACGGTTGAACGTGGAGCAAACACAGAGCATCACTCAGATCAGGCAGTTCATTTAGAGGTGGTAATGATGGCTATAATTCTTCACCTGAGCCCCAATGGCCATATCTTCAGCCTGTGTTAGAGGTTTTTGAAATGTAGAATGATACGTATCGTTTGAAATGTTCTCCCTTTCCCACTCTGCCCAAACATACAAACATTCACTGTCCAACCTGAGAAAGCATGTTGAGCTAACGTAACATTTTTTTCATTCCAGATGAACATTTCAAACTAAGTTGTCTGTGCTTGGAGTAACTTAGTTTCTGTTTTTATTCCATGATATAGTTTTTAGAGATTTCAAGTAACGGTTTCTAGATAAACATGATGTAAGCAAATGTACTCCTATGTAATCTTGACTGCCATCATGCTTTGTGAAAATACAGTTTTGATATATTTTAAGAAGTACTTTGAATACTTAAGTATTTTTAAAATCAGGTACTTCAGTACTTTAACTAAAGTAATATTTCGACAGAACAACTTTCACTTGTATTGGAGTAATATTTGACCAAGTGGATCAATACTTTACTTACTTTACATAGTATTTCTTATCATCTTAAAAAAAAAATAGTGATATTCCCACTACTTATTTAGATTTTTTTTTGATAAAACTAATAAAAAGTATTAAAAGTATGGTCTATATCTGCTCGTTTTGTTAAGCATCTCAAGGTACATAAAACAGCACCCTTGTGTTAAGGAGTATATTCATTTTACTGTTGAGATTAGGCACATGACAGCTACATTTTTCAATTTAGGTGCAAAAGCCAATGCAGGCTTATCACACTCTTAAAACATGCAGGTCACATACTCAGAGTTAGTGGAAGAACAAACAAACCAAAAGCACCTCCAGTTCTTAGAAAAACGCCACACTCATCACAAGTGTTTTAGAGATTGTGTCTTGCTGGTTCACTCTGCAGAAATATTTCAAGCAACTAAGGGAAGTAAAAAGCATGTGTTTCCTGTGCATGCATTGCTTTATCTTTAAAAGAATAGTGGCAGTTTTTAAGGTATAGAAGTTATCTTTTAGAGGACCAGGAATAAAAATGTAATTTGATTTCCTCATTAGTTTGAAATCGCTTGAATTTCAACTATTCAAATATTGGATACCACTCAAACTGTTTACTATAACTGATAAAGAAAAAAGCCCATTCCTCTACTCTTTACTCATCACTAACAACATGGTATTATTTGAGCTGATGCAAGTCTGGAATACATGGAGAGCAATTTCCAAATTTTGGAATGGGTCATAAATGTGTTTGTGCTTTTAATTTAAAGGTACAGTATGTAGAAAATGGGAATATATCACAATATCTAGCTGTCAGATTATAGATTAAAATACTCCCTTGCTCACCTCTCCTGTCAGCCAAGTGAAGCTGACCTTACATGACAAGGAGCTGCTGGGATGCATGGTAAATATGACATGTTTGTACCAATCGAAAACGTCAGTTAAAAATAAATATTTTGTGCACAACAAGTCTACAAAAACGTGTATGTCATAGTTTGTCCATTCAGTGCTATTGAAGAAACATGGTGGTGCAAGATGGCAGCTTCTGTGGAAGGGGACCCACTCTTTATTTGATTTAAAACGTTCATTCAAAGTAAAAAAACAAACAACAAAAGCATTTTTTATATGCTGGTGAGTCATTTTAACATACTTGTGAATATCATATTCCATTTCTACCAAATCTGTTCTGCTAAATGACGCTAAATACTACAAACTGTACCCTTCATTTCCAGAAAACAACATTAGGAGTACACTTCTCTAGATTTCAACATTAACGTTAGTGTACCATATTGCCGTGCAAAGAAGAACGATGGATATGATATTACCGTACTTAAGACATGACTCTAGACACTGACTTAAAAGCTATGTGAAACTGACGGCTACTAAAAAACATATTCTGACACATCTGAGGAGCAAAAGTTGACTGCCAAACACTTAGTGACTAACAGCGAAACTCTATGGTTGCATTTGGAAGTTGGAACTTTCAAAGAAAAGTATATTGTATAATTTCTTATGTTAAATAGCATACAATCAAGCTTATGTATACTCGAGTACTGTGGTATGCACTGTACACAGTCAGGATAAAATGAAGTATTGGGCATAGCTATAGTGCTCATTAATGGCATGTATTACATTTTTTAAAACATTTAAAGATTTTGACTGTTGCCCCTGTGTTAACCTTACAACATCAACATTGGGTGATTGTCCCTTGAAATAGCTCTTCAGAGTTTTGTATTGTTATGCAGGCTAAACTCACTGAAGACAAGCCCTGAGCACACCGACATCAAAAGGTTTAATATGTTTCAAACAGAAAACTGAAAAAAGTGCAACATGTATAGGAGACAAATAAGTCTTTAAAGCCTAGGAGCACATTCATAAAACAAAACTTTGACTGATACAGTAAGCAGTTTAGTTCTCGACTATCTTCAGCTGCACTACGATACAGAAAAACCTCAGTAATCTCTCTGGCTCACATTTTTAGCCTTTCCTCGAAAGCATGCAGTGTGTTTACAGCCTGTCTTAAACACGAAAGGTGGAGGAAGTAGTAGTCAAGAGCAGCATAAGACGGGCTGTCAGATGCTATTGATCATCTGATACACTCTGCTTTGATAAAAGAACACAGAGAACTTTAACTGCGTGAATGCTAACTACTTCTCCTAGATTGTCCTTGGGTAAAAACGAGAGGTCACATATGCCAATTCCAAAAAACCACGTGTGAATGAAAAGTGAGAAACGTACTTCTGTGAGGGAGGAAGGCTATGACACCTCAAAGATTCTTGAGATTGTACAGTGCAGGGGTGGAAAGGATACGGAAATATTCTACACAGGTAAAAGTACAAGTGCGGACGTAGAAATAAACTGTCATTGATGGAAAGTTTGCATTTCTGTTGCTTTTCACCTTTTTATTTTTACTCAGTAACTTATGCTATGTCAAATATCATGATGTAAAATACTCTCCACAAAAAATGCTTTTTTCACTTAAACTAAAGTGAGTGTTTTTAAGAACTACAAGTACACAACAAATCTACCCAATCACAGTAAAGTGTGCAAATGTTATCTAAATAACGTATTATTTGCTCAATCATTTTAAATCAAATGATTCAAGAGAGAAGGATCGGCTATGGCTGTTTGTATATTATTGTCTTATTTGAAAGTTCAACTTTCTATATTTACCTGATCACTTACACTGGGAATGAAACACTTGATCTCTGCCATTATTTTACCATTAAAAAGACTAATGTCAACAGAAGCCTGATTGTATCATATGTTACATAACTTTCAGTGGTATTTTTTTCCTCTGTATTCTCAATTCAGGTTCCATCTCTGAATGCCTGCAGACTTTTACATTGACTGAGTCTTATTCATGTATCTGTCCTTGAGCTTGTTCTTGGTACATCTGTGTGTAAATCCAAAACTCTGTATGGCTTCTATAGCTCTCACAATGTTTGTCCTCAGACTTAAAACAGGACTGAGACAAAAAAGAAATACACAGGGCATTTAGAAAAGCATTTAATACTCCCCTCATACACCCGCCATTAAATGACCTCAGTCTCTCAGTCTCCCATGAGGCTTCTTAGTCAGGGCACGTTGGTGGGGAAAGGCCTTCAGTATGTCATGGCACATGAAAAAAATATATGTGGGTGTTGTTTCCTGACCACATCCTCACCTGTCTATGCAGATGTGCCGTCTTGTATCCCCCGCAAAATTAATTTAATCCTCTATAATACAGACACATTTACTGTTCGCACTGATACTATCTGCACACAGCCCCTCTTCCTCGTTGAATCAGCTTTGCCCACCTACTCAATTAGATGGTGATTAATATAAAAAATAACCTGATGCTATCCCAGAAGACAGTTTTGTGTCTTTAGGTTTTTTCTGACTCCTTGTTCAGAACAAAAAAAAACATTATTCAAAAACAGTTTGTGAGGGTTGAAGCAAAGTTTCTAGGAACTTAATTTTATTTTGTTTATGTGTTATTAAATTGAGCAGATGGGTTAAAAAAGCAGCCTTACTGTCACGCACTGGACGGATGTGGAACTGCAGGTTTTGGTTCCAAACATTTAAAAGTTTTCAAATGAGGTGATTCAAATAATTAAATAACACAAAAACATTGGAAAAAAAATCTGAAAAATACACTTCACCTTAATTATTTGCAGTTGTTTATCCTGATATTTCTAGCTTTTAAAATTATTTTTTAAATCAGTGATTTTGGTTTATTCCGTTTATTAGAAATGGTGGAAGAAGTAGGGTGGTCATTTATTGAATTTATTTAGACAACAACATTAAGTTAAGCACACACACACACACACACACACACACACACACACACACACACACACACACACACACACACATACACACACACACACACACATACAGGTACATACCTGAATAGAGACATTCAAATAAAAACAATTTTTTATTACTTATTCTAATGATTGTCTGGCCTTACCCAGACAATATGTAACTGCACCAATATTGAAAAAATAACCACAAAATATTGCAAAGAAGGATGACTTTCAAGCACAAAGCAAAAAAGCATTTCTCTGAAGCCACAGAAACATTGCAAAGCTGCTTGTGTAACTTGTCATTTTAAGAAAAAAGAAAATGGTTGTCTATACATTAAAATAGTGAAAGCAAGTAAGAACTGTCATTCCAGCATGCTTAAATGTCATCTCATTCGGCAGCAAGCACAATATATGCAATAAGTCTAGGCCTAATGTACATATGAACTCTGCTGTGTTTAGTCTGCTTTAGTAAAAGAGATCATGAGGTGTGTTCAAATTTGTTGTAGGTTTGAAATTCAAGGATTCAAGGCATATACACAAGCTAGACCTGCAGTGGCTGAATAAGAAGATCTATCTAGAAGATGCAACATAGAGCAAAACTGCATATGAAAATGAAAGCATCTCGTCTGATTTCGTCCAGTAGCTTCATTACAGTCCTTTATAGAATGTTTGACCACTCATCCTCCTGTTGGGACTCAGATGGAGCATTAAGGCTGCTTCCTTTGGAAACTAAAACAGGAGCAAATCCATCTGCTGTTTTGTTGAGGATGCAGTAATCAGTACAGAAACATTTTGGTGGACCATCTTCAACAGGACTGTTTGGTAGACTGCAATCTGGGCTCAGGGTTGGGTCCTCACTGCTGCAGCCAGAGTCTCCATGGCTGGTGTTTAATTCATCTTTCACTTGAGTAGAGAAGTCCTCTACTTCTCCCATGTTGACCTCCCAGACTGAACAGGGCAGCCGAGTGTAAGAAGTTTGTCCTGGACCGACTATAGTAACAGGAGGGGGTGCCTCGGGCATCCCAGGTAGGCAGACGTAGGAGGTTTGATTTTGAGTGAATACGAGTTGTGTTACTGGAGGGTTGTGTAGGTCCTGGTTCTCCTCTGGGTCCTTTGTGTATGTGGATTTCGGTACAACAATCACTGCATCAGTTGTCAGGGTCTCCTCGGGTTTGTAGGTTAGCTGAAATGTACGTTTGGGTGAAAGCCATTCCTGCAAATTCAGCAGCATTAGGATGCATTAGACGTGATAAAGTTGCATGACTTTTTTTTCTGTTAAACACATAATTCACAACTTAGATTAAAAAAACCAAAACTACTAATGTCTGCATTATTCACTGCTGTTACAAGAAATGATTTTAGTTGATATATTTTGGTTTTTGGTGAGGCCCAAATAGATTATCCCAGATGCTCTTGGATGGACTCATAGTCCCAGGAGGGTGAATCCTAATTATCCACAGATGTTCCCCTTATGCTACCAATAGGTCTCAAAATCTTCTTGGTGAAAGTCATGATACAATAGTAAGCGTTACTATTGTCCAGACATTCATGGTCCCCAGACAATAAAACAAAGAGACTTTGGGAGACTTTCTGACTCTTCCTTTAGTGCAACCATGGGATCACTGATGTCTGAATAAAAGCCTATTAGAAGAATTTCCCATGATCCCCTCAGGATGAAATTAAACTCTTATTGGTCCTAGAGTTTATGTGCAAAAACTTTTGAAACAAGGTGGAAGGTCAAGAAAATAAATAACCTTCTCATCAGCCTCAGCTGAACTTAGATTTAGTGCTAAACTTCATTGCGCCATTATGCTAGCTTTAGCATTTTGTGCTTGATAGTTGTCTTACAAGATACCCACATAGCAGATAGGTCTGGGCCAGATCTGGCATCAAGCCGGCACTGCTGGCTGACTGCTGGCATGGCAAGTGGTATGTCAACTGGATGTGGGCAAGGTCTGGCAATGATGGCAGGCATAGGATATATGATGGCATGCCACATCTGGCCTGATTGTGGCTTGGTTTATGTGGCTCAGATCTGTCCATGCCGCATCTGGGCCGATTAAGATTGAGCTTGTGATTAAGCTGGCCCATGTGTGGGCCGTCTCTGGCAAACTTAAGGGCCGTCATTCTTTGCGGTATGTTGGCCGAGTCTAAGTGTATTGTGGGCCAGAACCGGGCCAGACCAATTTTGCTCTGTGGGTATAACACCAATCCTTACCATCACAGTTATGTTGACACTCAGCTTGTTTCTGTTCTCACATGTTCTTTTCTAATGGAGACCATTGGTTCTTTAATTTCTGTGTTAAAAGCCAACTTCAAAGGGCTGAAGAAAATGTGTCTCAGCAGAGAGGATATCTAGTTACAGGTATTAATTCTTATGTTTTCTTTATTTCATATTGTTTATGGAGTTTCTGATTTGTGAAGAATCTTCCACTGCATTCAAGTTTACAGTAAACCAAAATACTACTGACAAAAGACAGGCACCACAATCCACATAGCTGGACATTGTATTCACAGCTCACCTGAAGATTGCCATCATGTTGTTGATAAAGAGGTTTGAAGAAAGGGGCAGGCGATGGTGTGTATGACAGAGTCTTGATCTTCATTCTGTTGTGCAAACCAAGACAAATCAGTTACATCTTACTTTCAAGGCATGCAATCATTATCCAGAGCACATAAAGTGGATTAAAACAATCTAGATTCAACATTTTAAAGCACAAATGAACTACCTTGCAGTGGGACTGATGAAAACTAACAGCATGACTCCAACAGCCACACATGCAGGGCCCAGGGACTTGATCAAAATGAGTAGGATGTTATCTTGTTCTTGGAAAGTTCACAGAATAACAAAGAATTACTGAGTCATACCTCGATGCTGACAGTAAGTCTGTCAGTTGGCTGATATCCATGAATGATCTAACTTTTCAGATAATGATGTTCTACAAAGGAGATAGTTGTAACAGGAAATGATTTATTTTAGGGCTATTACTCAAGTCGTGCATGCAAAATACAACAGCAGGTATTACATAAAGGTTATGGCAAGAGATTTACAGGCATCATTGACTCTGTATTTAAAGCTCCGATGCTGAGTTTTTTAAGGCGGTAATAAAACGAACTGAGATTAATACCTATGTCACTTGAGGACCTCATAAGCAAAGGAGACCACTGGTGTTATGATGTAATTATTGTTGCTTGAAACCAGGACAATGTCAAATGAAGTGATCGATTATATGCTATAGAAACCATATTCATGTTAACACTTTTCCTCAGCAAAGATTCTTATTAAAACTGTTAACAGAAAGCAGGAAGAGAGACATTTCTACAGGATACAATTAGCAAAGAAGAAGGAGACACTTTGTCAACAGGTAGCACAAAAATCAAAATAAACTAAGAGTTCCTTACAGCAGCTTTAAGAAATAATATGCTTGTCATGTTACCTTGTCCTGCTTCATTTTTCACGCATGCTGATGGGCTCCACTGGCTCCAAGTTCCTTCATAACCATCAACATAGATTTTAGATCTCACTTTAATGCAGTATCTTAAATTTGGTTTGAGTTGTGATCTTTGAATTGATGCTGATTCCTGTGAGTATCGATGGATAGTCTGCGGAGAGAGAGTGAAACAAAAAAAATATAAATTGTCAGATCTTATTTTGGCAAAAAATGCAGCACTAGTATCATATTCTTGAAATTGGAGCTTACTTTGTTTTCAGTGCTTTGAGATGTTTGGAGTAAGAGCTCGTGCTCAAGGGCATTAGAAAGGTAGCCATGTTTTTCATATCCACTTCTCCAGGTGATGTTGAAAGTCTCTGTACTTTGTTCGACTTTTACATCATACGGGGGCGTGAGCTGAACTGAGCAGATCATAACATTTTTACTGTACACATGTGGAAAACGTTTTCACCTATACACAAAAGTTACTGCACTATTACATCGCTTTAAAATGTGGTTGCAAATATGGAGGTAGTTTTAATTAGACATATCTACATGCATTAATGCAAAGCAGTGACAAATTCAGAACGTCATTAATGGGTGCACCTAGAAATATTTGTATGGGCCTCCGTTTCTTTTTTTTTGTGCCAATTGTGGTGAACTTAAAGAAATTAATAATATTCAGTGTACTAGTTTTTAGTAGCTACTGTACATATTCATACATTTCCCCTAGAGTAAACATTACATTACTGTTTTTAGGCCACCTAGGCCTGCCCATAGATCTGCCCCTGATGCATAAACACCAACCAAACATCAACAAACATGTAAATTAGAGAGAAATTAAGATTAGACGCACAGCGGGGAAAATATGAACTCTTAATGTTCGACGGTCCTTCTTAAGTTTTCATCTGAGTTTGTATTATCAGTGATGCACTTCAGCTCGTCATAGTCTCGTTTTCGTCTTGAAAAACCGAGTTGTTGATGAACATTTATCGTATCGTTGTGCTGTGATGTGTGTATGTGAGCGCACGTGTTCGTGTGTCTGTGTGCGCATGGAGTGGAACGCTGCCATGCAATACAGAGAGCAGATGAGCATAATGACATCCTGTCAGGTAAATAAGATCAATAACATAAGGATATTTAGTCTTTTTAATAAAAGAACAAGTTTAAGACCTGATCTATAAGAGAAGTAACCCTGAATACTTCTGCTGTGATCTGGCGATATGTAGAAAATAAAATTTACTGGACTTCCAAGGGGGGCGGGGGCCGCTGTTGGGGGGGGGGCGCCACTGTATAATGGTAGGGGAAACACTGCTGACATTTTGTCAGGATTCTTGAGTGCATAACCACCTGCTCACTATACATTATCCCTTACATAAGCATGAATCACAATGAGGTTTCAACCTACTGTTTTGTGATGGTTCAAACTTCTCCTCTAAGGTACAGCAGACAGATTCATGACAAAGCTGGATGTTATATTCATCCATGTCGTAAAAAAAGACCAACTCAGTGACTTTGCAGACACTTATGTAACTATCATCCACCAACACAAGTGGACAGGAAGTCCTGTTGTTCCTGAAGAGTCAAAAACAATAACAGAACATTCAGTTATGTTTGTACCAGAAGAATTATACATTTTCATATATTTTAATGTAGCAAAAGGTATACGTACGTATACAGATCAATGAATGTTATGTTGTAGTCGGTGTGAGTCTGTCCCATGAGATCAGCATTGATGTTCAAGACACATGTCACAGTGTCCCAATAAGAATTGACACAGCTCTTATTGACATGGGAACATCTATCAACTAGGGAAAGTGGACAGAAAATATTGTTAGCATGAATATTTTGGCGTAAGAGTTGGGAGTTTGTGCCAGAGAGCTTGTTGTTTTACATTTCCCACCGCATCGATTCACATTGAGTGATATGTTTGAATGTTAGAAACCAGAAGGATGATATTTTTTTTGGTTAAAAACATGACTTAGCAGGGCCTGAAGTTCTTTTCCCTTTTACAATAGGGGGAATTCCCCTCCCTAAATTCTTGACATGAGTTTTTTTTTTCAAATTTTGGGCGGGATTTTATTGGTGTGCCTACACATATTTGGGAATTTTTTTTTTGCTAGTTATGAACAGAGAAAATATTATTAATAAAATATCTGTATTCCACCCATTTGCTCCAGAAACAAATGCACACTTTGGAAAGAGGAGTCACCAGAACCAACACAACATGAAAACTCCTAGTAGTGCCTTTTAAGACACTACAAATTTAAGCATTGAAACATGCATTAGTTGGAATCACAAAGAAAAAAACCACAGTAAATCATTAAATCAGACAAAATAAAAGTAATGTAAAAAAAAAAACAGTAGCACTGCCCTACCACTCTCCACAAGGATAAGGCAGATCATTACTGAACACGATTTCTAAAAATCAGTCTGAAATACTGTATATATACATATATGATATATATGGCATGTTGTGATGCTATAGCTGTATTCTGCTTCCCCTGTCTCCTTTTTCAAATATCAGGATCAGACCCAGCATGGATGAAGACAGTTTTACTGATTCAAAACACTTCACAGAAAGAGCTAAAAAAAACATGAACAAATGAGGGCCCACATACATACGTTATGATCATTCAGCTTAGCAAAAAAAAGAGATAAATGCCTTTAATTACATTTAATTAAGTACACAGGTATAATATTTTTTGTTACACCTGATAAAGGATATTCATAATTTCAATTTTGTGCTCGCACCCCCTGGAGAAAAGTTAAATATCTGTTACTGGTGACACAACAATGATAAAAACTTCAGCCAAGGTTATAAATTGATTCCAAATGAAAGGTCAGATTAAAATGACATTGCTTTGTTGTTTGTTTGTCTCCTAGTCATCAGGTCATACAACAAGTATAGTCTGACCACACATGGTCTTTCTCACTGCTCCTGAGAAATGCACTTTAAAATCTACAATGACATTTACACTATGAACTTGCTGCAGCCACTGATTTTATTTACTTATGTATTTATGTATTCATTTATTATGTATATATTTTATGTATCTATTAGTCTTTCAGTGACACTTAATGGTCTGTCCAGTCTTGTCTTTTTTTATTGCTTTCAGCCCTAATGTTTTTAGTTTTAGCTTTTGGTGTTATGTATAATTAATGTATACAATAGACTCGATATAAAATGTCTTCATATCCCTAAAATGACAATAAAGTTTCTTATGTCTTTCAATTTCATTTTTTAAAATGCTGAGAGAGATGACATTTTGATAAGAAGCAATGAGCTCCACAGTTTCCAGTCACAGATAATATGAAACAGAAATAATGAGTTCATATGACAATGGCATTTCTATTATTAATAATTTTTTTGAACCCTCTTCTGTGGTTGATGACAGAAAGTTTGAACCTTCATATAAATATACAAACACAGGACATAATTTGATCTTAAACCATAAGATGACTTAAACCAAATGCTGCCTTATCAAAGCATTTACCACGGACAAAATTCAGAGGAGAATGTAAGCGTGCCCAAGTGAGCGGGCAGTACCTTGAATGCTGCAGGTCACTGTGAGGCTGCTGTAGAAGCAACACAAGAACAGGAGTTGCTGAGGCTTCATGTCTCCATGGATTTGAATGTCACCCTGTGGATGTGAATGAAAGAGTTCTCCTTGTTTGTCTTTCTGTAATAAAAGTATGATAATTAACATAAAAAATCGCCTCCATCAGTCATCATAAGAGTGAAAAACTATTCGTACCTCAGGGACTGTCCTGCTGCTGTTGATGTCTCAGACAGTGAATGAAAAGACTGAGCTGAAATTGAGGTTACTTATCACTGCATCACAGGAAGTTCAATTTTTCACGTCACAGGTTTTTTTTTCTTCTCTATTTTCTTTGGTTTTGGGCACATGTTCCTGTCTTTGATCATAGTGCCAGCTTGGTACATACCTGCTGACTGTGAAATGCAGAGTGGGTCATTTGTTCCATTACTGAAATCCCATTCAAACCATTCAGTACCTAAGCAAGGCATTGATTAATTCATAACCAATTATTGTTTTATCACCTGCCTGCATTGAACAGACAACACGCAGAAAATAAGTCGAGGTAGATTTAAAAAAAGATCCAATATGTGAACTGATACTTGATAAACTGTAGCAAAGTGCATTCAATCATAGGATAAAAAGATGAGGTTTGATAATAGAGTTAAAGGGTCAGTCCAACAAGAACCTCCTGAGGTGTCTGACTGCAGACACTTCACCCATAATCTAATTTGACTTGTTAAAACTCAAATCTCTGCAGACGCAGGCACTGAAATAGATGTGTTTTAGTTTTAGTTTGTGGTCTCACTGTAGGTATATGCAGGTATAACTGGCACAGGATCTAAAGATGAAAAGATCTTTTGATGTAGCACTTGAGAACGGGGAAACCACCACGTGTGAGTTTCAATATAATATTTTTCTTGTCTGGCATCCACTTAGGAATATATTGCTTAAAGTCCATGTCAGTTTGGCTGGTAATGAAACAGATTGATTCATTAAAATTCAATCAATCTGAATCAATCTATATTCAAATAGCGTTGTATCACAACAAACCTTATCTCAAGATGCTTTACAGAAAGAGCAGGCCCAGACCATAATCTCTATTATATTCTGAATTGATGCCTTTTCATGACCTTCAAAAGCAAACCATCCTCTGCGACAGGAGAGATCATTTGTATATTTGTGATTTCTAATTCCTGTAATCACTGCGAGGGAAGAGGTATCAGACTAGAATGCTGACAGCACACTGAAGAAACAGCTTTTACTAACCACCTTTAGTGCTTAGTTTCAGTGTTAAAAGAGGGCAGGATGGGAGTGCTTGTTGGCCAGGTGGTCTGAGTTCACACCTTGTATACAGAGGCAATGGCCTTCCTTGTGGTGGTCGCTGCCATGACGCCCCGCCATGTCCCTGTGCTGCATGTCATCCCCCACTCTCTGCTCCCTGTCTCTCTTCAGCTGTCCTACAGTGAGGCAGAATGTTTGAAGAATAACTTGAATATAAAAGAGGGCATGGGGAGATCATTTTTTTTTGTCAGAAAGCACTGCTTACAAATATACAGGACAAGTTCCTTTAAGATGAAGAGGTGCTGCTTTGTCCACAGGGGGCGCCAAAATTGACAAAAATAGAGAATTTTTCACAGGCGCTTCAAATAGACCGAATTAACACAACACTGGTCGGAAATCCATATAAAATGTGTCAAGACTTCAATGAAGCTCTTGCTATATCTGGGCGATATATCAAACTTGCACCTTTGGCATTACTATTACTCTGTGTACTGGCAGCATGAAGTAAGTAAGTAAAGTAAGTACATTTTATTTAGTATAGCACCTTTCACAGAATAAAATCACAAAGTGCTTCACAGGAAAATATCCAACACATTAAAAGAAACAGACCATAGCATAAATAAAACATTAGTCTGAACACAGTGAGTCGAAGTTTTTTTAAAGGCGACAACAGAGACAGCTGAACGAACATTTACAGGAAGAGCGTTCTACAATGTTGGTGCCACAACTTCAAAAGCACGGTCACCTTTTGTTCTTGTTCTTAACTGGAAGCCAATGTAGGGAAGATAGAATCGGAGTGATGTGGGTTGTCCGGCTGGACTTGGTCAACAGCCTTGCAGCAGTGTTCTGGACTAATTGAAGACGATGGAGGGACGACTTACTGAGACAGGTGAAAAGTGAATTACAATAGTCCAGTCGGGATGAAACAAAAGCATGAATGATCATTTCCAGTTCAGGATGTGACGCAACAGACCTAAGTTTGGCAATGTTTCGTAAATGGAAGAAGCATGACCGGGACAACTGTTTTATGTGGTGATCAAAATACATGGACTGATCGAATATAACTCTAAGATTTTTAGACTGGACAGCAGAAGAGAGGGAACCAAGTCAGTCACCACGTCTAACCCTGACCTAACAGCAGCAGTCACAGGCATTACAAATATCTACTAGTGTTAGTCTTCTTACAGATGGTCTTCTCTGCTTTTGTAGATCACACACAGGCATCAGAATTTATTTCAGGCTGTTTCATTACCAGCAAAAAACTCCTCGCAGGAATGAGGAGCATTAAATAAAAACAACGATAATGAAGTATTGTATGTTGCTTTGGAAATTTTATTGTAGCGAGGACACGCTCCATACTGAAAAGGTAGAAGTAGGTTAGATAACAATTCAACACACCAAGGATTGTATGAGTGTTGGATTGTAGTTGGGTTCCATTTCTGCAGCATGAGATAAAAATCAAGATGAAGCAGGCACGCTTTTTTTTTCTTTGATACAAAGTGTTTAGATATGGCAGATATGTCATGGCAGCTCCGTAAGAGCGAAGCTAAAACATTTGCAATTATCTCCACGTCAGGGGAGATCATATTGATGGCTGATAAATCAGTGTAGGCAATACTTTAAATATTGTAAATACAGGAAATTATGAAGCTACCTAGCGGACCAATCACAGAGCTTGAGGTCTGTTTTTTGGAGCAGGTGCATGTCAGGCCACCTGGGTTTCTGCATCGGTGCAGGGCTACGCGAACCTACAGTGTATGTTATGGCGTAGTTTTGGCTCAGAAGCATAGATCAGGCTTGATTAATAGGCACAACAGGCACAGCTAATACAGTATCAAAGACTGAACCTACAGTCTGAACTTAAAGTGAAACATAAGGAAGAATAACTCTATGTGCATACAGTAACAGACTGCTGCTTAATAATAATAATAATAATTGTATTTATAGAGCGCTTTCAGTCAAAGCGCTTTCAGTCAAAGCGCTTTCAGTCAAAGCGCTTTCAGTCAAAGCGCTTTCAGTCAAAGCGCTTTCAGTCAAAGTGCTTTACAAAGCTTAAAAACAAATGATGATGATTAGCTGCGTAGGAAACTCTGGACTTGGAAAGCAAATGAAACACACTTCCCCCTCCCACAGCAGCTACCATCAGGAGCCTTTTCAGTCGGAAAAATACACCCGCACATGTTCTCAGATACTTTCAGTTAATGGTGTCTCCAAAGTCTGAATAATGTATACCTTCAACCTCTTCATAATATCCTGATGTGATGTCAATAATGGAGGTGCTTAAGGAGGGGAAATACTCCTCGTGGGCTCCGAGAAGCAAATCCTGTCAAATGAATCATTTTGTCAGTGTATTCAGAGTTTAGGGTGAGTTTTGTACAGTTAAATGGTACAATATCACACTTCCACAGCAGTATAAGAACATTAACTACAATGTAAAAGGTTGTTAAAGCTCCTGTGAGGAACTTTGGGGTTTTCTCTATTTTGCTGCGTCTGAGGACAAAGCCGTGCCTCTCATCTTGCTGATTTGCCATGCACATCTATAAGTGGTGTTTTTTTTAACGAAAGGTTCTCAAATTGCTTTCTTTTAAAAGTCAAACATATCACTTGGTGTAAAACTTTGCTGTAGAAAAAATAAGCTTTTCCCGCATTGTGTAATCATGATCTGACACCTACCACCCAGGAGCAGTTTCAGACATTTACAGTATCCATGTAGAAATAATTGAACTTGTCAATTAGAGGCTTGTGTGCTTTGTTAGGATGCATAGAAGCATTTTTATTAATTTCCGACTGTTTCATAACCAGCTGAAAAGTCTTTACAGGAGCTTTAAGTTAAACAAACATTGTAAACAACAGATAATGAAAGCCTCTTTGGCATGCATCTCCACTTCCCTCTGATAAAGGAGGCCTAGACCAGAGAACATATTTTTCTCGAGTTTACAGATGATAAGAAGTTTCTCTTTTTACTGACATTTCACAAAACAGGACAGATGGTTACAGTGGTTAGTGAAAATATGCACCAGCAAGGAAAACAGACATTATCAGACATCTTGATAAGGCAGCATGCTTGCAGGTGCTACAATACAAGCTGATGAAGCATGCATGACCATTACAATATGAAGCTGAGACAAAAAACATTCTCCAGCAGTCATTGCATTAAGCAACAATTTGATCCCGTGTTGCAAAAACCTGTGAAGTCTGAAGTGTGAGAATAACTCATCGCAGGCTGTTTCAGTGTGAACTGATGCTTTAAATAAGAGTAATATATTTATACACATTCAATTCAGACTCAGATGGAGCATTAAAAAAGTTATGAAATGATTATCACGTTTGTGAATTCAAAGTCCTCAGTCCTTTTCTGTCAAATGGTGAGTTTATAATTGATGGATTGTTTTCAATTAAACTGAAAAAGGCTTAAAACATTCAAAACAACAATGCACAGTGCAGCTTACACGAAATAACAAAAAAAGCTTTATAGATATTACAAAGTTTACAAATGAAATCTGATTTAATTACATTATTTACAGCAAAGTGAGCTGAGACATATAGTCCACTTCTCTATTTGTCACACTATTATTGCAAATATGACGATGAAAATGTCCCTCTTTAAAATATTTGTCCACTTCTAAGAGTTCATCTGCTTCATCAGTCACAGTGATTCGTGTGATTCATGTGTTTCATGTGATTCATGTATTTCATTGTCTGTGTTTGAGTCCTCTGGAATAGTGCTACAGAACATCCACTGCTTAACATAGTTAGAGTTTGAGCTCTTGTGCTCCTGAAACAAATCCATCTGCTCTGCTATGCTTGAGTCTGAAGCTCCAGGGCTGCTGCACTCTCCAAAACCACTATCAATGGTGTCCAGGTCCACATGAGGGTAGCCGTCTTCTGACTGCTCATGTGAGACGAATGAGTCCAGTGATACCCTCTCTGCTTCATTAATCTGGGCATGTGGCTCAAAGTTTACACTCCCCACTGATAAGTCATTGGATAATTGGTTATCCCGCTGTGGTAGCATCCCACTTTGTCCATGCAACCCAGATATTCGATGTTCTTCTAAATCGTAGTGAGGATGTTCTATGTTGTCGTCCCCAAATGAACCAAAGCTTTCTCCATCTCTGTAACTCCTGAGCGTGTTCACAGAGCTCCTCGACCGGACCTCCTCCTCAAACTCTTCTTCTCCTGACAGGGTTACAGTATGGATGGAGACGTGTCCACTGGAGTGACCTGCACTCTGAGAGCTGCCACCGTCCTGGAGGAACGGCAGCGAGTTGCTGTGAGGCTGCAGCATGTGGAGGAAGTGACCCGCTTGTTTAATCTCGCTGTCCTCCCTGAAACTCTGTTTCTCATTCTTCCACTCGAAGTCATCCGGCTCCTTCTCGCTCTTCTTCTGAACATGTGCGTTGATCTTCAGGTAGTCGTACTCACTGAATGCAGGTTTCCCCCACTCCTAAAAGAGAGTTAATGGAAGGCATTAATATTGTAGGGATTGAATAAATGATAACAGTAATGAAGGTAAGAGTTGTCCATATTTATTTCAGGCAATGGACTCAAAGTAGAGGCACACTCATCATTTTGAAACTTCAGTTAAAGTATGAATAAACAAGCTAGATGTAACTTGTTAATTGTTCTTTGAGGCACAAGCTACTTCCAGCTTAAAAGCAAGGCTAAATTGCTGCTAGGTTTATTTTCAGCCTACAGAAGAAAAGCAAAGCAAAAGACAAACACACATGTGTTAATCCTAAGTAGGTCTTCAATATGTATGGGGGAGATTTTGCCCACATCTCCAGATTGAAATCCTGCTACCTCACTGCAGAGGAAATGAAGGAGCAGCATCGTCATTGCCACTTAGAACTGATTCCAGGAGGAGAGTGACGATGAGGAATTTCCTTCAAACTCCCAAAACAAAATAAATCCACCTGTTACAGCAAACTAGTCATGACATGGCATCTTGGAAGTTTTCCAGGGGCAGAGTGATAAAGAGGACGTCCTTGGTTTCCCTGATGTGTAAATCTGAACATTAACACTCCCACCCAGTAGGTTACAGCAATGTAGCGATCTCACATCACTCAAGCATCAAGACACAAAGAACAGACTACGACAGGCTCACCTCACACCACACCCTGACTTCAGTACTGTCAACCCCTGTCAACCAACTGGCACCCACAGTGTATCCCGATTTTCCACCTTTTTTTAGGATGTCCTCCACTGCTAACAGAACATGTATCTGGGACAATCAGGCAAGTATCAACACTTTTTAGTTACCTGGGCCTCTCACAGTGTTTAAAAAAAACTAAACCAATCAGCCAATACTGTAAGGGATCATACAGGTCTCATGATCAGCCCAGCACAGATATAAAAACAAAGCAGTAGTTGTCGAATGACTGTTCAAAGAGTGAGACCTTTATTTTTTGGTAAGTCTGAAGTTGGAGCAGGCATTCAGCTTAGCATTAAGACCACAAGTTCTTTACAAGTTAACCCTCCTGTTAACTTGCGGGTCAAACTGACCCTTTTTAAAGTCTATTTTAGGCAATATATGCCTTCCAAACCAGCTAAATGCAGCATAAAAATCTGGGCAGCATGTGACAGAAGAGGAGTCGTGTTAATTACTCTTGATCTAATCTTTTTCCACTAAGTGATCAACCACTTCAAAGCAGCATGGCTGAAACTCTTGTGCAGGTGCCTGGCACCTTCATTTTCTACATGGTTTTTCATGTGAAGATATCGAAACATTTTGCTGCTTTTGCAAAAGACCGAGTAGATCCAGTTGATCAATACAAACAGGTCAGTTCATATCAAACGCATGTTGGCTGAAGTAAAGGATGTCATGGACCTCCTGGGTAAACATTTCACTTCTACCTACTTAGTGTCTGAACTTTTATTTATGTATCTATTTAAAATAATAAAACAATGATCCAAATTTGCATTTACACCACTGCATTTTCAAGAACTTCATGATATTGTTCTGAAGAAGATTTTAAAGTCATGCAGTCACTATGAAACTTAGTGTATCAGTATTTAATGGCAGATGGAAAAGGGTTAACTCCACAATGAAAAGACTGCAGTGCTGAACACAGAGATATTGCTTCTTATTTGATTTAGATTTTTACTTTGACGCACTTTTAACATCTCTTCTTACTCATCAATGTGTCTGCACATCTTCAAGTAAACCTTCTGCAGACTCCTCTAGCCTCCATTCAGCGATATGAAGGCCAGATAAGGATGACTCTGTTTTTACAGGCCAAGGACACCACATCCTGACGCACGGAGCTCATCAACATCACTGAGCAGCAGAGGTAACACAAGCAGTCTACACCACAAGAGTGAGATAGCAAAGTTAAAAAACTAAGACGAGGATTTCAGAAATGAGAGGGTTTAATCTGCCAGATTCACTGTGAAGGTGTCATTTACCAACGTATGAAACTGATGATACTTGCAGAGATGTTACTTTGTATGTTGATGCAAGAAGCGTCTTAAGAAAATAAGAAGTGTTAACTTCCAGTTTGATTCATTTTAATTATGCAAAGATCAAAAATGTGATGAAGAATGACATGTGACACTAAATTTAAAATAAGATATATTGCATATTCTATAAAATGAAAGGGGCTGGTTGAAAATGACATAACACAATGATTTGTGGAGTATTTAAACGGTTTTGGATTCATTACTGGAAGGATCTAACTTTAATCACTTTTTGGAAAATGTGTGATGACAGACATTTGTGAAAATCTGTATCTAACCATGAATATTTTGAGCTCATGGTAGATTATTATTTTCTCCACACTATACTACTGCACCCCTGTTGACTTATTAGACTCCATGAAAAGCTGTACAAAGCTATCGATGCTTCCTCAAATTGCCTTTATGTCTGCTACAAAGCAAATGCATGCAAGTAGAAAAATCACATAGTTCATTTAAATATGCTCTGTTGTCTTCCAGATTGCATGAAGATAACCTACAACTCTAACTTTTGAACTGCTGTATTTAGATACATACTCATATGTGTGTTTTTGTGCTTGTAAACCATTTGCTGCCATGCAAAATAAATGCATTTCATTCAACACAAATCCTACTGTGTGCCTTGCAGAGATGTTTGAAGGGCAGCTGCATTTTTGTTTTTTTGATTGAGTTTACTTTTGTCACATGTAACCCTCCTTTACAAGATTAACATAGTACAGCAAGTCTGAGGTATCCAAAGAGAGCCTATATGTGATTACAAAGACCCAGCAGAGTTTCTTCTCCTTCCTCTTCAGATACTGCTGGTTGAATTTACTCTCTATTTTGTCAGTGCTTCCTTTCGCTGCAGCATCTCTCCTATGCTTGCTGCAGTGGCACACTCTGCTGGCCAATGTATGTAAATGCACACAGGTTTCAGTTTCACGTGTTGTTTGAGATTGAAAGAGTCCACTTTAAGTTGTCTGTTTGATCGTAACATGGTATGATGTTAAAAGAGTAAGAAGACACTAAGCCAGGAAGGCTCAAATATATGACTTAAGAGCCTCAGGGAAATTAGTTCTTACTTTGAGCAGAGAACCAGAGAGGCTGTTTGAAGTTTCTGAGTTGAAGCTTTTTATGGACACTTTCACCAAGCAGAGGCTTTGTCATTTTAAAAACACCTATTTAATTTGGCATCATTTCATAATAACTGTATTGACGTTTAGACTGATGTTTTCTATGTATTAGGTTTTCATTAGAATTGAGTAAGATCACTTTGATGGTATTTTCCCCACACTGTCATAAAGAAACTTAACTCTAACAGCCTAAGGACCCCTCCATCCCACAGTCTCAAGAGACAGACAAAAATAATCCACACAAGAGGAAAACAATGAGGTGTCATGGACACAAAAATGGGAACTAAATAAGTCTCTCACTGTACTCTTTTCAAGTGAAAAACAAGCTGATTCAAGCCTGATGACACATACATGATCTGATGCTAGAGTTAGATGGGGTATTTTCCACTGGGGTGGAACAGGTCAGGCCGTCACACAAAAAAATATCCACCCACAGCACGTCAGAAAGATGAAAAACGAAAAGCCTCTTGAAGCCCCTGCACACTGAGTCATTCCTTTCATGAACCCTACATGTGAAGTCAGGGGAAAGTCCCAGTAACAAGGTGCAGGTGTGTCAAAAGTCCCCTCTTGGGCAGCCCCTGCTGGGATTATTTAGAAACTACACAGAAAACCTGAACAGAATTCATTTTCCTTTTTCTCACCTTAAAATTCCCTCCATAGTTGTGGTAGAGCGGCTTGAAGAACTCATCTGGGGTGGGGATGTATGTGATCAGGTGGAGTTTTTTCTGCAGATATCTGAAATGATTTTGAAATTATGTCAGAAAATGAATTGGAAGACAGAACATGCACTTTTCAATTCAACAGTCTGACCCTTTCCCTGAGATGTTTTCATTTTTCATATGTGACATTTGCAGAAAAAAGGTTGTGGGCTGTGTTCTAACTCTTCACTCATAAAACAGATCGTCTGAAATGACTGTCAACATGAAGAAAAAAAAAAATCAAACTACAAAAACACTTTACTTAAAACAGCTTCAAAAGAACTTGATATGTGCTGGTTTTGCTCCATGGGCAAGAAAAGTGTTGAGTAAACTAAATTAAAGATTGTTTTTACATTTTCTATTCAAGAGAAAAAATAATGACCTTATTGAGATGACATTCTTCACAGTTTTAGAAAAGTAAGAGGACTCCCCTTCTATTCTTTTGGATTCTCTTTTTAGAGCGCTTACCTCTGATTATATACGTACACTACAAAACTAAAGGAATCTCGAGTGGGATAATGAACTGAGACCTTGATGTAAGTTTTGTCTGATATATTAGCCATGGCAAGATCAACAAGTTCTATCTTTAAAAACAGCCCACATAACAGTCTGAAAGTTCACCACACCTTTGCATATGGACTCAAACTGAAACCAAGACTATCACCTCTTTAGTCCCCTCTCATCAAATTTAAAAAAGGGCTTAAAAAAAGGTTCTGCAAAAATGTTTTACTCCATCACCTTCATGAAGGAAGGATTAGCTTCAGCTGAGGTCTGCATAAAACCAAAGACTGCATAAAACCAAAGACTGCACACTGTACCAAAACCAAAGTTGAATCGTTCTTGCTCACAGACGGTTTCATCTGATATCCTCTTAATAGGACAGGAACAATCACATAAATATTCTAAGAGTCATCTTTAGCTTTTTTCCTTCCTGTTACTGTGCGCCTGATGAGTGAATCTCTCTTAGTATCTGACTATGCTGCTCTGCATGACTTCCTATGTCTGCTATCCACTTATGTGCAACTTGCTGCTGCACGTACAGCAGTGGTTTCTCTACATGTAGGAGGTGATGCCAGGAAAGTGTGTATTGTAGCAGTGAGAACTTTTGCTTATCGCTTACTGGAAGACTTAGTGTTGCTGACCTTAAGGACTGGATTTACTTTCACTTTGCTAAGTTAGTTTTCTGAGCAGTGGGTGCGTGTGCCGCTTCATGTAAACTCTGAAATCTAACCTTAAACTTGATTTAAATATTGTATTCTCAAACTTCTGGTTTAGTTTGCCTCTGTTTCTCTCAAAGCCAGCATTACTTATTGAATACTGAAGACCATGTATTGAAAATGCACAAATGAGGCTTTTTGAGGTTGTGTGGGAGACTCACTGATGAAATGAACCCCAGTGTATTTTCAGAAAATAGACAAATATCAGACTGTTTGATCTGAAAATCATGAGACATTCCATGTTATGCAGTTCTCTTGGTGACCTGCAGGATCCAGGTTAAACACTCGAATCCCATTGGATGTTTTCAGTACTTACGTTTTCTGTATATATATGAAGAACCCAAAGACAGCGAGGAAGACCAGGAGGGCAAAGCACCACATTTTATTAAATCCTGCAAAAGGAGACAAAATGTGTATGACATGTGTTTACATTTCATGTGTTGACAACATGAAATGATAAATAATCTTCACACTGCATGTTACTGTTATAATTGCATGAAGGAGCAGTGCTGAATCTGCACTTGCAAGATTATTTATAGCATAATAACAAACCAATGTAACATCCGAAACCAGCCACAACAATCTGATTTAGCACGAGAAAAGAAGCTCAACATCTTGAATACTCATTCTTCATCTACCTTTAATCTCCTCTGAACTTCCCACAGTCCTCCACTCAGTAGAGGAGCTCCACTCACTCCACGGACCCAAATAGAGGTTATCAGGATCCATTTTGGCCCCCACATCCACAGTATAGGTGACATGAGGCTGCAGCTTCATGTGCTTGAACAGAAAGTGCTTTGCTTTGGCTGTAGACAAAAGAGCTGGATCCTGTCAGAAGAAGAAGAAAGAGAACATTGTGAAGTGTACTTTTCAGCAGACACACTAAAAGTTTAATTTTCAGTTTGTTTGAGTTCAGGGTCGTGTTCATGTTTCACCTTGGACAAGTCGCTGCTCTCTCTTATGCGCACTCTGTATGTGAGCAAGTTGTCTCCGTTGTCGTGCTCCCAAGTGATGTTGTAAAAACCGTCACTGTCTGTCATCTGCACATCGAAGGGAGGCAGAGTTTTGACTGTGAGAGAGAAGTCCAAAGAGAAATGTTATGAAAATAAAAAATGATGGCATCAATTTTATCATAGAGCCATTTGTTTATTTATTTAATCTATTCATATTTTTGCACAATTAAAAAATAATACATGTAAAATTAGCATAACAGACAGTGAAGTGAGAGGTAGAAAACTCAGAGAGCTTTTTGAAGCCTCCACCTAAATAATGTTTAAATATCACAAACACTGGAATATACCAAAGTGACAATATAAATACAATCCCTACAACAACTAATGCAAAAGCAGCCGTCACTTTAGACATCTGGCGGTGATCACATACATGATTGAGATCGGATTTCTCTTTTCATAGTTTTGCTTTAAACCCGCAAAAAACAATAACAACATCCTGAGTGAAGCTGCAACCGGAGCTGCAACCTCCCAGCATGATGCAACAGAGTGGAAACTGTCCTGATGATGGAGGAAATCAAAGCAAGATAACATCTGTAAGCAAAAACGTTTCTGAAATATGTTCCCCAGTGACGCAGACAGAACTCCTGTCAACACTTATTTGATTTGATTTCAATTATATGGATTTTTTTAGTTTCTGGTTTTATTTGTATCTTTCATCTTTAATTAAAATAAAAGTTTGATTTAAAGGCCCTGTGAGGAGTTTTGAACTGGCTGAGAAACAGACTGAACATGATACTGATGCCTCTTTATGACCTTCAATAGCAAACAAGACCATCAGCAGCAACACTGACACCTTCTCTGTTGTCATTTTTAATGCCTGAAACTGCCCTGAGGGGGTAGGTGTCAGACCAGATGATGGACATCTCGCTTCAGAAACAGCCTTTATTTGACTGTTTTCATGGAAAAGAATCACATTGCTTGATAAAGTTGACTGTTAAAAGACAACAGGATGAGGTTTTTGTTGAAAACACTACTTTTGCATGTATAGGACAAGAGATAAGAGGTATCGCTTTGTCCACAAGGGGGGCGCCAGAATCAATACAAAACAAAAGTTCCTCACAGCAGCTTTAAAATAAACTACAGAACAAGTTTCGTATTGCACACAGTTCCATTGTGTGATTTAAAACTTTTAAAAAGAAGATGTAAAGAGTTTAAGAGTTAAACATCTTCTAATTCAGTTAAAGTACATATGAAAATATGAGCCATTAACACATCATAAGCAACACTTCATAATCATCTTAACTTTTTTCTTACTTAATGAGAAGTGAAGCGCGTTGGTGTGTGTGTGAAAATTCCCAGAACTACTGTTTGATATGACTCAAACGACTGAAGGTTAAATTTAACAACCCATTTTGTAGTTTTTGAGTGTATTCAGCTTCCGTCCTTTGAAAGAATCATAAATGCATAAACAACATTTCTCATTTAACCTTTAATGAACCTTTTAATGCTCATATTTCCGCTTCATTAAACAGATCAGAGAGGATGACTCGGCTGATTTGATCTTTGACCTTGTTTAGATTCTTCGTTATCTCTGACCTCATCTGACCAGCAGAAATGACGAAACCCGAAAAGCCGATTTGCTCTTTATCTGTTATCAGTTTTACTCACCAACATGACTCAGCTCCCATACAGACGACTCATTCATCTGGACGTCACCACCTTGTTGAGTGACCATGGCGGTGCACATCGTTCCAACAAAGGTAACATCGTCCATATTGTCAGGGTACATGACGCACCAGGATTGCGTCGGTGTGATTTGACAGCTGCCATTGGCTTCGAGGCCTGAATCATCGCTGCAGACAAAAAGAGATATATAACCGATAACGCTCTGTGACACAAATCTAGCCCTCAGCATGAGACATTGTAGTCTCAGTGTGAGGGAGCAGCGCCGATGCATTGACAGTTTTTAAACTCCAATTCACATTTTTAATTCTATTTAAAGCAGAAATATTTGAGAAGAGAAGGGCACAACTCAGTGGTGTAAACTCTATACACATATATAATATCCCACCATAATGCTTCTTAGTAATGCACCAGTCCCTTTATTTGTATGCAGCTGCTAAGACCTTCTTCTGGAAACATTTTTTTCCACTTTGAGTAAATCTGTTTACATTTTTTAATCCATTGAATTACACTTCTGCCTTTAACAGCAGAATAAAAAAGTAGAAAATGGCATACATTGTTTCCACAACCCATTAGTCTGTTACTGCCATTAAGTAAAAAAAACAACACATAGCTCAGTGTATTACCTCATATGACATAAAGCATCATCTAACTGTCACATTTGAGGAGCAGGGCCAACAAATGATATTTGCTTTTGAAGTTTCTTCATAAAAATCTTGGAACTCTAACATTTGAAAACTTTGAAACAGCCCAGGCCAAAGCCAGTTTATTATCAGATTGTCTTTAACGCCTTAATCTGTCTCTACAGTGTTTAATCAAGGCTCTACTTCCTATGCCAACAACATAAAACACAGAAAACATCACAGTATGACATCACTGATATGTGTTACTGTTGAAAGCTTTCTGGTGGAAACTTCTAGAAGCCAGAGCTTCAAGGAAGACGTATTAGAGGCATCAGTGGAGGTCTATTCAGCACTGCAGTGTTTCCATTAGATCAGAGAAAGTGTTCCAAAGCAACTCCACCAAAGATGGCCCCGAGGCAATCTCAACCAACAGCAGAGGACGTTTCTAAATGTTAAGAATATCACTAGTAACGTTTATATTATTAACCAAGAGCACGGCTTTAAAATAGTGCTTCTTATCATTATCTGTAAGTTAGAGTGGGAGATCAACAGATAACTGGTGATGCTCCAGAGCCACATAGAGCCAGATCATGTGAAACACTAAAATAAGTGATTCTCATTACAGCTGTAGAGAGAACGAAATGTACCTGCAGATGACTGTGACGAGGACGTCTGTCTGCAAAGAGGCTGAGCAGGAACAGTTCACCATGACATCGAAGTCCGTCGAGCAGGTGACATTACAGAATGATGTTTCTGCAACAAAGAAGAAAAATGTTGACATTCATACAATGTTTTATCAGCTTTCTTGCTCCACTTACTGTTTATCTAACCTTTTCTTTTTGTATGATATTTTGGGGCTTTTATGCCATCATGCAGAGAGGACAGGACAGTGAATAGATCAGGAAACCAGGTGAGAGAGTGAGAACAAAAGACTCTTTTTATGGGGTGCCCGACTTAACCACTCGGTCGAAACGGCACCCCATGTCGAAAGTTTAAATTGACCAATATTTAAATAAATCCCAAACAACCACAAAGAAAAAAAGAGAATCTAAAGAGAGAGAATTAAACGGGTAAACATCTTAGGGAATTCTAATCAATGCGTCAGAAAGAAAGTCACGTTTATGAGATAACCTTACCACAATGAACGGATAAAGCGAGGCCCGACAGCAACAGCAGGACAGCTTTGAGAGCCATGGGGAAATCCCACTGTTTTCAGCCTCTTGTTAGACTTTAGAAACACTACAAAATAAAAACAATAAGAATACAATTAAAGCGATTTGTTTTCTTGGGGAAAGATTTTTCTTTGGGGTAAAAACATTTAACTCTTAAAAAAGGGTAAATGATCGAACCTTTTTGTAGGATTGAGAACAACATTTGAATAACTCCGTTTTAAATGGAACAAAAGCGCTTAAAGTTTCTACAATCTCACATCATCATAAGCACATAGCTTCATTTGTTACAGTCACAGTGAAGTTTAACTGCAAATTTATAAAAACAGAAAAAGATCTCACAAAAATCTTTAAATCACATTTCATCCTAATTTTCTCTTTTCATTCAAAAATCCAAAACAATCTTACCTTTTTTAATTTAAACTTCAGCCAAATAACCAGTCAACCAGCTAACAGCATCACTGATGCACGCGTGTCTGTGAGAGAATGTTTAGAGGAACATGTCAGGTTTCTCGCACTGAAGGCGTCATCATCAGTGGCATGACTCAGGATGTGGTTTCAGTCTCTGAGCTTTTGTCTATGCGGTGTCTTCCCCCACATCCACTGTTTCTATGAATATGCAATAGTTAACCAAAAAGAGTCAACAGGAAACTGAAATTTTTTTTAAGGTTAAAAAAAAAAAAAAAAAAGAAATAAGAGAAAAGGTATTGTGTCTAATTAAGGTGTGATTGAATACAATTTAATGGATGCTTTTTCTTCTTTTTTAGAGAACAGGGGCTGAAGTATTTCTAAACGAGAAATGGACAGAATACAAATATATTGATCAAAGTGAAGCGACCACTTTTCCTCTAAACACTTTGTGATCTACTCTCTATCAGACATGTATTAGTTAGAACAGAGCCCCTACATGGTCATATCACTCTGACATTAACTCAACACAGGAACAGAACATGTTTCAGTACTGAAATGATTCTGAACACTGACAGCAGAGATGTTTTTGATACCTTTCATCAGACCCTTATCAACCACCTACAGGTCTACAAAGCAGCGTATCGGCTGGCTTCAGAAGTTTCCATCAGGGTGCATCGAGTTAGAAGTTAAATGAGTCATAATCCATCTGTGGAGCCCCTCACGGCTCACATCTTTAAATCTTCTCTAAATGTTTTTAACTTGAAGAATTTCAAACTAAACCTAAAAGTCTCCACCAGGAACTTAACTGTAAGAAGCATTGGTCCATGCTTGTATCGTGTATCATATAAACTCTATAACAGCACAATAAAAGTTGGTGGGTGGGCCTGGGTGGTATTCAAACCACCAAGGAGGTGCAGATGAACCTAATGTCACATCTTTTACAAGTACTAGTCAAAGCTAGGCGTCGTTCTGACGGACAAAAAGTACACACAGCCTTGCACCTGCACCTAATCTGCAAACTGATCTCACCATCAACCAGTGGTTGATGTACCTTTCAAGCCAAAATGTCAGACAGTTCCAGTTTCTCAAAGAGAGACCTGCCTGCTTTTTTGTGATCTTACATCATATTAAATGAAATATTTTTGGGTGATTTGGACTGTTGCTCGAACAAAACAAGACACTTTTAGATGTCACCATGAGGGCTGGACTATTTATTGCTGGCGTATTTTATTACCTGAACTATAAGTCATCTCATGAAGAGAAAAGTCAGCAGGTAGTGACAATAACTGCTGCTCTTCTGCGCTGTGACTGCTAATTATTACAGGTTTAATAGAGGGATAATTTGGCTTTTTGAAGAAAATAAAGTTTTCCTTCATGCCATGCTGTAACAGTGCACTACCTCTACCCTGCAGGCTGCTGATAGGGTGAGGTCTGAGTGCTGCTGCTCATTGTGTTGTAGCTTAGGTTTAGGTTAGAGCCTAAAGTCGGGTAGAGTGGAGTCATAATAAGATGAAATGTAACGACCGAGATGTGCCCGAAGCGCGCAGCCCGTGGCCTAAATGCAGCTGCAGTGTCCTGTACAAACACCAGAGGTCGATGTTACTAAGGTTTATTCTAAACCTTAAACCGTCAACACTTCCTTTAAATCGTTTGATGCACTTATCTGACAGCAGATTCGATTACTGGTGTGTTCACTTCACTCTGATTTCTGGTTCTTCTTATATATTTTTTACAAACCTACCAAACGCATTAGAAAGCATGGCTGACCAAAACTGCAGACATCAGCTGGCAGTCCTCTGCTGTTCAGTACATTCTCAGTTTAGTTCCAAAATAGCAGAACTTGGTGTCTGTTGTGTTGAATGACTCAGTCTTTTTTGTGAGAAACTGCAGATGTTCCAAACTATTTTTTGAAATGACTGTAAAGTGACCCATCGCGTTAGTCATCTTATGTCTATAGGGCAGGAAGGCAGGGCTGGGGGCATGGTTCTCACGGTTGATACTGTTACATGTAGGACAAAGTGAGACACCATGATTTTGCACCAAATGTTAAAGTAAAATGACTGTTTGAAATAATAGACAGAGACAGCATACTCAGATAATGAAATATTGTTTTTCGTGTATAGGTGTGATCAGAAACACTACTAGGTGAATTATAACTGAGTTGAGTTAGTATGCTTTGGTTACCTGTGTGCAAAGTTGTCAAAAAGAGGAACTGAATTGTATTCAAAGCATCTTTGATAGAAATAGCCTGATTAATCAGCAGTATGAAAGAATCTGAACAAATAATATCTGCAGACACTGCAGGCAACCTCATCAGTGTGGCTGCTGTCGAGCAATGTTAATTATAGCTTGTTTTTCCCATCCTACATGATAGCAGATCATACATTAAAGAGTTACTGGCTGGTGTTTCATATACAACCTGTTCTGATGTTTACAATAATGCAGTTTATTGACATTAATGTTGGTCATGCTCTGAAATCTAAAGCGTAACTTAATGTGTTTTTATATTTCATGAATTAATTAAAAATCTATTTAAAACCTGTCACTGGTTAAGCTAACCACATATATGTAATATGCATAGAATGATTTTTATTATTTAATTGCTGTTTTATCAAATGCAAAAAGGCAACAATAATGTCATATAGGCATTTTTTTATCGCCCACCAGCCAACATGAATTCATTATTGGTCGCCCACTAATCCTTTTCAGCTTCAGTTCAGGATATTTGAGCTGCAGTTACAGTAAAACAATGACAAATTGTGCTGTGCAAGACTGATAATGTACCTTTGTTCTTAAGAGTCATGCAATCCACTTCTCCTTATCCAAAGGTTGGTTGACTTCGCTGGCCTGTAAGTGCATATGTTTCACTTTTTGAGCAGGGATCCACGCTGCTCAACTGGAGTCGCGCAAGTAGTAGAATATGCTACCTTCACACTTCACAGACAGATGGAGGTAAGGCTGTTAGAGAAAAAAGAGAGAGAGCGAGAGAGAGAGAGAGAGAGAGAGAGAGAGAGAGAGAGAGAGCAATATTTCTGTCAACCATGTCAGACCAACAAACAGCCAACAGTGTTTCCAGATAAACAAGATGACAAACAGTTCGTGACTGGACTGCTGAAATGAAAATGAGGATCTGGTCAACAGGTTACAGAGTGCAACAAAGCTTCAACATGCATCAAGATATAAGAATTATACATACACACATTATTTTTTATAAGATAAAATATGAGGGGTGTTCTGGAGTTGTTTGGTGCAAAAACCTCAAGAGGAAAATAATGATACACTGGCTTTCATAATAGTTGTTGTCCAACTCTGAAACACACATATCTATTTGCACAAGACTGTCCAAGCATGTACTCAGTGGGGAACTACGCCTTGTCCTGCTTGTTTCGATTTCACTTTCACATCTTGTTTTCTCATCATCACAAGAAAATGTAAATATGTGACCGGTGAAAATAAAACAATAAATTAAGTTTAGAGTTTGATTACCTACGATTGTACTACAGCAATTATGTTGTTCAATGGATTTTTTATTTTCATTATTATTAGGATTATCTATTTATTGTTTTTACAAAAATAAATTACCTAGCTCGATATCTAGCGAAATGTTAGCATCACACTTCTTTTCAAAGTAAACATTAGCTCTATATATTGACTCTAAGCTAATATCTTTGGAGGAGAATTTGCTTCTTGTACCACAGATCATGAGAAAAATGCAGTACGAACCTCTTTCTTCTGCAGCAGGTTGCAAATTTAGCGATGACTTCTTCGTTCAAGTTTAACCCTCCTATTATCCTCAAATATTACTAACACATACAACGTATTTGCCTCCAGAAAATGATTTACAAAATTGTTGACGACGTTTTTGTGTAAGGCACTTTTGTTTATTTGTTGAATAAATAAATAACCCCTTGATAGTGCCACCTATCAGTGAGTTGACATGTCCTCCAGTGCCACCATCTGGCCAAACTTTTAAATTAGAATGAATGTATCTTGAAACGTTTTTATACAAATCTTCTCCAATTTACTGACAATACTAATGAGCACAAGAGTATGAACCTTCTTGGTTTTGGTGAAGATATGACCTTTTCTGTCGTGCCACCATCAGGTCAAACTTTCAGTTAGGTCACACACACACACAGAGAAAAGTTTTACACAGCTAAAACAGCATGGGGTCTGTTAGATTAAATGACTGTTTCTTACAATGAAGTCTGGAGGCTTTGGAGCCTTTTTAGAGATTCTTCTTGTAATTTTGAGAGACACGTAGAAAATCAATAAGAGCCTTTCAGTGGGAAAAACGAGCACTTATAGTGGACGTAGTTTGAAAGAGCACATTTGTCCCCATTGATTACAGCCGCTGCAGCCGGTTGTGCTGCTCACCCCTCAAATTTTTGTCCCCACTACTCTTGTAAAAGTAAAGCCCAGGTTCCAACATACCACAAGTTTCTTTTGGATGTTATTACTTTGAAACATTAAGGACACAGAAAACAGCACAGATCATCCTTCACATTGATTCACCATTTTCACAAGTCAAGGAATGTGGCTCATTAAAGTGAGAAAAATAAATTAGTTAAAGATATATATAATATAATATAAATATTTTCTCTCAACACGGACATTTCTAATGTTAGAAAGGCTAACACAGCTTTACCTGGCAAACCCGTTTCATAACACAAATGCATGCAATATGTTTTCAGCACATTTAAAAAATATATCATCATGAGTCATGAAATATGAAGCAAAACAAAAAGTAAACTATTATTTTTTGAATGGGGTCAAATTGACCCCAAGGATAATAGGAGGGTTAAGCTTCATTTGAGTTCATACATGTCGTACCAACGCAGTGCCATCATGTGGTGGTAGACAGCAGCACAATTTAATCTATGACAACAGTTTAGATTGTCAATAAGATGTGGATTTCAAAAGAGTAGGAAAAGCTAATTAATCATGCTGCATCTTTAAATGTCTCCACAGTATATGGAGGAGGAGGAGGGCAAATTAAATCACAGCACTAAAATACTTACAGTTTGTGGTCGATCATTCAAGAAGCAGGGTTGTCCTCCTGACTGAAGCTTTTGTTGCTCGGACTCAAAGTGAATCGAGGAACTGGTCCCAAAACAGAGGATGTAGTGAAAATAAACACGTCAAGCTGCTTAAAATAAACTTACCCTTCATGCTGCTGCATTTCTAAAGTGTGGAGAAGTAACACAAAATGTCGTGCACCTCAATGGAAAAATATTTCAGATGTGCAACTACAATTTAAATTTTCAGTTTTACTTTTTATTCTTTAGGCTTAAATTTGAATGTAGGGCTTTGTGTTCAATGCAGTAAAGAAGAACATAACTTCCTCCTTTGAGACTAAAATATGACAAAGGAATGTTTTGCCTATCCTTCATAGCAGAAACAAGAATTTGTCAAGATGCCCTGAAGCAAGGCAGCAAACCAAACTTGTTCCAGGGGAGCTGATGAGAAGTCACTATAAGAAGAATGTGTAACATATTTAAAAATATGAAGAGAAGCATAGATCAGTATAATGTCCAGTCAGGTGAATAATACATTAGTTCACATTATGTCAAAAGTAAAGGTACTTTTATACCTTGAATAGGTCTAGCTGTGTACACCAGTCTGCTGCTGCTGAAGCTGCAAAACTTAACCAATGTGTTGGAGTCTTCTGTGCTTTCCATGGGGGTTCTAACATGCTTTGATGATTTCTGAGATTAAATTAGTCATTTGAAAATAATCATTTCAAATCTAGGCTGATGGACATAACCTCTTTTGTTAACTTGACTGCTATATGAACAATAATGTGTGATGTCAATACAAAAGGGTCAAAAGACTATGAATACATTACTGCTGCCTCTTTACTCACACTCACACTCACACTCCCTTCAGGATTATACCTTTTTGAGATTTCTCAAGACTTATTTAGACGAATCATTGGTACATTTACAAAATTATGAAACTTAAATTTCTGCAACCAGATAGTATATCAATATTTATTTGCTTCCTGGATATCTACAGGTTATTTAAAGCATATTGCATTAGAGTATTTCAGTGTGGAGCAGTAAAGGGTTTCTCCACCAGAGGGCAGTGTAGATGGATTTTGCAGGTCAAACCCATGTAAATGGACACCTTCAGGGACCTTAATGTAGAGCGGGATCAGTTGTATCGCAAAAACAATCTGCAGTGTTCCTTTATACAATGACTCAGAATATTTTGTGTGATAAGTAAATTTGTTTATTTATATCATATATGTAGTTTTGCTGTTCTTCCCCCACTGCCTTGAGGAAAACCACCCTGAGCAAAAGCTGCATGTAGGATACTAAAAACTTGACTTTGTGAGTAAGAAGAAAAGTTTATGGTACAGTTCTTATTTGATTATTCAAATCAAACATTTTTGAACTGCCAAACTGCTTTTTTTCACACCTAAATTTAAATACGCGTGTTCATTTCTGCTTTTCCTGACCTCTCTGTAAACCTTTTGGCTACAGCTCAGGCCAGATTTCAAAACCAGAGGCAACAGATCCTTATTGTTCTACAAAGAGCATGAAACAATCTCCCCCTCCTTTATTCTGCTGGATCTGATGACTTTTTAAAAACGGCACTCCTTAAGTTTAGCTTTTGTTTCATTTCAAGTGTCTGAGGAGGAGATGGTTGTTGAATTCTGCCTGTGTTATGATGTTTTTTTTTAATCTTGTTTGTAAGACAAGAAGATGGGGTATAACTTCTTTAATACTCAAAGTTTTTCTAGCAGCAGATGGCTCCAAAATTACTGCACAAAGATAGGGGTGACACAACAAAGCATCAAATAATGAAATTAACTGCAAAGGGTTAACTGTGAAGAAATAATGTTTTAAAGTATAACAATAGAAGTAGGATAAGTTAAAGCTCCTGTGGGGAGTTTTTGGCTTGTTGTGAAACAGACTGAAATGAATACTGATCTCTCTTTTTGACCTACAAAAGCAAACAAGACCATCAGTTATGACAATTTGTATTTGTAATTTTTAATGCATGAAAAGATGAGAGGGGGTAGATGTCAGAACAGAGTGAAAGACTGCTGAAAAAACAGTCTGCCTTTACGTTTTTGAAAACAAATATTCACAGAAAGACTGTTCGAATTAAACAGAATGAGAATTTTGTCAAAAACTACCTTGGTGTGTACAGAACAAAATCAGCAACACTTTGAAATGTACATATCTTTGCCTACATGGGGCGGCAAAATCAACACAAACTCAAAGGTACTGACGGAAGCTTTAAGTACAAAAGGAAGAGAAGTTGAAAGGAAGAAATGGATTTAACAGGAAGATTGGCAGTGATAGAGAGTAATTGTATATAACTTGATAAATGTAAGATAGCATATAGTATTAAATGTAAATGTACATGAAGGTACTGAGAAGTAATACTGCAGGAGAGTGATAGTAGAAGTATTCTGCACATGGTAGTTTTAACATTTCACACATCAGTTATATTACACATGAATGTTAAAGCTCCAGGGTCAGGAGCTTTCTCCCTTTTTTTTGTTGTCACGATTTTTTTTTTAACTTGTTTCTAAAAAAGTGCACAAAAACATGAAAGTCAAGATTAATAAGACCCACAAGTCCTTGCTGTTATTTTTGGATAACCACTTGAAAAGTCCAGTTTTTCAGGGGATTTCCTTCCAATTGACAGTCTGTACTATGACGCATTAATATCACATGTTTTATATGAAGAGAAAACTTCAAAACAAACAAGCAAAAACGTTGACAATAATTTGAAAATTACTTTTTTCAAAATTTTAGAGTCTAGTAGAAGTTATGGCATTAATCTGAACAGTGTTGAAGCTGATTGTTAGCTTAAGTAAAACAAGATAACACAAGAAACACCATCAGATGCTTAATTTGTATCAAGAGCAACATAATCTATGCTTGTGACCTTTTGCCTGAGGGTGTTTCCGGGGGCATATTGAGTGTGTGTGTGTGTGTGTGTGTGTGTGTGTGTGTGTGTGTGTGTGTGTGTGTGTGTGTGTGTGTGTGTGTGTGTGTGTGTGGGTGGGTGGGTGGGTGGGTGGGTGTGTTTGTGGGGGTCTTTGCTCCTTCTACTAAAGGTGGCAGAAGCTGCTCTGGCAGGTCGAGGAGGGGTTTTATCCTCTCGAGGGCTGCAGCCTCTCGTCGAGTTGTTCTGTGAAGTGACCCGCACACTGAAGCAAAGTGGTGGAGGTGTCTTTACTGTGAGGGTGGCGAGGGTGGTGGTGGTGGTGGTGGTGCAGTCACATGTTCAGAGGTGATGGTGAAGAAGTTGTGTGTGTGTGTGTGTGTGTGTTGGAGGGTTGGGGGATATTTGGATTGTGGTGGGTAGATTTGCGGTCTTGCAGCTGTGCGTGTGCTTGTCCATGTCTGAGTGAATAAAGGGAGGAAGGGGCTGCTGCGAGGGAGGGAGGGAGGTGGGGGGCGATTCAGGTTCAGAAGTGTTGAAGCATAAAATCTCTCTCTCGTTCTTTCTCTTTCTCTTTCTCTGTCTCTCGCTCAATCTCCCCCCTCTGTTGCCGGGCCAGACGCAAAGCAACAGCAATTTGTGCGATTTCACAGCTCAGCGGATCCCTAAAACTCTGACAGCCTTGTGGTGAGGTGGTGGGGGTGATGAGGGAGAGGGGGGGTGGTCGATCGACGGATGTAGTAGCAGTAGTGGATGGATGAATGTAGAAATGATAGTAGAAATTGAAGATGGACAGATTGGAGACGCTGATGGTTGATAAGATGGAGCAGATGTGACAAAGAACTGATTGTGGCTCGAAACAAACCCTCCACTTTGGGTGTAGCTGTCCCATTAAATGGCCATTATCACTGGACTTCAGGACTATAGATATGAGCAAGAAGGCCTTACTCTACCTGCTAGTTGGCTGAGTTGGCTTTTATGATATACTGCTGAGATGGAATGACCTCTGACTGAGTATTAAAGTTTGATGTTGTGATGTGAAATCACATATTGGTTGAGTTTGGAAACTTCAAGTTTGGCTTCTTTTTGTTGGAGCCAGAAGTGACTGACTTAGACAAGAGTGAGGACATATATGTTAGACCTCCTTCCTGGTGCCTGCTGTTGAAGTGGTATGTGATTCAGGAGGTAGCCTTACCCCAAAGCAGAAGCAATATTCTTTATTTTATAACAAAACTGGCGCATGGATTACTAAATGAACATCATGCTGTATTGAAAAGACTTGAAGCTGCATCACCCAAACTTTTTATAAACATGTTAAATTCTGCTTTGGAAATCAGTATTTTAATAAGGTTGTTAATAGGGAGTCATTGGCTTTTGCAGCCGCTCTCTAGTGGACACTTGAGGAACTGCAGTTTTTTGCTCTCCCGCTTGGCTTCAATTTTCAACCACAGAGGTTGCTACTTGTTAATATTCAGGCACCTAATGGTGGTGGTGATTGTAACAGGAGCAAAGCATATAAGGAAGTTGGCCAACTTTAATAAAAAACCTAAGCATGAAAAGAGAATCAGGTTAAAAAGACAGATTTTTTAAATTTGGGATTGGATATTTGCTCGGTATAGAATTAACAATTCTCTTATCTTTTTTTTGTTCCACTCAAGACATGTGTGACCTAATGGTTCTGTTTGATAAAATATAGAAAGTACAGTTTAACATTTGTATAAACAAATAATTTGTGATTTAACTTTTGTTCAACTTAGAACTTTTCTTCCAGAAATGAGCCTCTTGGTTACATCATGGTTTGAGCCTGAAAATGTGTTTTAGTGAAGCAGCTGGACATTTTTTTTGTCCTCATGGTTTGCAAATCTTATCTCAAGTATCTTCATATACTGGCATCAAATTGGGTGAATTGACTGTAATAATTATGTCAACAGACAAAGTGTTACTGAAAGAGTCAGATGTTTTAATTTAAGGGATGTTTTCTTTTCAGTTGTGACTCTGTGTCTGGTGGGACAGTAAGACTCTGCAAGTTACGGACTTCAGAGCAGCAGAGGGAGCTGATTATTTATAATAATCCCTCCTAATTTAAATAAATAATTAAGACCCAACACTATTTACTATGTACGTCAAGTTACATAAGTACAGAGAGAGAGAGTAGATCAAACATAACTGTACACATATAAAAATGTAATGTTTGCTGTGTGTTTCTGTTGATTGTTACTGTTCTGGTTTTTGTTTTTAACTCTGTAAAGCACTTTGAATTGCTCTTTCTATGAATGGTGCTTTATATATAAACTTGCCTTGTCTTGCCTTCTGCGTTGAGTTGTTGGGATTTTCCCCCGTTTCCTCCACTTTTTTTAAAAATCTTGTGAAACCTTGTAATAATTTCCGTATGCTTGAAGAGCAGAATTTATTTCTACTTCATAATTTTGTTCATCATTTAATCTCTGTTGAAATCACATGCATTTTTCTTTTTTTTTTTTAATTTAAGGAGAACATGAAAAAAAACATGAAACCTCAGCCCACCAAAGACGGCACAAGAAACAAAAAATAATCACCCAAACAGCTAATCTCACATTCGGTTTATTCTCAGTAGATCTCTGAGGGTTTTTACTGATTGAAAGTAATCTTGGATTGTGCCCCCTAGAGTGATTTAATCCATTCATTGTCCATCGTGCCCTTCTTAGTCTTAAATGAAGCTCAGATTGGGTGGCCTTTATTTGGACTATGACATGACTTATAGCCTTAAAAAAGGGTCACAACCTTTGAGGACCACCACCGACCTCAGAGGACCTCTGAGCCATCTCTGTATAAAGTGTTTATTTCCTATTTCGATTGAGATGTGCGATTCAAAATGTCTCTTCTGATGCCTCTTGACCTTGTTTCTTATTTAAGAAGCACACTGGAACCAAAGGGCACCAGAGTATTCAGAGTGACCTGCTCATTTACATGCTAAGGTCATTCAGAAATCTGACCATGCTCTGTGTCAAAGGACAGCCGACACCGGGAGGGAGCCCTCTCAGGACTCGAGGCAAGACAGACGGACCAAGAAAAAGACAGAAAGATGTACGGCAGTGGAGATGAGATTCAAGAGATAACAATTCAAAGAGCATCTGAGAGCTCTTGTGATAAGAAATGTCACCTGAGTGCTTTGTTTTGGTTGTGGGGTCAAGAGAGAGTTCACGAGGAGAGGGTATTTTAGTGTGTGTGTGTGTGTGTGTGTGTGTGTGTGTGTGTGTGTGCGTGTTCGTGATAGTTGGGTGTGTGGAGTGGGATCAGGACATCTGCGCAGGCTTTGAAGAGGTCAGCCACGGGACAGGAACCATTCTTAATCCCCCCAGCTGGGCCCGCGAGAGAGGATTTGGACCTCTCCACCCACAACAGTAGCTAATTGAGCTTCAGCGCTCTGATCGCAGCACTCCCATGTAAAGCTCAGCATGCTTTCACAGGGCTTTGGAGGCTGATCAAGAAATCCCTTTTACTGTCTACCTGCTTTTATTCATGGTGATACCTGGCATGACTAAACATCAAAATCAAAATGCAATTATGTCAATGAAAAAGTCAACATGTTGATGTTTAGCACATACGTTTTTAAGACTTTTATCATGTTGGTTTGGAATGTTAGCATGCTATTTTTTGGGGCTAAATAGCACTAAATACAAAGGACAACTCAAATGTCTGTTTTGTTCTGTGATAAAGACGTTACATGAGCAGTTAAAGTAAAAAGTAAAGAGATCACCAAAAATGTAACAAGAAATTGCAAGCATGTGAATTAAAAAGTTAATAAACTGATGCTTAGCTAGTCATGTATTACTTCAGGTTAGCTAAGGCTGATGCATGTATTAGAAAAATAAAAATTTCGCTTGAAGATTTGGCTTGAAAAAAGAAAAGGGACACGTTTGTGACAAAATCAAATAAAGGTAAGTCAACTTGCTCATGTTAAGCAGGGATTTTTAAATGCTTTCACCATGCTGGTTTTGTATTTGGCTAAATAGCACTGAACACAAAAGCTTTTCATATTACCAGTTCAGTACACGGTCTTTAAAGTTTATAAATTGAGATTAAACTTCTTGCCTTTAATATAAATGTAACAGAGACATGATGCAGGGACAAAGTCCTCCCATCGTTGTGCCGGCATCCGAGGTAGTAACAGAGGAGTTGCAGAGGTGTGATAATATTACTGTGAGAGTGGGAGAGCATTGTGTGTGTGCACAACTGAAGGGTTCTAAGTCCCCCAGGCCACGGTGATCAGAATCTTAACGCAAAAGACAACAAGAACTTCAACCAAGTCCAGTTCAGATTTCATGTATTGGTGCAAATAACAATTTTGGTATGATACTGTTAGAAGAAAAGTCTAGATATAACCAAATGTGCAGTGGTGGACAGTAACAAAGTAAATTTACTTGAGTACTGTACTTAAGTTCACTTTTTGAGTATCTGTACTTTACTTGAGTATTATTTTTTGGGGGGACTTATTACTTTTACTCCACTACATTCAGAAGACAATTATTGTACTTTTTACTCCACTACATTTCTATCAGCGCTCTAGTTACTCACGACTTTTGCTTTGAAGTCAGCTCATGAATTTCCGTCTCTTTTCTGAAACCTGATCCCTAAGACAGTAAAATGTGTTTGTGTAGTTCTGTTTCTCTCAGTGGTTTAGTCGTACCTGTATATCGTGCGTCTCCACGGTTGAACGTGGAGCAAACACAGAGCATCACTCAGATCAGGCAGTTCATTTAGAGGTGGTAATGATGGCTATAACTCTCCATCTGAGCACCCATGGCCATATCTTCAGCCTGTGTTGGAGGTTTTTGAAGAATGAATGAAGAATGATATTTATCGTTTGAAATGTTCTCCCTGTTTCCCACTCTGCTCAAACATACAAAAATAAGTAACTTAGTGTCTGTTTTTATTCCATGGTATAGTTTATACAGATTTCAAGTAAAGTTTTCTAAATAAACATAATGTAAGCGTATGTACTCCTATGTAGTCTTGACTGCACTTATGTATTGTGAAAATACAATGTTTTAAGATTTTTTTAAGTAGTTTGAATACTTAAGTATTTTTTAAAAGCAAGTACTCCAGTACTTTAACTCAAGTAATAATCTGACAGAGAAACTTTCACTTGTATTGGAGTAATATTTGACATGGAGGATCCATACTTTGACTTAAGTAATGAAGATATGTACTTTGTACACCACTGCAAATGTATTACAACATCTAAATGCAAGCATGTCTATGATAACATGCTAATGATAATCAGGGAATATGTATTACATTCACTTTGTAAGTTTTGCAATGTTTGAATGCCATTCTTATCAGAACTTACCTTAAAGTAACACAATAATTGTAAAAATAAAAAAGTGTATCATAAGTTAGTTGCCACGAGGACCATGGATGAAAAGTTAGGAGGAAACTGAATTCATTGCAGCCACCTGGAATCTCCTGGACAACATGGATGTGTGCTCTAAATTTCACGGCAATCTGTTCAACGTTTGCAAAACATTTCACTCAGAACCACTAAAGTCAACCTCCTGGTGTGCTGGAGGCAGAGTAGGGATTTTCAAAGCTATATGTCAAACTGGGACAAACATATCCGGCAGAAAATTTTGTGGCACTCTTGTTTTAAAAACTGGACCTGCAGGTGGCCCTATAGATCAGAGTTAAGTGATCACACTAACTATTTGGGTGTATCCTCTGGGGTCCATGAATCTTTATGGACACTTTCAAGGCAATTCATTGAAAAGTTTTTGAGCCAGTACCATAAAGACCAACATGATCATCCCCACATGATGGTGATTGGAACTATAACTAAAACATAAAGTACTTTAATATCATATTTAAGTAATTAAGTAACAGTGAGAGGCTTGTTTTGAGCAGTGGCTCTTCCTGTTTTTGAAATCAAAGACCGTAAAATGTTATCCTCAGATTTCTATAGTTCTAGGCATGAGCTACATTTTGGAAGATGAAAGAAGGCCTTACGCTCCCTGCTGCATCCCGCCCCTTGACATCTTTTCCCTGACCAGGGACCCTCCCCCACTAAACACCATTACCATACAGACTGAGGAGGGTCAAGTGAAGGTTCTCGCCCTGATCAGTCGACTGGAAAACTCACAGTTTCAGAGGTCATGGATAAGCCGCCCTATTGGGTGATTGGTCAGACAAATCAAATTAGCATCCCCTGGTGATCCCCTCTTAAACAGCCACCCATGAAGAATTGAACAAAGTGGCTGTGCATTTCTTCATTTTGGAGTTTGATCTGTGGATATGTAGAGGTTGAAATTAAGCACACCTTATAGTTTTGATATCACACAGGTGTACATTGCTAGGTGTCCACTTGTGTGATGAGTGAAGTTCTGGTCTACGTTCACATTATGTTCATTATGCGTAAGGTGATGATAATCTACTTGTGACTTGCTGACTTAGCCCACTCACACTGCAGAGCATTACTGGAGACATAAGTATTGCATAATAGTTACATAACCAGTCATCATCATGGGCAGTGCTGTGCTCATGACAAGGTGATAATGTCCTCCCAAAATAACATCAGAGGGATATAATTTTATACATGCATATAGATCTGCCAGCTGTCAGCTAACTGTTCATTCAGTTTATTTTTTTTAATGAAATTTAACACAATTCTCTGTCCATGTCGGTACCTGCAGCATCACACTATTTACAGTATATGTTCAGTTACTTTACAGACATCAACAACTTAAACATGCACTCACCAGCTCTGACGCCATTGCCTGGATTGTAGAACAGGATCTCCCCGACTCTGCAGACAAGCCGAGAACAGAAATTAACTTGCTTACCGATTAAGCATGTTAATTCAAACTAATGTTTTTGCCACAGTGTCAACAGACAAAGGTAAAATATGTGGGACTGCATTCCATAGATTGATTTGATATGACCTGTGTCTGATTGTTCCTGGTGTCGCTTTTGCTGTTACGAATTCCTATCCATTGTCATGGGGTTTTGATAATTCAGAATAATTCAGAATCAAGTATTCAATCAATCAATCATCATGTATATAGAGCCTTTCATACAAATCAAATGCAACCCAAAGTGCTTTACAGTGATTGAAAAACAAGAAAGAAGCAGAAATGAAACAATGGCAAGACATATAAGGGGAAGATAATAATAATAATAATACAAATAATAATAATAATAATAAAAATTAAAAATAATAAGAATTACATCAATAAAATAGAGACTAATGCACACCAAAAATAAAATGTGTAATTAAAATAAATCAAAGCATCAAAATTAAGAATAAAAACAGTTAAAATAAATAGATTTAAAAAGGGTAAGGATAAGAGTTGAAAAATATATACTTAGGCTAAAAATATCAATAAAACTTAGTAGATAAATAAAAATTACGTAAATGAATGAATGAATAAATACATAAAAAAATAGAATAAGATAACAGCTAAAATTACTAAAATAATAAAGCAACATTTAAATCAATATTATAGTAAAAGGTAAGCAATAAAATTGTTAAACCCTACATAAAAGCCAGACTGAATAAATACGTTTTTTCTTTACCTTTAAAAGTCTCAATATCTCTATCAGCGCCTCTACCTGACTATTTAACGTAGTCAGGTAATAATGACGAGTGGTTTGTTGTGCAGACTTTGTAATCTGGCCATGTTAAAAAAGTTCACTCTCTGGATCTGAACACCACTTCTGTCTGCCAGGACGAGGGCTCATAAATCACTGGCTATAAGATTGCATCTCTGCTGGGTGTTTGGATAACCAGCTTTTGCAGGCATACAGTGAGTTGATGCCTTTTTTGTTGACTCCTGATAATTTTATCTTTATTTGATTACAATCATCTAATCCAAGAAGTTCAATTAAAAATGTGCAAGTCTTTGTTTAACTAAGCACCTATCTGCTTAGCCGTATACAGGTAGTTTTCAAATTTGTCCATTAAATTTAATTGGCAACTCTTGTCCAGATGGGCTCATTTGTTAACAAAGGATCTGTTTTGAGGACACTTTAATACAGCTGGAATAATGAGGAGTAACAACTGTATTTAATTTTGGTGTGAACACAAGTGCTACGTTCATAAACATGTTAATTCTGTGCTGCTGGGGTGACTGTGTGACTTGTTGCAGCTGCAGAAGAAGTTAGCTGGTCAGACTTGACTGGAGCTGTGAGAGGTTTATTTTAACTGACCGACATCTGCCTGTTATTTTTCAGCACACAGACAAATGATGATAGATACTGTGTGTCTTTGTTGTGCAGAGCTCAATCATATAAGAGGATGCAGACCGTGACCCGCTCCATGTGCGCCTCATTAAGAATAATGCATGCAAACAACCGGTGTCTTAAATCTCTATTTGAATTGTGTATAAGCACCAAATCAGAGGACATTGATGTTTGCACTCAGCTCGACCCACCGTCTCTGTGATTTCATTTTTATCCCCTTCCACAACTTTGACCTTGCACACCACCAGCATTTGGTAAGCAATGATTTATCTGCCAAATAAATGTGTTGGCTGCATTGGAATGTGTTTAAGGCGAAGGGTCACTTAGTAGGTCAAATATGGCGGCTCATAAATTGAAGCGAAGAATAACCTTAAAGAATGAGGTGAGAAAATGTCATTTTGAGAGAAAAAGGTTTCAGAATGGAGAATTTAGTGATTTAAAAAAGGAAAACAATATTAGAGAGAATATGGGGCAATTTTGAGATGCATAAAAAGCGAGACACATAAGGTGCCATTATTGGACACCTCACCTTGAGAGAGATTCAGCGCTAAGATGGTATATCAGTCATTCTGACAGCGTGAGGTTAGAGGGCTCATTTCAGAAGTGAAGGCCAGTGTCCCCCTCTGTGATGTGAGATCATGAAGCTTTAGTTGCAGCTCACCTGCCTGGAAAATCTACTTACCTGCCTCTCATTCAAACTTTTATGTCATGTTGAGGTTAGTGTGTGCTGTTTACTGTGACATTGAGTCGCTGAGGAGAGAGGTGAGTGACTGCAAACTCACACTACTTTGAAAAGAAGTGTTTTAGGAACTTTGTTTGGGATTCAAATTCTTAAGGTCTGGTTATTTATTCATTTATATTTAACAATGATAGTACATATTAAAGTATGCCAGGGTTAGCCACTAGACAAGTTTCCATCTGCAGTCCCTGGCCAGATGCTAGAATAGGCTCCTATCATGTCCTGAATAAGGGCCTATGTCCATTCATGGCTTCTTTTGTACTGGCAGTACCCACAACCTCAATTCAGGGTGCTTCTCAGTGGTGCTCAGAGTTACAAATTACATATTCTTTCTGTTGCACTACCACTTCTGTTTTAAAATGCTGAGAGTTGACATTAGAGTCCCAAGTCCCACCCCTTCTTGATATACACTACCAGTCAAAAGTGTGGACACACCTTCTCATTTAATGGTTTTTATTTATCTAATTATTTTTAACATTGTAGATTAATACTGGAGACATCAAAACTATAACATAATCTGGTTTTGCCATAACCTGGATTACAACATTAATCAAATAGGGCTATTCATTGTGTACTAACCCTACCTCTGAACAACACAACTGATGGTCTCAAACACATTAAGAAGGCAAGTCATTCTACAAATGAACTCTTGACAAGGCTCATGTTAACTAGAAACCCTTCCAGGAGACCACTTCATGAAGCAGACTGAGAGAATACCAAGAGTGTGCAAAGCTGTCATGAAGGCCAAAGGGGGCTACTTTACAGAATCTAAAATATAAAACATATTCTGCTTTGTTTAACACTTTTTTGTTAATTAAATAATTCCATATATGTTCTTTCATAGTTTTGATGTCTTCAGTATTAATCTACAGTGTTCAAAATAATTAAAATAAATACAAACCCTTGAATGAGAAGGTGTTTCCAAACTTTTGACTGGTAGTGTACATTGGTGAAGGAAAATAGGCGCCTTCCATGCAAAAACCACCGTTAGTGGACACAGGCTATTAAATGTTACTCAAACAGGCCAGTGTTTGAAGGAACATTTCTTAGCTAAGATCTTTTCCTCCTCTTAATCGTTTTTATTTCTCACATATTTGCAGTATTTTTTATCACTTGTAAGGGTCAGTGTTTCCAGTCCAATAAGTGTTGCATAAAGCTCTAATAAAATCTGTTTTATTAAACATTTCATGTCAAATGATTGATGTTTTTGGTCAGCAGCCATTTTCAAATTGGGAATTGCATGCCGAAGGCTTCAGGCTACATTCAGGCTTGTTTTGTTTTAATCTTGGGCTGATTTTGGTCTGAACCATGCTAAGCGTCTGGCCAGATTTAATAAAAAAGTTAAAGCTTGGACATGAAACACAAAGTCACATTTTATTGTCCACCATCTGTTTAACTATTACAAAAAGGACAAGATTGCTACTTTCACAATTAAGAAGTTCAGTGGGATCAATACATTATTTGGTGATTCTCCTAGCTTGCATTTCACTCATTTTAAATATTGCATACGCTGCAGATAACAATCACATCCACACCACACTCCCTTCCAACATCAAGCTGCTTTGCCAAGGTAAGCACATAACTGCATAAGGTATGAGCATACACACATGAAGACAGCATAGATAGGTTTAATTTGCCTCTTTGTATGTAAATTTCATCAAAGTTCCCATTAATCTACAGCCTGGTATTTTAATAAGAACGATCATCAAAGCAATGGTGGGTCACGACTTTGTGTTGGACTGACATCTTAAAGAATAGGTTAAAGATTTCTGAGCTTAGCTCTTTTTATCTAAGTTCATTTGGTGCTGATATTTTCTATTTCATGGTGCAGCTGCACAATCTGAGGCACTTTTCAGCGTGTAGCTATTTAAAGCAAGAAAACTAAAAAAAGAAAGGAAAAAAACCTGCAATTTATAATGACAGAGCCTCTTAATAAAGTGCAGCAGATCCAGATACTTTTTTCCTCAACCACTGGTAGAGAAAAAACACAGAACAATTTTACATTTTCTCTCTCCATACTCTCTCTACTCTGCTAATCCGGCACAGAACGCTAAAGGAACTCATATTTGTCAACAGGGCTGTCAATCAATCTTCTTTTTAGAATCATATAACCAACTAAAACTTAACTTCTCAGAAATACAAACACTTCAAACACTTCATGATAAGAAGAAACTATAATGACAGAATCCGTGTTTGAGAAACATGTATTTGATGTGTATTTTAATTTTATAGTTTGATCCACGTTCCATCTGTCAACGTGAGGGAGTTTATGGCTTTTACTGCAGCCAGTCAGTAGGGGGAGCTCTAAAGATTTGGTGTCACAGTCATGGTGTCCATTTTGCAGTCCATGCATACATTTATTTAGCACATACTAATGGCAACCACAAATAACTCACATATGTCCAATAAGATGTGACACTTTGTTGTCACTGCATGTACATAACAACACTTTATAATGTGACCTCCTCAGGCCAACAGAGTCACATACATAAATATAAGGTTTCATAACAATGTAGGCTACAGTTTAAAACCTAATGACTAAAAGCGATACTAAGATGAAACAGAGACAACAGGAGGCAAGTGAGCCATAGACATAAATAAATAGAATGAGTGACTGCAGCAAGATTTGACTGCAATATTAGATCTTTCAGCAGATCATCATACAATCTAAAGTGCAGTGCATATTTATAAAAGTGCAAATAAAGAACATGCTGTCCAGTCAGTTTTCAGCATCTGTGGGAAAGTGTCTGTGTGTGCTGGAAGGGTTGTACTGCACATCATTCACACTGTCCACAGCAATAAGTGAAAGAGTAGGGGAACACCATGAGGTTATTGCACAACCCCCCCCCCCACAAGAAAAACTGTTTCAAATTTAGTTCAAGCTTGAGACAAATGATTGTAAATGTGACACAAAAAAGACAAACTGAGGGGATAATGAAGAAAGAGCGCATAAATGTTTCTTACTGAAACAACAAACAAGTGAAAGACAATCACTATACCCATTTTAATTTTGTGGAGGCAAAGAGGATTCAGAAGTTTGAAGCTGCACAGTGTCTGCAATATCATCATGTGGAAAAATCCAAGCTGCTGCGTCTCATTTCGCTGCCTCGTTCTGGAGAGGTGCGCATTACAGACAATGTGTATGTTGGTGACAATACAGAACTGCATTTTGTTTCCACACGTGTAAATCAGTGTTAAGTTTCCAAAAATAAAGTGCTCCCTGTGTTGATGACTCAGAAAAGAGAAACAAAGCATTTTAAGTACAAAAGGGAACACTGTCTGAGTTTGGCAATTCTTATGTAACTGGTTTTTCGCACCAGTGAAGCCTTTTGAACCTTGGATGTGACACAAAAGACAAAGCATTTACCGTCATTTACTGGATTGTTGGTGAGAGCTCAGCCAGGCTGCATGCAATCTGCCCTTTGTTCAGCCTAATTTGCCACCTGCAGTCAGGCCATGACTGAGGTGCTTAATACCAGTGCCAGCGGCCTGTTCTCACAGCTCGAGCCAGACTACATTACTGTGGTTGGAGATCTGAGAGAGTGCTAGTGGGCAGTCGTCTGAGCAGATGTTTGACGCTCAACATTAACAACACCTAATCAGTAATTAGGGCGGGCTCCCGACGAGGCCCCCGCTAACAAGGGCCCCAGTGGAGGATTGTAAAACAACTGTAATCATGCAAAAATGATTAGGGGAATTTGTGACTGTGGTCACAGTTAATACTTACATGCACTCAGTTTTGCCTTATGCTAATCTAACAAAGCAATGCTGTACAACAAGGCTCTAATAAATGGAAGGAAACCCAGGGAAAGAAAACAAAGCTAATGCTTTCCATTGTTGTCTTTGGGTTGAGTCATGGGTGCAGTGGCTGCTGGGGATTTGAACTGTACACGACCTGAGGGTCAATCTCAGTGTTTGTTTGTGTTGGAATATGACTGACTTTGGTCTGATGATGCATTTGCCCTGTGGACTGTTCACGATGAGGAAATCAAAAGCGGGGGAGCGCGAGAGAAAGAGAGGACCAGATGGGAGACTGAGATGGATTGGCCGGGCTAACAGGCAGATGTTTATGGGCCATTATTTACAAGCTCTTTAATCTGGGCTATTTCCTCGCCCTTGGCAATGGATAGGTCTATGGGTCATGCTGCCTGAACCCCTCCACCAGTGGTCATCCATCTCCCTCTTTAAAATACAGGGAGGGGGAGGAGAGAGAGGGGGAGGGCGAGAGAGGATGGGGTGACTGTGAATAATCATGTGTTTTTACCTGGACACAGAGACCTATTTAGATGTAACACTAACAAGCACCATCCAAGAAATAGAGAGATTCAATAAAAGATGGAAGGGAATAAATAAGGAAACATCAGCGGCTATGAAAACAGAAAACAACAAGAGGACAGAGATGTGAGAGAAAGTGATATGCATAATGAAAAGAGGGATATCAGAGGGGAGGAAGAAAGTGCCAGAGCCAGACTTGATGTTGCTTTACTAAAATGCTTGTCACAGCTATTTCCCTGTCATCCTTTCACCACTATTCAAAGCCTTTCCCTCCCTCTGTGCATACATTCAGTCAGAGGACTCTGAGTGATGCTTTGACCGTTCGGCCAACGGTGTGTCTCTCCTCTATCTCCTGCAGGCAGACTCGCGCCTAATTTTCCCATCTGCTCGATGAATATTAGCCCAATTGCCGTCCATATCGATTTGTGCTGAGGTTAAAAGCTTGCAAGACCTTGGCTTGAATACGGGTTGCCTGGCAACTGCTCCATTGGACCCCCTAAACCCCACCCTGTTCCAGCATACATGGACAGCTTCATGCTGGATGTGAATGAGGGTGAAGCTGGAGGTGATGGGGGTGGGCGGACCCGGCCTGGCCAGATACCAGAAGCTGGGGCCTTGATTTCCAGCCCCATCGGTGATTAAAAGCTCCCCCTTCTGCCTGACATTGTGACCTTAACCCCTGGACCTCCGTGCTCCAGGGTCACTTAACCTTGAACCCAATTACAAGATAAGGTTACTTAAGTGTGACCCTCACTGTGCTCCTCACTCAGTTAATAGGACAGGCTCTCAGAGAAAAGGGCCAGCGTTGCTGATACGCCTCTAGGTTAATTCGCTGGGTTGACAAAGGTCGTGGGCAGCGGCCATAAAGAACGGGATTGCACTTCGATTTCTCATGCAAAGTGAGACTCAGCAATACGATATCACGACGGGAGCCAAAGAGCAGAGGCAGCAGAGCTTGTGTTCTGATAAGATGGTTTCATCGCCAGGTGCCATTGCTGAGTGCAGAGTTTGATCCAAGTATGCAAAAAGCTGCATGAGCAGAGAGTTTATTTCCCTCTGGATACACAAGTGTTTCTGTCTGAGAGGGCTGTTTAAAAGTTCATCCCAGAGAATGTGTGTATGAGTGTATGATACACTGCTTAAAAACACTGAAATTAACTAATATAATTGAATGGCTGTATATGTTCAATGTAAGGCAGGAGACACCCAATAATCACTGTCCAAACAAAGAACATAAACCAACCACATCAGACTTTTATGAAAGACGAGAGGTGCAGATGTAAAACTGGGTGCCTTCATCTTTTTAAGGTGCATTTCGACCAAGAGTTCCGGGGTCTTTTAGCCCACAGAACTACTTCTTCCAGAATTAAAAGGTTCCTGTGCACCCATTGTTGTCTGCGTTTCGACCGCGGGCTGAAGTCCTGGGTAGATGACGTATGGAGAAAATATATATATATTAAATAAGATTTTGAAATCTTAATAAAAAACTAAACTAGTATGCATTCCCAAGAACTCCCTCTGTGTTTCAACAACTGTGTTAACTCCACAAACACCGTTACGTTCAACCGAAAGTCCCAGGACCTTTGAAAAGTACTACCCCCCATACAGGGGCTTTTCAGGGGGGAGATTATCTACCCCTGAACTAAATTTAGACCCTGGTTCTTCTGGTCGAAACGCACGTAGTTCAGGGGTAAAGTCCCTAGTTCAAGGGTAAAGTTCCTGCGGTCGAAAAATGCCTTTTCATCTTATTGATCTACCTCTAACCCTAACCCAACAACTTACTATCATTTGGAATTTCCACCATCATTATCAGATGTGAGCAATTTATTCCCAGGTTTAAAATGGTCATTGTTATTCTAATAAACGCAGTCTAATACTGTGTCCAATTTCCAAAGTAGTTCTGACTAAAACTGTCAGTTGAAAGTTTTTTCATGTTTACTCTTTATCAGTACGTTGTGCAGAAGCCATGATTTCATGGGTTCATAAAATCTCTTAGAGTAGGAGAAACTACTGTCTATTATTCTGTTCATCTCTCTTTATTTCCCCCAACAAGTCAGACAGTGCAACATATTGAGAGTCAAGGCGTCTCAGCTTAACTAAGCCAATAATGTGTGACTGGTTTGTTTTGTCCTGTGTCACGTCCCGGCTGTATCATGTGGTAAACTCTTACCCTGCCTCTAACCCCTTCAATCTGGCATTATCCCCCTTGGATCAAAGCCAATGGGTTGGCTTAACAAGCTGGGACACATCAGAGCAGACCAGAGGGGAGGAGAGGGGCAGAGGGTCGAGTACAGCAAGCAACGAGCACTGTATATCATGGCAAAGCCTGCTGGGATATCAGCTGTGATTTGGTGATGCCCAAACAACTCCATTTCACTTTGGTGCTCACTCAAGCAGCGGCTTCCTAACGTCTTCATCTCGGGAGCTTCTTATTCAAGCTATAAAGTTGTAAATAAATTAATTCATGAGCAACAAAGTGGAGGTTGTTTTTTTCAACAAAAAACCCCAGATGTCACACAAAACATTAAGAAATTAAAAGTTAATCTATGCATTCATGGAGATAATTTATTTCTCTGAGATATAAGTGAAACATCTGTTCAATAAAAGGAATTTGACCTGATTTTTTTAAGATTAAAAATTTCTCAATAGAGCCTTATCTTCAATCTATGATTCTTCTTAGCTGTAGCAGCATTTGGCTGCCCTATCAGACAGGAAACAGCTGCTAAGAAATTATAAAGCCGGTCATTGAACACAAAGTAATTAGTTTTACAGTACATTGGCCAGACACAGAGAGAAGATCTCAGACTCTACGAACATCAACAGAATCACTTAATATTTATTAAATGTACTAGGACGACATGTCTGTTCAAAGTCTATGCTGGAACTTCTCAGGGTGAAAGTTGGTCCGTGAGCTACAAATGTTTTTCTACTGCTGTTATTACTTATAATACATCGTGTTCAGCTCTGGAGTGACCCAGGATTGTAGACGTTCCTTATTTTATTAAAAAAATAAAATAAAATTCCTTACTTACTTTTGTGCATTGCCTTTACACTGCTTAGCAGTGCCTGCACCCAAATTGACTTGAAGCACTTTGTTACTCTTACTGATCGTATTCCCTTTTGTCCAGATCTTTGCTTGTGTTGTTCTGGTTCTGGTATGTAAGTCGCTTTGGATAAAACCGTCTGCTAAATGACATTGTAACATTGTAACATTGTAACATCGTCACAAGCTGCTATCATTTCCCAGCTTCTTATATGAAGACCAATCATAAAGAAGTCTGAAAATTCAGGGGGTAAAATTCGGGTTACAGGTGAAAACAAAATACCATATTGGCCCGAATATAAAGCGACACCGATTATAAGAAGACTCCCTCTTTTCAGGACTCCTGTTCTTTAAATTAAATGGTTGGTTGAAAACATTAGCTGGTAAGACTTAGCTGTTTGTTCTTAAAGGGTTATCATATATTTTGCTTTGGTTGGATATATGACCCCAAGATTTCCTACAATCTACTTTTTTTATCTTTTACCGATCACTGAAGAAGCTGTAAATGATGTAAGTCTACATTTGAAAGATTCCCCCATTCATAAGATTTGCAAAACTGTGATACAGCCGTAAACATCCTAAGCGTCTGACTGCTACCATAACATCATGGGAAAGTAGCAGCTGTGTAAATACAAATTGAATCTTCCTCTGCAGTTAAATGTGATTTGGTTCTTTAACTAGTCAGGTCAGGTTCAACACTTAGCATAGCACTGCCCACAAATAAGTCTCTGAGATAAAGTCCCAACACTCTCGGCACCACTTTGTTTGAGGTCAGCTGCTGAAATAGGTCATGGTTTTCCTGTAATGAGAGACAAAGGGGGTTTCTGATTAAATTTTTGCAGCCATAACGGTCATCGGCCTCACGGCACACGCTACTGAAGCAGAAAAAAGGAGGATGGAGGACTGTATGTCCTCATCAAAATTCCAATCATAAAACCAAAACAAAAGCTTTCAGGTTCATTTATATGATGTGGATAAATGGCCTGAAAGAAAAAAAAGGATTAAGGTTGAGTCAATTCAAGCCGTCCAATCCAAACCTCTCAGTGACAAGCTGTTTGCCTTTCTGCACTGAAAAGGGCAGATGAGAGAAAAAAACCTTTTAAGATAAGAACGTTCAATTTAATGTGGGAGAGGATTAGGGTCACATGTGAAGATTTCTTTAACACTTTTCCCTGAATTGTGACTTCTAAATCAGAATTTAAACTTTAAACTCTGAAATATTTCCTCAATCCTCTTCTGTTGATCTCAAAAAATGTTTTCACATGAGGCTATACTTCTCTTCTACAATTTAATAGATAATTCCTCCAGAACATGGGTGACTTTTACTTGAAACATGTGCACAAATATGTACAAATGTGCACATCTCTACTCCAAATAGTTGCATCTTGAATCATTTACATCATTTTCTTGGACATGTCGATGTGCTACCGTCAAAAGTTTCTTCTTTTTCAGCCACATTACAACATACGTCTATACACAGTGCTGATTAACATAGTTTTTGTGTTTGTTTGTTCTATGATGAAAAAGTAGAATTTATGTAGCATTAAGTATTAAGTTATAAAGTCTTGTTTTCATGCACTCAGTTTGACACCTGATTGCCCCGCAACATGGGTCACACAGGAGGCAAAAGATCAGCTGAGAGCAGCAGAGAGGGAAAGCATTGGAATAAAAAAAGCGCTTTGTATATAAAGAGAGGATGAGTGTGTGTGTGTGTGTGTGTGTGTGTGTGTGTGTGTGTGTGTGTGTGTGTGTACGTGTGTGTGTGTACGTGTGTGTGGTGTGGGTGTGTGGGGGGTTGGTATTAGAGAATAGAAAGAGAGAGGCTGCTCTAACAGTGGCCCGCTGACCGGCAGTTGAACCTCTCTCTGAACTGAAGATGAACCTTAAACTTGAGGATCTTCGGTCACAGATCTCCCTGGGAGCTACGAACCGCGGCAGCTAGCCCACTGAATGATGCTCTCTCATACACATACACAAACACACACACATGCACACACACCCAATACAATCTTGCAAACTGCATACACCCTGTCAATGTTACACGCAGATCATTTCATCATCAGCGCTGTAGCGTACACAAATCCACTCGCAACAATTCTAGTGGTGTGAAATCTGCACTCGCACACACACGCACGCACACACACACGCACACACACACAGACACACACGTGCATGCACACATTGATCTTCTGAACATGCATGTTAACCTTGCCCTACGCCCTGTGTACATCTTTAGCTGGCACATACTAATCCACAGAGCTTTGCAATCATGTAGAAAAGTAACAGGGAGGATGTGAAGGTGTGCCAAGTGCACACACCGACATGCATGCCAAAACACACACACACACATACATACGCTTTTGTGCACACAACAGACCACTCCAACAGACATGTCAGAGGTTGTGGTAGCTCTTTACCCACCCCCACCGTGGCACACCCATGAGGGCAGAGCAGAATGCACTGTGGGGTCACGGACCGGTCACCACAACACATAATGATCCGGGTTCTGTCTTGTGCTCAGCTGACAGACAGACGGAGAGAAGAGAGAGAGAGGAGGAGGGGTGATGGCAGAGGTTAAAGCAGAAACATACACTCACACACACATATTGCTTTTTATCCTGCATTAAAATAAAACGCCTGTGGAGTTCATTGGTTTTGCTCGGTTTAAGGCTGCAGTTAAGAGTGTAGCCGCAGGGTGTAAAATAAGAAAAGTAAGCATCTTCTGTGAGGAGATCTTTCAAAGCGGTAACCTCACCGTAACCTATGTTGTCAGGTCTGGTTTGTGACCGGCTCAGGATGTCACAACATGCCACAACAAAGAAACCACACTTACCAGATCCAGACTGTCCCTCCAAACCCTGACTCAGACTTCACATTTTGTGTCTCGTTTACTCACATAAATTGTGGTGAGCTGTCGTCCCACATCTTCTTGTTTGCTGCAGAAATAATGCGTGGTAGAAAAAAAGAGGTTCAAAGGAAGCAACAACGTAGAGAGCTGCAATTCCCTGTGTGGCCAATCAACCACATAGAGCCCAGTGTTAAAAAGCCCTACATATAAAGCAAATTAGACAACATACAGCAAGGTACAAAATAGGTGTGGTCCCTCTAGCTCATGTCCTCATTTATGACATTTTGACAAAAAAAGATAAAATACACATATATTTTCAAAAAGTTTCAAACTCAGCAACAACATCAAGGCTGAAAAATGAAACCAAAGTGGAAGCATAAAAACTGCAGTTCCTCGAGTGGCCACCTGGGTTTGACTTGGTGGCAGCTCCCATAGAGCCCCCTGTTTGAACTCCCTTCATTAAAGCAGATATAAATATGCATACAACCAGGTACAGGAAAATATGTGGTTCACTATGACGCATGCACTCATTTATGACTTGATACAGGCAGAGACATTTTTTATCACTTACTCCTCTAAATTATCTTAGTACTTCAAGTTGTGTGTATTTATGGGTGTGGCCACTTTAAGAGAAGCTGGATGCTGCTACATCATAACAGAATCAGAATCAGCTTTAATGGTTAGGTGTGTTTACACATACAAGGAATTTTACTGCAGTTTAAACTTGCTCTTATCAAACAAGCATACATCAAACAACAATGTGTAGCTTAAATATACAAGACTGCATAAGCTTTAAGCACAAGCTAAGCCGAGCTGAAGTTATTAGCTAGGCATCACCACAGCTAATTTGAGCTGCTGAATTTCTCGTCAGTTGGTGCCTTTGGTGAATATTTCATTAAAACCTGCTAAGCACACGCCCCATATACAGAGGCGCAGAGGTCGCAGGTTTGATCCCAGCCTCAATCATTTACTGCATGTCCTCCCTCACTCTCTACTCCCCACATTTCCTGTCTCTCTTTGGCTGTCCTATCAAATAAAGGAAAAAATGCTCAAAAATATAACTTTAAAAAATGTATACACTACCTACCAGTCAAAAATGTGGACACACCTTCTCATTCAATGTTTTTTGTTTATTTTAATTATTTGAAACACTGTAGATTAATACTGAAGACATCAACCTATGAAAGAACATATATGGAATTATTTAATTCACAAAAAAGTGTTAAACAAACCAGAATATGTTTTATATTTTAGATTCTGTAAAGTAGCCCCCCTTTTTCCTTCATGACAGCTTTGCACACTCTTGGTATTCTCTCAGTCTGCTTCATGAAGTGGTCTCCTGGAATGGTTTCTAATTAACATGAGCCTTGTCAAGAGTTCATTTGTAGAATGACTTGCCTTCTTAATGTGTTTGAGACCATCAGTTGTGTTGTTCAGAGGTAGGGTTAGCACACAATTGATAGCTCTATTTGACTACTGTTGTAATCCAGATTATGGCAAAACTAGATTATTTCACAGTTTTGATGTCTTCAGTATTAATCTACAATGTTGAAAATAATTAAAACAAATAAAAAAAATTGAATGAGAAGGTGTTTACAAACTTTGGACTGGTAGTGTATATATATCTGCAAAATAATGTGACTTGCTGTTTACTGAATTAGAAGTCAGACCACATGTTTGAGCTCCGGTTTTGTTGATATGTTAGCACCATTAGCATGTAATGGTTGCCATGCTCACCGTACCTTCATTGTTAGCTTGTTTAGTGTTCTCAAACATTGGTTTATTTATTTGTTGGCTTTCCTCCAAAGCAGACAGCTGGTTTTAATGATGAGTAAAAATAAGTTCTTCTGGTTTACCTGCTCATTTTATGAACACCAAAATGAACAAACCTGCAGCAAGCAAGTTTGCTCATTTTCACAAGCTCACAGGCGAGATAAATCTCTTAAAAATCAACATTTTGACTGAAAAATATCCCTGAATGCATGTATGTTACCAAATGGAATATATATCCCTCCTCCAGGTTTGACAGACTTCACACGCTGAGCTACAGTAACATTTCACGGCAACAGAAAAGCATCAAACGGCTGCTCATGTGGGACAAAACTACTCCCTCACCTTCCTCTGTGAGCCTGACTTTTACATTCAGCTGCATGACGAAATAAAGACTTTCCTCTAATGACTTATTCATATCCCACAGGTACGACACAGGGAAGAAAAGTGCCAGGAGTGAAGTATGTATTTCTACAAATGGACTTTAAAAGGAAATGGAAAGTGAGTTGTCAGTGTTTAAGAATATTTTAACCTGTATCCCCAGAGCAGCTTCCATGCTCATTTTCAGCACCACCATCCTTCACAGTCGTACTTTAACGCACACTCACTCCTGGGAGCTGCTCGGTACAACCGCAGCCGACGACTGCAGGCTGCAGAGCAGCTCCAGTCGAGCAGCTGGGGGGTCAAGGGCATCAGGATGGTAGCTGTTGGGGGCAGATTGGCATCTTAGTTATACAAACATTTCTCAGAGGCAGAGCTTCTCTGGGGGGCAGAAATGACGTCCTTGGTTGAGTTAAAACTCAAAGTGTCGAGGCAAGGTATAATTTAATTTATGCAGCAACTTTCAACAAAGGACAATTCAAAGAGCTTTACATACACACAAATACACACACAAACAACAAACACAACATCAAAGAATAAAACGGAGATATAAAAGAAAAACAGAAGGTGAAAAAGATTGTTAGATTGGAAATTAAAGCAGAGGATGGAAATAGGAAAAAACAGAAACAGAGAGAAAATTTAAATCTGCAGTGAGAGATGCAAAATAGTCCAGAATCTCAAAGTTAAAAAAAGATTCAATCTTTGCCACAAACCTTCAGCCTACAGGAGCTCTCTTTGGAAATGTTGCCCTGAAAACAAGCCCAGCAGTTTGTAGGAATCCATCAGAGTTTTATTTTGTATATGTCTCTGTGTTCATGTATCAAACATACAATAAAAGACCACACAGGCATCCAGCAGGAAACAGTACAATCCCCTCTGGGGTTTTTGCACTCTTGATATTTCTCTGTATGTTGTTTTGTGTAGTGACTCAAATCACAGTGTTCTGTACAGAAAACAACCAGCTGCGATGAGTTTGGGATCTATGGCACATACACTCTCTACACATTATCCCCTTTATTACCCAGCTACCAGCTCAAGGCAGAAACAAGTCCACACCACACATTCATTTAATTATAAATGTATGAATTCAAAAAATGATTTATTTATACAGCTAAGAGAACAGTCCCTCTAATTCCACGGTTGGTAGAGCTTTCACAACAACGCTATATTCTTAAATAATAAACATCAGCCTGCTCTTCTGTCATAAATCCCTTTAAATTTAACATTCCCCTTCACAGTGACGTCTGAACATTAGTATGTTTGCATTGGCATATTGAATCAATGCATATAATGATCACAGCACCTGATGAAGCTTTTCTGTTTTGTAGTTGCTTCATGATTGTTTTCTTTAATTTGGTTGACGTCTCTTTCATGCAGCTCCATGAGCGTTCTAACATCCCTTGCTATTTTCTGCACTGCGTTACCCATGAATATTACGTTTCAAAGCTTTCCAAATTAATTAAAGTACTTAAAAAAAATACCCTCCATGTTTTAGTTTTTTTACATATATGGAACGCTCATGGGAAGTAACGTTTTTTGCCAAAATGTCAACAGGCAGAGGTGAAATGTGCTTTCCTCGGATTGATCAGATTTGACGTGTGGGGCGATATATGTGATCTGTTTTTTTCCTGGCAACAGGGAGAACTTGATCACACAGAAATGAAACACTGTTATTATGGGCTTTACAGACTCAAGCATTTAACACAGCCGGGTAATTACAACCAAAAAATAGTTGGAAATCAATGCTCATGATCCCAAGCAAAGCTAAGCTATACTGCAAACTTAAAGGTACAGTGTGTATGATTTTGCAGGACAAATAGGGTAGAAATTTATCATTTTTGTATGTAGGGTTTAAAGGAATGACCTGCATGTAACAGTGAAATGGGTCCTGACAATAAGAAGTCAGAGAAAGACAGAGCTGTTTAGGATGGGGGAAATATCACAGTAGCCAAAAATTCATACCTGGCATGAAATATCTAAGCAATTTGTGAGGGGAGAGTACATCCACATTAAAATGCTGTGTTTTATTAGCTGTATTCCTGAAGCTCTGACTTTGAATCTATTCCCCTCTTTGTGCCATGTCTTGAAACGCTGCACCATTTTCAGATGATCAGCGTCATCATTGCATTCAGGAGATAATGGGAAGCATGCAGATGAAACATGACAGTGCTTGAGTGTTGCGTTGGCAGCTGCGTGTGAGCCACAAACTGCTGCTGTATCAAGCTAGTTATACGTCAGTGAATCTATAATGCATTAATCTGACAAAGATTTATTTAATTTAGAATTAACTCATCAGAATCTAGAAAAATAAACACTTCTGTGTCTCATAGCTTTAGATTTCTTTCGTGGCTTAGAAGTGAACTGAGAAATATTGAATGGCAAATCCCATTACGTGTCCTTAATGACACCAACTTAAAGGATGGTCCTCCCAAGCTAAAATAAAGTACTGTACATTGAGTGTGAATCTCCTCTCTCTCTCTAATCTCCTCTGATAAGAGCAGGGGGGTCGTACTGTACAGACATGTTGCTGTTAATATACGGCAGCTTTCCACAAAGCCAGTTTTGTGACAGTATTATCCTACATGTACAAACAAAGGATGTTTATCCAATTACTTAAGCTTCTTATATTCTAATTCAACATGTATCTTTACATTATAGGGACCACAATAATAAAGCATGGGCTATTAACTTTAAAAGCTCCTTTCTTTTTGTCTTTCCTCACAGAAACTGGAGCTGGAAAATCTCTATTTAAAAAACAAGTGTCTCTTTGTTGTTGTTATATTGATGTGAAGTAGTTTGAAAGGTCAGATCAGTAATACCTTCAATGGCTTTACTCAAGTGCATTTAAATAGTTAATTTAAAAAAATAGGACAGGATTTTTTTTTATAAATTCAACAATATCTGATTTGAAAAGGAATACAAGAAAAAAAAGGTAAATTGTATGTCTTTTTTAAAATATGAAATATGTCTAACTATGCTTTGGATAAGTAAGTTCTGTTTATTTGCTCCAAATTCTACAAAAGCAGAAAAGTGTTTGGCAGCAATTACTAAAAAAGATAAATAGTTCAGAATGTGTTGTTAAATTTACTGTTTGTTAAACCTCAGATAGATTGGTGTGGCCGTTCTCCAAGTGCAGAGATGCAGCTTTAGCATATGTTTGTAAACAATGTTCCTAATCTTATTACAGAGGTCATATAGAGGTTAATCTATGTGGTCTAGTTCTGGATCACTCCATTTGATTACACTGCTGTTTGCTGAGTGACTGACAGTGTTAAATCCATCACACCATACAAGAAACAGCAGTTTGCATTTCATACACATGCTGCTCGTTATTAAGACAGCCCAGTTGTTCCGCTGTAAGGTCACCGGGTGTGTCAGCCAGGGATCACGGGGACAGAGTGTGTGTGTGTGTGCGTGTGTGTGTGTGTGTGTGTCTCACACATGGACCACATGCTGGTGTCCAGCCTTGAGGGCATCACAGAGTTCTGCCAGAACAAGTTGTGTTACTCGTGCTACCACACACATTGTATGTGAAAAGGTCACACTGCTGTCCCTGGAGGTGTGGCTGGGAGACCCTGTGTTACTCACAGACTGACACTGTGTCCCAGTTAAATGGAAAACACTGAGCATGAAGTACATATGTCTGTGAAGTTCATATTCAAAAATGTTCTTTCTTTTTGGATTTAAAGCTCCAGTGAAGAACTTTTGACGCGAGCTGTTTTTCACGCCCCGTGTGGACTAAGCAGTACTTCTTATCTGTGGGCTGATTATCTCCTGTACATGTGTAAGAAGTGTTTTCTGACAAAAAAAATCTCATCCTTTGTGGATATTCTCTGTTAAAAATGTCAACAAAGCTTTTTTTTTTTTTTTTTTTACAGCATGCTGTCCATCACCTCAGCTGACCCCTACCCCCTCGCAGCTATCACAGACATTCAAAATGATGATACAGACAAAGTCAGTCTTTATGCTGATGATCTGGTTAGCTTTTGTAGGTCATAAAGAGGCATCCTAATTGATTCAGTCTGTTTCAATAACCCCCTTAAAACTCCTCAAAGGAGCTTTATGTAAAATGTAAAAAAAATAGGTTTAGGGAAAGACACTAAGACTTGAGGTCTCTGAGCTGTGCATGGCTGAAAATGTACCCTAATGTGCAATGTCCACTGTGTGTTGATTATATACATGAATATAAAGCCTCCTTCATCATTGATTCCCAGACTAATTGGCTTGAGAAATATTAGCTTGTGACCCTTCTTTAAAGAGTATCTGTAATGACCATTTTACAGTGTGGGTTTATGCTCCATTACTGAAAGCCTATTGGCCAAAATTCTCCAAATTAAAGGCAATAGAATGAAGGAATGCCTAAAAGAACATTATCATTTGTGTTTTGCAGATTAGTTTTGGTTCCACAGTGTTTTGCAACTTCTTGTGCTGAGTGCACCAGCTGGGCGCACACCTCGACGTAACCGTACATCTGACATCTGAAAGTTACAACTGATGAGGAGTTATGCTCTGTGCACAGATTAGCCCTGTTTGTGTAACACCTGGGTGTCACTTTTTCACCTAGTACAGAGCAGGCATAAGTTTGTTAGACTAGTCAGCCTTTTTAAGCTAATTAAAGCTGCAGTGTGCAGAACTTAGCAGCAATTAGCTGAACAGAGTTGGTAGGACTGGAATATAATATTCATAAGTGTGTTTAAATTTGTGTATAATCGCCTGAATATAAAATCATTTTTTCTTTGTTAACTCTGTTAACTCTCACAGACCTAGACAGCTGTCAGCGGCTACTTGTCCTTAAATGTTTGATATCTTTTGAACCACAAATCCTATCAACAAGCTTTGAAAACTCAGTTACAGCGGACATTCTCAGCTTTCTATTGATACCACATTTGTCCCATTCAGCACATTCAAAATAAATTCAGGATAGTCTGGCGCCCCCAGAGATAGCCTAGGTCTTTAAGGGTAAATAAGCCTTTTCTATCATAACATAATCAGCATATCCCCTCATCAGAAGTCGCCATCTTGCACCGCCATCTTGCACTGCCGTGTTTGTACTGTAGCACAGAACGGGCATGAAGACGAGGACTGAGCAATAATGCTGACTAATGACTATTCCCACATCTACACACTGTACCTTTAAAATAAAAGTGATGGCAGCACGTGTTATCGATAACTCTTTAAAGAGCATTAGGATAAGAGAGAGTAATCTGTGAACAGACACTACTCAGACACACTGAGGTGGTTTTAAGGTTTCATTTTAAAGAGAAAGCTTTAATGAGATATTTAGTTTACAGCTGGGTGTAAACTCAGTCCGCATCTCGAGTCAGACTTAGCTACGCCAAACTCTCCCTTTTGTAAATAATTATCCTGCGACCTCATGTAGAGGGCTAACACCGGCTCAGACATCAAGCTGCTGTAAGATATGTTTGTTCCTGATAATGTACTTCATGTTTTTGTTTTTGCAAAGTTATGGGTTTTACAGTTTGATACTGAACGTTCACTGACTGGAAACAAACACCACACACCTTACTCTGATGAAGAACCTGCAGGAGGCTGTTTTTCTTCACTGTCATTCTTCAACAGAAAAAAAACAAAAAACAAAAGAAGAAAACTTTTTTAAGACTCATCCTTGAAATTCGGTCGGTTACCTGAGTGATTCATCTTTTTCTTTTACTGAAGTAGATCATTAGATCGTTCTTTCTTCCTTAGATAAAAGAGATCAGCACTGTAAGAAAAATGGCCGTTTTCCAGACTTTTGGGTCGTCCTTGGTTTGAGTCTAAATAAATCAAGACAAAGCATCAGCATCCGAATGTAAACTCTCCTTGAGCCACACTTAGATGACACTAAAAATACTGAAGAACCAGGAACCATCTGAAATTATATTTTGCCATTCAATGGTAAGTTTGACCTTTGAGCTTTTTATCGAATGACCTCATTCCTTTTTTATTTTTTATCACAGCTACATTTTATTTTCTTTGCTGATGGCATTGACCTGTGTCTGAACTTTGCTGACAGCTCCATGTAATTGGCCTAGACGTGGGTCAGACCCCTGGTCAATATCCCCTGTTAAACCTGGGTCGTGTAACCTAAAGAGGATTAGTCTGGGTCTGGGAAATCATGTCTCTATCTCTAAATAAAGGATTTTGGACAGATCATGCTGAACCGCTTGAGTGCTGGAGCAAAATGTTTCGGGCTTTAACCTGCTAAATCCATCGTTATTAGCGACTATCCAGTAACTGTTAGAGATCCTGAGGTCATGACAGGTGGTGGCGTCTCAGAGACCAGGCAGTGGACCCCCAGGTCCAGAGTAGAGTGACAGGTGGTCAGTTTTTGAAGGGGGAGGGGGGGCTATGTCAGAACCACCTATGAAGATCTGGATGAGGTTTCTTTTAAGAGTCAAATGAGTGTCACCGTTTCCTGGTCCAAAATTTCTTTTATTTCTATACATTGTTAGTTTTCATTATATCTTTATTATTTCAAAAAATACTTCTGATCATTTCCATTTGGATTTTAAATTGAAAGCTAATCCCATGGATTAATGTTGGTCCTGATTTTGTCACTTTTTTAATCATCTGTGGTATTTTTGAAGGATTAATGCAAACTAAAATATCTTTTTTTAGTCTGTTAATTCACATATTAGTGGCTTTCTTGAATACTTGATTCTGATTGGTCAATTACATCATTTGTTTGTTTTTTCTGGATACAGGTTAGGAAGCTGCCGCAAATACAAAACCATTGTAGTGAGTGTAAATGCATTAACTATTTTTCAATTAATACAATCTCTGTAAAATATTATGTTGTGTCCTCTAGTGTTATAATGAAGCTAATGTAAGTCAAGCTGAACATTATAACCAGCTTGATGGATGGGGCGCTAGACTTTATTATTGCAGTAAAGACTTACCTGCTGTACATTATCTCTTGCATGGTCCTTCTTTTTAGACGATTGAAATGTGACTTTTGTTATATTTTCTTCTTTTAATCTTTATCCAAGGACAAGTCCAGACTCATATTAACATGGGGATTACATTAACGGTTGATGCTTCTTTTCCATTTTGGATTACTCATTGATAAAATATCACTCATGCTGTTTTTCTGGAGGTATTTGTTGTGTAGCTGTTGTATGTGTCTGCTATTTGTATATTGTCTATTTGTAACTCTGTAACTGTGCTGCTGCCTATCTTGGCTAGGACTCTCTTGGAAAAGAGATTTTTAATCTCAATGAGCATTTCCTGGTTAAATAAAGGTTATAATAACAATAATGATATTTTGTCATACTAAGATCTATTCAAAACCACAGTGGACTTTTATAACCTCACAACCCCAAAATGAGAAACTTGCTCACAGGAGATTTTAGGAAGAGTACAGCAGTTTGGCTGATCTCACTGTGCACCACAAAGAGTCAGTGAATGCAGCCAAGTTGAAAACTGAATATGAATCAATCACTTTAGCCTCAGTTATTCACCTGAATGTTAATTTTTCACAAATTATTCTTGCTTTGGTGCTCAGAATAGCCAACTCATATTTGGTTTGGCCTGTTCATTGCTTACCTAGGCTGAAAACAGCTGCTTGCTCAACATACACCAGGGCAGCGAGTGAAGTCTTCACCTCCTTCATATCTAGCGAGCTTAGCAGAGGGATATGAAAAGCTGTGTCCTAAAAATAAAAGAGCTCAGTTACAGGCTAACGGAAACCAATTGTGCATGTTAATTAGTCCTGAGGCGTTACATATTTGATTCGCTGAAGAACATTACAGCTAAAGCAGCAGACCATTTGTAAGGAATCCACGCTTTAATCTTCAGTTCTGTGCTTCTTCGTGCAAGATGTTAGTGTGTCCCATGTTGTACCTGTTTATTTATACACTTAACCTTAATCTAGAGTGTCCTTCACTGCTGTAAGTGTGACTTCATGCAGAGAGACGGCGTGTGAAGTTCAGGTGGAGGAGAAGCAGTTTGGAAAAGAGCCAAGTTGAGTTAAAGAGCAGCATTTCTTCCAGTCTGAATAATTGCTTTGCTTCTCTCAAAGTAATAAAGCAGGGATACATGAGCCCACAGTGTGCTTACTTTTCTTAGTGCAACAAATCCCTCTAATTTGTGGATGTGTATCATAAAAAATAATAATCAATTAAAGGTGCTCAGTTTGTTTGAGCTCATACCTTTGAAGCTCAAGGACAGCAGAGGCAGCATTGAGGATGCTAACACTTTAAACACTTCAAACAAACACAATCTTGCAGCACCAGTTCACACACTGCTAATACCGTCCACACGCAACCTGTGTAAATCTGAACAAAACACTGTTCACAGACTGTACTGTACACACATACATGCTCACACACAGCTGCATCACCCGCACCAATTACCACAGCTGTGACCTCACACGTCCGGGTCAGTGATTCCCTCAAAGTGGACAAAAAGAAACTTGTCCTGGAATCTCAGCTCCCAATTACCCTGCACCGAGCCCGGCGGGCGGACAATGCTGCAGGTGAGAAGTTGGACGGGGCCTTGTCACAGCTTGGCAGAGGCACAATGGGGCCCTGTGGCATCGCCTGGAACGACTGCGAGCCTGTTTACAGACAGACTACCAGGAAAGAGCTTCTTTAGTTTCAGGGGTATTCAGATGGGATGTCTTTATTTTCTGTGTTTCACTTGGTTTGCGATACAGATCCACTCAGGAACTACATAGTCAGTGAGGTTCCACTTCATTTAAGCTTTGACAGACTTCTTATCCGGACAATATAACGCTGCATCCACATGAATACACACATATAGATGACGGCACACTGAATGTCATGCAGAGGGCCGGGCTGTGCAGTCGGATGAGACCGGCGATGGTTACACTAGGTGGCATTGCCGTCCGAAGTTGAAATGTTCTGCTTTCAGCCGTCCTCAGCGACAGAATATACAGGATGCATGTAGCTCCTTACTCGATGAAAAAAACATGTTACAACAGCTAATTTTTTATTATTCAGAGATACGATGAAATACAGTGATACATCAGTGCAGGAGTGTAAAACTTCTTGCACTATCCTGCACTAAATGAATGAACACTATTTTGGAGGATACGAAGCCTACATTAAAGTTTACAAAAGTATTTCAGGGGTGTAGCTCCATCTCTGGTCTTCTGACCACTCAACGTGCTTTTACATTAAGGATGGGCATTTCAAGCCAAAATACAAAGCGATAATCATTGGCATCTACTGATGATTCTTCGAATAATCCCCCCCACCATTCCAAACACACACACACCAACCCACACACACGCACCTGTCCCTATAACGGCCCGTTTGTGGGAAAGTTGTGTGAACCAGCAGCAGGACAGGGTGCTTGCTGGCTGCGGGCACTGACAGGAGTGTTAACGATCAATTATCGATTATTAATTAGTATATTATTAATATTATTATTATCATTATTATTATTATTATTATTATTATTATTATTATTATTATATTAATATATGCCAAATGCGTTTTGTACCCTAAAACCAACTTTCCTTCACAACACAATGTATATAACTGACAGTATTAAATAGCAACGGATCATATTGAGGCATACAAAATGTAAACACGCTGAATATCAACGTGTGGAGCAGGCTCATAATCTCTACGGACATACAGTCATAAAAGTGAAGGCTCAGACTTCAACAAGGGAACTGAACAGAAACATATTTCAGACTCACAGTGTCCAGTTTTCTGTCTACTCATTCTTATTGAGAAAAATAAGCATGTGAACGTGGTCAGGTGTCAGTCGGGAGTGCAACCGGGTCATGATTAGTCCGGTAGCGCAGAAAAAAAGCGCTCATGGAGACCTGTCACTCAGCTGCAGCCCCCAGCAGAGCGTGTCCGCTGTGCACAACACCTTCAGTCAGCTGATTACATTGAAACATGCTTTAAACTTAAAACACCTCCCTGATAGCGGAACGAACTATGAGACCACATGATGTTTGTTCCACGTGATAGAAAATCAAAACAAAAAAATGTGATCAAGTAAGTTCTTAACAATCAATCAATCAATCAATCAATACTCGATTCATTGTTAACATCCCTAGTCTCGATCTTTATGTTGGTGTTTCTGTGACGCAGCGTGTATGTTTACATTTTACAGCCATGCAGTCTCTGGAAATATATGTGTAGTAGTATGAGATGAGAAGATAATGCGGTTAGCAAACAGCTTTAAGACGCTCTATAGCCTCCGTCTGGCAGGAATACGGTATTACAAACAGGCACCAGTAAAAACGATGAAAAATGAACTTTTAAAATGAGAAAATATGCAAAGTAACTTTGATTTTTACTAAGTGATTGAATATTTGAAAATCATTGCCCGTAACATTCATGCACTGATGGCATAGGCTGCAATGTAAAGAACCAATCAGTATTCTGTACATGCTAAAATGTGATTGAAAGCATCACTTAATTCACCGATATGATTCAGCTATTCATAAAAATTTAAAAAGTATAATGCATATTTACATCTTAATTATCCCTCATGTCTTCAGGTTGGTTTAAATTTCAAAATCTACAATTTCTGTTTGTTTTTTGTCTTTTTAATGGAACAAAATTGGTTTCTGAACGGTTGAAGTAAATCTGATTGATTTAACCTGCATTTATTGAATCAAAGAAAGTTTAAGGACGACAGGAGCACATAAGTTCAGATGAGGGTGAGAGAAGAGAAGGGCGAACCAGGCGATGATCAGAAGTACTAAAGCAGCGCTGTCTTTGGGAAACAGAGCCGTGGTATGTGTGGCAGAGAACAGCTAAGGTCAACAACAGAGCCCTGCATTGATTCCACATATGTGCTGAGGTCAAAAACTATCATGGGACCTTTGCCCCTGGGCAGTTTCCAATCATTCTGTTTCTCATAATCTGTGGAAAACTTGTCTGCTTTTCACAGTTCAATGACCACTCATCTCTACAGCAATTACAGTGCCCTCTTTGCACCCTGACCGTTCAATGCCATGTTCAAGTGATCTAATGTGATTCTGTTTTCCCATTGCTTTTAGCACACTGAACATAGCTGAGTCCCTGCCAGTGTGCTGCAGCAGCCTGTGTGGCCTGAGTTGACCCCCTGCTAAATCTGAACAGCAAGGCCTTTTTTTGAAAAACTCAATCTTAAGTTGTTTTTAAAACTTCAGTAACAAAGGAGACTTTGATATAACCAATTACAAACCCACCAGTGACTTCTGTTTGTTTAAACCATGGACTGTGTATAATTATGGACCACGCGCTTCCATCTCCATTGTACAAAATGTGAAGCAAAAATACTCTCATGATTTGTGCTGACAATATTGCGCTGTTGATGTATTTCAGAACCAAGGCATGCAGAGAAGTGATCTGGCCGGTGGAGCTGCAGGATTGATGTCTCATCTCTTCCACTAACCAAAAACACATTTAACTTACCCATAAAATGTGAAGATCCCTCAGGTTGGTACGATCCACAGCAGAAAAGATTCTTGTTCTGATTTGAATCAGAAACTCCTGACTAGGAAAAGTTCAGTGACTCCTGTGTTAGAGTTTGTTACTTTTTCTCCTGTTGTTCCTCCCATATTCTGCTAATCTAGTAAAATACGCTGCAGAAGGGTCACAGTTTTTCTTTATAGCTTGAAATACCTATTTGAAATTAACTTTCTCCAAATGATTCTATGACCTATACTGCAGCCAATCACCAGGGGGAGCTCTGAAATGTTTTGGCTTCACTTTCGTGGAGCAGCTGAACCATCCAGCTACTTATACAGCCGATGGGTAACCCTTATCAATCAATCAATCAATCAACCTTTATTTATACTCGAGATATCATTGAGGGGCAACCCTCATTTACAATGATATCGAGTAATTTACAGTGCCATTTAAAAAACAGACACAAACAAGCAACAATGCATCAAGAGTATCAAAGTCATCAAATAGGATCATTTTTTTTATTTGGATATAAAAACAATTAAAAGATCAAATCAAATAATACAAATAAAAGGAGGTGTTGGGGATTGACTATAAAAGCACTAAAATAAGAAGGGGCGGTGGTTAAAATGATACAACAATATACACAGGTTAACCTAGTTAAAACAGTTGCAGAGTGGGGTTGGAAGGTTAAAAATGAAGATTCTGAATTGTCCAAAAGTTAAAAGTGCATTTAATTCAAGACCCTGCTGCAACTTGTTCCAGGAGTCAGGAGCAGAGAAGCAAAAAGCAGTTTTTCCCAGTTCTGACCGAACTCGAGGAACATGAAAAAGTAGCTGGTTTGAGGTGCAAGTCTGATATAAACAGTCTTGGTAATGAATAAGTTCAGTAAGGTAGGTTGGTAATTTTCCTAAAACAGCTTTATAGAAATATTATAAAAAACAAGTTAAACTAACACCATTAGATGAAACAGGGTCAATTTAAAGAAGATAGAAAATAAACCGTCAAAATCTACCATCAAGCATTCAAAACACAGTAAATAAAAACTTATGTGCCATCAGCATTATAACAAGATAAAGGAAAACAATGTGCAAAGATTCATAAATTGATATTAAATAGTAGAGAGTTAGATGGGAGGGCAGTTTTTTGTATTAAGAATTTGATTCCATGAAGAGGCACCAGTTGGCCCAGCACACAGAGGCTGTAGTCATTCAGTGTTCATTGGCTCAACTCTCAGCTCCAACTGACTGAAGGTCAAATTAATCAAATGATGAAACATTTTAAAAAAGTACTTCCATGTCTGTTTCTGCTTTCAGAATCTGTTCAGCTGTGGACTGTACCAGCCTGTGTGTTTTGGTTAGAGGTAGTGGCGGGACCTCAATCCTGCAGCTCCACCAACCAGATCGCCTCTTCACATGCATTGGTTTAAAATGTGTCACTAGCGCAAGATATTAGCTCCCACAGCAGTAGTATTTTGTCTTCACTTTTTACAAGCTGGGGATAAAGGCACATCATCCATATTTATATACAGTCCATGAGGTCACACTCTTGGTCTTGAGCTCTGTCCTCACTCTGCTGTCATGTCTTGTCTTGTGCTGTTTCATAGTGACAATATACAAATACAGCAACCTGAGCTAACCCAGCCTAGCAAAGCCTAAATATTTTGTCATCTGATTGAGAGATTATTTGGACCGTAAGATTTAAATCTGATTTGAAAACAATAGCAGCTTGCACTGAGCCTTTTGGAGAGTGAAAGTACTTTCAGTTAAAACAAACAGCACATGTCCTGCATGTTTTTATTTTCAGCGTTAACAGTCAGCTGGCAACTAATTCTGATAGCCCCCTTCTGCACACAACACTCAATTGATGAACCCCGGGGGGGCATGTGAAGATGACTTAGTGGGTCAAATGCAGCCTGCAGATATGGCAGATAGTTAGAGAGAGATGCAGTACCACTCACACACACACACAAACACACACACTCTCTCACACACACACACAACGTGCAGAGCATTCACAAAGTGGAAACAGACGGCTCTAAAAATAAACCCTCTGAAATATTTAACTTACTGACCCAGAAAACAGCCTCAGCGTAATGTGTTTGCACAAACAGAGGGCACCACGACGGCACAGCCATGATATCATTAAGGCTGACGCTAACTCTGAACAAAATGTAAGATTCATATTCGGCTGTCTGCCCCAGGTTAATCTAGCAAAGTCACATGCAAAGGAGGCATGTGTCAAAGCTCTTTAGTCATTTATTTGAGGCAGAGAAGATCATAAAAAGAATGATTAAATCAGGTCATTTGCCATCAAATGTTCTTTAAGAGGGACTCGTGCATTTTAGCCCTACACCTCCACAGTGTGGGGGGATAAAATGAGATAGGTTTCACATGGAAATGATGCAAATGAAAGCACTAAAAGCTGAGATGGATATTTTTAGGCATCCTGAGTCCTACATTTCCTGACAGAACCAACTGCAAGGACATAACGACTGAGACATATCTTGTGTTGTGAATGTTTTAGAGAATGTAGATTTATAATATATCTGGTCACTGACATGGATTTTTGCAACATTAGTGAACAAGCTACAGCAGCTAAAGCACTTACACTGGTTGGGGATATCAGGCTACCTTTGTGTTGCATGTGACAACTCTCTCAGCTAATTGTACAGAACATGCACAAAATGTACCAAAAAAGGACCAGTACAACAGTTTTTCAATTTAGCTACTTATTTTATTGATTGTTCCCAGAAACACAGAGGATGCGTCATTGCTTGTTTAAATCCCTTTGAGTGAGGAATCTGTGTAAGTTGACCTGCATTTAGACTGCTAGCATCTTTGTTATGCTCTGACATGTGAGGCACAGTGATTCTTTGAGCTAAATGTTAACACTTGCTTCCCCCATGTGCAGAGGCTATAGTCCTCGAGGCACGAAGCCTGGGTTGGATATCAACCTACAGCCCTTTACCAAGTTATTCCCCACTCTCTCCCAGTTACCTACTCTATCCACTCTCCTATCTCTTAAATGACAGCCCAAAAATAAACACTGATATCAATCAATCAATCAATCAGTCAATCAATCAATCAATCTATCAATCTTTATTTATATAGCACCAAATCACAACAAATGTTATCTCAGGACAGTCTAGCAGCAGGTCTAGACCATACTCTATGTTAAATTATTAACAGAAGACCCATCATCAAGACAGGATAAGATCCAGTCCCCTCTTACAGACAGGACTCAGTCTGACCTCATCTGAATCAACCATGAGCAGAGCACTATGCAGCATTTAGCAATTTACAGTGGCAAGGAAAAACGTCCTTTTAACAGGCAGAAACCTCGAGCAGGACCAGACTCATGTTAGACAGACATCTGCCTTGACGAGTTAGGGTTGGAAAGATAGATTAATCCAATTAATCTAATAGTTATTAATAACTAAATATTTCAATATGTGCCCATGTGGAAGACTCACCAAAAAGCCAACTAGTCGGACTGTAATTAACATCCCTTCTGCTTTGGCTGTAAAGATGTGATGTATATTGCATCGTGTGGGACCCATGAAATGATAACTATATTTATCTAGGTACTTTGTACTAGTGGGAAGTCACCTGAATATAATCCCTGATCTCACTCATGCTGTCCTTAAAAAAGTTCATTAGAAATACAAAATGAAGTGAGAGTCAAAGTTCCTCAGTGTTTGCAGACATGCCCTTCTTAGGCCAGTCAGGTTGAAGAGGACACGATGATTGGCATGGCCCCCTGTCCTGCATACAGCTAAACAGCCATGTCCATATTCAGCAATGATATTGGCCTCTAACCCCCAGTCTAGATGCCATTACCATTTTAGAGTCACACCAAGCGTCAGGGCTGGTGCACAACACTATCAATATTAATGTTCTGTGACTGAGGCGGCTTTGGAAGAACTTTCTCCCACATCAATATTGATGGTGTTGCCATACATTGGAGTCGGGGCCCTCTTTAAGGATTTATAAGAGGAGCGCTTGTGGGGGGTGCTGTCTGTATGCAAGGAGGCCAATGCCATTTTTGGTCTGCACCTCAATGATGTGCATTTTCCTGCCGTTCAGAGCAATTTCCATGGGAGAGGGGCGACTCCAACCCACACTTGATGAGATCTGAGTGGAGAGGGGTTGTGCAGGGACGGATCCAATTCCCCTGCAATGCTTTGCCGGAGATGATAGTTATGGAAAAAATGAACGTTTCATTTCAGGGGATCTGGGAATGCTAAATGAGGGTCTGTTGATTCTGGAGATGGGGGTATTGCTTTTGGGACATCTTCACAAATAGTCTGCTGTTGGGCCACACACGTAGACACAGATCCAATTCATTATAATATTAGCTTTGGAGATGCATTGCTCTATATATCAAGTGTCAAGAGGGCGTGCTGGGTAAAGAGTTTCAGGCCTGGCTCCTTTGTCATGCATTCAGATATAAATCAAACAGAGCAAAAAAAAACAAGCGAGAATTAATGAAAGGCAGAATGAACTTTGGCTTTGTCTTATTTGCAAAGCCGACGCTGGATGTTCAGATTTTTAGCTACATTTGTCACAGTTAATGAAATATCTCAAGTTACATACCTATCAAGAAATAAAGAATGACTCGGCTTCCACGCTTCATAGGAGAAAGAGAGAAACATGACCATTTTATTAAACTGTTAAATATCACTTAAGCTAGATAAGCACACCCCTTGGATTTATACATTTAGATATTCTAATAAGGACTTTTAATCATCACCTACTAAAGTTGCATTATTAGCTGGCTGTGTTAAATACTATGTTCTGATTGGCCAAAACTGCAAAAAATGGCAATTCATCTCAACAGCAAAAGAAAAGCCAGGAACAACCTGAGCACACTCAAATCAATACACGTAAATTAGTCCAGCATGTTTCCCCTGCACCTGTTGACACTGTGGCAAAAAATGTTGGTTTACTTTAGTATTATTATTCAGTAAACAACATGGAGGGTATATGGATCATGTCCTGCAATCCAGGCAGCAGAGCTGGTGGGTGCACTTCCAAGTGGCTGATCACAACAGAGCACCATGAACCATAAGGGGTAGTACTAATAGCGATGGTGTTAAAAGTTGTGACATTTGCCCCATTATTTGTAAAGGTGTGTCAACTGAAAAAAGCCCTGAGTAGAAGGAGAGCTGTTGATGAGATAAAACCCCTCCTCTTAGCTTTGGAGTCTTGCTTACCCTGGATTACATCTCCCATAATCACCTGTTCACTTTCATTATCCCTCACTGAATTGATTCTGCGGGTCATTCTGGGACAGTAGAAGGACCTAAAACACAGCCGTACACTTCATTACAACACCTCAGTGGATAAAGTGAACAATAAAACAAGCAGTGAACGCCCCACAGCATTTATTTGCCGTCATGTTTTTGCCACCTGACAAATATTAGTCTGGGATGTACTGTCCCCTGACCTCCACTCTGATCTTTAGCTGCTGAATGCTCCAATATGTTCTCCAGATGTTTGTTAGCCGTGTTAGTCTATCATGTAGGCCTGACAGGTAGCGTTAAGGTGTTTTCTGAGTCCTGAAAATGGCCTTTAGTTGCAGAGTTAAAGGGATAGTTTTTTTGGTTGTTTTTTGTAGATGGGGCTGTATGAGGTACCTGTCAACAGTTAATGTATTACCCACAGAGGATGTGGCCCCTTTTATTCTCTGCCCTTAGAAACCAGGCGGAGAACAGACACATAAACTAGGCCATCAGACGAGGTCAGCTCTACCAAATAACTTAGCAAATTTCAAGAATGAGGCACAAGCACATGTATGTTGCATCTATGAATAGTGCTACAATAAACTATGACGGCAAAAATTCTAAATATGGCATACAGTGACGCCAACATTCATATTTTTCTTAAAGTCAGCTTAAATGAAGCGGTAAAATTGACCCTGTCTGTAGCAGGTGCTAGCTTACTGACTGGGATCCCCTGTGAATACATACTAGGGATGTAAGCAATTAATCGAGTATTGATTCATTGATTGTTAAGAAATTACTCGAAACACGCATTTTTGTTTTCAATTTTCCGTCACGTGGAACAAATATCATGTGGTCTCATATTACATTCAGCTATCAGGGAGGTGTTTTAAGTTTAAAGCATGTTTCGATGTGAATCAGCTGATTAAAGGTGTTGCGCCCAGCTGGCGGCTGCAGCTGAGGGTCAGGTCTCCACGAGCGCTAAAGAGGATCAATACGCAACTGCTGCCAACAATGACGACATGGACACGAAGGTTGACAACTTTAAAACAGGACATTTCCCCACCTTTGTGGAACAAGGCCGACAGACTGGTGGGAATTGGTAGTCCGCTATGTTTGCAGACCAGCAACATCAGAGCCGTCTGGGCTTTCTTGCCGCTGGACTGATTATGACCCGGTTGCGCTCCCGGCTGACACCTGACCACATACACATGCTCATTTTTCTCAGTAAGAACGAGTAGAAAGAAAACTGGAGACTTTGAGTGTGAAGTACTTTTCTGTTAGTAGTTAAGATATAAGACTGTGTCCACAGAGATTATTTTTATGAGCCTGCTCGTTGATATTCAGTGTGACAAACATGTACCTGTATTCAATACCGTCAGTGTCAGTTATATGCATTTTGTTGCTGTGGAAAATACAATTTAGGGGGAAAACAATGTATTTGGCATTGTTTTTCGCGTAAGAAAACTCAATGTTTCTTTATGGTTTAATTGATAATTGATCGTTAACATTTCCAAAAATCAATCACGGAAAATACATACAATTTACATCCCTAATAGCTACTCTTATCAAATACCTGAGACAAAAAACAATCACTTTAAATGATCCTCAGAGGAAAATGATACTAAACCATTCAGATGGAAATGTTTAATAAAACAAAAACAACCAGCCAGAAGGTGCTGAAGAGCGGCTTCAATCAATATGTAATATTAAGCTTTTGATTCACTTATACTTCACAATTAATAAACATTATAAATAAGGTTCTCTTTAAAGTATTTACTTAGACTAATAGCCATAAAAACTATACTGTATGAAATATGTTATCAACATTTTGATGATTTTTCTTAATTAAAATCAATAATTATTACAAATGTTGTCAATACAATATTATTTTGTGAAATATAAAATAAACTAATAAAAGACCACATTACAGTGATTCCACTGGCTGCAAAATAACTAGCTGTTCGATACTTCTGCTGCATCCATTCATACAGAAGTGTATTTTAATTCTAAGCAAAGCAACTCCATAGTGAGTCTGTTTAACATTTAGATAGAATCAAACAACAACAGTCTGATCACATCTCACCAGGTTATTGATCCTCCACAGAGCAGACTGTCAGTGACAAACATACACTCTCTCTCAGGACAACTGACACTGAACATGTCGCAGAGCAGAAAGTATCACAGCCAAGACAAGGGGTCACCATACATCTGTCCAGCCTCCTCCTCCTCCTCCCCTCGCTCTTCAACTTAATACCCCACTACATTTTGATGGTGAGCCAGTAAGTGGGACCTCTTTGGGGAGACAAAGAGTGACCTCAATTCAATCTGACATCCCACCTATCGATCTGGGCTGCCGTATCCCCCAGAGATGGACGTCTAGCTCGCCCTTGTACCGTCAACAGTCACATTTAGCAACAAGACAAAACACGCCTTTTTATTAAACAAATCTCTGCACATGTCTCGCCTCCTCTGCACAGGTCTAAATTACAAACAGTGACCTGCTTTCACAGGCCCTCCTCCTCCACCCACACAGGGCACTGTTCATCTTCACTGGGGCCCTTTTGCTAAATTGAAAGAGTGTCATAACAAATAGAGGAGGTGTCTGGCTTAAATGCATGTGACTGCCGCAGATGTCATCTCTGTCAGAGCAGCATCCCGTGTATTTTTAACAGGGCGGACTGTGACACGGACCCAGGACAATTACTGTCAGAGCACACGGGGTGATGTATCTGCTGCCTTATTGTGTTTGTCATCTCGACCTCTGCCTGGGACCTGATTGGTACGGTCGCCTACCTGCAGACGGTTCAGATGGATGCTTTGTGTCTGTCCTGCATGTGTAAATGTGAACATCATAACACGTACACTGCAGCTTTATGGAACTCACTAAGTTAGGTGAAAGCTGACAGTTCCAAAGATTATTTTGCCAGATTTCCCCATGGTGTGAGGTCTGTTGAGAGAGAATTGACTTCCCCTGATCTGCTCAGAAGAACACTTTGAAATCATAAATATTAAACATGTTAAATATTTACAATCAGGTATCCTGTCACGTGGGGGGGAACAGCTGAGCACGCACTCTGTGGATCCAAATGTTAGCCAAACGGGAGGCAAGCTGACGGAAAAATTGGCAAAATAAACATGAAGCACAAATTTAGATGGACGTCAAAAATTGAGGACCAACCTGCTGGTTTGTGGCAGCAACTACAACTTCTGCAATGGATGTACCAGGTAGATAAGCAGCTAGCGATGTTTACCAGCCCGTCATCTCCCATGTTTGTTATAAAGTCATGTCGGATCGCACAAGGTTTTGCAAGATTTCCGGTTTTGAGAGTCAGGATTCTGGTTATACAAACAGTGTGGTGTGCTATGTTGGCGATATTGTTGCTGTCCACACATCATAAGAACAAAAATAATAAACCAAATAATAAATTATTTGTTGTCATGTGTGGGGTCTCACATTTCTTAGAATGAGCGTATTACATCGACATAGGAGTGGGTCTCCTTTCAAGGAGGCCACTATGTTTCCTCAGAAGCACAGAGAGGACAAACTAGTAACAAACACCCTTTTGCCTTTAGAGAATATCCACCGGAAATGCACCGATTAGAAGACAAAGAATTAGAGATTGGTTGTTGTGTGCTAAAGGATCTGTACAGATAGACCTTTTGGATGGAGGATTATACATATCATGCAACACAGCAGCTTCCTGTCCTTGAAAGCCACCGTTACTTCACTGAAAGAAGGGGTGAGCAGGGGAGCTTGTCAATCTCGAATCTGACTGCTAGGTATTGCTAAATATTCCAATTTCTACACACTGTACCTTTAAGATTTGAAAATCTTAAAAGGTACAAAGACAGTGATCACTTTATATTTTTGTACAAATATTGACCAGACGTTGGTAGTTACGGAAAACTAGCATGAATTTGAATGTAGCATTTCATCAGGACTACGTCTAACCCCCCCGCTACCTTCGGAGCTCCTCCAAAATGACACCCTCACATGCACGAGCGCCACTGATTCGCGCCGCTGATTTGCGAACATATGATGGTGACAGATTCAAAACCGGTCCTCAGCACATCTTTTGTGTTTTGCACTACGTCAACTCATGTCTCACTCAGCGGTAAGAAAACACCAAAACATTATCATAGTGAAAGTTAAAAACACAAACAAACATGAAATGTACGCGCAGGAGGCGGGCAGAACGGCAGGATGGGATTTGATTGGTTTCATAATCTGGCTCCTGATGGCAGGGATTGGTTGGTGTTTTCCCAGGTTTACTCCGGCTGTAGATTGCAGCTTTTTTTCTCACTCTTTTTTAAGAACACATTATGTATTGATTGCCATTGGGACATAAAGATCATTTTAACCAGTATAACAAAAAGTGTATCTAAATCTGACTACCAACCCCAGCTTTAATAAAGTTTGAACTGGTTTTTTTTGGGTAACATTGACAGTGCTGAAATATCTTTCTTTATGGCTCAATTTTACATACAAACATCCAGACTTTTAACACAAAATTAGTTAATTTAATTTGCTTTTTATACAAACTTTCTACCCACCCCTTTGCTGAAGTTGATATGTTTTAAGGTACAAAAAGACAGTGATCACTTTATATTTTTGTGGACGAGATCATCTTGCTGCTGAGAGTGATACGATTTTATTTTACACTAGTACTAAGTTTTAAAAGGGACATGGAGGAAGAACCTAAAATAGCTTCTGACTATGCCGATCCCCTTAAAAAAATTCAAGAAATGACTTAAGTAGAAGAGTCACTGTGGTTTCATCACAAATAGGAAGACTAATCTTCACTAAAAGCACTAAACTACCCCATAATATGACACAATAGAGACCTACAACCATAATCAAAGTGTAATTTGCAAAGTAATGTACCCACAAAGAGATAACCTGTAAATCTAGCACATGGTTTTAGTGTTTACTGGCTGGGATTTGTATCTTGAAGCAATGTATTTTCCTTTTATGGTTTATGCTGAGCGCGGTGTTTGCAATAAATGGCAGGTGTGCAAAATTGAAGTGCAAAAGTAATTCAGCTCCTGCCATTCAAAGGAGCTATGTCAGTTTGATTTACCTGTACACATAAACATGCGCACACACACACACACACACACACACACACACACACACACACACACACCTTTGGGCCACATGTGTTTTTTATATTCATATGGTGAGGGAAAGAAAAAAAAAACGTGTGCCTCCAAAATGGAGGTTGAGGGGTCATGGTGTTTGGCCAGGAGTGACAGCTCCGAAATGAAGGCATAAGTCAATCGGCTACTCTTCATACACACACTCACACACATAAACACACGCACACGCACACACACACACACACACACACACACACACACACACACACACACACACACACACACACACAAACACATGAATGCATGGGTTGGGACAGGAGGAGGGATGGCGGTGGGCGGTCAGGATTGGGGATTGAGGGGTTGGGGGAGGCAGATGGAAGAGGGGGAGGTTAGGTGTAGGGGCACAAGGTTACCATGTGGGGGATTGTGGTTTTGGATATGTGTGCATTTATGAGTGGGTGGGTGTGTGTGTGTGTGTGTGTGTGTGTGTGTGTGTGTGTGTGTGTGTGTGTGTGTGTGTGTGTGTGTGTGTGTGTGTGTGTGTGTGTGTGTGGTGAGAGGGAGGGAACGCAACATCATGTAGGAAATTGTTAATGGTTAATTTCTTGTCCAAGTCCCTGTTGTCTCTGAGTATTACTGAGAGTCGACAGCAGCAGCATATATTTACCATTCTTGAAAACACACACACATACACACACTTTGTGACACACCTTGAACCCAAAGGTCAAAGACCATGTGTGTTCTTTCTCTCTCTCTCTCTGTTTCCCTTACACTCACACACACACTCACACTCACACTGAGTCATGCTGTTTGTTTGCTCTGTGTCACGCATTGAGCAGGCCTGTATCAACATTTGGGCTGCATCCCAGCATGAGCTCAGGAAAACCCCCACTTTGTTTAAAATCATTGATTGAGCTGAGGTATTGATCGGCACATGTGCCTCTTTCCCTCATTGAATCAAAGTGCTCTCTGGAAAGAGAAATATCTGAAAGCAGGCGGTAGAATTGTTTATACTTAATGATCTGTGGTTGAAGTATTTTATTGGTGTCAGTAGATTCGATAAGAAAATACCCTGCTCCTGTGGATAGATGGGCAAATATAATCTCAAGATTGCACCACAAATTTCAACACCAGCAGTTTGCTGTATTTACTTGGTGGCCATTTTTCTCGAAAGTCTGGGTCAGGGTGGTTGACTAAAGAGTTGTCACATCAGTATAGTTATATATATAGCTATATGCACAATTAAGTCGAGATACAGTTAAAGCTCCATTAGGTAATCTAGTTGGACTACTGTCATTGTCCCAGTAAACAAGCACTGGTTGTATGTTGAACAGTAAAAACTTGGAAAACTTCACCTTTCAAACATATTCTACAATTTACTTTTGTTGACAGCATCATCTTGCTTACTTTCTTTCTTCTTCTGTTGAGGTTTTGTTTGCTAATAGGCTTCCTTCCGGGACAAAGCCAAGTATATGAACTGTGGAGCATGCTTAGAAGGCTTAGGACAGTCAGCTCGACCCTTCGATGAGAAACTGCAGGAGAAACAGCACTCAAACTAGGCTTCTTTTCTGCAGACAGGGCCGATTCTGCCACATAATGTAGCCAATTTCACTCAACATGGTTCAGGTGTAAGCTCTACTGAGAATTTTTTTAACACTTTATTTTGTCACCAGAAAGCCTAATTTGCACTATTTTCTGACGCAACACTGACCTGCTCTTCCGCCTGCAGCGCACTGATCAGCTAATCTGATCTATAATGTAGTGACACTGATATTGTCAATTTTTGCATTTAATGCTGCTGTTGGTAGTCATGATATAAACATCAGTTTGGAGAGAGATTTACAATGTCAACACTACCCCCACCCCACCAGATTTCCCCTACTTCTGGTGCTTCTTCTATGAGGAAGTAGTGCCAGCTTCCCAGCCAATCAGGACAACCTAGTAGGGGCCGCCACTAGACCAATCAGGACAGAGGGTTGAAGAGTAGCTCTGATTGGTCCGTGATAAAGGGAACGAAGGGGAATACTAACATTGCTTGATACAAAGGCATTGAAAAACACAGAGATTTCGCCATAATCTCAAATTACTTCAATTACTGATGAGTACCGATGGGTATTATGACTTTTTTTCCAAAGCAGAAAAAAAGAATTATTGTTTACCCCATTCCTACCAACTGCACCTTTAAGCTTTGCATTATGATTGACATCAAATGCCTAGGATTACCAGGATTACACAGTTATATGTGTAGGATTTGTTATATCAGCTCAGTCTTCCCCTTCACTAGCTGACACAGTGTATTTTGATAATGCAAACATGTGGTGCAGATAATGGGTTGTGTCACAATCATAGACTGTATAAATAATAATCACAATGCAATAAAAAAACAATCAAAGCCGAACACTTACTTTGCGGATGCACTTGCATTCGGCTTTCCTGGTTTTCTGATTTAACTCCTGAACATTGAAGAAAGTCAGAAACAAACTTCTACAGCAGTGGACTCTGGTTGGTGAGCGTCGCAGACTGCAGCCCCTGTTTGATCTGCTGGTAAATCTTAATTCCCAAAAGTCCAGACTGAAGCATTGTTGTTACAAAGTCTTACTTCTGACGAAGTATCGGATCGGTTCTTCGGCATTAGCTCGCAGTTTACACACCTGCACCACCAGGTAAGTGGGAATCTTGGCCTGCTCTCCAGATCTGCATAGAAGTGTCTCCACTTTTCCATTTTCCCTCTAAACTCCGGCTCATAAGGGTGTGTACGTATGTGTGTCCGTAGTAAACAGCATGTCATCGGCGCTGTCAGAATCACTCATTGCTTAGTTTGGTAATATTTTTGTCTCTCTGAAGCTGCAGACCCAAACAGCTGATCAGTGCGCTGCAGGCGGAAGAGCACGTCTGTGCTGTGTCCGCAAATAGTGCCAAAACAAATGGGCTCTCACGTGGCAAAGTGAAGTGCTGGGTGATTCCACACTTTTAGGATTCGATACGATACCGAATACTTTTTTGGCAATTTATTCGATACCCGATGACGATGCTGATACTTGATTTAAAAACAATAATAGAGAGTTGAAAGACAACTCCCATGACAAATACTGTTCATTTAACAACTTTAATATGCAAATCATTTGGTGGCCTTTTTTAAACAATGAAATAAATTTAGAAAAACACATAAACAATGAACATCCTTTATTTAAATTCTCTGAGTGGAAAGCTTGAAACAGCCTCTTCGGTACAAAACTTTGGAGTAAGTTACCCTAAAAGAATCAGAAGAAGTGACACATGCACTTTTATTGTGCATTTATTAATTAGTATGGATATTTTATTAGAATAACGATACTCAAATGAGTAGTGTGTGAGAATCAATATATCGATACCACAGAATTGATACGCCCCCCACTAGCTTGGGCCGGAGTCTTTCAAAATGAGCTTAATCCCGTGTCAGAATCGCCCCCTTCTGCAGAAAACTGTAGCCTAGCATGTGTGCTGTTTCTCCTGACAGTTTCTCATTGAGGGGGTTGAGCTGACCGGTATCTATTATGGTTGGTACAATTAGTTGATATACACTTTTACGACCCCACTTCCATGCTTTGCTTCCTTTTGAAAAAAATATAAATATGTACATTGAACCAATATGGCCCTTGCGTACTTTTCATTGTATTTCAATGCACCAGAGGGCCCCACTTAGAGTAAAAAGTTACACCTGAGAAGAAGAGTCAGAAGTGTTGGACAACAAACATGGGAATGGTGGTGGAGGTGTTGATTGTGTTTCTGTTTGATGTAGGCTACTGTATATGCTTATATTTTCCAACCAAGCAGCAACCTCTGGTCTAAAAATATGAGTCCAATGCGGAAGTGCTAAAAACTGCAGTTCATCGAGGATCCGCTTGAGGCTGGCTCCAGAATTACCGGATACCACATTCACACCAAATCAAAAAAGCCGATCTTTACAGCAGACATAAACATGTTTACAGCCTGGTATAAAAGACGAGTGTAGTCTGGATAGCTCATTTCTTGATAGCCACACACTGTACGGGGGGTGAATTTTTTTCTAACGCTGCAGTTTTTAAGATATTGAGATTACGAGTCTTCAAATGAGAGGCACAGCTGACTTGATTGACAGGCGGGAACACTGGAGCTGTTGGCGAGGAGGCTCAAAGGCCGCCTCTTTACGTCATAATCGCTCGACAACAGCAATATGGCTGCCGCCGACAATTGGCCTCAAAACAGCGCCTCAGAAACAGATGGGTGACATCACAGATACTACGTCCATATTTCATACAGTCTATGTTTCCTACCAACACAAAATATCTTTCCGCCATTTCCCACAGTATTATTGGTGTTTTCCTGGTCTTGCTTGAACTGTGGCTTCAAACAATTTAACTTTAAATGTATCAATCAAAACAAAGTTGTTTGGTAAGATGAACTCTGTGTGGGTTAAAAATCATGAGATTATGCTAACTGGAGCACAGTAGACCCAACAAACATGTTCACTTATGACAGTAAAAGACAGTAGGAAACATACTGTGAACAACAAAATTTTATTTCATTTAATGGATAATCCATATTGCCAAACAAAAGAAGAGAGGATAAAAACAAACTTGTAGAAACTTTCTGTGAATTCATTATCAACAGACTTATTTCCAAGGTCCCAGATGGCTTTACCAATATCAAAACTTGATACAAACGAGCCATGATGGAAATGTGACACAGGTCGTCAAGAAAAAAAAAAGGTACTTCCAAAAATGGGAAGCACACAAAACAAAACAAAACAACTTAAAATAGTTCTAAGCTAAGTCACAGTCATAAGTCCAACTGGGATAATATTGTAACATAGACTGAGGTTTTATAGGTTAGTGATACTTTTCTCTACGGTATCGGTACAATAAGCTCAAATGACATGAGTCGAGGGGGTTTTCCCTACGTGACACATCATCAGGAAGTGGAAAGGAACTCGCAGGAGGTCCAAACATTAAAGTGCTGCTGAAGTAAAAGCACAAATGCCTTTTGTATGAGAATTTCCTGATACTGAGTAATAATGCATTTATTTTGCATCTTTGTATTTTGCATAACCTTTTTCTGACCTTATGTGCACAATAATACTTTTTACGTCATGTGAGTTCACTTCCAATCCCGAATGGACATAATACCTGTTATAACAGGTAACGAGAGATTATGGCACAGTCATAAGATAAATGCTCAGTGACAAAATCTTTGTTCTAAGGCAAGTACAGCTAAATTTGTAAAATGCGCCCCCAATCCAAAATTTTCTTCAATAATGACAATCAACGCTATAAACAAAAACATGGATTGTTGTGTCACTTCTGTGATAACAACGTGTACAGAGTTAAAATGAGTCTTTCCATTTTACATAAAGGAAGATCAATCAAATGGCATAAAGGTAGCAGGAATCTACCAGTGCTGTGATTGTACAGGAGTGAATAAGTGTAGGTCTGACTAGTTTACAAGTGCCTAAACTTTAATTTTGTACTTTTTCTTTTACAGACCGTCTCTTCCCCCAAGACCCGAAAACAATTATATAGTCGAATTTTAGACAAACCAAACATTAATTTTTAATCGCCAGCTCTCCCACAAAAATATCCAAACATGTTTTTTTTTTCAGCTTTGGCACAGGCTGCTGATAAGTGTAAATTTTGCTGGGATTGGACTTTTATTTGAACTGGTATTGGCATGTTTGTCCATCTGCCTGTCTGTCTACCCTTTGAACCTGAGCTTTCCCCACTGAACCCTAATATGCTATAGATGCCTATGAATCAACGATATACTGTACATATGGACACAATCATGAGTTTTCTCTCCATATAAACAGTGCTAATACAAACACACACAATAAAAATTGTCCTCTGCAAAAGTCCAAGACATTTTGGCATTTGTCTCTTTTTCTTAATGGCTTCTGGCTTTCTTTTTAAAATTGGTGAATATACAGCGGGCCTCGTGCTCCTGCTGGCGGAGTCCCATTGGTAAAGCCCTTGCTCCATGCCCAGCCTCTGTGAATGAAGGCATAGCACCGACCGTCGAGCAAATGTTTTGTCTATGTTGCCCCTGTTTTCATGAGGTTGAGACTGACATCTGAAGAGAGTCAAACAGACCTGCTGGTGAACTGTGCAAAATCCCGTTCCACCAACCGGCCCATCTCATGCCACATCTCCAGTGTAGACCTGCACCGTCCACTGTGGGACGGCAACTGGCCACAGAGTCTCTGCAGTAGCTGTGGTGAATGATTGGCTGGTTCGTGAAACCGGGACGGTAATGGATGATATTGTCAGTGGAATGGTGAGGGCGACGTTTCCTCTGTAGAATACAGACAATTAAAGGAAGTGAAGGATGGTTGGAAAGTTAGATGGATGTTCAGCCTGGGTTTCATTTCGGAGCTTCTTCTTTGTCTCTGCACCTCACGGCCCATTTTCGTTGTAGTGGAGGGAAATCGGTCTCTCGCGCTGCACGGTTGGCATGTAGGGCCAGTTGTAGCTTGAGCCAGAGAGAAGCATGTCACGAAGCAGTGTCTCGATGGGTGTCTTGCCAACTAAGCGGACGAAAAACAGCTGCTCGATGACCGGAGAGGAGACGATCCGAAGGGATGGCAGGCGAAGGAGGAGGCGCCCGAAGCGGTTTGGCTGGCTGGGGTACTGGTTCCTTACGTACTCCTCCAGGGCACACTGGGACTTCTCCTGGATGCTCTCCACATGGGCAACGTCAGACAGCCCCATGGCATCTAGAGGGAAGAAGAAAATATAAAGTTTAGTGGTGTATCCTCAATAAAGTGTCTGAATTAACCTCTTTGACACAGTAAGTGGGACTCATGCCATATGTCTGTGTTCTGTTTCTTTCTGTTTCTGAGCAATAATTCAACATGTTTGGTGATTTTTGAAAACAAGATTAAGCTCTAGCAAAGTGAAATTAATTTCAAAGTTAGTGGCTCAATATGAGGTCCTGACCTGATGCTGTACATGTGTACAAACAGTTTAAATATTGTATTTGATTGCAGGAGAAAAATGAGGAAGATGGCATAGAGGGGTAATAAAACTGTAGGAGCTGATATTTTTCTCTTTCAAATTTCTGAAGCCTGAAGAGAAAGGTTGTTTGAATCTGAGGAAATCGAGGTTGCCACTGTAGAGATATGTATCTGCTACACCCCTGTGGACTGTGTTCACAGCACACTACGGTGTTCCCTTTCCCAGCAGCTAGAGGTCTGTTCTGCCTCCCCCTCCTCCCCCCACACACCTTGGCAAGAGTCTTGCACAGCCGAGAGAGCGTGTAACAGGGCGCGCGGTACTTTTCACACCCTCTGTGTGCAGGGGAGAGCACGGGGGATTTAGCAAAGGAGGTCAGAGATGTGTGAACTCAAAACAAAGAAACACTTTACTGTACTGTGCCACATACTGTACATTCAGAGGGAGGGCTCTCCGACTCTGCCCCCTGTGTGAACCCTCATTTAGAAGAAAGGTTTTGATGAGGGCAATTTCTCCTCCAGCACGTCCTTTCAGCGTAAAAGCGCTGGCCCATAGGTTTTAACCTGTCACCTTGCCTTGTAGGTCCCCTTTGTCATCTCACACTTTGATCTGTCCCCTGTGTAAACCCTGCCCTGCTGAGCCTCAGTCCTGCACCACAAAAAAATTAATTTACCTCATATTTTTAATCGAGTGTGTCAACCCCTCCCCACCCTCTGCGGCCACTATTCTCATCATTCTAAGTGAATAATTGCTCCCGCTTCAGCTGCACTTCCCTCCACTCAGGGGGCAGATGGACTGCTTTTTTGTTGGGGCCGCCATTTTGGGTCCTGCGTGACAAGGCAGTCAGTGCCTGTTTGGGATTAGCAAAGCTGTCTATGTGACTGAAACCACTTCGCGTGCCGAAGCGACAGCTCTGTGGGTGCCCTTCCACGCCAAGCGCAGTGTTCTTTTGTCTGATCCTTGGGCACACACCGGGTCAGTTAGGGTGAGGGATCAGGGTGGCAGGGCTGAGATGCCCGTCCTCTGATGCAGCGTGATGGGACTGGGCTTCACAAGGGGAGAGGAGGGAGGGGACTCAGAGGGAGGTTAAAGACGATTGGTGATTGTCCCAGCTTGTTAGCTCATCCTACCAGGTCTGCAGGAGTCAGGTTTATTAATCTATGTAGTGTGTGCATGTCTGTCTCCATTAAGTTCAAATTTCAAAATATATGCACGTTCCACTAACTGCATTGTCCTCTGTTGGAGAGACATGTGCAAATTTTGGCTCTGTACATGTGGGCACATCTGCCCGCATACAGGCGAGTCACATGGGATGCTCAGGGCTACTGGGGTTATGTAGGTCATGGCCGAGGCTGTGGCGAATCCTGCATCTCACTTGAACCCCAGCATACATAATTCAACTCCCGTGGTGGGGGCAGGGGTCCTGGGCCTGGGCAAGGCTCGGGGTTGGGTTTGGGGAGCATAGGGAGGAGGGGTGGATGACTGGTTTCAATAATAGATGGGATCATGAAGGAGAGATGGCTGATGAAAGCCAGGGAGAGAGGGAGAGGTGGATCCACAGCCACACACATTCAAGAAGGAGAGACGCTAGGTGCACGCAGAGTGAATCTGACAAGCCATGCGAGGGAGAAAAGAGGGAAATGCAATGAAAAACAAGGACAAGAGACATCTCAGTGTTGGCTTCTTCACAATCCGTTTCCCCCTGGGTCACAAAGCATGATCTCTAAGTGAAGTATCCCACAAGTGACAGTATTTTGGCTGGCACTGGAGCCCAATGACTGTTAGGATAAACCTCAACGGGGTTTGTATGAAAGCAGTATCAAAACAATGCCTCTCTCATGGGTTTTCCAAGATGTAAAACAGTTATATTTTGATTTGTTTTGTCTGCAGTCAGCAAGGAGAGCACTGTTAAACAAGGTTAGGGTGTGAGCTCAAGTCAGCTGTATTTTTTAGAGAGATTTGGAAACAAGCAGTCAAATATAGCAAGGGCTTTTTCTTTGTCTTCAAGTCCACTTCAGTGTAATAACTGAAGCAAAAAGAGGCGTTTGATCCAGTGAAGGTAAATAAATTATCATAAAAGTATATTATTAAGGCATTAAATGTCCCAGAGAACAAGATATAGGAGATAGTTCTGTCAAGAGCAATCATATCTCTACAAACGGTGGATCTGCCTTTATTTAAAAAAACAGATTTGCAAGAATAACTGGGAAGATAATTACGCACAACCATAAAAACTTTCATTTAAAAAAAGTAAAAATGTAATTTAAGCAAGGCACATGGCTACCCTGGCAAAGTAACCTCTTATACCGTGTGAGACGACGATCAAATTACAGTCAAATTCATGGAGGGCAGAGACCATGACTGACTGTAGCTACAGCATTTACATACAGAGCCAATGAGACAATATCTGCTGCAGCATTAGAGGTCACGTCTCGGTCAGGCTCGACAGAGGTGAAAAGGTTGTGGGTTAAGTACAGTTGAAGTCCGCTTCATTTGTCAGTGAGATCAAACTGGATTCCAACTCAGCAGAGGGGAAAAAAATGTGTCATGGTGTTAAGACCCTCTGAGAAACTGACTCTGTGGTTAAATCAGTCATGAAAAGGAATTTGGTTTTTCTGTTGGTCTGCAGCCTTTTTTTTTTTTTTACAGAAAAGACTGAATGCTTGTACGACCTCTTGGCTTTCTGTTTGTTTAGCTAATACTGCTAATTAGCTAGCTTGTTGGGGCATTAAGTATAAATGCTGGTTTAATATGGGTGAAACTGAACTTATCCATAAAGCAGCCATTTCCTACTTGATCAACAACTGAAAAGACAAAGAGCATGTGGAAAAACATTTGCAGGGGCGTGTCCAGACTTTTGGACAGGGGTGGCCCAGCTGGGATGGCATGAAGTAAATATAATTGATTTACTGTTTCTGTCCCCACAAACCATATCTACTTTAACCAATAACATTTAAATATCATCTTGCTACATTCCCTTACATTTGTTGCCATATTCATGGTACCGAAAACCTTTTTTGATGGACTGCTCCCTCTCCTGCTCAATTGTCGAATAATATAAACATGTGAAGTATATATCTATGATTTTAAGTATGAATCAATGAGGTTATGGCACAACACTGTAAGTTGATTTAAACACAAGACCCAACACTGACATGGCAAATAGCCAATCATAGTTAAAAATTGTGACACCTGGGTTGGCCAATCAGATATCAGGAGGGGCTAATGGCACCCCTGGCCACTCCCCTGAAATGATAGGCAACTTTTTAGGCTAAAACAACATATTTGATAACTCGTTAGGTACCCAAAACCAAGTCATTAAAACTAACATTTACAATAAAATGCTTATATTTTTATTTGCTAGGTCAGTGGTAAACATTAGCATTCACTCACTTAGTAGACAGTATTACCATTGGCTAGAATGTGGCTAAATGCTATTATACCTTTTGGTATAATAACACAGAGGAAAGAGTTTAAACTCCTAGCTTCTGTGGTTGTCCCCAAATGTGTGTTAGCATTGGCTGTTGTCCAACCATAACTAATGGGTTACCTTTAAGTATGAGCCGATATCTCACTGGGTTTTTACACTTAATTGTCTCTACAGTTGCTCATCGACTTATAGGCATTAATATGTAAGAACAACTGTCAAATATCCAAGATTTATTTGATTACAGCCTGTAATGTCCACAGTTATACAATGCTGTCATAGCATTTCAGCTTTTCACCTGTGCAACATCGCAAGAAAATGGCTGCTGTGTGAATGCAGTCAATTTTCTTAATTGGTACAACCTATCTTTGTCATTTGTTAGTTGTTGATTGATTTTATTAAATCATACACTGTCAGTATTATAGGTTGATTTTAGACTGGCATCAAAGCTTTCAACAAGAGAATGAATATTTGATAAATGAAGCAGTGTAAGGGAAAATATTTACAAGACTTTGAGTCCTGTTTCCTCACATGCTGTTTGTAAAGCATTAGGCTGGCCCAATTGAACAGGAGAACTATCTCCTAAATATTTTATAACTGGCTTATCAGTAATGTTTCCTGTATTAATAAAGTTTATGTTTTGATTAAAGGAGATGAAGAATTCAAGATGTTTTTATCACAGAGCTATAACGATTTAAAAAACGAAATAAATGCACAATTCTACTCTTCGTTTCAGTTAATCTTGGCCATGTGTAGATGCCCAAGAAAATCCCTCCCATTGGCCATCTCTCTAACAAAGGTTAATCTGTTTAGATTTGCTTTGATACCCTGCGATTAAGTCCTCCTGTATACACAAATAAACCAATTACCTGAATGTTCCTGTGCCAACGGAAGTCAGATCATCTGCCTGCTAATTCCTCATTTTCTATCAGAGCAACAATTAAGTTACTCACAGGAGAGAGGTTATGTTTATGTTGACATCAGATTCGACTCATAATCCCTGATAAGTCTGAGCTCTTGTTAAACGAAAAGATCGAGTGAAAGAACCGTCTGATCTGCGTGTGTCTTGAACTTTTTTCTCTCCACTGAAGTATAATAAGCCCAGAAGATTTTTACTTAATCTATTTATTTATTCTACATAAATATGGTTTATAATGTTACTGTAGCTTTATCATACTGTGAACTGTTAAAACTGCATATATTACCCTACCCTCTGACACATCCATTGACTCCTAAACCTGATGTTTCTCTTGTTTTCCTTTCTAAGAGGTTTCTAGTTTTCTTTGAGAGCATAGGCAATATACTTTGTTGTATATTCAGTTGTTGTATTCTGTGTTTGTAGCATTTTTCTGTTCTTGTGTTTCATGTTTGTTGTATTTTCAGTTTTGTATTTCCTGTATATTTTGTATGTTATGTTTGTTTTATGTGGACCCCAGGAAGTGTAGCTGTTGCGTTAGTGGCAGCTAATGGGGATCTTAATAAAGGAATAAAGGAATAGGTCTGCTGGTCAATTACCACTGAGGGACTTTTTTGTATAAGGGTATCATGATTTTAAGAACTGTTTTTGTGCTTCAGTCTATAAATATGCAAATCTGTGAGATGTTTACATGAATTAATTCGAAATACGGCCACTGAACTAAAAAGAGAAGTGTTTTACAAATAGTTAGAGCTCTTAGCTTAAGTAGTTAGCTGGCTTGAGTTAAAAGCATACAAACAGGCTTATGAATAGGCTTGCAGCAAAACAATAAGCAATTATGCAATGGCTTTAACACTTTTAGGTCGTGAACTTTTAATCTGTTTTGAAACTTTCCTTCCTTGCACTATGTTTCGTTGCAGACCCAGGACCCCACTGACATTTCATGCATTTTTCCTCTCTGACTCTTCATGGTTTTATTTTTGCTCCATTTAAACTCACCAGAAGTAAAGAGCACGATGGACTTGAGGCAGGAGTATTCAGCCGTGTCGACCTGCAGGGCTTTCAGTTTCTCCACCTGCTCCTGGAAGACCCGGATGTGGTCCATGAAGGCCACCACGCGCTCTGCTGACATGGGTGACGCATGCAGGCCTGCTGCTGCCAGCAGAGGGGCCACATGGAGCGGCATGGAGCACTGAGCAGCGTTCAAGACGAAGAGCTCGCTCCATGACATGCGCAACAGCGCCACCTAGGAAAGAGGGAACACAGAAAGTTGTCATCACATGTCTGTTTGTGGGCAATCTCAACAGCATTGAATGCTTTCTAAAAATGCTAAACATGTTTACATGTTGAAATCAATTCCTCCTAACAGGGATGGGTAATGCTACTATACAATCAAAGATCCCCCTTTGCTTTTTTGATGGGGGTTATTGATCTTGTTTAAGTCAATGAGATCACTGTACTCATTGATGTTTGGTATGTTTTACATGTTGTGACTTTTTGCCTGTTTTCCTTATTTTTATTTAGTAACTATGGTTTTAAACTTCTCATTTTAACCTTTTTTGTACCACGTGTCACGTTATCTATTGTTGTTTCACTATTGTATTAAATTATGATGTAATTCAGCCTCCAGGCCATGTGATGTAATAAATGAACCTCATCTCGGGGGGGTGTCTGGACTTTTTAGACTGGGGTGGCCCAGCTGGGGCACTTACTTATGCAGGGTGGCTTGAGTATGTATGTGTGCACAAACACACATAATTCAATTGCATTTACCATCTCTGTATTCACTAACTCATTTTACGACCATCAATAAAGTATCAAACTGATGGTATGTTCATGTGTCAAACTATTTGACTTCAATACATAGAACATAACAGTGCTGACACATACAACCTCTAAGCTTATTTCTTTAAGGACTTAATAATAAAATATAGTCATGATTGAACGTTTTAGCAAAAGAAATTGAACTACACTAAATACAAGCCTTATTAGTAACCTTATTCATGCACAAATCCATCCCAACAATTGCTATATTCAATCATATATGGATTCAATAAAGTATAGAAGAAAGTAAAGCTCAAACTTTACAAGCCAGGCACACAACACAAAGCATTCGAAGTGTTTAATAGAAACACTGAATGGAAAAACTGTGAAAGCTGATGTCATCACAGCAGAAAATTGAACATTCACAGCTACACCAGGTCATGATAAGTTCAGTGCCCTTTATCTTTGTTTTCTTAACGTCTGTTGGGCCAGAGGCTGTTTGAATATAAAATATATGTTAGAAAAGAAGAAAGGGGGCCCAGTTTGGTAAAGCGGTTAAATTGCGCGCCTAATGTACAGAGGTTATAGTCGTCAAAGCAGACAGCTGGGGTTCAAAATGTCACGTTATTCCTCACTCTATGATCCCAGTTTCCTACTCTGTCCACCCTGACCTATCCCCTCAATAAAGGCATAAAAGACCCCCTAAAAATACTCACAATGTAAAGCTGTTAAACAGGATATAACATACCTGTACACAGGGGTCAACACCTACAGTTTGCACTAATTAGCAGTAATGATTCATTAAAGCTCCTGTGGGGAACATTCTGTTTTGGGTCGATTTGATTTTGGCGCCCCCTGTGGACAAAGCACTCATTGCTGATTTTGTTTTGTACATGTTCAATAAAACTACCATTTATAGAATCTCTTTATTTATAGAGTCTCCTCTTGTTAATGGCCTATTTGATTTATGTTTCCTGCTGTAGGATTTACATGTAGCTAATTAAACAGCTCTGGTTAATACTTGTGTTTATGATACTTTTTGACAGCAGGTTGAAAAGATAAATATGACTACAACATATTTATAAAGTGTCCATAATGAAAGCTCACAACCAACATAACAATATGAAGCCCTTCTGAGACACACAGGACAGACTGAGTCTACATGTTGACATGACCTTAATGATATATTAATGATATGGTGCAACTATAGCATGACATATTTGTGATCACTATGTCTGCCCAAGGTGCATGTGAATATTTATAGGTCAGACGATTACTCCGTGCCAAGACTTTACAGCTGGTATAAATCTTCACGTGCAGGATTGATGTCAAGTCTATACATATTAAATGTCACGAGCGCCTGTTTTGTGCCTTCAGTGAGCAACAACACAAGTGATTTCTTTCTGTGTGGCAGTGAAGGAGGTGATGATTATCAGAGAAGGAAAGACAAATAAGAAGAGATAAAAGTGTGGCATTATTTATTATTTAAAGGTTCAGTTCCTGTGTCGCAAAGGCAAGCAGAGGCTGAGACGTTTATTAATCATAGATCATGACTGTTGGTGTTAGTTGGAGTTGAGCAGTATTTTAGTTTTAATGAACTTTAAGAGAAAAAAAGTAATTCATTTTATATGATATCAAATCTTTCAAGCATCTTCACATTCTCTATTAAATGACCTGGGCCAAATATGTTCAAAGTTTGGGATTTATATTTCAATTAAGGAGCCTGTTATTTTATAGTATAAATGCATTGCTCTTTTTAAGCATCTAGTTGCTAAGTTTTAGCATTTGAAGACTAAAAGTTAACTCCTCCTATAGCATGTTTTCCATTTTGATTTTTTAAAAATTAGCCAGAGTTGCCCACTTTTTCGTAGAAAGTCACATAATGGAATTGATTGTTCTTGTGTGCTGTCAAGTATGATGCTTTAGATGACAACTGATTAGCTTATCTGAGCATAGCTTAGCTGAAAGGATGGAAAAAGCTAGCTTGGCTCTTGTTGATGAGGCCATTAACAGTAACTTGGAGACATCCTGTTGCCATAAGACTTTTGAAATTAGCTGCCACTGCCCCCGTTTATGTAAATGTAAGCTAACCAGTTGCTGAGTGAACTCCCAGCTAGAAAGCACATCTTAAACTTTTCTTTTAAAGCTGCTGTTGGTAGGAATGGTGTAAAAAAACTGTCCTTTTTTTCTGCTGGGTTTGGAGAAAAGGTCATAATACCAATCGGTACTCATCTGTAAGTGAAGTAATTTGAGATTATGGTGAATCCTCTGTGTTTTCCAATGCCTTTGTTTCAAGTAATGCTATTATTCCCCTCGTTCCCGTTATCACGGACCAATCAGAGCTACTCCCCAACCCCCTGTCCTGATTGGTCAAGTGGCGGCCCCACTACGTCGCCCTGATTGGCTGGGAAGCCACTACTTCCTCATAGAACAAGCACAACAATCTTTTGTGGGCGGGGTTAAGACAGCAGAGAGGGGAGGGGTAGTGTTCACAATCGAAATCTCTCTCAGAACTGATGTTTATATCATGACTACCAACAGCAGCTTTAAAGCAGGATATTTGAATGTAAATTGAATCAGTCATCACAGTGTTCAACTCACCTGATCCATGAGCTGCAGATCAGGGAAGAAAGGGATATTCTTTGCCCACTCAACAGCACTGAACAGCAGTCTTGCCGCCAGCTCACAGATGTTCTCGATGCCCATCAGGTTGTTTCCCTGCATGCACTGGGCCCCGTAGCGAGACGTGGGGTAGGGCTCTGCGCGCAGCAACAGAGATATAAAGCCAGACAGGTACGGTTGGCCGTTGTATGGATCTGTGCCGTTGGTCAGGTACTGTCCGGGGCTGGTCTGAGAGTTCGATGTACGTCCTCGTTGCACAGCTGAAAACAAGACAATATAGATGAGAATCATGAAAAAATTACAACTTCTAATCCATGGTTATGTAACAGTTTCCAGTGTTTCTTTTTTTTTTTTGCTGTCTTTGCGTGTTTCTTAATCTCAGCCCAGCCAATACTTTTCGGCAGGAGGTAAACACTACTGTCAGGCTGTTGTGATACTTTAAGGATTTAGGAGGATTTGGAAACAACTGAACCTGGTCTACATCCAAAAGCAGCATGTAGGGAGCAAGTGAATCCTAAAAGCCTGCAGCAGAAAAAGAGGTAGGGAGAGGAGACGCGGACGGAAAAGAAAGAGTGAAATTGGGCATGTGAAATGGCGGAGGGGGGGGGGTTCGCAAAATGGGGTCAAAGGGGGCGAAAAGTGTGGAGAAGGGAACATTTCTCTGACTCTTAAATATGTCAGCGCTCCTCTTTTCGGGGGAACGGTTGGAAAGTGGCCGGGCCAAGGCCATCCTGCACTGCTGTTGTGCATCAATGAGTAATGACAAGCAGCAGCTGGTAAAGATATAACACCTCTTCACACCTACATATGTTATGCACACACCGCACATGAATACATACAGTTACATCTCACCCCTCCCTCCTTCCCTGCACTGGCAAATGGCTCAGCCTGAGGCGAAAAGGGCACGCAGAGGCCAAGCTCTCGCACACACACATACACACAAATGGCAACCCCCCCCCCCCCCCCCCCCCACACACACACACACACACACACACACACACACACACACACACACACGCACAACCCCCCTGTGGAGCGATGATGATGCGGCGAGTGCTCAAAGGCCCATTTGGAAAACACCTGTTCAGTCATCCTCACTGTCTGACTAATAACTCCATCTACTGTTACACAGAGAGAGAGAGGAGCAAGAGAGAGAGAGAGCAAGAGTAGAGAGGGGACTGAGAGAGGCAATGAAAATGCAAAGGGGGCCACGTGTTCAGGGAAAAATGAGGTAAAAGGGTGAAATGGTGAGATAACGTAGGGAAGGAGAGAGTGAGAGGTGATAAGTTGAACGAAAAGAGATTGAGGGCACGGAGGAGAGGAGAAGGGGGGAAAAGGTGCAGAGTTCAATATGTTTGAATGCGGCCCGAGATGAAGCTGCAGATAGAGAGCGGTGGTTTACATAAAGAGACAGGTGGAGGCAGGAGGGGTGGAAGAGTAAAGGGGGGGCAGAGGGAGGAGGGATTTGGAAAAATGCTTTTCAACTCTGCATCACCTGTCACCTCACACGCAGCAGCTGTGTCAATTGAACGCAGCGTGGCACGTCTGAAAAACGAGAGGTCAAATCACTCAAGAGTGTTATAAAAATGCCTTTAATTCTAGCCTGTCCTCTGAGCAGAAAAAATACCTCCGCACAAAAGGTGTTGACCTCAAACTACTAGATTTTCTCCGTGAACTTGTGTCAACCTGTGTTCCCCCGGAAAAGAATGTGCTCTCCTTCAGCAAACAACGCAACCTATGAAGAGGTGTTACATGACAAAAAGACGACGTTGCACAATGGGACATTCCTCGTCACTCGCACTCCAGAAGCACTCGTCTTGCTTTGCGAAGGACGGCTGTCAGATTAACGGCACGTGTGTGGCTCTGAAGGATTCCATAAAACAAAGAAAATAAAACTCGGAGCAGCGGGGTGGAGATATTCTTGGAGCTCTAGAGTGCTGCAATTGACACAAAGATTACATGGTCAAACATGTTTTCAGTCACTTCAGTCACGGAAAGGACTGCTTAGCAATGCAGCGCTGTGTCTGTCAGTTGGATGAGTTATTGAAATCAAGGTTGGTGAAAGATTCATGAAGATTCACACCTAAGACCTTGGATCCTGTTTATCAGGATGGTGGCACACATTGAAGCAGCGGCTTGATGCTCACAAGAACTACTTTGTTGGAGGTTTTCAGGAAGTGTTCTAGCAAATTCGCTGTGTTGTTGCCCTTGCACATTAGAAGAATGAAAATTAAAGCTTTTGTACCTTATATTTTGTAAAATATTTGAAAGAGTACATTGATTCTTGCTGTCCTTTAGAACAACTTAGAGAAGACAAATGTCTGTGCCTTACAAAAGTATTGCCTATCCTTATTATCCTATCCTCTCCTGTCTCCATAGTTTGACAACTGGTTCTTACTGATTGTCACTTCAAGGTCAGATATTTTCGCCCTTGTTTCATCTGCGAGTTATAAAGGCAGTCGCCATTTGATCTCAAAAGTCCAAAATCCAAAGATGCCTGCTGAACACATCACGCTATATGCTCCTGGAAGTTGGAATTCATACTCCGGAACTTGGAGCAACTTCAATAACCCTGAGTTTAAAATCCAAGATGGCTTCTCCCTGCATCACTCCGATAGAATTGTGGAAGTTCTATCAGTGGACATGCCTTCACTCTCAAACTATTATAGTGTGTCTTCGTCTGGAATTGGCTAACAATGCTAAAAACAACAGGAGCTAATGGCTCAACAGCTTTCTGAGTTGCTGGAACAAGTAACTGGAATGTGGTCAACCTGGATTAGACGTCATTCCCAGCTCCAACATCTGACTTCTGAGGTAATGGAACGCACCATTATGCATGGATGCATAATAGTGGGGTGAAGTCGTCCCGTCTTTGGGCCACTATGGATGCAACAGCCCTGTGTGTGTATGTGGCGCTCCTGCTGTGTGTTAACACCATAGACTGTATAAAATATGACGTCCGTGACGTCACCCATCTGTTTCTGAAGCGCTGTTTTGAGGCCAATCACTCGGCAGCAGCCATATTGCTGCTGTCGAGCGATTGTGACGTAAAGAGGCGGGCTTTGAGCCTCCTAGCCAACAGCTACAGTGTTCCCACCTGTCAATCAAGTCAGCTGTGCCTCTCATTGGAAGACTCGTAATCTTAATATCTTCGAAATTGCTGCATTAGAAAAAAAATACACCCCCCCTATAGTGTGTGCCGATCAAGAAATGAGCTATCCAGACTACACTCGTCTTTTGTACCAGGCTGTAAACATGTTTATTTCTGCTGTAAAGATTGTCTTTTTTGAATTGGTGTGTATGTGGTTTCCGTTACTTCCAGAGCCAGCCTCAAGCAGATTCTCGATGAACTGCAGTTTTTAGCACTTCCGCATTGGACTCATATTTTTAGACCGGAGGTTGCCGCTTGGTTGTAACACAGTGTTAAGTCACACTCAGGGACACCAATCATTGTCCCAGTTGCAGGAGTGTAAGTCAAAGTTTGGCAAACTGAACCTGGTTAAAGGTAGAGTGGGCGGTTTTGATCTTTGATCTTTTAGGAACAGTTTTTTTGTCCAGCTTGGTAAATGTATATTTATGTCCCAACAGGAATACATAATTAAAACTGCATTTAGTCTTCAGAAACATTGTGAGCGTGAGATGTCAGTGTCTGTCGCTGAGAGAGGAAGCTGAGACTCTGTGTCCATTTTTATATACAGTCAATGGGCCCAACCCCCTGGCCCCGAGCCAATTTTGACACCCCATGATAACATCACATGACTTCCTACAGTGCTCACAACAGACCACAGTCGTAGTACTGCTGTCTGCTTCAGAGTGGTGTCACTTGAATGTGAGCATATGTCTTTTTCGGAGAACATTTCAGGGATTCTGTGTTTTTTCCTCAGGAGGACAGTCTTCTCTCTGACTAACCATATCTAAGTCAGAGCACTTTCTTAACCTGAAACTGTCACTCTGTCTCGGCTTTTTAATCTCTCTCGCCTCAAAAAGTCTACTCTACAGGGGTGAACATGCTTTCTGCTTGTTTGAGAGTCCCATAAAAAAAGTACTGTCCCTTATTTCTATTGTGAATTTATCCAATCAAGCAAAGTCATTGTCCCTCCAGCCTGCTGCTTTTCAAGTGTCTAATGCGTGAATTCACAGCTATTAATCTGCTCTCATATTGATCAGTGGTTAATCCTGCAGATGGTGGCGAATCCACTTGATCCACTTGACTTTTCAAAAGCCTCATTGTGGGGGTCACTCATGGCTGAGAGGCACAGCACTCGAGCGCTCCAGACGCAGACACATCACTGTCTGTTTTTCCTCGCCTAGAGCTGGATGACGAGACAGATGAGCGCAGAAGAGAGAACATGGTGATTGTGGAAAGGTCCGAAGGAATAAATAAAGAGAAGGACAGACATTTGTAGAGACAGAGAGATGTCGTATCGTGACACAGAGGAGGGCAGCGAGAGAGTGGGAGAGACAGAAATGACATTAGAGAGAAACAGATGCCTGAGGATAAGGAAAAGGGAAACCAGGGTCAGAGAGAATAAAAGGGGGGATGGGAGTATAAAGTCCAATTTGGGTGTCTGCCATAAGCTGATTCCTGCATTTTAATTGCACCATAGCTGAGCTAAATGTGATTGACTTTGCATGCCATCAGAGATAAAAAAAAAAAAGAGCTCAGATTCTTAACCATACACAAAGATATTCTTCCTGGCAAACACATTTATTCTGACACAAGGTTTAGAGCACTTAAAAAAAGTCTACAAGTCCCTAAAACCCCAAACAAACAGCATGCCTTGTAGGTAGGGCACAGAACGAGGGCAGGAGAAGGAGGCAGAGGAGGAAAGTGCATGCAAACAGAAGGCACCATGGGACATTTCAGCTGCGACTTTCAACATGCCACTTCAGCAAATGGCAGCTGGCGGAGTGCACAGTTCGCTGCCTGGCTGCCCTGGATTAGCCTGTGGGTCAGACTGTTAGAGGAATTACAGCAGCTAAATACAATTAAGGCCTATCAACATTTGGACTTAAAGGTCACCGTGCCGGGGCAACACAGAGGCATTAAAGATTTGGCTCAGTTGAACAGTTGCGTTTAATAAGTAGCTTTTCCATTTCTAAAGCTTCCATTGGCGAGCAGAAAATAAACATGTTACCCTGCATAACCCCTGGTAAGTGTGAGGGTGTGTGAGTGTGTGTGTGTGTGTGTGTGTGTGTGTGTGTGTGTGTGTGTGTGTGTGTGTGTGTGTGTGTGTGTGTGTGTGTGTGTGTGTGTGTGCGTGTGTGTGTGTGTGTGTGCAAAAGAGGATACAACATGAAAATATTCAACAATGTTGCCACCAGAAAAAACTACATCTGAAAAATGACTTTAAAGCTAAAAAAAATAGCATTTAGAGGTTAAAGGAGAGGTGTAATTTCACTGTGAATGTGTGTGTGTGTGTGTGTGTGTGTGTGTGTGTGTGTGTGTGTGTGTGTGTGTGTGTGTGTGTGTGTGTGTGTGTGTGTGTGTGTCTTTGTGAATCTGCATGGGTGTGAGCCAGATCAGAGGGCAGTGTGTGATGTGACACCGAGGTCCCTCTGGCTCTCCTGGTTTTATTTTGGCCCTGAACTTTGACCTGCAGGTCAGCGCTCTGCAGCAGGGAGGGAGTGAGATAGGAGCAGATAGGGGGGAGAGAGAGAGAGAGAGAGAGAGAGAGAGAGAGAGAGAGAGAGAGAGAGAGAGAGAGAGAGAGAGAGAGAGAGAGAGAGAGAGAAAGAACGTGACCCTGGACAGAAAAAGTAAGTGTATTATTAACACTTGGACCTGGTGACAGCCATGGTGTTAATTCATGTTTTACTGGTATGCTTTCACTAAAAATGATCCCTTTACACTGCATACATGCTCTTTTTCAGGGGCTGCATATGAGTCATGCTGTCAAATAACAAAAAATTTTTAAAAAATGAGCCTCTGTTTTTAACATTTAGTTTATGCTATGTTACTTTATGTTGTTTCCGGAGTGTGACGCCGTTATTTTATTGTTTTAAAATGATTTCTATGAACAGTATGTGATATGCACAGACACTGCAGCCTGTGGTTAAACTGTTTGGTTGAGGCCATTGACCTGATTATGTATCCCTGCCATTTTTTGACTTATCAGCCGCTCATGCGAAACCATTTTCTTACACTAATAATTTTGCAGGATAGTTTTTGTTATGCCGCAAAAATACTGAAACTCCCCCAAGTAACATCAACTCAACTCTATAGTTTAAAGTGCTACGAAACAAATTTTACAATAGTTCTTTTAAAGCTTTATTCTGTATTTTCATATAACAATGAATTGTGTGTCTAGTGGGAATTCTTCCCCGACTCCTCAGTTTCTTCAAAACAATTCAGTACAACACATGCCGAGCACCAGCCAACAACTATCTAGTGTCAGATATTTCCAACAAGAGCTGAATGTCCCACAGAGCAACTCTTTGCTAACAAGTTTTCCATTTACCATATTTATGCGATAATATTTTAGCGTTATGACAGCTTGTTTCTGCTGCCCCCTGTTGGTTAAAAAAATCTGCTAGTTTAGAGTTACAGGTCAAAATGTTTTGGATTGAAAGAAAGGACTACATCCACATTCCTTCTTTCTGAAAAGCCTGTTTGTGTTTAACATCCATGCTGTTGTCTCATGTACTGCTGTGAGGAAACGCTTCCTTTGGGTGTAACTTGATCCAACACGGGTCAGCACAGCCTGTGGGACCATGCAAGAGCAACACCATCAATGGGTGGTCTTGACAGGCTTCATCCATGCGACAGTATGCATTCGTTCCTTCGTTCTCTCAGTGTTGAGTTTGGTTGGTTCTCTTGTTGGAATTTGCTCCGCCTCTTGTCTGCCAATAAAATCAAATACATCTCTCAAGGCGATCTGCCATGCCTACAACCAGCTGACCACGTCAAGGCCGAGGGCTACGTCACAGTAAGCTGCTTATGAAATCAGATAAGGGCTCTAACATCACTGTGTACAGATTGTGTATGCCTTCATGGACTTAGACTCAGACTGAGTGTCAGTTTAATACACATGTCAGAAGAGTAATCATCAAAGTGACACCTCAGTGCCTGGTCATCTGGTCATGTGCCTCTTTTACTGGTAAACTTTTATTATTTTTCATTTTAATTATTTATTTTCCTTTTATTATTTATAAATTAATTTTACAGTGTACTTATTTAGCTCTCCTTTTTCTTAGCTCTTAGCGTGGTTACTGTCTCGAGGATCAGACCTCTTAAAGGGATAGTTCTTGTTTGTTGTCTGTCAAGTTACAACTAAAAAATATCTATCTTGTAGTGATTTATCATAAAGTAAATGTCATATGGATGTTTGCTGTAGATGATCTTATTTTATAGGTTTACTGGGTGGGTTTGCAGAATTATATCAATGGTAACTTGATACTGTATATGTACTAAAATTTGTTCTCCACAACATTTTTTCAGTGGTGTTGCTTAAAATTAGTGTAGACTTATAATTTCACTCAGGAAAGGGATCCAGGGGTTCTTAACAGTTGCAGTAGTCTTACTGTTGACAGAGATTTAAGTGAACCATGTCACACTCTGAGTAAGTCTTGCAAACCTGGTTCAAACCTGGGAGAGCACCACATAACTAATTGAATAAAAGGGGGTTAGGTGAGATCAGTGCACATGTCTGTGATATGAATGAAAAACTGTCATCATGGTATATGTCTCTTTTGTTTCTTCTGCTATCATGTGATAAATATTACACTGAGGCTCTGCATCGTGCTTCTGATGTCATGTCCTGCCTCCTGAGACTCATCTTCTGATCCGATCCACCATCCCCCTCATCAGACCGGAAGGGTTCAAAATGTCTAAAAAATTCCAAGGGTGTATGTGAAAGAGGCTTTATTCTTAAGGTGGCTCTACAAAGGGGCTCTTTTGAACGTGCAGTAAGGACTTAATTGAATTTTCAGGACTGCTGAAAATGTTAATGGTCGCCCCAGAGTAAAGGAAAATATCATTTTGAACATAATAATAAAGATGAAAAGCTGATGAGCGTTAGAAAATAAAAGTGTACGTTTTATTCTTACATCTACAGACACATTTGTAGGGATAGACTTTGTGCACACTAAAAGAGGACTCTCTTCCCAGTTGTGTCGAACATGAAGGAGCAGAGGTATGCAGCCAGCGTGACAGACACAACAGAACCAGAGTGCAGAAGAACCGGAGGCAGTGCAGGAGCGGGCGGGAGAGCAGTGACACAGACAGAGAGAGACAGAGACATGGAGGGCAGAGGAGCTTTGCGTGAGGAACTTTGTGAGCTCTGCTGTGTGGAAGCCGTGTTGCCTGAGTCTCTCTCTCTCTCTCTCTCTCTCTCTCTCTCTCTCTCTCTCTCTCTCTCTCTCTCTCTCTCTCTCTCTCTCTCTCTCTCTCTCTCTCTCTCTCAGACTTTGATGAGGCAGTTCCTGCATTAATTAGTAAACTAAATTCAGCCGGCACTCAGCAACTCTGATTCACGCTATCCTTATTTACACTTACACAGCCCCTCCTCCCCTCGCTTTTTATTTCCTCCACAGCGGGGCACATCAGGACAGTGTGTGTCTTTTCTTTGAGTTCAGACATTTATGTGTCAGGCTGTGCATACATGCCATATTCTAGACTTACTCTTCCAGCATTTGTTATTGTTAGTATCATACAGTAAAACATGGGAAATGACTTGATTAATGTGAGCTGATAGCAAACTGTTTTAACTGCCTTTAGCAACCAAATATTGTGACACCAGGATGGGGAAAAAAACACTCAAAGGGCCAGTTCACCCTAAACACACATTCCCATTTTTTCCCCTTGTGGTGTGTAGCCATGCATAACGTTTAAGATGAAGGACTATTCCCTCTGCAGAGACCTTTGCTGAATCTAGTGCAATGGAAGTGGATGCATCTTATTTCGTTTTGGCTTTTTTAAATGAACATTAATCTTTGAACATGAAATTCTGCGCTGATTGATTACATTTAAAATATTCCTTTAACGCATCTTTAACATTTAAAGCTCATTCCACAGAAGCCCACATCACAAAACATATTTTCACTCTGTATCCTGCCATCATGATTGAATCTAAAATATTTTCAGTCAAATAAATGTTTTGCTAAAGGTCTTGACGTAACAGGGATAAAAAGATTGGCCCAATCATAAAAGGCTTTGCATTTGCAGTATTTTTGGAGTTACAAACTGAGTGTCTGTACCACTCACAGAAAAAATCAAAGAAGCAATCCGTCACCTTGCATAGTTTGATCCGACTTAGAGGGTAAAAGTAGCAAACTGTTTTGTCAGGGTTGGCAGATTTGCAGGTAAAAGGCAACTCTGGACAAAAAAAACATTCCTTGATTGATTCCTGCAGAGATGAAACTCTAGAATAAAGTCCAAAACCAAGAAAAATGAACAAATTTGGTATTCATAAGAAGAAAAAAAACATCATAACCCAAATGCAAAGACAGGACACACTTTGGGTGTCTGTAAAAGGTCCTATAAGGAACTTTTGGTTTTGGTCGGCGCCCCCTGTGGGGCTAATCTCATTGCTGACTTTGCTCTGTATATTAATAGGCGTTTTTTTTTCTGACATAAAGTATTTTCCTCCTTTCTTTTGACAGTCAAGCATATCACACACTGTGAACATTTTCAGTGAAACATTTTTAAAAAGCTGTCTCTGCAGTGGGCTGATACTCATTTTGACTGACACCTACCCTGCTACAGCAGATTTTGGAGTTAAAATGTACAGTATAGAAATAATCCCACTGTTGGCTGATGGTTTTGTTTGCTTTTGTATATCATGAAGAGGCATACATATTAATTTCAGTCTGTTTGAGAACCATAAAATAATGCACACAGGAGCTTTAAAAACACTACTTCGCTAAAAATCTGTTAAGAGATAAGACACAAGGCTTAATCTACAGGGGGCGCCAAACTGGATAAAAATCTACAGTTCCTCACGGGAGCTTAAAAATGACACTTTTAAAAACTGCAAGTCAAAAACAGAGAATGTTTGTTGCAGCTTGTTTTGGTCCACGGCGGTCTTTCCTGCTCCTACCACTGTCATTACTGCTGCTACAGTCCCTCACCGAGAGCACTGATAAGATCACGAACTGTCTGCCTGAAATATAAATGTGCTCAGATTCCCCACAGTGCTGTGTTAGAGAGCGAGCGTGCAGCAGAGCGACCGAGAAGCCTTGATGGGAGGTTAAATGTTCCTGACTGAGAATTTGCCTCTTTTCTCTCTTGTGTGTGTGTTATTACAAGTGACCTGAGTGACACGCAAAAACAGGTTGAGCTGCCTGAGTGACGAGCAAAACAGTCAGAGTCAGTTAGTGTGTCAGTGACTGACTGATGAATGTGAAACTTGAGGATGAACAGAAAAAGGTGAACGTTTAAAAGGCAGAAGTCAGTTCATTTCAATGTAGTCTTCAGCTTTAAAGTCATGCACACACACAAACACACTCACATGTAGTTATGTAATATTAAAGTCAGCCGTGGAGGTAACATCATGTAATCCACTGTATCACTTTAATGGACGTTGGGCTGGACTCAGCGATACGTCAATGGGAGCCATTTTCCTCTGAGAGGCCTCTGTTAATGACCGAGCCTGTGAGTGCGGTGACAGGGGTTAAGTATTTGAATTTGTCAATGGCTAAATTACCGGGATAAGTGAAGGTTTTCAGAGGCAGAGGACACACAGCCGTGTTTTACTGTTAAATTGCCCACTGTGGAGTATGGATTAGTCAGTGCACGCTGTCTGTTAGACTTCAGTGCAGCAGGAGTGTTCACTCGCTGCAGAGGCCCCCCGGCCGACTCACACATTTGGACTTTGACTCCAGCCGGTCTGTTATTAATGTTTTAGTTTTGGTTGACCTATATTTTCTGCTGCTGTTGGTGTTTTGTGGGTCGGAGGAGGTGCTACGACATGAGTGCTGAATGTTAAAGATTCCTGTGCTACAAGCGGATGTTTAAACTGACACTACACTTCACTTACCACAGTGCCTTACCTTAGTGTTCACCCCACTTAAAGCTACAATGAGGGTTTTTTTTTTACTGGTTATAAAAAAGACTGAAAATAAAACTGATGCCTCTTTATGATCTACAAAAGCAAACCAGACCATAAGGGACAAGAATGACTAATCCAATATAGTTATCTTTAATGTCTGAAGTTGTTGGCACAGGGAAGGTGTCAGGCAACTGCAGGATGCTGACATGGCCTTTTATTACATTTCCTGCAGCAAAGATTCTTAACAAGTGATACATTTGACTGACAAAGAATAGAAGGATGACAACTAAACATGAACAGGGCTAAATCAGCATGAGATAAGAGGTGCCTTTTTGTCCACAGGGGGCACCAAAATCAACATAAACAGACATTCTCTTATTTCCCTCTACTCCACTTTCTCATCTCACCTGGTCTGGAAGATGGCTGTACACCATGACTCTGGATCTGCTCGAGTTTTCTGCCTGTTAGAATAAAAAATGTATCTTCACAACTGTGGCCAAGTGCTCGCTCATTGATGATTCATCTTATCTTTAAATAATATAACAAAGAGTAGAAGATGTAGACCTGCTCGTTTTCCTTGGATAACTTTTGCTTCATTTTGAAGTAGAAATATGAAAATATTTCTGCATAAATCCTGCAGTTTGCTTTGGATTTTTTTAGCATATTAGCATTTTACATTTTCAATTGAGTTGATTTTAGCCATGCATTGACTCCTTATACAAAAACAGTCTTCATGTTCTTGTGCATTCAAAACATTTCTGCATGTCGGGCTGCTCTTGTTTATTTCACAAGCTCAAATGAGTCTTTTTGTTAAATGTGGAAAAGTGCTTATTTAAATCACTGTACATATGTCTGTGGGTTAAAGGTGTTCTTTTAGCTGCACAGGTGTTTGATTCAAAAAATGTCCAAACAGACAGGATGGTGTTCTGTTTGCGTGCCTCCATCAGTGCAGTAAACCTCCTCACGTGTATTTGTGTCCTCGGTGAAGTCAGTATCTCGTCCTCGTGGGCTGCTTCAAAATTAAAACATTCACTCCAGTTCAAAGGATCTGTCAGGCTGATTCTCTTTGCCTCCCTGCTTCCTATTCAGCCCCAGAAACACAGCTCTGTCAGAGAAACAAGCCGAGCTGGTGTACGTGTGTGTGTCTGTGGGTGTGTGCGTGTGGTGAGACAATGACACTAACACTGCCAAGGTTTTTTAGAAAGGTCTGTCTCCCACTGAGGCCAGCACTGAAATGTTTGCTGTCACGGTGCGCTGAAAGGTGCTTGGGATAAAAGTCTCCAACAAATGATATGATGTCGTACGCAGCAGTCTGCAGAAAGAGGTCAAACGTCCCCTTTGGGAGGAGGAAGGGGGAAAAAAAAGAAGACACACTCACTTGAAAGCAGAAGAAGTTCTGAATGTGACGCGGTCAGATCATGAAAGTTTTAGCACATCTTCTCAGGCAGATAAATATTAATTCAGCCTAAACAGGAAAGTCACGCAGCAGTGTTAGTGATATTAAACGATGCAGTGAAAACAAAAAGTTTCCTTTTTGGATGCAGGGGAGTCACAGAAGGATGGCGGTGCTGTCCTGAGCATCATCTATATGCAGCCTTAATACTTATTCTGTGGACCAAACTAGTTATAAAAATCTAAATGTACTGCCCTCTGAATTTATTTTAACTTTGTTGAGAAATAAAGTGCAGTATTATGACCTATACGCTGAGAGAGGAATCATCTAAATGATTAATAATCTACCAATCTCTTCTAGCTCCACAGATCATTTTCACCCATGAGTCAGCTAAATTTTCTGCTTTACTTTGAAGGACTCTTTTCGATCATCTTCAAAGTATCATATGCATAGTTTACCTGGATTACTACATCTGAAAATAAACATAGCATCTCCTTGACAACTTCACCTGAACCTGGTTAAATAATACAGAAGAAGCATGACTAATGCATGACCTCCAGGAGGAGGGGTGAGCGCTTTAACAGTCCATCCCACTTTTTCAGTTGACAAATCTTTGCATTCAGCAGAGTTTAATCTACTGTAGATGTTACAATGAAATAAAGATGCAGGGTTTGTTTGAAAAATGCATGCATGAATATTTATGATTACACAAATATTCAAGGAACTCACTGTTTTGATGTCTGCTTCTCATATGCAGTGAATGAACAACTGACAGGCATTTCAGCAGTGTTTAAATGAAGGATAGAAAAAGCTGATTTTTTTACACATCCCTGTTTTTAGTGTGTGATAAAAGTTGCTGTGATTTTTTTTTCAGTGCGTGTTTCTTATCAAAAATTGTCCTAAGTAGACAAATGATGGGTTAAAAACAGAAGTCAGCCGACAAAGAGGATTTAAGGACAACGTTTAATCCCACTGACCTCAAATGCACCAGCAGATGAGCTCGCCAACGTAGGTTGACCTGCTCCACTTTTAAGCCTTTTGCACACAACTATGAGCCAGCAATGCAAAAAAATGACTATTTTTAGAGGTCAACAGGCAAAAGGATTAATTTCATACTTCCTCTTTAAACATTTTGCAAAATTCTCTCTGTTTTCAAAAGGAATTGTATTCAGTCAGCCTGCAGTTGCTGCTCTTGTTTCAACTCACTCTACTAATATTTAACTTAAATGTATGTTTCTGCACTATGTACAGATTTGTTTCCTTATTTTAAAATGCTGACATTTCTTGCTTTTCAAACCTTTCTTTGACTCAGAGTAAACTAGTCCACAGTGTGTTTGCACTGCAGTATAATGTTATCTCATCTAAAAGGCAAGGCAAATTCGTTTGCATGGGATTTTAAGGCTCATGCTTGTGAACCATGTGCTGCCTTCAAGGCTGTAAGGTCAACACTGCAATAAATGCATTTCTAAACAAAACATCACTAAAAGAAATGAATGCTTCGAGTCAGACTTTTTCAAAAGACATGAAAGTATTTGCTCAGAATGATCACCTGTTCGGTTCTTCTGCACCATATACTACTAAGTCTTGTTGATGTCTCTCTAAATACGACGGGTGACATGCTTGACTTCATTTGAACATAAACTATATTATATTTGTGTCTGATTGCATGTTTAAAATATCTTGTTTTTACAGTTAAACCTCGCCACCAGAATGATTCAGTAGATTTGTGTTGCAGTAAACACGCTGCGGCTCGTCAGGCGATTCCCTCGGGTTCATTCAGCCAGAGAGAAGAGCGACCGTGTGTTGTGTCTCGCGGGTATTTTACATGAGGTAATACTATGTGTACAGTGCACACACACACATACAAACACACTCTCTCACACACATACACACACAGTCAGATAGGAAAAGTATTACACTACAGCGGGGACTCTTGAGGGATCATCTCCTCTCAGCTCGTAAGAGGACGGGTATTTCCACCGTCTGTGTGTTTACGTTCAGCCTCAGAGAACAAAAGGTTGGTGGGGTCGCTGTGTAGCAGAGATGCACTCTCTTGTGTCCTTCAACAACCTCTGCTGAAGTGTCCTTGAGCAAGATTGCTCACTCACTCTGAGATGCCGCTGCTAAAGCTGACCCTGTTCTGTCCTCTGAGGGGGGGAAAACACAGGAGGCCGAGGGTGACATCTTCATCTCTGGGGTTTTGAAGGGGAGTTTAGAAGTGAATCAAACTCACTTTCTGCACTCAAACGCCTCATTACTGATGGATATCAAAGCCTACTGATATTTGGATTTAATAAACGAGCTGAATATACCACTCAGGAATGAAATGTATCCATAATATTGCTTCCTTTTGATTTCAAAAGCATCTTAATCCATAAATTTGCTTCAAATTGAGCAGGTCTCTAAATGGTTTATTTAAAGTTGGAGATGATCCAACAAACAAAAATGAATTTCTGCCAACGCAGATGTTCACAGAAAGAAGTTTTGGCTCCATTTTGCTTCACATTTTTTAAAATATGCACCGTCGCATCCCTCCTGAATGGGACGTCGCCGCTGAATGATAATTAATAAGGGAAGCGCTCCTCTCCACCAACACGTTTGCTCTGCTCCTCTTTGGCACTAACTGACCCGTTGTTAATCCAACACAATACAACAAATGTAGCGGCATCCTCTTATAGCGGCTCGGGGTGTCGGTGAGCAAACAGCGTAATTAAAACAGAGGGACAAAGGAGGGATTTCACAGAACACAGCGCACCGCAGTGAATGCGGTAGATTTGGTAAATGAATGCGGAATACGCATTGTGGAGCCGCAGGTGGTGACTGATTATTTGCCCATAACAACAGCGGCTGTGGAATAAACATTTAGATCAACAGGCGTGAAAGCATGACGCGTATTTTACGCACAGAATCTCACACTTGCACTTTTAATGAGACATGTGCGTTGAGAAGAAATACTGCATGAGTTTGTCGTTTAGACTTAAATGCATTTATTCTCACATGAATCTGTCAGTGTGGTTTCTAAATGTGAGTGGTATCAGAATTTCCTTTGATGTTTTCTTGCAACAAATAAGTTATTTTGTGCTTTTATATAGAGACAGAAAAACAAAAGAAGTAAGTGGGAATCTATGTTCAGCTCTGGAGTGACCCAGCACTTGGTACTTTGGTCATTATTGTTGTGATGTTAATTGTAGATGATGATAATGGAAGGTCTTAAATTGTTTGGTTGCTTCTTTGTAGATGTTCCTTTTTTGGAAGAAAAAAAAATCCTTACTTTTGTGCATTGCCTTTACACTGCTTGGCAGTACCTGCACCCAAAAGTGTCTTTAAGCACTGTGTTACTCTTACTGATCTTGTTTCCTCTTGTCTGGATCTTTGCTTGTGTTGTTCTTGTTCTCATATGTACGTCGCTTTGGATACAAGCGTCTGCTAAATAACATTGTAACATTGTAACATTGTAAGTAAAACAGCACTGGGACAGAGAGCTCCAGCCAATGTGAAGACATGTTTAATCTAGTTAGATCTTCTGCGGCTGAGTTCCAGCCTTAATTGCCTGTTAAGATTGCTATTTCCCATCTTTACGCACAAGTTTACGCACAGAATTACGTTTTGTAAACAAACGTCTCTCACGCTGATATCCATCAAACACACTCACACATACACACACATACACACATGGCATGGCTCTGGTCTTACCTTCTCTCCTCATGCCGACTTTGAGACACTTCTTGAGCCGACAGTACTGGCACTGGTTCCTGTGGTGCTGGTCGATGGGACAGTCCCGGTTCCCTCTGCAGGTGTAGGACAGGTTTCGCCTCACCGAGCGCTTGAAGAAGCTTTTGCATCCCTCGCAGGTGAACTGACCGTAATGCTTCCCGCTGGATTTGTCCCCGCACACCATGCAGTCCACGTTGGGGATCTTGTCCCCGGAAAGCGCATCGTTTCCCGGGGTGGAACCGTTGGGGGTTCCTGGTGCCCCGCCGGGCTCCTGTCCGCAAATCTGGAGCTGAGAGCCCGGATCTGCAGAAATGTTCTCTGGCCACTGGTTTACTACCATTGCCATGCTATCCCCAAACACTTTGGTCTTTTGTTTAAATCACAGAAGGAGAGAGTGAGTGATAGAGATCCGTCCTGACGTGTTGGGAGAAAAACACAAGGAAGGGCGAAAAGGCGCTTCCCGCTTCCTCTAGATGAGTCTGGGCTATCTGAGCGTGTTTATCTAAAGTCGTTTCTCTGTATCAGTGAGATTATGTTCGGTGAACATCTATCAAAGTTTAAAGTAAAAGCTGGGTATCAACATGATCGATACATAGCAGCGTAGCCTACAACTCCCGGTGTTCCTCTGTGCGCTGAAATCCATAAACACGTTGTTCTTCAGAGTCAAACCTCTCAAAAAGCCAGTCCAGAAAGTCCCTTTTTAGTCTGTAAAAATAAAATGTTATCTCACTTTTCACGTCCCTCTAGAAGTCAAAAGAGGACAAATCACTATGAATTAGGCAGATATAATATCGCTGGTCAGGGCTGTCTGTCTCGATCTCAATGCTGCATTCAGATTCACTTCAGATCTTCCTCTTCAATGCGCTGGATTTAATACTGACCATAGGTCGTTGTATTCGGTGAGGGGGTTTTATGTAGTCCCAGAGAGCTCTTGGAGTGAAAGTACAGCGCAGTCCCGAGGAGAAGTCAGTCCTGGTTTCTCTTGCTCTTGTGCGTGTGAAAAGGTTTTTGGGATAAACGTCAACGTGCGCTACTTATTGAGCCAATAAACAACCGAAATATCCTCTGCGAAGAAGAGAGTCAGACACAGAACAAGCTTTGCCCTTCGAGTGTCTCGCTATGCTCGCCTTCTCCCTCCGTATGTCCGTCCGTCCCTCCTCTCAGAGCCAAAGCTGCAATTTGGGGGAAAGTGTCACTCGCGGTTCTGCCTCGTCTGGCTGCCCCCCTGGCGGCGCTCCATGTAAGGTCATAACTGCCAAATAAGGTTATAGCCCCGCCCCTCGGCGGGAGAGGTGAAAGGAGAGGTGCTGGCTGTGATTGGCCCCAAAAGTCTGGTAAAAAGTAAGGAGGTTTCTGATTGGACGGCGGTCGATTAAGGATGAGTTTGACTGACAGGAGCGGTTGTTGTGATAGAAATGCTTTAAGAGGAGCTCTAACGGTGTCCCGATGAATATTTGATGTGAATATTGTGTGTGTGGACTAGATAGATTTAACCTGTTGTCATAACGTAAATTTTTAAAACCTATGAAAGTTAAACAAGCCTTAAAAGTTCTGTTAAAGACTTGTATATATATTAAAGTGGAGCAGAAACAACTTGAACCACTTTTGTCCTTTTTATGTGACTAAGTATCATATTTTTTTACAGTCAAACTGAAGATGTTGGAAACATTTAAAGTCCCTCTCTACAGAAAAAAAGTGTTGTGCGGTTTTGATAGTTATCTTCCACGGTGCAGGATGAAGAGTGCAAGATGATTTTATCTGTTGAAGGAGAAGAGTTCCGCCTGGCTTACAATAAATCAAAGATGGATGGATCACTTCACAAACTGGATTTTATGATATAGCCTAAATTGTTTGTATTAAGCATTTCATGTAAACACACATTTCAGTTATTTGTGAGGAGATTTGTGTCCAGGTGTTAAAATGTAGAAATGATTTATAAGGATTTTAAACGCTTACATTTGTAGACAAGGAGCAAGAGGCTATCCTTAACATTATATTTTTTAACACACATTTATATGGAGAAACAAGTTGTTCTGTAAATGAGCTGAGAGCTGCGAGTTTTATGTCTCCAAAAAAGTTTTGTGTGGATCTGTGCAAGAGATACTCGATCACGTGTGCGGACATTGACTGTTAAGCGTTTTTTTTTTTTTTGACTGTTTGATATCATGAAATAAACACTCGTGTTATTTATGAAAATATAATATCTCGTTGTTTGTTTTTGCACACTCTGATCTTGGACAGGAGGTCACAGTTTACCAGCCGTTTTATCTGCGCGCTGCACTTCTCTGCCATCAATCTTCGCTCAGATGTCCGCAGCGTTAATCTCACTGATGCAGACTGCTAAATGCGCGCATTTGCACGCACAAACTCAACCTTAACCTGAATTAAAAAACTCTTAGGAAAATCTTGCAGAGTAATGAAACAAGTTTTTAATATTCCATAAAGGTCACACAACACGTGGTCAAACACCCCACAACTCCAGGATGTTAAAAACAATAACAAAAACAAAAGGTGCCAAACTTCTCACCAGGCTATATATAGTGGATGAGCGGTTGAGCAGCAGAGAAAGTGTTGGTTTTGTCACTTTGTTGTGTTGTACAGTTTGTGGCAGCAGCAAAAGGCCACTGCTGTAATTAACACTGACACTGCTGTTCTCTAATGGGGGGGTTCAGTGCGGAGAGCAGCGGGGTCCCTGATTCTTTCTCCAGACCACATCAAGGTCCTGGTGTCATGTGAAGGTTCTATCTCTCATCCATCTACCTTATAAGTCTATCCATCTATGTCTATATCTATATATCTATATCTATATGAGGGATATTCATCTGGCTATTTTTTCATTGTCTTTGATGTTTTATTATTAAACGCTTTAATGATAATCCAACGTGGTGCGTATTTACGCATTACAGCACTCCCTTATTGTGTTCTTGTATTTTCCTCTTGCTTTAGTTATAATTAAATTAAAAAAATATTTTTAAGAAGAGGAAGAAGAAGAAGAAGAAGAAGAAGAAGAAGAAGAAGAAGAAGAAGAAGATAAACAGGTGATCATTGTTTCCATGCAGAGCACAGGAACAGCTGCTCAATCCTGAAAATCAGACACTTCCATGAACTTCAACAATCCCGTCTATCTGTACGCTGAGAAGAAATCTGTAACTTCCCATGTTTCTTCTCCTCGAAGAAAATAAAGTGCTAAAATGACTGAAGTGCACTTCTGGCTCCTGAGAGCAGCGCCGGAGGCCACGAGCTTGGCCCCGCGCGCTGCTTAATTGCTGTCACATGTAACCTTACCTGTCTCCCAATTAGCCCGGTGACTCGCTATTAGCAGATTCCACGAGCTGCAGGCGAGTGACCGAGGGCACCTCGGGGTTTGGAGTCTAATAATTAGAGAGTAATTCTATACAGCCCAGGCTTACGATGAATATGAGCAGGACCTCGGTGAGAAAGGTTAATTAAATGAGGATAAAGAGGGAAAGTGTGTGATGTCCATGTATTAAGCCCAAAGTAAAGATAACATACAGTGAGACATGGATGTGGTCACTCATTGTTTTGGAGGCAAACGGTTTTTCTCTGTCACAGAATTTTCTTCCTAAAGTGAGAAAAAGTAAGTCCCTGCTTCCATGCTGCCTGGCAAGTCAGGTCAACTAACTTTGGTGCAAAAATAAATAATTAATTTCACATCTTTACAGGCTACACACTCCTTACTTCTACAGTGGAAGTCTCCTAACCCTCCCAATGTTTCACAGATGCCCAGGATAAAGAGTTCATCCTCAAACTGATGAAATCAAAGACACAATTAGAGCAAATACAGACAAGATGTTTGTGGTCTGTTTTATCATATTTTACAGATTTGCAGCCTGGCAAATAACAGCTTCTTCTTTTTCCTTTCTTCAGAACATGGATGGCTCTTCTTTTGTTAACACATTCATTGTATCTGCATTTTGTTTCTAGTAATAGGCTGAGCTTGAGTGGGAGTGGTTTTGCATTTGTGAATGAGTGATAAGGTTGTGTGTGTGTATGTGTTTGTACAAATATACACATGTAACCTATATTTGGGTAGAATTCATCTCTTTTTGTAGGTGTGTTGGCCAGCAGTCACATGTCTAGCTCTTTTTATATTCTTGTCTTTTTGGGTTTTTCATTTAAATTCTCAAAAAAATCCAATGCATTTGTCACTTATGTCAATGAAACTATCTTCAATAAGTTGCAAAAAAAATGAGTTGCAAAAAAAATTTTTTTTAAGGAAAATGCAGATTATTTGTTAAACTGACATAAAATAATATTAGACTCACAAGTTAAAAAGTTACCGAAAGAGCAAAACTGTGTGCAAAAACACTCATTATATGCTCTGTGCAAATTGTTGTTCATATATTCAGAAACATTCAAAGGCTTGACAGAAGATACTGTGTGCTCTAATTTAGAAATGCTTTGATGTAGCATGCTAAGAACTGACATCTTCAATGAAAGCTGCAACATATTAGCTCCACTTTATTTAGATTAGAGTTGATTCAGGTACTCATATCTATAATACGTAACAGGAACAACTTACTGGTAACTATTTGCACGGGAGTACTGTTTGAAGATCATATTTTACAGTAGGCTATTATACTGTATATTGATAGTGTTGGCCAAATCAAGATTGAATTTTGCTCCTCAGGTTGTAGGAGAACCTCTAAGGCCTCCTCTGAATAAATCAATACAAACGGAAAATGATAGACCAAATGTATGTGAGCTATATTCCATTGACAGATTCTGTGAAATATAAGAATGAAGATTTTGATTTGACATTTATAAATTGTCTCACAAACAACTTTTAGACTCCACCTGTTCACATTGAAGATCATAACCTTGTATTGGTTTAATTGTAACCAAGTAAACCTGGATCAAGCAGGTTGTGCATGTTTGGCGTCACGCTACATGAAAGCTTTACTATTTAATCCAAATTTCACTTTAAAAATGTTTCAGGGAGAGACTTTAAATTGTGAACAATACTTAACCATTGGCCCAATTATCTAAGAGCACCTGAAACAAATGCGAAGACAAGTTTGCGTCTTGTGTGATAGACGTCAGGACCAACTGGCCCGGGTCTCCTCTCTGACACATGAGGGTGTCAGTACGGGGGCAAGAGGTGGTAAACATGACCGCACCGGATGGCCTAGGAAACACAGAGGCTGCCGCTTTTCTTGTTAATTTATGGACTGCCTGACAACACCAGGGCCCACAATGCAATGCTCCGCTGCTAAATATGATCCCATTGAGGAAAGGAGCCATCAAGAGAGCAGGTATACATGTAACCTGAGCGAGCTACCGAAATAGAAATTCAAAGCTGAGAATGACATGTTTGTTGGGAAGGCCTCGTGAACAGATCGTATCAGGATGCTGTTGCGTTCACTGGAGGTCAATCTGCTGCGGAAAAGGCTCGCTGATGGACAGACAAGGAAGCAGAACATTGTAGTTTACTTAAAAATGTGAGTGTGCAAACAGAGGCTCCTCCAGAGGCGCTGATGATGAACTTAGGGCAAGTTTTACTTAAATTCTCATGGTGCACAAACAAATGGTCCCACATTTCTTGACTCAAACAGCCTTAATTTACACTGTGTTAATCAACGAGGGTGTTCAGTCACAGCAGAGTAACAAAGCAGAGAGTTTCTAAAAGTCAGTGCTGTTTCCTTTGGCCGATTGGGGTTGATTAAGAGGTTAACTGCGGAGAGGCATGGCGTCTTTAAGGGAGATTTATCTGTTCCTGCTCTGACCCCTCGGGGGAAGCTTCCCTCACCCCCAGTGTCCCCAGGATTTATTTAGTTATTTGTTTATCTGTTTCAGAGGGGTCACCCTTTTCTCTGCACTACATCTCAGCCCTGTTTGTGCATCTCAAACCCATTATTCATCTCATTTCTGGTGGGATCATGCATGGCAATGGTTCCATTTGCTGACTAAGCGAAGAGGACACGAGCGAAGGCCCCGCCATGTCTGGTGACCTTTGACACTTGGCAGCGATACACTCCCAAAATTGGTTATTTTCATTTAACACGTATTTTGCTATCTGTTCAACTTTGGCCCCCATTTGGAGGAATTATGGTGTTTTCCTAATTGCATCCTGACAGTTTTAATTCAGCTCTGCTTTAATTTATGGGCTTTATTTCCTATTTTTGCATTTATTCATCTGAGTGCTTGCGTATTTTGCACAAAGGTGGTGAACCATAGTTTATAATCTTGACAGATGAAACTTTATTTTATTATTCCGCACAGGAAATTGTTTATAAAAGCATCATCAATACACATCAACAGTTTTTTTTATTGCATCCCAGCAACTTATGTTTACTCGTTCTTGTCATTTAGATTCATCACAGTGTCGGGAAATTGAAAACTTATAGGATAGGACATTTTTTTTATTCCTGCCTGCTCAGATAAATTTAACTGTAAAAAAAACCTGTTTCATAATAATGTGAATACATGCAAGTTAAGAATCAGGAATTCACAAATGCACACATGCATTCAAATATTGCCTATCTGGATTAAACACAATTTAGTTAAAACCTTTTTTAAATATAATTTTAAAAGTAAAATTTTTAACTTAGTTGCCAACCATCCACTCACAGACCTCCTTCAACAACCTAAAATCCTCAAGTGATTGCTAGTACTCACTATCTCTCAAAATGTCACACACATGCTCACTCAGCCGCACATACTCTCACACCTCTTGTGTAAGGACGGGGGGTGTCACTGTTAGGAGGCAGTGGGCCTTTTGCTGGGATGGGATGGGGGGTGGTGGGTGGGTGGGGGGCAGAGGTGGGGTGGTGGGGGGCTATACAGGGAATGCTATGTGGCTTGCATGACCTGACATGTCTCTGAAGCTTGAGGGGGTCTCGACCTTTGACCCCAGGGCTCCAAAACTAGGAAGATGAAAAAAGGGGATAGGGCGGGAGGGTTTCGCCTCTAAACAAGGGCTTCTGTTTCGACCACTCCAGGAATGTCAGCTCCATAAAAAGATGCCTACAGAGAGAGAGAGAAGGACAGAGAGAGGGAAGGAAAGAAAGACCACAGAGAGATAATCTATCTATCTATCTATCTATCTATCTATCTATCTATCTATCTATCTATCTATCTATCTATCTATCTATCTATCTATCTATCTATCTATCTATCTATCTATCTATCTATCTATCTATCTATCTAGTTTGCTCGATCTAAATGTAACAAAACTTGCCATTTGATGCTACTCAGGTTAGTTATGAACAAGTTATCAAATATCTTATTTTTTAGAACAAATAGGGTTTAAAAAAATCTAAGGTCACGTATTTCAAGGTGTCAGTAAGCTAGCTTTTTGCAGCTTTACGATGATTACTATTAAAGTAAAAGTTGTAAGTTACAACAGGCCATATCAAATCTCTCTCTTCTCTATGTTTGGGTTTCATTTGTTTAGTTTTGACTGACAGTTTGACAGCTGTTAAACGCAACATACATAGAAATGTAGCCGTAATATTAATCCAAAAACTGCATATATAATAGTAAATCATAGTCACTTTTACTACACTACTATACTGCCTGTCTGTCTTTCTCTCTGTTGTTACCGATTGAATCTTCTGGCTTCTTTGCACTGATCATAAACTGCCAGACGCTCAGCCTGTGACCAATACACTTAACCAAGCTACTCTCAAGGCACACACTGATTCTCCATCCTTCCTCCACCTTCTTGATGCAACTTTTACTGCCTTTTTTTAACTCCAAACTGCGGTCATGCGATCAGGCAATAAATTAACCCCTGAACCCCGGCTGAAGGCAGAGCCCTTGTGACTCTCCGGTCGAGGCGAGCCGCAGTGTTGATGCTGCGCCACAGGGGTTGAGTCAGGAGATAACCTTGTTTTTCACAATGTCTTCCTGGTCGTGGAGCAGAGTCTGGACGACTGCCCAACGTGACTTCATGCCGTGTATATCTCAGAGGACTTGTGTCTCCGGAGAGATGTCATCTTTGTGTGTGCTCAGGTTGTGATAAGGAGGCCGGGGGAAATTAGGACAACAAGGGAGTTCAGAGCACAGAGGGAGATAGTGGAGAGAGGTTTTGTTCATCTTTAAGTGGTCTCTGAGAGGGAGCCATACACAAATCTGCTTCTAGTCGGCTGGGTTTGTAAAGTTTCAGGTGCTCAAAAAATGTAGAAATCAGGGTGCAGATTTTTATGAAGTCTTTAAACATTACTTATTAATCAGGAAGTCAAATGGCAGAAGATCAATTGACAACCATTACTGTTCTGTTTTACTACATTATTTTAAAATCAGAAATGTTTTAAGACATTAATTGTTTTAAGAATTTATTTTAAAATGGTTTTTTTTCTGATTAGTTTTTTCCACAGCAAAAGTTGAACTTTCTTGATCAAAACACTTGTTACAGAAATCTGTGTATCTATCAAATTCTGCTGTTTTCATGATACATTTTTAAGTTTTCTCATCATGACTGTGTAAATTGCCTACTGGAGAAGGATTTCCTTGTGGAAGTGAAAGCATTGTCACAAATATTGTGCTTGTACATCCATGACTGCAACTAAGTTTTACAGTTTTTCTCAGTCGCTTTGGTACATCTCTCAGATCAGAATTGAAATTCTCAAAACTACTTGTTCAATCTTTACATCATTGCATCACTTGTGCACATCAAAAAAGCAGTTTCTCATGTCTTTGAACAAGTTGCAAATGCTTTGGTACATGCATGCAAATGATGATGTACAATTATCTGCTGTTTCCTATATTATCAAGTGCTTATGTCATGTTGATCAAAATGTATTATAATGGGTCTCTGTTGAATAGTCTCACCCTCCACAACATTTTATGCATTAGTTCATCGCATAAGTATATGTGAATGTGAATCTTGTCCAGTCTCTTGCAATCAATCTCCCACATACACTAAGGTGTAACTTACAATTTACAATAACTGTCATCAAAACTTTAGCCATAGTTGACATCAGAATGTCCCTCCAGAGAATACTGTTATATCAACATGACAACATGGCTAAGCAATTTGACTGTCTCATCCATACACACTGACACAAGGACTTGTCATGCTGATGGCACTGACATGTTCATTAACACAGATATTTACTTTTGAGAGATGAACTAAGGATTTTGAGCAAGATACTGGCTTTTGCAGGTAATCCATGATGTTTTTCTATTTGTACGAATTGTTTTGAGAAATGCACTTACTGTTTTGCAAATGTCGAGGATGATTCGAGAAATGTACCAAAGCGACAGAGAAAAACTGTAAGGTGGTCTCTGCAAAACATTTCCCCTTCAGGCGACAAAACAGCACTTAAATGTCAAATTGTGTACTAATGTTTATCCACACAGAGAGGGTCTCACCTCTATATTATGTGTTTTTAGATTTTATGATTCAAAGTGGGACTTTAAACAAACCAATGTAACCTCATGACCCTGCACGCTTGTGTATTTACTACATTTTCTCACCTTTTATGTACAAGTTGTTCAAAAAATGAACCGAAAACCTGATTCATCACAAGCGTTTAAAGTTGCCCATCTCATCTCTCTCGACTCATCGCTTCTCTACCAGTACCAGGTGAGACGGTGAACTGGTCAGCGAGCATCTTGATGGTAATTTTAACAAAAGGTCAGTGGAGCTAACTTGTTCCAACAGCTTCTATTTGTGGATCATGAATCCCTATTGACTGTGCCAGCAGCTAATCAGAGGCTCATACAGGGTTTTCAGACTCGCCTCGGATGGATCGTAACCTCTGATTGGATCAGCTCTAATCCTCCAGTATGACGTCCCTGTGATGGAATTTCCACAGGCCTACCATCCGACGGTAATTACATGACCCAGGAGATCTTCGATACCCTGAATAAGCAATGCATGTGACGTGAGGAGAGTCTCAACTCTGATAGTTAACTTTGCTGTGGTTGCTGTGCAGCGGCAGTCAACATGCAGAAAACAATGCCCAAAATCAAGCACTGAAGCTGAAGGTGAAGTTGAAGTGACTTCACTTGACTTCTCTGAGCTTCAACATTAGCCGCCAGCTAACAGAGCTTGTCCTCTCTCTGCTTAACGTGTGTAGGGGTGGAAAAAGGCCAAATTCCCCTCCCTGCAGTTAAAATCTCAGACGGTGGTCTTTAACGCATACTCCCACTCCTGCTCCCTCCCTCCTGCACTCCCAATAAAATCCTCTGACCAACAGTTGACCTTTTGCACGGCCCCCTTCTCCCCCCTCATCCTTCTCTCTTCTTCCCCCTCCGTCCATTTCTTCTTTCCCCACTCATAGCGGCCCACGGCGGGCCAATGGGAACCAGCAGCTGCAGGGAGCGAGGGGTTGGGGTTCTGGGTGAGGCAGAGGGGGGTGTCAGGGTCAAGGGGGGTCACAGTACTGGTAAAGTCATCGCAGGGGCTCCGCTGCAGGGGCATCGCTTCCCCCTTCAAAGGCTGCACGGTGACGTCCATACACTCCTTGCACCCCTTCTCCTCTTCCACACCCTCCCTACCTCGCACTCCCTCGCGGCCCCCTTTGGCCCTGCTGTTCCTTGGCTCTCAGGGGTCAAGACAGCCGAGGGTTAATAAAGTGATACCAGGTGTTGGCCAGAGAGGCGTGTTCTACCCCCCCCTATTCTCCTCTTCTAACTCCCACCAGCAGCAAACCATGGGCCCCTCATTTCACACCACTGAATCCTGCTGGGACATCGAGCCTGAGAGCGAGCCTGTTGGAAGGGGTGGTCGTGATTGTCAGAATGAAAACAAGCCTCAGGTAGCGTGCAGGACATGCCCTCCATGTGCTTGTGTCACCCGCTTCCTGAATGTGTGTTTGCACATGTACGTGTCGCACAAAGCAGAGTGGGGAGAGATACCAGCAGGCTGAATGGCATAGCAGCTCTAAGGGGCCTCTGGGACAATACAGGGTTAACCGACCCAACAAAGTGGCCGATTATGTCTCAGCGGAGGAACCTCAGAAGTAAAAAAAAATCCCAAATCCTTCCACTGTCACTCCCTTGGATCAGTGGACACACAAACACACACACACTGGGAGGGGGGATGGTTGGCTTTAGCACTGTGCAAAGAGTGGAGGTGGAATGGTGGTTTCTTCTCTTGACCACTAGAAAAGAGGAGGCTGAATGGCTGCAAAGATCAAACCCAGTGAAAGGGAGTCATTGTGGCGAGAGCAAATGGCTTCTGACAACGAGCAAAGAACAAACAGAGGGAAGTTGTCAGCGAACGAGCGTTAGCACCAACGAGACGCTGAAATTAACACGAAAGTATTCAGGCTTGTGTGTGCGAGTGTGAAAAAGTGTGCATGAGAAGTTGACACATGAGCCAGAACGTTTGCAAAAACACCAGCAGCTCAATCCAAGCCGCTAAATGAAGGGGGTCCTAATTAACGCTAATTAACATCAACGACAAGTTGGGGCCATTAGCCCGGCTAATCCCCCGTTTACATTTTCCACTCTCATAGGAACCCTGCTGGCCAATTCTTACCGAGCCGCAGAAAGGACGCTTTGTTAGCAGCCTCAGCATCAAAGATACGAGCCCCCTCGAAATGAGTCGCCTCCATTAGGGCCTGGGAGTCGGTCCTGATCCGAACACACTGCTCAAACAGCCCGGGGAGAGGAAGGAGGGAGGGGCAAAGAGGTCAAGCCCCACGTTTAGACTGCTCTATCCGATCCATCAATGACTTGTTTGCACTCTTTCATGATCCCTGCCCATGTAGGGGGAAAAAACTAAAGAGCAGAATGAAAAGGGTTGTGAAGGATCTGATACTGTAAAAATCACATGTGTTTTTAAAGTGTCAACTTCCCATGTAGAAGAGGAGTAAATTAAGTGAAGTGTGTGTGAGTGGAAAGCATGTTTTATTAACCATGAGAGCAGGTGCTGCCAGGACATGATACGGTAGTGGCCTGCTGGATTTAGAAGTGTAAAGCTGATGGAGATGGTGCATGATTGTGGAAGTCCTAAATGTGTTTGAATTCATACAGATGAATATCTTAAAAATATCTGCAACATATTGAGCTGTGTTTCATTTGTTTTTAAACCTGTGTGTAGAAATGTTTGTTGTGTAGGCAACTTTCAACTCTAAATGTAGTAAAGGTTAAAACTTAAGCAACCACAAGAGGACTAATGAGAGACCCTGTTCAGTTGCGACAGGGGAAATGAAGGACTCTTTTTTGGAAGCTTAAAGAATTGTTGACCTTTGAAACTGTAATGTTGATAATCAAAATGTCCTGAGTTCACCATCAATGGTTTCATTTTGATACAAAGAAGTTGAAAAGTTTCATTGCATGCACATATTAGATAGATAGAGGACTCAGGACTTATCAATGGTATCAAATACCTGATCAGACCGGGAACAGCATGAGATTCCCTCAAAGCCGGAAAATGTGGCATCTGAAGTATCATGCCCCATCGATTGATGGACTAAGTTTATGGATGGATGGCTGGATGGACAGTTCAATGGATGGATGGATGGATGGATGGCTGGATGGATGGATGGTTGGTTGGATGGATGGATGGATGGATGGATGGATGGATGGATGGATGGATGGATGGATGGATGGATGGATGGATGGATGGATGGATGGATGGATGGATGGATGGATGGCTGACAGAAGTAATATGTAAAACCCTCATGCAGTATTTTGTGTTAGGGAACCTTAAGTACAGTTAAGTTTGTGTGATTCCCTCTGTACTGTCTCACAGTGTCATACATAATCTGCAGCAGTTTTATTGAGGATTGATGCATTGAGTGATGTTTTAAAACTTTACCCTTCAGTCATATTTTCATGGCTGCAACATCTCAACTATCTCTGGTATCTTTGGACACTTAAAGATTCCCTGTAGAATAAAATACAATGTTCTGTTGGTTCCATTTTCATCTGACTGCATGGTATAAGTTTCTCTTGACCCCGTTGTTGCCTTATTATGGTGTTAAAAGATGCAGATACTTCTTGCATATGCTCTTTCACTGATTCTTTGACCCTTCTTCTGAAAACAGTAATCAAGGCAGAGAGAGGACTACTTGTTCTGGAAGTTGCTGTCATTGCACTGTCAGAGTGTGTTACTTCCTCTTCCAACCACAGAAACCATTGAAACCACAGAATGCCAAAGGCGTTAACCACAATTCACATATTGTGCATTCAAATATAAAGCAAAGCAAGAGTCATGGGAGAGTTTTCTTTGTCACTTTAAAACAGCTGACAAGAAGCTTCTATTGTCAAATCTGTAATACAAAGCATTCAGACATAGTCTCTCAGCATTTCTATACTTTGATCTGCTGCAAAGGGTTACTGTCAAAGTTTTGATCAAAGAAGTAACACGGAGTTCTTTATTGTGATTATGAGACAAGTAAAAGTACAAGGCAATCTCTGCATTTAGATGTCTGAGCACTCAAATACTAAGTGAAGCAGCCCCTCACAGGATTCACACTGTGTACCCTTCACACCTTTTCTCCTCAGTTTTCATGTAACATTATCACCCCTGAAGAAAGGTTTATATCACACCAACATAAATCACTCCGTTTCTCAGTTTCATAGAGCTCTCGTTATCCTCCTCACTATTTCTGTCACGCTGAACCACTGCAGCTTTTATTCCCCAACCTTTTCGTCTTTACTCTTTGGAAAGTAAATACAATAAATTCCAACACATAGCCAGAGCCGGGGGTGTTGTGTTATTTTTCGGCACCACGGGTAATCACAATAGAAACACAGCTGTGGTGATCAGTCCGGGCTCCCCGGGAGCCACCGGGGGCCCAGAGCACATGTTCGTTAATGATCAGTTACAAAGGCCACAATGGGAGCTGCTAGTCGCTGAGGTTTGTACTCTTTTGCATGTGAAACCGTTTGAATGACTGCACCTTCTGCTAAATGTTTAAACCCAGGACATGTCGCTCTCGATTGATTGAGGCTGAATCAGCAGTTTAAACTCTTCTGAGTGAACTGAGGTGTTTAAGGTTTTTGTTGACTCTAAAGAAAGTCCTCCAATCAGTGAGCCTTTAAATGGTTCTTTGTTTTTGTTTGCTGAGAACACAGCTTTTGTATATCAACCAACAGTTTAATGCTAGTTTCTTCCTGCTGTTATTCACAAAGGTTTCGTTTTTGAGGGGCTCAATTTCACTTAAAATATCAAACTAGTTATAAAGTTTAGTATCTTGAAAATTTTAAATTACATTAAATTTAAATCTCTTTAACTTTGCACTGCCTCACTTTTTGGCACTAGCCCTAGTTTAGAAAATGTTCAGACGTTGTTCTGTAGATTTCTACAGGTCTCTGCAGGCAACATCATCATTTCTAAGAGGTAAAAGTGTTTCTCTTTGTTAGGCGGAAATTAAATCTTTATCCCATCTTTATTTACTTTACCCCAGTGATCTTTATAACCGTGATCTGATGGACCAGATATACTCTAATTTGGCACTCATTTTTGAACAGTGTCTTAGTGATGAAGAGGTTCACTTTGGGACAATGTATAGTGAGCAGGTGGTCATACAAATTAGAAATATGAAAGGGTAAACAGGACCTGGACATTACTCTGATTTGCATAACCACCCATTAACCATATATAATCTTGCTTATTACCTGCTATACCAATCAAAGAAAAATGGATTTAGAAATGAACTATTTACTAACCAAAAATAAATTGTCCCTCCTATTCTGGGGTTTGTGACAATTCCATGGCATCAGACTTTTACCAGCCTCTCTGCTGTTTGAATGAACATTAGCCTGAACATTTCCTCTGAAGGTAACGTTCATGTAATGTGAATAAAACTTCTGCAGGAATATTTATATTGACATTTCTGTCCTCATTCAGCTCTCCTTCTCTGATATTTGCTGTTGACACACCTTTAAACACAAATGAGGCAAATGTCACAGTTTTGAACTTTATTGTTGTTATCACTACTGCTTTCAGTTTAAGTTATTTTATGGCAAATGGCAACTAGAGATGCTCTCATCAGCTGTGCTGCCGTTGCACGGATTACAGGACAGAATGTTACTCTACTTTTCCCTATCAGAGATGTTTGGTGCCCACCAGCTTCTCAGTAACTGTCTTTATTGCTCGATTCTCAAGACCAGCCTGAGATGGCAACTCACCTTTTTGCCACAGTGAAAACAGGCAAAGGTGATATGTGGTGGACTCCTCTCCTCGGATTGATTTGATATGTAGTTTTGACCAATCAGAATCAAGTATTTAATGTAGCTAGGAATATAGTAAGGGAGCAGAGAGATAAAGGAATCTAATCTGCAGCATGTTTGACTTAAATCTGTTTCTCCTCTCCTATTCAGTGAAGGAGGCCTAATCCATGCTGATTATCTTTTATTATCTGAACAATGACGTGTTTCATCCCAAGAAGAATTTGACAATATTAAAAAAAGGTAATTAGACAGAGGGGGGCGACCTAAATTAAGCGCCTGACTGACAAATGACCCAAAATGGATCAGAGGCATTTTTGGAATAGATGTCTTTCAGCTGCGTACGTAGTGACACTGAGGTCAGGGAGTTAAGGTGTTGCCTTATGATGGGTGAGCCTCCTCCAAACACCTCACACACAGCAGTAAACATCAAGAGAAAGTCACAAACGCTTTGAGCTCAAGCTGCACCGCGATGTTTTGAAAAAAAGTGCTGCCTGGACAAGCCCTCACATAAACACGTATTTGCGCACATGCACATGCATGCATATACCGACTCATACACAAACACACACACTCATGCACATAAGCACCTATCCCTCTAGGGCGATCTGCGACCCTCCCCCACCCTTGAAACCTGATCTGTCGGCATGCAGCGCGGAATTCTCCAATCGCCCTGACTTTTGACCTCTGACCTTTTTGGCAGTGCACACAAGAGAAGATGAAGTGCCCAAGCCTCTCTCTTCTCCAACACAAAAAATCCCCTGTTCTAGCAGCCCTCCCACACATGAGCGTCCACACACACACACAAACACACACACACACACACTGATTCCCATTTGGGACGGCTTGAGGCCAAAACTCTTTCTGGTACCCATGAAGCACATGATCGAAATAAGTCTTGATACGGAGGTAGCAGATTTATGTCAAGAGTGTGTGAGACTTCCAAGTGAAAACCCTGTGATTAAATCTTCCTCTTAGCAAAGACACAATAAATCTATTGATATTTGAAGATTTTAGTGAAAGGACAACATAACAGGCAGTACTTGTTATCATTACCATCATCATCATCGTCACAATCACCTTCATTGTCCACATGAACAGAGCGGAAGAGACAGAAGAACAAGTCCGAGGGACAGATTGAAACCGAACATGTGTTTCTGTCATCTGCCCCCTGACTCCATGTTTACGGGCTGTCACTGTGTGTTTTGCGTCTCTGTAAATAACACGTCTTGTTTGTTCTGCATCTCACCTGCTTTTAAACTTCCATCTCAACAGACTTTCTGGTGTAATGTATTTACCTCATTAGTGGAAATGAAGGATGTTCAGTTTGCACGTTGACAGGATGACCAGAGCGCCTGCACATTTCTATGATTAAGTGCTGTTCCAGACTCATTTAAGGCTCAACACATGTTATCACTTAAGATTTTTCCAATACAAATTTTGACAGATTTGTTGAATCAGTTTCGTTTTTCTTTACTCATAACTTTATATTATGGAATATTTGGTTCTGGAATAAGTTATGTGCTTTTTTTCTCTGAGATGTTCTTCCTGAAGCAAATAAAATGGAGGTAAGTGGAATATCACAACCAAAAATTGTATTACTGACTTAAAGACATCCACAGAACATAGTCAGGGTTGCTGCACATTTTTCAAAACCAAATGTAAGTCCTTTCAAAGACACAAACAATCACATAAATGGCACAGTTGTGACATATTTAACTATAATACATGTCAAAAAGCTATTTTGCCTCATAATGGTTGTTTGCCCCAGCCAACTGGTCCTAGTATTTTTAATTTTAAAGCTAAATGTCCTTGAACTAGCCTCTTCTCATCACTCTCTCCTCACACTTGTGTTTGCACTAAATTAATTTGAAACAATATGCTGTCATGCCTTTTGTACTTTTCAAAGGTCCTGGGACTTTTGGTTGAATGTAACTGTGTTTGTGGAGTTTATACAGTTGTTGAAACACAGAGGGAGTTCCTGGAAATGCATACTAGCTTAGTTTTTTATTAAGATTTCAAAATGTTATTCAATATATATATGTGTTGGAATATATATTTTTTTCTCCATACGTCACTGGCCTGATTTGCACAATCTGCATTGCCATGCCAATGCAACAAATTTTCAGGTGAACAAACATATTCTCATTAAAGAATAATTATAACTCATACAACTCTAGCTAGACAGTGTATATTGTATGTACATGTCTCTGTTAAAGTGCTGTCTAAAATTGAAGACCTCCCACAAGAAAAAAATAGAGACTTTTTAGGACATTTTATAGCCTTAGGTTTTTGAATATCTAATTTTAGACACTCAAATTCTTCTCAAGGATCTTCCAGTAACCTAGTAGTTTCAACTGTTTTTGTGAAAGCTCAGAACGCTGTCTCTGGCTTTAACACTTTCATAACTTAAAGGATACACTCCTGTCAGATCATTTTGTTGTTGTGAGTGCCAACATTGAAGAGGAATTTGTGTCCTTTTTCATCAGGATGATGGCAGAAACATTCAAAAGTGTTAATGCTGAGCTTTTATAAAGTAGTTTGGAAAATGTCTTGATCACAAAGACAGGCCACAAAGCCTATCATCAGTAAGTGATAATAGAAGTTCCTGTAATAAAAGTAACTGCCAGTGCAATAAGTAAAACTTACCTCTTAAAGCCTGGTTTATAATTCTGCGTTGAATTACAAACTGCTCATCTGCTCTGATATACTCGGCTGAAATGCTTAAGGGCAGTTTGAACTCTATGATAGTTGGGTGGCATGTTTCTGAATCCTGCTACATTTTCTGCTTGCTTTCTCACAGTTATTCCAAATGTATCATGTTAATTTAGAGCTGAAAATTTTTGCTGTTTAGTATACAGCAATTAAAGAGAGGAGATTAAATGTACGGTCGATGTACAAGTGGACCAATCACAGGGCTTGAGGTCTGCGTCGTTTCAACACATAGTTACATTTGGGAGGAGCACGTAGGCTCCTGCGTCAGAAAGGAGCTAAGCAGACCTATGGTGTAGGCTACGGCGTAGATTCGAGGCCGAACTATAAACCAGGCTTAAGTTTCTTGTAATCAGAGTGTCTTATTTCATGGAACTTAAGTACATTTTTATTACAGAAATTTAAAAAGATTTGTTTTAGAACAAGCAAATCCACCTTAATTTTTTGCTTTTTATTTCTTAAAATTAGATTTGTATCTGGATTTGTCAAGAGAATGTGACTTACATTAAGTCTTATGACGTATTTTGACTACAAATCAGACAAAAATACAAGCTCTAATTTCAGTTTTTGCAGTGCAAAGGATGAAACAAAAGTCTTTAAATCCCAGAAGAATTTCAAAAGCCAAAGTGCTCAAGAAAATGCAGTAAAACAAATAAGTAAAATGAAAAGAGCATCGTATATACCTGCACCATGAAAATACAAAGTGAATTTTAAATCAAAAGTAAGGAGTAAGTGTATCGTACAGTGCCTAAAATAGAATATAAGAGAAGTGAGTATAACACATTGCATGTATCACCAATGAGCAAATCTATATGTTTGACCATTCAGTGAAACTTTTGTATATTTTATGTCACTAATTGAATCAAATATATAACTAATCTGTATATGTGCCTCTCTCTGATGTACTGTACGTTGGGTGTGAGAGAGTTTCCCATTCATTTGACCTTCTATCCCAAAAAGCGTCTTTAAAACCCCAGAGCACCACCTCTCTCCTCAACCATCTGACCGCTGCCATTTGTGCATTGTGTGTGTCCGGCATGACTGCTCTCGTCATTTTCCCCTTTGATTGGCCTTCACACAATGTAATCAGTGTTGCAGCTGTCTGAAAAGGCCTCTTGTGCAGAATCTGAGCAATGCCGATCACCCCGATGCGTCCACAACTTTGCTTTTAGTTCCATTCAGGCTCTGTGACAAACGGCAAACTGTCTGCTGAGCATGTGTCAGGACACTTGATTTACTTCTTTGTTTGACTGCACTGGCCCTTTGCTGAATGTCGCCTCCGTCTTGTATGGTCGCACTGTGTTGGTAAAAATTGCCATGGCCGTAAGCTTGAAATTTTAATGTACAGACAGACAGAAAGAATCGGTCCACTGTGTGTGTGGGTCATTTGATGTACTTCCAATGCACAAAAGCTGACTTATCCCCTAATTTTCTGTTTTTTTGAACATGGATTGAATGAATGAGGGAAGAATCAATCAAAATCATCTTTGTGTCTAACTCTATAAATCCATCAGCTCTCAAAAAATGTCAAAATAACATCCAAAAAACATCAGAACCAACAAGTTTTCTGTTCATGTTTGTGGGAGAATGAGCCATGCGGGAATCTTCCAAAGAAGTGCCATGTGTTTTGAGTCATATTGTTAGCGAGGGATGTGCTTTTAACTAGGTATAACTCAGTGTGCCGGACCCCTAAACTGTAGCAAATCCATTAAGACAAAGCTCTCTTGATCCCCTTCTTTAAATCCTCCACCGTGGCTGATTAAATGTAGCCGATTTTCACGCCTGTGCTGAGGAGGCTGTGAGGCCTGAATGGCTCCTCACAGCGCGACCACAGTGTGCTGTCACTCCAAACAGGCTGAGGAGGAGGAGAGGAGAACCAGGAGGCTACAGATGAACACTGGGAAGGTGCGTGCTTAAAAGTCCTGGTTACATCTTGATTCTTATCTACATTCACGCTTTAGGAGGACCCCTGGGATGGTAGATTTCCTTTTCTCTGCAGCAGGCAGAGATTCTTTTGTGAGTTAGTCATCTCAGAGAGACACACAAACAAAAACCCCCAGAAGAAATCACGGGCAAGCTTTGTAGCCAAGCTAGAGGAACATGACGTCAGTACAAACTGAAATTAAATGATGTGGCATCCCCCGTCAAATGAATAAAAGCTTTGACTTGTGGCATGGGATTTTTTTTGTCCAGTGAATTCAATAAACCAATGTCACTGAACTTACATAAGAGCTGAACAGTGATGTGAGCAGAAGTACAGACAACAATTTAACCCAATCAAAACTTAAAAACATCACTCGCATGACTAACAGCAGAAAGTGTACTAATTTCTTACAAATGGATCACACTGGGCACTGAAAGCCCCTCAATGTGCACCTGTCCCTGGAAGCATTTTTCTAATGTCAGTACGTACATGAAATGTTAAGACGTCTACGGCCACGGCTGAAAAGATGGTGAAAACTAATTCAGAAGGGAAACTTTTGATGACGTCTATTTGAATAAGTTGATTCAACCTCTATATTAAGACAGTATTTCACTGCTTCTGTCATTTAACACACACATATTAATAGTGGGTTTGAAGTCACATCACATATTTTATGGCTAATATAAATGCATTAAAGTGCTTCACAGTCAAAAATGACAGAAAAGGTTGGACTAGCATTGGATTAGCATATAGGTGACCCTTTTGGATGAAATCAGTAGTGCTTTCTAGGATGAAGACTGTATTTCCCATGAGCACCGTCAGCAGCTGTGGTAAAAATGTGGCTCTTGCGACAGCGTGCATGTGTTGTGAAAGTAAATGAATGAACACAGATCTATTCTTTGTACAAGACGGCTCCCTGCAGGATGCAGACCATAGACTGTATAAATAATGGATGTAGTATCCGTGACGTCACCCATCTGTTCCTGAGCGCTGTTTTGAAGCCAATCGACGGCGGCAGCCATATTGGAAATGCGGAACTCAACCAGGCATAGTGTGGCGTAAAGAGGCGGAGTTTGAGCCTCCTAGCCAACAGCTATGTGTTCCCATCCGGGAGTCAAGTCAGTCATGTCCTTATTTAGGCAAAAACTTGTAATCTTAATATCTTCTGAACCGTCGCGTTATAAAAAAATTCACCCCCATACAGTGTGTGCCGATAGAGAAATTAGCTACGTAGAGCCAAGCCGTTTTTTGAACCAGGCTGTAATCATGTTTATTTCTGCTGCAAAGATCGTCTTTTTTGAATTGGTGTGTATGTGGTTTCCGGTGTTTCTGCAGCCAGCTTCAAGCGGATTCTCGATGAATTGCAGTTTATAACACTTCCCCATGGGCTTCATATTACGAGAACAGAGGTTGCCACTTGATGCAGACTGATGAGGTAATGTATTGATTTGTGGCTAAGTGAAAGTAGCAACTGTAACGTAACAATGACTAAACTTTGTAAACTCTGATTTATCACTGTGAGTTAGCTTGCAAAGTTGACCACATGCACCAGTTCAATGTTACCTGTGTGTCATGATGTGTGTCTCAGTGTCCCAATAAATGTTCAAATAATGTAAATATGCACACAGTCTAACTCTTAAGACTTCAAAGAGCAGTGAAGCATTTACATCACGTCATAAACATTAAATCCTGTTAAAAGACACTTTGCTTTTCTTGCTAGCAAAGCCCTGGCTGTACAGTTTCCACATCTAAAACAATACTTCAACAGAAAACATACGCCTCTTTGCTAATCCTGCTCTAGTATCAGCCATGAGGACTAAACAATATGTCAAAAGAAAATTATCTCAAGAAAGAAAACTCCTCCTGCTTGCTAACTTACTTCTAACTGCAAGACTTACCGACAGAATTCAAAACATAGACACCTCCAACGAATTGCAGAATAAAGACTCGGCTTTGATAGTGAAAAATCCAACTCGAATATGGAAAGTGGAATTCAGTTTAAAGTAAAAACCCTTGTCATTGCTGATAATCTCTTCATAACTATGTCATGAAGAGGCTTCAGTATAAGAGTGAGACTATTTGCAACTCAGTTAAAAAGTGCAAGTTGGAGCACCGGGGGTGTAGCGGTCTAAGTGTCCCGTGTATAGAGGCTACAGAGGTCTCCGGTTCGACTCCCGGCCGGTCGACCATTTGCTGCATGTCTTCCCCCACTCTCTACTCCCCACATTTCCTGTCTCTCTTCAGCTGTCCTGTCATTAAAGGCAAAGAGCCCAAAAACATAACTTTAAAAAAAAAAATTGTAAAAAGTGGAAGTTAGCAAAGTTTAGCATGCTGCTGAATTAAAATATGTTAGCTAGCATTGTTGTAGCGGTCAACTCCTTATTTATTTTTGAAGGTATGATGTCTAGTGGATTTTATTTTCATTCAGAATTAGTGACACTAGTTTTGACCCTCCTGTGTTTCTGTACCTGTGTCTCTCGCAGCCCGCTCTCTTTATTGAACAAAGTGATCGTGTCTTTGAAGAACACAACTTTCTGGAAAGCGCTCAGAAGATGTGAGTTTGTAGAACTTAAGACTTGTGGTTGCAATATTGTTTTAGTGTTATTTAATTGTATTGTTCTGGGTAAAGCTCCATACTATAATCTGATTTTTTGTACTCTTTCTCCAACCTTTGTAATGGTTCTCATATTGCATTAACCTTTTCACCTCAGGATCTTTGTTTCATAAGCCATTTCAAAGGAAAATAACCCAATTACAGAAAAATCCAGTAAATTCCTTCCCCAGATCAGCCAAAACAAAGCATTACTTATGCATCACTTGACTCCCAATACGTGACCCTTCGGACAACAAACTGCCCCCCTCTTTCTCTCTCTCTCCCCCCTCCCTCCTCCAAGAGGGTGTTAAGACCTGTCCCTACTCTCCCTAGGGAATGCTGGGAAAGGAAGGCCTAGACATCTGTCCAAAGCCTCAGGCAGACGGAGAGAGAAACATTCCTTCATCTATGAGAAAACAGAAAGTATAAACGGAGAGAACAGAGAAAAGCAGGTGACCGACAGAAAGTAGACGAGCAGTTAGGAGAAAAGGGAGAAATCAGAGCTGTTGACATGACGTCAGAGAAGCACTGCTGGGAGATGAAGAGAGAAAGACAGAGAAAATGAAAGACTCATTTAAAGAGGCAGTGATTTTGTGAATGAGAGATGGATCTTGTCTCCTTATGAAGCCATCCATCACTCCTTCAAAAGCCCAGTGGGAAGAGGGAGGGAGGGGGGTGCAGCAGGCGGGCAACTCAGGCCTCCTTCAAAAGACCACAAGGAGAGGAGGGAGGAGAGGAGGACGGCTGCAATGTGCTGCCAGATCTGTGATCTTTACCTCCCTCCCTCCTGTGAAGTCAGCAGGGAAAGTGATTAGGCCTGCCTCTCTCCTCCTCCTCCTCCTCCTCCTCCTCCTCCTCCTCCTCCTCCTCCTCTCCTTCATTTTTCCCTCCAACATAAGTTGTAACAGTTTTGGGCCTCTCAGTGAGGCCTGCTGCTAATTTCTTCACCTCACTAATGTACTGCTGATGGAGACTGTCTTCACCAATACACAACTGAAACACCTACAGAACACGATGTAACAAACTACACTCCTTTCTCCTTTATTTATTGTTTTAATGTCGCGTTGGAAAATGTTTAAATGAGTATAATTATAAACCTCAAATCAGTGTTTTTTACATGTTCAGCTGAGTTAAGAAATGCTTTGTAGATTTTATCCTCCCAGACTGATCCTCTCCTTGTGCCATAAATTATTTGTATTTATCAATGTATTAAACAGTATTACTTTTAATTCCTATTCCATACATGGGCTCTTTTGAATATAATAATATAAATAATAATCTTTTTTTATGGAGCACTTTTCAAAAACTATGTTGCAAAGTGCTTAAAAATGCCTCAAGGACATGTGCAAAATAAAGAGCATTTTAAAAAGCCATACAGACAGTGCAAGTGTCATCACTATTAAAAGAACATGAAATCATAAAAACATAAAAACAAAGTAAAAACTAAATAAAAGCAAAATAAAAGCAGGACCCTGTCCAAGACACCTTGCTCAAATAAAATCAGGAAATGCCCTTCGATAAAAGTATGTTTTGAGCAATGATTTAAAAGAGAGCCCAGAGTCCTCCAACCTAATTTCCTCCGGCAGTTCGTTCCACAGCTGTGGGGCCCGGACTGCAAACGCCTTGTCCCCCCTTGGTTTAAGACGAGTTTTTGGGAGTGACAATAGCTCTTGAAATGAAGGTTATTTGTTCTTCGTTCATCACTGTGTGACTGACAGACACCATAAATGTTACGTCACTGTTCTTACATACTGTATATCCATAATATCTGTCGCACCAGTTGACAAAGTTGCTATCAAAAGCCCCGCCCCTTCTTGATTTCAATTTGTCATTGAGGGAGAAGTCACTTTGAGGAGCACAGGGGTGTTCTGGTGACTTTCAACAGAGTGCCGTGCTCGCCGCAACAAAAATCAACTGATGCTGGGGGCGTTTTTGGTGAGAAAATAGATGCTTTAAGCAGAATTCACATATTTGTTATTTATTTTATTATTTAACTATCACCTACATATACTTTTTTTAAATGTAAAACTACCTCATGTCCACGTCAGCATCTTTGCACTACACACCACTGCACTATTATCATATATTATTTTAGCCTGTTCATATTAGTCACGCCTATTTGTTATTCTTTTGTGTTAATAGTTGATGTTATTGTTGTTATTATTATCATTATTATATTTATATGTATATTTTTATGCCTTATTCTTATGTCTTTGTACAAAGAAAGCACAGTTTACCAAAGACAAATTCCTTGTGTGCCCAAGCATGCCTGGCCAATAAAGCTGATTCTGATTCTGAAAAATGCTGTCAGTGGGCCCTTAGTCAGGCTGTTTGATGACTCAGTGAAGTTACTATCCAGATGTTGATGATAAAAGGACTGTTGCATAAAGCATTTCCTTTACTTTTCAGACCATTTAAAACAGTTTACACCACATTTTATCTTTTAATTCACACATTCACTCTTATACTTGTGGTCGAGCCTCAACAGCTTCTTATTACAGCCCTTTTTTTTTTTACACAAATACACACACTCACACATTCATGGTACAGCCTTAAAGAAGAAATTGGATCCCAATGATGTACAAAAAAATATAAAAGTTAAAATACCAAAATTTAAAAACTGGATGAATCCACTACCAAAAGAACTAAAGAAAATCAGGGGACAAAAGTATACATTTCTTGTTGCTGTTAATGTTTAGTTTCACCTCTTGACTTTCTAACACTCCACTTTTCCTCATCTCTATCAGTGTGAGCCGTGTTGATAGAGAAAAGAGATGTAAACACACTTTCACACCGGGCTGTGACAAGTGTGAGATGTAGTTGACCCCTGTGTGTCCCCTCTCGTTCTGTTTGGGTCCCTTAACGTTAAGGTCACAACCTAGCACTTTTATTGGCCCTCTAAAGTCATCAGTGCATTGGGATTGGATGAAAGCCCCTAATGGAGTCAGTAATTGGTCCAGTTTATCAGTTTATTAGCTGCTCTGGCGGTGGGAACAGCTTTGGTGTTTAAAGTAAAGTATACATCATTAGCAAAGAAGTGGATGCTTTTGTCAAAAGCAGAATTAGCAGCAGGACGGCTCGTTGGGAAAAGTGTTAGAAAGGATTCATTTTTTGTTTGTTTGTGGAAAGAATATTAAAAGATGATTAAAACATCTGTGGTGGGAAAAAGAGAAAGTGAAATATCTGGCATCTTTATTAAATTGAAAAAAAATCCAGAGACCTACAAAACTCTCTACAAATCCATAATTTACTTTGATAAAATTAAGGGTCAAACTCAACAGTAAAAGGGACTTTTTTCCCAACTCCAAAATCACTCTATATCTTTTATTTATTGCTAGGAATTTCATGAGGTATCCCTCTTTTTCTTAACTGAGACGAGAACTGTTTGCAAATGAAAGCCATCAGCTTATCCTGTCATCTGAATATGTTGTGTCCTATTTGAAGTCAGGTGCTCAGAGGAGTGACAGGACGTCAAAAGCTGCGTTCACGACCTCCAGTAAAGAGGAAAGCATTGCTTTTTGGTCTTTTCTGTCCAGTTTCCCATTATCTGCCTGACCTGTCCCCTTAAAACACTTCAGACGAGTGAAAGGTCCTGACTCTGCACAGAGCTCTGGGAGAGATGTCAACCTTTGCTATTCAACCTGCACACTCGTACACCCCCCCTCCACACATACACACAGACACACTGCAGGAATGAGTAAGCACAAACACACGCAGAATCACATGCAAACAGGAACATGTGCACAAACAAACATACAGAAATCATCATATATGGATATTTGATTCTTTAGATCAAAACATCCCTAAACACTTGATGAATGCACCAAGCTTTAGGAGAAAACAGGAACCTGTTCTGGATGAGCTGTCAACAAAGAAAGAGGAAAACAACTGTATGAAAGTCCCCCACCCCCCCTTCCACTCTCCATCTATCTCCCCTCCTCACCCACGGACTCCTTTCTCCCACTGACCACTGTTCAGGATTGCCCCCTCACCCCTGTGACCCCCCCATTGGGCCCTTTCACTCCTCGACAATGGCCGCCGGGGGCCGTGTTATTTGAGGCACTAAAGAGCCGTCCCACCCGCCCGCCCCTAGGACAATGCCCACCCCCGCTGAGAGCTTTCTTCCCCTCACCTCCTTAATGACAGGTTTCATCCTCTCTGCACTGACCCCTGGGAGGAGCCCCCCCCCCTGCCTGGTTCGGCCCACCGCCTTTCGGCCCACTGGCCTGCCTCCTGCTCACTAATACACACACACATGCATTTACACACACTTTCTCCCTCTAATATGGACCTGACACATGTAGAGAAGTACATCACTCAAGTACTGCACTCCATTTGAGAGTAAAACATTAAACCACACTACACACAGGCATCCTCAGATTTGTCTTGAGCCTCTGTGGAGGGGTCTTAACCCCCAGGGGTGGTAACTACTGAAGTTACATCATCATCCTGGCTTTTAACTTAACTACTTATGCTTTTAGACCAGTTTGGACAAGTTGCACAAACTTGTCAGTCCCAAGCTTTAACGATGTGACTGTCATGCCTTCAAGTCTGAAACTGGCTGAGGACGAGTTATCACGCCTCTTCTTCTAATTTTTCCCCGTGTTACCTGCATGCATACAGAGAAAAACACAGATAATGAACAGCTGAAACATTAGCTGTATTTGAAACTTCCTACTATGCAGTAGTTTGTAGTTTGTAGTATGACTGTCCTGTTTGATCTGTTTTGCAGTATGCTGGTCTAGGCTTTACTAGTTTTCAATTCTGGAAAGCATGGCTTTTCATTTTACAAATTGCAAACTACATTTCAGCCAAATTGGTACTTAAAGCTAATACTATGAAGGGTTTTGAATGCAGCATTTGACTTAACTGTCAGTTATCACATTAACAGCATACCTTGAGCTTAGTTTGATTATGTTTATGTTTATCTATGTTTATTTATTTGCACAATTAAAAGAAAATACACACATGCACAAAAAAAGAGCAAAGATAAATAATATACTGTGCAGGAAGAGGCAGAAAACGAGAGCTTATTTGAAGCCTCCACCCAAATAGTGTTCTGATATCAACAATTAGCTTAGTTTAGCCACTCTTTTAGTATTTTTGCAGAACTAATGAGTCCCCATGAGTCATTTCTCAGCCTTAGATTGTTTAGATTCTCAGTTTGATTTTTCTGGTTTTTCTCAAGCTGAGACTCAAGTCTACAGGCGAACCTCAGCTGTGGAACGACCTGCCTGAGGGGATAAGGTGTGCAGAATCAGTGACTTCTTTTCAGTCACTTCTCAAAACTCACTTTTACAGACTGAGTTTTATGTGATTTCAGCATTTAATTGTGTTTTTTAATGATTGTATGTATTCATTTTATAATTCAAGCTTTATACATTTCTCTTTTTGTTTCAAATTAACTTTTTATTGTTTCTGCTCTTAACCTACTTATCTTTTTAGACTTCTCCTGATCAAACTTCACCACCCTTTACTATTATTTCTTATTCATTTACTATCTGTTCCTCCTAATATTACCCATTTGTATGTCCTCTGATGTGATGTCATCTTCATGCAAACTTTTAAACCTCATGTCAGGAGTTTTTTGCTGCACGTCAAACAGAAAATACCAACGCCCCTTTAAGACTCACAACACACATCAAACTAGACTGTTAAAGACAGCAGGTATGTATAATGTATAGAATTGTATTTCTTTTTTTATAAAGAGCTCTTTGTGTTGCTTAATTCTTGTATGAAAGGTGCTGTAAAAATAAGTCTGATTGATTGATTGATTGAAGCCTGACACAAAAGGTCACAGTAACTGTTTGAACAATGTACTAATTGTCGTTTCTTTCTGAGGTGTCAGATGTAAAATGCTCATTCCTTAATGTTCCTTCTATAATCTGAACACACTGCAGTCTGTTCACCTCACTTAACCTCTCCTCACACAGCTGATGGCTGTTGACAGATGAAAACCTCCTCCTCTCTTTACCTGCTTCAAACACCCAGCAGGTCAGAAACACTCTCATCACATTTAACAGCCACTCACAAACTTTAAAATGAAGTCAGAAAAAAATACCAAACTTCAGAGGGACATTCTTGAAAGACAGCTGTGTTTTTCTCTTGGATGGTGCTTTTAAAGGAAATCTCAGGGTCATCACTTACAGGCCGTCACTCACAGGCTGAAATAGGTTACTGGTCATTCATTATGTGAGCCTGAAGCAGACCGACACCTTTCCTCACAGGGGAAATCAATCCTGCTCTTATGTAATGTCTGTCTTTGTGATGATGATGATGTATCACTATCACACACAGCAGCAAGTATCGGCTAGTTTAGCAATTAAGCACGTGGAAGCTAAATGACCTCGAGTGAGTGAAAACATCTTCACTTGTTTTGGAGTTAATTGCTGACTGGCCTTCATTCTGTTCTACGAGATAGAGACATTTTTCTCCTCGTCCTGAGCAGTCCTGCTTCATACTTCCTCATTCATCCTAGTCTCATGACCTAAGGTCGTGATCCCATTTTAATCCTGAGTGATTATTTCCTTTGTTGAGTCCCTATCCTGAAAGAATGGTTAGTCTAAATACAATAGACAAAGCTTGTTGATGTCAAAATGATAAAGAATTTGTACTGAACACTTCACCATGTGTCATGTTTCAAATAAACATATCTGTGCTCCGATGAAGAGGAAAAGCACTCAGTAAGGTAACCCATGCTATCACACCCTTATTCCAATATTGATGCTCTACTAGTAAGTTAACCGTCCACATGGCTCCTAATGTCCCTCAACACCCAAGCAGGAAGATAGATGTTGATGGAGGGGCCTCAACAGCCATCACCAGGATTATTCAATAAGTTACACTTCAAGGATCAACAGTTGGTTCCAGTGTCCCAGAAACCACCCCATCCATGCTAGCTCTCACCTCCTGCCTTACCCACACATAAAAATAGAAAAGAAAGGAGATGTTAGGAAGAGGACAGGGAAGTCAGCCAGGATGAGAAACCCTCATAAGATTAGGTTGTTCCTCTCCCCACTCCCCCATTTTCATGAGGAAGGAGAGGAGAGGAGAGAGAAAACATGATCAACAGGCTACTGTTAATAAACCAAAGTTGATGCGTCTATTTAATATCTCCCAACATCAGAGCTTGTTTTTACTTTTTGCAACACCACAACTGTAACCCCATCAAAACAGTCAGGGGCGCGGATTTAGCCTAATGGTTAATGTAGCGGGCGGCCCGGGTTCGAATCCAGCCTGCGGCCTCCTTCCAGCATGTCATATCCCTACTCTCTCCCACTTTCCTACACAATCCGCTTTCATCTCCTCTATAAATAAAAGGTGTAAAAGCCCCCCAAAAAATAATAAAGTAGAAAATAAATAAAAAGCAAACAAAAAAACAAACAAACAGACAGTCTGTGCATTTACATGCACAGTTAATTCAAGCTATGGTTAAAGCTCAATTAGGCATTTTAATTGGACGACTGTCCTTGTCCCAGTATACAAGCATCAGGCAAGGAACCAATTCATTGACAAGAGTCTATGAACGCCCCCACTACAGCAGATCATGATACACATCCTCAAAGCTAGTCACTGTCGGTCCTTCTACCAGTTGACCTCTTATGTCAAATACCGAAACAATCGACAAACAAGTTAGCATGAGGTTGTTTGTTGCAGGGTGAAGACATACAGAACTTTAAAGCTCTGTACCTGTCACACATACAATACAACAGCTTCATCTTGTTTACCTCCATTCTTCTTCTACTTCTAAGAGAAATTACCTTCTTTCTGCCATTCATGTGTATTAAACTTTCAGGTTCAAATATCTATGATGTAATTCTTCCTATGAAGAATAAACTCTTCTGATATCTGCAGGAGAGAATGTCCCATTTCAGATATCTGCAATCCAGTTTGTTACTAGTTATAATTAAAATTTCATGAATCCAAAAAGAAAAACCCATGTTCATTTAAACATAAAGCCATATTGTAAAAGACTTAAGCCCTGACTTAATGAGCCAATTGATAACTTCCTGTATTGGGAAGAGCTTCAGACATTCTGGTCCTTTCATTAACTATTTATTAAGCCTTTATATCTGGATTAGAGTCATTTATTAACTACATTATTTCCATATGGTAAGGATAAAGCTCAGCTAAGGGGATTTTTCAACAACAATTTAGCAACATGATGCATGATGACTCGTTTATTAACTCTTAAAAAGCTAGAAGTTATAAATTATGAACCTGTTGTTGCCTCCAAAGAAAGTGGTACTGACATTTAAAGTGTCTGATTGGTGCATGTGTACATTATGTGTGTGCCTTTGTGTCCCTTTGTGTGAGAAAGTGAAAGATTCCTGCAGTCTGAGGGCTCATCCTGTCACACCCTGTCGCCTTCATGTCACTGCTGCAGCAGAGCAGCCTCTTTTCTCGCCCTCGCTCCACCTCAGCGCCCGGCAGCAGAGAAACACCCGACACTCACTCTCCACCTCTGTTAAATGATACAAAGTATTTCTGTCTCTTTGAATCATTAGATTGTCTAAAGCTCCGAGGCCGACAATGTGCGTTACCGATAACCTGCTGAGGACTTCTGAAAAGTTTTCCCATCAGGAGGATTTGGACTACAAATACACAAGAGATATCTGGATCACAAACTATCACGTTCTCATTGAACCCTAAAGAGAGATGTGTTCTTTTTCATAGCTGATAGTTAAAAATAACAAGCAGTAGATGATTTATAAACTTTGAATTAAGAGAAATAAAGGCTTTCAAATGAAGCCGTATTATTGAAAAGTATTTTAGAAGTCTGACAACAAATGCAACAAATGATTCTGCATGAAGTAATGCTGATATTTCTGATTAGATAAATTGCAGGATGCATTGACAAAGCAAGTCATGCTTGAGGATTATAAATACCAGCCAGAGGGATTTCTTTTGGACCATATTCTGACTAAAAGTCACCTTTAACAAAAGACTATCAATGCTCAATTATACATTTTAACTAGCAAAGAAAAAAGCTAACACTTCCAGCTGTATACAACCAGGTATTACTGATACCAAACCAACCAAAGACTGCCGTGCATACAGTAGAGAGGAAAGCAGGTGTGCACTCACATTACACTAAACTGAAAGAATTGAACAGACATACTCACTCAATGTAAGGCCAATGCAGCCAAACACACTCACATGTGCACACACTTGTAAGAAGCTGGATTTCTCCCCTAAGAGCACTTTTCAGTACTGCCTACCTGCAGCATCTGTGCTCCATTAGATGCACCTGCTGGACATAAACGCACTCTTTTCCTCAGCATGGCACTGTTTGATAGTTTTCTCCTCTGGAAAATGTTATGTGTAGATTTAAAACCCCCTGACACTGAGAACGCTTAAGACTGCAAGTTATCTGAAGGTTCACTAAATAAATCTCACCTGTATTTGACTGATTGGTCACTGAGACCATGGTAAGGCTGGTTTCTAAGGGCTGATTTTGCATGTTCAGAAAAATGTGGGATTACAAAAAACAACTTTCAAATTGCAAATATAATATCTTTTTCACGTTAACATGCATAAATACACTCAAATCTAACATAGAACAATGCAAGTATTGCAATTGTCCATGTCACTTTTTACCAATGGGAAGTTCATGTACTTATAGTTTTGGGTTTTATGTTGTGTAGCTGCATGGCACCAATGCCACATAATATACCCACTCTGCTCTGTGCACACACACACACACACGCCTCACTGCTTGTCCAGAGCTCCTCCCTGGGGGGTCACAGTGGCAAGGCGGGAGGGATTTCACGCTTGACCTTCCCCTCACAGCTTTGTGAGCCCCTTCACTCCCGCCTTGATTCTCTTGACCTACTTGGTCATCCCGGAGCAAGCCACTTATAATACCTACATCTCATCCAGCAGCACGCTCTCTCCCTCTCTTCTTAATACACACACACACACATCTGTCTCACACATCTGTCGGCTGGTTTCTCCCTCTGCGGGGCTCTTTAATGGCGGCCTCTGACTGTGACCGATGACAAAGTTTAGAGATAAAGGTTTAATCCCTTTGTGCTAAATATTGTTTTGGACCGCTCGCTGACATGCATTGCCCTTGGAAATCCTTTTTGTTTGCTTTTTTTGATCCAAATCTCCTGGAATCTCTCGTGTGCACTGACGTGTGTGGGAGGCTTCAACTCTCACGTGTATTTTTATGAGGATGACTCCCTTTGAAAGGCACACCATCCTGGCAAAAAATATGTGTCTCTAACTAAACTAGAGCCCAAGCTAACCATTATGTCCATCATTAGTTCATCTGTGGATTACTTTCATGATCAATCAAAAGCATTTTTTGTTTATAAATTGTCAACAATTGCAGAAATGCAAATCACAGATACCTCTACATGTGAGTGGATTTTTTTAATTTCTAGATTTGTCCAACAGTCCATCAAAAAGGAGAACATCAAATTGTTGGAACAATTTGCAACCACTGTTTTAGACAAAGCTGATATCCTCCCCTTCTTGTTTTTGATTGGTCAGTGATGGAGAAGTGACATTGACGAAGGTGATGATGTTTCCGGCTGAGAGTGCTGTGAGCGCAGGGACAAAAAACAGCTGGTGCTGAGGGTGTATTTGTGCTTTGGATGCTGTGTGCTGAAAATGCTGAACTGCATTAACTTTGAATAAAAAGTAGGCATTGCTAGGGAAAAAAAAAAGATTAATGGTCACAGGTCTTTAACCCTCCTGTTATGTTGCGGGTTAAATTGACACTTTTTAAAGTCTATTTTAGGCAATAATTGCCTTCTAAACCAGCTAAATGCAGCATAAAAATCTGGGCAGCATGTGACAGAAGAGGTGTCGTGTTAATTTATCAACATCACTTCAAAAAAAATAAAAAAATTCAAGTTGTAAAATAAAATGAACAAAAATATATGTCATGTAAAACTACAGTATTTATATTTAAGGCTTTCCAATGTATATTAAAAAAAGTTTTAACATGAATTTTAATGAAAAACGAGTGAGTTATCCTCATTGAACCATGATCTATGAGAATGAAAGAACACCAATGGACTAAACCTTGATTTAAATGGTTAGTAATGGAGTTAAAAATTAGATTTAAAAAATGTGTATTGGGATTTTTTGGGTTCTGACCCTTTGGATAATTGAATATGCCCCGGGTCAAATTGACTCAGGAACATTATTGCTGTTCCAGAAAAACAAACATAACAAGATGGTTAAGGTTGATTGCTGCAGCCCAAAATTTAACAATGAGTTTCCCACCTTTCCTTAAGAATGTTGGAGGTGTTTCTTTGTAGTGGTAACTGGGGCAGTGTTATGACAAACTGTTTTTTGATGTTGAATACATTTTACAGTAAATTAATTGTCACTGATCATCAGTCTCTCTTTGTGCAAAGCTGTGGAGATTCCCCTCTTCTGCATCGTTTCCCAAACTCCTGTCCCCCCCTCTGCCTCCCTCTCCTCAGAGGAGCTGGATGGACTCACTCAGCAGCATCCCCCCTCCAGCGAGCACCACTTAAGGCCTCCTGTCTCACACTGCAGCCCCGCCGGTAGTTGGGAACCATTTTCTACTTAGATGATCACAAACAAAGACATGCATGTGCAGGAGAGAGGGAAGAAGGAGGAGGAGGAGGAGGAGGAGGCCGTTGGTGTGTTTGGTAAACAGCGAGAAAGCCACAGAGGGCAGCTACCCGACAGGAGAAGAAGAGAGGAAGGGGAAGTGGAGGAGAGGGAACAAGAGACGGGGGGCAGAAGAGAATCGTACTCTGAGGTATGGCCGAGTCGGAAGCCGGTAAAGAGTTGAGGAAAGGAAATTGTAGGGGGCTTCCATGTCCCAATCCCCTCTTGGGCTTATCACAAAGAAAGGGGATGACACACCTGGCACTAAACAAACACATATGCACACACACGCACACACACACAGCTGAAGATCTGCATAGTGCTCTGCATGCCTCATCATGCACAAACAATGTGAACCATCAGATACTAGAATCACAATTACACAACAGTAAGGTCTGAGCAAGTCATGTGATGAGACATTCAGTGTGTGCTGATACACCAAATAACAGCACACAGACCTTTAACTAATACACTGAATGAAAACACACAGATGAACATGAGCACTGCAAAGATTCTGCACTATGAGAACATGTTGACATACACAAGTCAGTATCATGAGTGCAAGGAAATGTTTGGTTTTGTTGCTTAGTCACAGTCAGGTGTTGGCAAACAAATGAAGTCATGATTTTTAATCATTCTTATGAGGTGCAGGTGAGGGGCTGTGATTATTTTAGCACTCTGCTTAGGGTTACATGTCTATGATCCAATCACAACTGAGCTGATAAACTGCATTTCCTCACATAATATAGAGCTAAATTATACAACATTTAGTAGTAGTAGTAGTAGTAGTAGTAGTAGTAGTAGTACCAAGGAAAGGGAGGGAGTAGAACATCACTTTTTTACATCCCTCTACCTAAAGTATTCTGGCTAACATCAAACTAAGCTATTGAAATTTGTGTCATAAGACCTGGCAACCCTGCTAGGCAGTGACAGGCATGCACAAAACAATCTATACCTGGCGTACACGTGCGTCACTCCCAAGCAGCAACCTCCGGTCTAAAAATATGAGTCCAATGCGGAAGTGCTAAAAACTGCAGTTCATCGAGGATCCGCTTGAGGCTGGCTGCAGAAACACCGGAAACCACATACACACCAATTCAAAAAAGCCAATCTTTACAGCAGAAATAAACATGTTTGCAGCCTGGTACAAAAGACGAGTGTAGTCTGGATAGCTCATTTCTGCATCGGCTCACACTGTACAGGGGGTCGAATTTTTTTCTAACGCTGCAATTTCGAAGGTATTGAGATTACGAGTCTTCCAATGAGAGGCACAGCTGACTTGATTGACAGGCGGGAACACTGTAGCTGTTGGCGAGGAGGCTCAAACTCTGCCTCTTTATGTCAGAATCGCTTGACAGCAGCAATATGGCTGCCACCGACGACTGGCCTCAAAACAGTCTATTTTATACAGTCTATGGTCACTCCTCACTCCTCTGCTTCACTCTGCCGCTCTCTCTCTAATGCTCCTTCAACATTTTTTCTAAGTTTTGTCCTTTTTGTAAGACATTACTTTTTTTTTCATTTTTTAAGTTTTTTATTTTAACGTGGGCCTTGACATTCAATAAATTAAAAGTACTTTTTCTTACTCATCTGTTTATTTAATGTATTAATCTGTAGTATAGGCTGACTTTCTGATACCCCAGGAAACCTCCCTCTTTTCACAGTCTAATGTTGGCAGGTATGCATATTCCTTGTTAGAAAGCTAGTCAGTTCTAGGTAACATAAGTCACCAGTTGTATTTGTGGAGTAAAATTAATGTTTAAATGAACAAAATGTATCTATTGCATACCTTTAATTACGTCTATCTGCGTGTAGGACTGTTATATGGAAGCAATACTCCACTTTAGTACTAAATATCTGCTTTTATTTTATTTGGCCTATGGCATATAACAGGTTCACAGTTGTGCCATTATTTAGTACAACAGCACTCCCTCTTGTGAGATTTTGTTTTTGGAAACTATAGCCGGGCCCTATTCATTCCCACCTCAGAAAGGCGTAGTTCCCAACACTACAAACACACTCCAGAGAAAGTGTGCACATCCCTTAACGACACTCTTCAGTGTAACCCTGAGCCTTGTCCTATTCTGGGGATATGAGGGTCAAACCTAAAGATGACAAAGTCCTCATATCAAAGCCCACACACTCCCAGTTGACCCAGCTCTTCCCCCTGACCCTGTTGTTTTATTTGAGCCCTAATAACTCTCCTAATTAAAGCCCCTTCCTATTATTTTTTCCCCACTCCCCTGTAAAAGGCCTGGGTTTCAAAGTGCTAATAAAAATAAACTAGAGGGGGGGCATTTCTTTATTTGTATGTGTGTGAAGAGTGTGTGGAAGAAGGACTCAGGGATGGGAGGGGGGAATGGAGGGACAGAGGTTTTAGGTTCAGAGGGGGGTAAAAGAAACAGAGGTCAATGGAAACAAAGAAGTGCGAGACCCCGGGGTCAAGCTGCCTGGTGTCCACAGTCACCGTGCTGGCGTTTCTGCAGAGCGAATGGCCCTGCTTGTATAATCGCCGGGGTACGTTTTGTCCACGGGTGTAGGATAGAATATATCACGGCGCAGCTGACAGATGAACAATAGATCACGTTTTGTGGAAGTCCGAGTGGAGCCTTCGCAGCTCCTTTGAGATGGCTGCTACATCTGGAAGAGCTAAGATTAACCCTGCGTTTACTGGCCTGCGTATGGCTGACCCTTGACCCAAACTCTGGCTCCAACAATATCGCTCATGGGTTCATATAGGACTCAAAGACACCCAATGGAGGTGGCCATCATGAATGAAGGAATGAATGAATGAGTGAATCATCAATCAATACAATAGAGTTGCATGTTGTTCTGAGATTACCAACAAAAGACAGTTTTCAGATGGATAGAAGGTGAAACAAGACTAAGAGGATCCACAGCTGCGGATGTTAGCGGCTCTGTGAGGCTGTCTATGGACGTCAGTATGCTGACATGTTAATGTCGGGCAAATTTAATGTTGACCAAAAAAAAACAAAAACATCCATGCAGACCAAGTGACTTGTACTGTTTCAAAATATACATAATACTAACAACATTATTTCATAAACATTTGAACAGCTTTTGGCAGACTACAATTTTTACTGTCTCTTCATAGTGCTTCATTTTCTGTTTTGTAAAAGGTTGATAGCTTACAAAACAGAGAACAAGACGTAACCTGTGAGAAGTTCTTAGCTGAAACAGGCTGACTCTAACAGATGATGCCTCTTTAGATCCTAAAAAAGCAAAGGGGACCATCCACAACACGTCAGACGATTTCTGTATTATGATATTTTTTCATGCCTGAAACTGCTGTGAGGGGGTAAGTTTCAGATTTGATGATTGACAGCACGCTGGAGAAAATTCCTTGTTTTGACATTTTCCACAGCAAGTACTCAAAGTGAGTAACACATATGATTGTCAGAAGATAACAACATGGGGTTATTGAACAGAAAACACACAGAAAACCAGAAGAGGGATAAGATGTAGAACCATGTCTACAGAGGACATCAAAAATTGACACCTAAGATGACAATTTATTTATTTATCTAAATGCATTTAACCAAGAAAACCATGTTGAGATTAAGAATCTCTCTTACAAGTGTGTCCTGGCCAAGATCGGCAGTAGCCCGTTCCAACAAAGTTACAGACAAACAACACAGAATTCTAAAACATAAGAACATATTATGGATTTCAGAGCAAAAGTCATCAGTCATCAGTCAAAGCATCTACAAGCAGTATGCCTTCAGTCTGCTTTTAAAAACATTTAAAGAGACAAGCTCACTCAAACCCAGGCTCTTCTGCAGCAGGTTCCAGGTTCCAGGCTCCAGGAGAAGCGTACGTAAAACTCTTTTTACCCATTTCAAGGCACACTCAGGGGACTGAAAGCAAAAACAACTGAGACTGTAACTTCCAGTAATATATAAATTGCAACCTGTGCAAACCTGGAAGAGCTGCACACTATAGGATGGATAAAAACATCAGAGGTTAAAGAAAGAGAATCATTTCAGAACAAGGAAACAGCAAAGATGTCTGCACATCGTCTGTTTACATAAAAGTAGAAACCTTGTAGTCAACAATACACTGTGGCGTCTGCAGCGCACTTTTGATGTCATGTCCTGGCATATAGGCTACAGTCTACAGCTGGCAACCCTATGAGACCAGGTGCAGCTGTGCATTAAGCTAACATGCTAACAATAGCAATGCTCAGCAGGTATGGTGGGAGGTTTATTCATTATCTTTGTTTGCTGCAGCTTTTTGTGCCCAAGAGGCTGACTGGAACATCTTTGGTTTTGCATTAAATTGGTCATTAAACAAAGGTGGCTGTTTAACTAAAAAATGTAACATGATGATGATCGTTAAAAAGGAAAAGAAAATCAAATACAACATCAGCCTAAACTTTAAACATACCCACAACACCTACAGAGTGAAGACAAACGGTAGAACTAGCTGTTTGTGTTTTTTCGATGTATGCAAGTTTTGAGAGATTTCATGTAGTCCTAATTATCTACAAATCATTATTAGGGGAATATGAATGCCTGTAGTAAATATGATCAGAATTCACCTGATGGTTGACAATGAAAATTGTTCAGCAGAAAGTTAACCCTCCTGTTACCCTCAAATGTACTAACATCTCTTATCCTTGGGGTCAATTTGACCCCAGCAATTTAAACCTCTAGAAACTGATTGTTACCCAGGTTTATGTGTCAGGTACTTTGTTGACTATAACCCTTTAAATAAAAAATATTTCAAGCATAAACACAATTTAAAGCATTCAGAAGGACTGTATTTGTAAAGCAGAACATCAAACTGCAAGTTTGTCATGCTCTCGTCGGCCCTGCCTTGTTTCTGTTATTAAACTGATGACACAGGACAAATCATTGAATGTCTTTAGAGACATGGTGGCTGGAAATGATATATCATTATATCTCAATCTATAGGTTGGCGGTTCAATCCCAGCTCCTGCAGTCACATGTGGAAGTGTCCTTGGTTATAGTGACCTCAATATCATCCAAAACAACCAAAGCAAAAGTGTGTGAAATGTTGATATTTCTTATCTTATATACAGCTAAAACAGCCTGGGGTCAAATTGACCCCTAGGAACACAGATGCGTAATTTTTTTTTTTTTTACAGGGAATTGGAACATATCAACATTTTAATTATTAATTAGTCATTAATTTAGAGACGTTAAACATTGAATGGGGTCAAATTTACCCCAAGGATAATAGGAGGGTCAAGTTAGGAGATCTCCACAGTGTTCTCTCGGGGTCACGGGGGTCTTAAACTAACTCTTTGGGGGGGACATCCAGTAGTTGACTTATTTCAGTCTGTGGACCAACAAACTGACATATTCTGCCAACCTTACAGCCGTGCAGCTATCCCGCTAAAACCTGATGAATACCAAATGAATATTTATACATGTCATCGAAAACCAAGGGTACAGCAGGTGCAAAGTGACACCATCCCCTGCATGGGAAAACCAGATGCTAATCAATTCTGTTTTTATGATATCTGAAGCTCTGCCATAAATGTGCTCAATCTCTGTTAACTCTCCTTTTGGTTTTATGATGATAAACATGTCGGAGTGGAGGTTTACGAGTGTCTTTCTGCAGCCACTATAAAATCAGCTATGTGAATATCATATGCTTCATGGGTCTGCAGCCTGTTTCTATGCTGGCTGTCATTCAAATCCCACAAAATATTCTAAACACGGGTGTTTGAATAACTTACAACCTCTCGACTGAAAACATCAGCACTGAGTAATACCCAAGGGGTGAAGCCATAACATAATATGGTGATATGATAATAGCTCCAGGCTGTGTGAGAGATATAAACATGATCATATGGGGTGTCTGGTACTCCAAGGGGTTAAGTGAATGTAATCCTGCTTGAGACACAACTCTAAAGAAGGAGCGAAAAAAGGAGGAAGAGAGAAGTCATGTGTCAGGGTTCAGCCGTGAGCGACTGAGGGAAGGTTTGGGGAAACTTTTACACTAAAAGAGGGAATTTAGAGCACGTTCAGCTCTGCTTCACATGATACGGGCTGTTTAAAACATTGAATGAAGGTTGATAAGAGGTCAGAAGAAGTTTACGAGGAGAAAGAGAAAAGGGTAAGTAGCCAAAGTGCGTTGTAGCTTGCACAGAAAAATGATCTGATTGACAGGGAGTGGAGAACGAGGGGGGTAAAATAGGAATGAAGCACAGGTTCAAAGCTAGGAGCAGGAGTGGGAAGATCACAGAGGTTGAGAGGGAGTTGAGAGAGGGTACAGAGGGAGCCCAAAGAGAAGGCCTTGAAAGAGCCTTATCTGTGACCCATCTGTCTTGACATGCACACTCCTCTGGTTAGTGCCCTGGAGGGGAGGGAAGGGGAGCTGCCTGCGTGTCAGTAACTCAGCGTGCAGGGCTCAGGGCGAAGGCCTTGGCCTGTGCACTCTGGCCCGAAAACCAGACTAACCAGCCCCATGCCTCAACACCCCCAGGAAAAACTCCTATGACTTTTACTGCAGTGATCATGTGATTGACTGAGCAGTGCGAAGGGAACAAAAAAGAAAAAAAAAATACATTAACAAAAAGGCTGACGCACATCAGTGAAGACACAGAGGTTACTTTCTTTGACAATTCACTTTTCATCTTTGCGTCAGCTGATCCTGGCTTAATTTCTCTCTGTGGCGTCTGGTTTCTGTTTGGTCATTTTTTGGTCAGAGACATAAGATCAGCAGATCAGTCTGATGATCCTGTGTGTGTTCAGGGACTTTTTAAAACTTGTAAACAGTAGAGAACCAAAAAGTAGATGGTTGAGATGTCATCAAATCCAAGAGTGATTTAATATCGATCCAAAAACAGGAAAAACTTTGAATTTCACACAACTCCCCTCCGGCATGACATAAATTTCCCACAGTGGAGCAGTCATGAAAGTAGAAGGGGTGAGGAGGTATTGATCCACAAACATACACAAAAAGAATCCTCTACATATCATTAACGTTTATTCTTACCAGTAAATGTAAGAGTCCTGACATGCCTGACTGTTCCCTTGATTTCCTAGTTTTACTTGATTAGATGCAGCAAAGGCGAGGTTAGGAGTTTACCACCTTACCTTGTTCAAGACACATTTTGGGACCACTGAGATATTTATCAATCATCTTTTTCAGTAACTGTCAGAAATTATGTGTCACAAGACTGCAAACCCATAATTCACAGTTTATTTGAACTTAGTTGATCATTCCACTTGATAATATAATATAGTAGAAATGAACTGCCTAGATTGTGGACAGGTAAGACCCAGTGAAAATATATACTGCATAATAAATCACAGACATATTTTTATACGTTTGAGCATGTAAGATAAGATGCACCTTCATTTCAGTGTTAGCAGCAGCAGATACTCAACACACAGGGCGAGAGGAGTGCAGAGGCGTCATGACCTGTATCTGTATCTATGTCTGTAAAGCAAACAGGAAGTAGGTGCGGCTTATATTGGAAGGGGTACTTTTTGTTGTCTTGCTCCAATTATCATAGAAGATGAGAACAGACATAATCAAATTACAAATGAACATTAGATTAAAGGAAGTCCTGTTAATTCTGTCACTGTCTATTAAAATAACCATGAACTACTACTAATATATAAATGGAGGCTTAGTCACAATTTAATGAAACATGTGATGCTTTACATCTTAAATGGATGAAAATTGTCTGGGATACATGGTTGCCCCACCAGGCTTTCATCTGCCAGTGACCTCCTTACTGTAGCTCCTCCTGTTCTTTGCCTTTCTCCTCCTCAATGTACGACTGAGTTTCTCTCAGTGATTAAGACAGAGTTTAAACTGAACTATGGCTGATTTTTTTAAATTGGAGGAAATGAACGCATATAGTTATCTTGTGGAAATGACCCTTTAAATATAAACTAAAGGCTCAAAGCTAGACTCTAATGTATAGTTTGTGGGGGTTTAAAAGAAATCCACCTGCCGGATACAAAGCTTTACAGCGTAAGTATTAATGCTCCTCCCCCAATGTGAGACAGTGATGGATGGATATGCCGCCAATGTACAGCCTGCTGCCTGTGTGTAGAGAAACAAGATCAACAATATCAAGCAAATGATTTCAATGTGGACTAAATTAAATGACATTCTACAGGGGCTTGTTTAATAGAGCAAATTCACTTTGGCTTCATGGTGGAAAAGTCACAAAAACTTGTCTGTGAAAATCATATGTGTCAATGACACAGTGTGAAATTGTTTTGTTCTTTCACTCTCTTTGCATGGACTTACTAAAATTAGCAGTGGCTGCAACTTTTGGCAAAATAATATATGATTCCTCTAATCACAGTGTCTTTAGTAAAAGTGTTTAATAGTTTTTTTATTCCCTTAAATGTGAGAACTAAAAATGTACTTTAAACTAGATTATTCTAAAGGATTATCAACTCAGAATTAAAGATTATGTGGCTTATTAAAGGTAAAGTTTGTCATATTTAGCAGCATTTAGCAGAACAGACTTGGTAGAAATTGAATATAATATTCATAAGTATGTTTAAAATAGTGTTTAATCATCTGAATATGAAAGTCGTTCTGTTTTGTTAACTTAGAAGGAGCAGGTCCCTTTCCAAGGAGACCACCATCTTGCACCACTATGTATCTACAGATACACAGAAAGGTCAAACTAGTAAGGGCCATATACACTAGCAGTCTAAAGTTTGGACACACCTTCTCATTCAATGGTTTTTATTTATTTTAATTATTTTTAACATTGTAGTTTAATACTGAAGACATCAAAACCATGAAATAATCTGGTTTTACCATAATATGGATTACAACAGTAGTCAAATAGGGCTATCCATTGTGTACTAACCCTACCTCTGAACAACACAACTGATGGTCTCAAACACATTAAGAAGGTAAGTCATTCTACAAATGAACTCTTGACAAGGCTCATGTTAATTACAAACCATTCCAGGAGACCACTTCATGAAGCAGACTGAGAGAATACCAAGAGTGTGCAAAGCTGTCATGAAGGAAAAAGGGGGCTACTTTACAGAATCTAAAATATAAAACATATTCTGGTTTGTTTAACACTTTACTGTTAATTAAATAATTCCATATATGTTCTTTCATAGTTTTGATGTCTTCAGTATTAATCTACAGTGTTTCAAATAATTAAAATAAATACAAACCCTTGAATGAGAAGGTGTTTCTAAACTTTTGACTGGTAGTGTAGAAGAAGAAGAGAGTGCTTGTTGTTGTGCGCAAAATATTTCGTACAGTGTTTGATAGTAAATCATATTTATCATGCATCACAGGAGCTTCTTGTCCGCGCAAACCACCACTGCTTCTGGAATTTCACCAACAGGAAGAGTGAGCAAAGGAAGCATTTTAATCTGAAACATGACCAGTAGATTTTGCTTAATATTTCAATTTCTACACACTGTACCTTTAAGGCACAGTGTACTAATACTGAACACTCCTAACTCATTGTTTGATGTAGTTTGATGCCTGTAAGACTGATGTTTGTGGTCTTTTGAATGAACTTACTTGATAAAGTGCTTTTTTGGCCAGGACTACAAACAAAAATGTTGTACTGTATTGTTTTATTACAGGAAAAATGAGTTCAAATAAAACCTGAAAAAATACAAAGCTAATGTTCAGAGGTCTGCCTGTGTTTCTGTGTTTTGTTTTTCAACCTAACTTAATGATTTGAAGATGTTCAGGCAGGTTGTTTTTTTCTTGCAACAACAGGTAGGATAAAACTAAAACTTAAAACGTCATTACCAAGAAGCACATTTCCCACCCTTGTTCCCACCCTCACTGTCCACAGCAAATATCAATCAGTCCAAGTTACTTTGCGTCAAATCCGCCCTCCTAAGATGTTTGACTCGACTTGCATGTACAGCACACCTGGGAGATTTACCATAATGAATACCTGATGTGGTGGAGCACTTAATACTGCCTATAAAATAACTCCCTTCCTTCTTCCTGTGGGCCCCGGCTGTTGTTTATCAAACTTGGTAACGTCCTGTCATGTGACCCCTCCTCCCTCCCTGCGACCCACCTGTGTGGACTTTTCTCTTAATCCCCATCTTAACCCCCCAATCCTTTTTTTTTATGCTGTGCGCTTTGAATACTTAGACTACTGAGTGTAACTAATTCTCCCACACAAGGATATTGTCTTCTGCCTATCTCTGCTTTTGTCCTTCCCTTTCAAGCCAGCTATTCACTCATTTCATTAGCTGGCGGTGCGGTGGGAGAGAGAGAGTTGGCGAGGAAAAGAGAGTAGAGGAGGGAGGGGGTTCCAATTAAAAGGCCTTAATAGCCTATTACCATCACCTTAAGTTCAACTCTGTGTTTTTTTACAGCATGAAACCAGCTAAAGATTAATCACCGGAGCTGTGAGGGAGCTTTAAAGCCATTCTGTGATTAATAAACTATAATTAGGACTGAGGGTTTTGAGCTTCCATCTATGAAGATTTTGCAAAATAGAGAGAAACATTTTTAAATGATACTAATCAGGTAAAAACTGGTGCTCCTTTTCATTTCAACACATGCAGGATTTCTTAAACTATTAAAAAATGTATTTCATTAAAAGTAAAACACTTATTAAACTATTTTCTAACTTTTTCTGTTTAAAAGTTTTGATCCACTTTGACATTGCAAAGTTTTAAAAAGAAGTTCTTGTGTTGAGTGACATCAGGTTTGGCATTAAAGACATAAATGTAATGATTGTTGTTCTTAGTGGGGGTTAAAATGAAACGTGTTTAACAGGCTGCTCTCCCTGCACACATGCTGCACAGACCCTGCAGCTGACCAGGGGGGCCTGAGGACGAAGCCAGTCCCCTGGGATGACCAAACCACCCTTTCTCAGACACCCATTTGTCTTACCCTCCTCCCTCTCCCTCGCAGTGGATGACCCTGCAACCAGCAGGGGTCAGCTGCGCAGAAGGAGCCCCCCGCACCCCAACCCAGGGTCCGGAGCCGCGGTGTAAATCAGCGGCTGCTCATCGCGGGAACACTGCTCTGCCCGAGGTCTCAGCCCCAGCCTGGCACCATCTGTCCCGGGGCTCTGACGCAGAGGCAGCACTGCCAAGGTGGGTTCCCACTGACCTGCTGCACCCTCCAGGGCAGACCTGAGACCGGGGACAGATCCATCACACTGGAGTCTGGACATGATGGAACAGGCTCTGCACACAGCTACAGTAAATTCACTCTGAATGAGCTGAAACAGTGGACTAGTTAAATCTCACACCACCACATATTGGTCTGGTTACATGTTTACCAGCTGTTGGTTGGAACCAATGCATTAATGTACCTGTTTATAAAACTATGATACTAATAACATGAATACATTTACAGACTGAGGAACATGAGGAGGACTTTTAAAGCTCCTTTGAGGAACTATCTGTTTGTGCTGATTTTTTGCGCCCCCTGTGGACAAATTGACAACTCTTATATCTTTGCTTTTCCTGTACATGTGTAAGTTATCCTGCTTTTTCTACCACTCATCATAAATGTGCAGTGGGAAAATATATATATATTTTCTTCACCATGCAGTAAATTGCCTCAGCTGTCGCCTACCCCCTCTCAGCAGTTATGGGCATTACATTTGTCAAGCAAAGTTGTCAATCTTGTTGCTGGTGGTCTTATTTTCTTCTGTAGGTCATAGAGAGGTAACAGTGTTAATTTCAGTGTGTTTTATAACCAGTTAAATATTACTCACAGTAGCTTTAATTTTGAGCACCAGTATCCATGGATGACTTTGAAGCAGATGTGTATTTCTCTTGTTGAAGACAAACAGCCGTTGTTTGAATATTTTGCAGTTTGAGATGTTTAAAGAAAGAATTATCAAACTTTATGAAATTGGCAAGCAGTGTTTTCTCTAAAATGGGGAAGTGTTGTCAAAAAATCAGATTTTTTTTCTTGTTTATCTCTTTACATTGCAGTAACAATAGGCTTCTAAGTCATTGTAATTTGACAAAACATCTATATTGTTCACTGGTGTTTTGAAAAAGGGGTTGGTATTATGATTTTTCTCACTGCTCCTTTCCAGGCATGAAAGATGTTAAAATAATTTCTAAAAAAAATCTTTTTAATGGAAATATTTTAACATTAACATGAGCGAAATGAATAAAATTGAAAAGAAACAAGTATTTACAAATGTAATTTATTATTAATTTATTCCATTACCCACAGTGGCTATTACGTCTCACTTCTTATTATTGTTAGTCAATATTTTCTTACATAAAACTAAAATACTTAATATTTTGAACCATCTTTACTCGTAAAAATGACATCATAAAATCACATAACTAGAAAAAAAAATACTTTTTTGAGTCTATGAAAACACATACTTTTTTATTGGTGTGTTTATTTAATAGATTTAGAAATCATTGATTAATCTATCAACTATAAAGGTCACTCTCCCACTCAAACTACCTCCTTTCTTTATAACACCTGAGCAATAATATCTCTAAGTAACTTTAATATTATTTACAACTTGACACGTTTGCAGGGCAGTGATACCAAAGGGCAGAAAGAGTACTCGAATTATCAGATCATGTTGAAGTACCTCTAACTTGACTCGAGGACAGATGAAGTGGTAGATTACACACGAGAAATCCTACTCATGTGGAGAAGCAGTCCTCTGAAAGACAATACAGAGTGTGGTAACTATGAAAAAGCCCATGAGGAATGCTGATTGTTCAATTGAAGTCTCTCTAATCTGCACTCTGAGTTGTGATTTTAAAAATACTACAATTGTTGACTTTAAAAAAAAAAAAGGTGTCCATATTTTGCACTCAAAAAATGACTCCTATGAGGTTCAACACAAACTTAAATGAAGTTGTCTCATGTTTGGGTCTTAATTACACAACTAGAAAGTAGTTGTCAACATGCTTTTACATAAAAGCAAAATTACTGACCTTAGAATTACTAAACACATGAATGGCTAGTCAATTACGGCACTTGCAATTTCTCCTCTGGCCAAAACAAGTCACAATCTATTGAGGTGACCTGAGCGACCCTGTAATTTAGCTGTATAACTGCCACAGACTAAATAGGTGATGTACTACTCACACATGTAAGACAGTCTAAGCTCTTAAGTTTAGGACAAGTCTCTGCACTCCACCTCATCACCTTTGACGACTTGACGTCTTTTCCCCTCTCCATCATAACAGCACCTGGATTCCTGACACGTAAATCTCATCAGCAGAGACAGTCTGCGGGTCCCCGGGCAGAACGTCCCGGGTTATTGCTTTCTCCCGCAGCCGCGACCTTGCTTCCCGCCCCCCCTCAGGCCCGGCTCTAATGGGTGAGCAGGGGTCATAAAGTGGTTGTGTTACTGTTTTCCTTTTTCCAAACCAGTGACACCAGTTGTTCACCCTCCTCACCGGTCCTTTTGTGAGGCCTGACAGGCTGTCAATTCCAGGCGGAGGATGATTGTAGAAGACGACACGCATTACCTTGGGGTGACACTGCATTCCTCTGCGGGCCTGTCTTTATGAGCTAACAATAACTTTGAATAGTTCTGCAGCAAAGCATTAAAAGTTTGCTTTGGCTCTGTTCTGTGTCTTTGGTGTCATTTCCTGCCTGTGTTGTATCAAATCTGGACATTTCACTTAAATGATATCTAATTAATCTTGCAGATAAATGATCATTTGGGTAAAGGATCACTGTTTGTTGAGACTCCCACTACAGTTTCTCTTACATTTAATGTTGTTTTATCCCTCTCACAGGCTTGAGGAGCGATTTTTTTTAGTCATGAGGGTTGAGGGTAGGACAAGAAGACCTTCACAGGGACACATACAACCCCAAGACGAAAATAGACGCCCACCCACATAAATGCATACATGCACACTCACACACATGGTAACAAGTGTGTCATACTGAGAACAAGCACATGAGCGAACATTTTGTACTTCCATCCTCTCATTTGTTCACCCTGTCACTGAAAGCTGAGATAACTATCATCTTACAAATGAATGGAGCAGTAATATATTGCACACTTCATTAGTGTTGACTGCAGAGAAGAGTGCTTTTTCTACTTTAGTGTGGCTCATGGGTTGTTACCAAAATCTGAGATGAAGACACTTTGATGTGTCTGTTTAAAAAATGTGGGTGGTCCAGTTTTTCATAAATTAGTCCAAAGATTAGTTATGAGTTATTTTAAAACTGGTTTGTGCTGTAATGAAGTAGGAAAAACATGTACCATCATGAGGGAGATTTGATGACTGACTTAAAGGAGAATAATGAAGACATCTTGGAATTATCAATTCAACAGTCCATCCAGTTTGTCATGAAATCTGTGCATATACTGCCCTCTTGTGTTTAGCCTGTGGTACTGAAAGTATCTACCTTTGTAACTGTATTTAATCCCTGCATTTATCAGGGCATAATATTTATTTTGTTACAGTTCAGTTCAACAGCAGTACTCATCAACTGTGACTCTTGCAGCACGTCTAACTTCTCATCAGTGTTATTTGTTAAATGATTCAAGCTGTTATCACATTTTATCATTTATCATTATTCTTCATGGGGTTAAGAGTATTATTTTCACAACAGTTGAAAAGGTATGTCTGTTGCAATGACGCCTTTGGCTCCATCTTAAATGAAAGACAGACCCCAGAACATTGCCTGTGTTTTTAAATGCTGTTTTTTTATCATAAATTGCACTTTATTTGCAAATCAGTTGCACTTTAAAATTATTGATTGGTTCTACATACAGTCTGTATATATGCTCCATGCCATTGAGTTGTGCTATTTATTTTGACGTGTGCTGCTGACCTCTTGGCCAGGTCGCTCTTGTAAAAGAAGTCTTGATCTCAATGGGTCTCATCTGGTTAAATAAAGGTTAAATTAAGGAAATCAAAAAAAAATTATTAATCTGTTGTTTATTTTTTAACTGCTTTTATGTCTTCAATATTTTTGTAAATTGTGTCCTCTGTGTTTTCTTATTAGTCTTTCATTTATTCATTTATTCTACAAGGTTTTATGTTTTGTGTGTTTTAATTCATTGTACTTAACTGTGCAGCATTTTGGTAAACTTTGTTTTTCTTTTCAAATGTGCCATACGAATAAAATGGATTGGATTTCACTGAGCTGAGGATTGTGGGTAAGGATAGCTTCAGAAGTATACTGGCCCCCAAAATGTGAAAAGTGCATAATATGTACTGAAGGTCATCTTGTTGTTTTTTAGCACATATTAATATGTGGGACGTACCTTATCTTTTTTTGGCCAACAGAATGCTACTGGCGAAAATGGTACCTGTGAACTGGAAGGACACAAATACACCAACAACAGCTCAGTGGATGGAGAGACTTCAATAGATCTATGTGTGTGAGTCTACAAAGGAAGATGGACATTTCTACTCAAAGGTGGAACTGTGTCAGATACATGTAGGTGTCTGGGTGATTTTGTTTGTTCTCTAAACATGTAGTTGTGTTTATTGGATATCTGGTGTTTTGTTTGTATTCTCTTTTAACTTCACTGTGTACAGTTGTAGCCACATTTATTTCACTGAACTGATAATGCCAATAAAGTAATTTCTATTCTATTCTATTTGTAAGTGATATGGTTTGTTGTAACAGAAATGTGTTAAAGTGGAGTACTACAGAAAATGTTTCCACATTTGAGAAAATGTCAGTTTTATTTTGTTTGTTTATTTACTTTTTTTAAATCACATCACTTCTTCACTTTTGATTATTCATATACCTACATTTCAAATTGTTATGGGTGTTTGTGTTAACAGAGTGAAAGGTTTGTGATGTTTGTGCGTACTGATGTATCAGTACTGTCTCTTCGTTTCAAAGTGGATCTTCATTGTGAAAAGTATCAATTGTTTGATAGTGTAAAATCTATCTCTAAAACACACTGCTGATTCAATGTTTGTTTTCATGTTTTATTATGATAGAATGATGACAAATCCTCATTTCTGCATTGCAATCTGCAACAGAATTCTCCCTACTATTGAGCCAAGGAAGCATAAATTAAAAAGAATCAAAATAGGGGTATTGCAGATTTCTTAAATTCAACAGAAAACAGATGTTTCCTGTTGAATCTGAAATGATCCGGTCTGTTCTTTTGTTGTTTTGTTTCCTTGAACAGTGTTCACCGGCAGTCTTTACAGTTCAGTTTAACAGCAACAGTACTCCACAGGCCAACCTACTCCCTCCCGCCTTTCAGCTTCTCCTCCACTGTGTGATCCCCCCGTGAGCCTCCCAAGCAGGGTGGGCTCTTTGCCAGGTTGGGGTTACTCCCCCACTGCTCAGGTGTCTTTGCCTGGATGGCGAGTGCATGAACACAGCTACTTAACTCCTCCTTCAGAGCTTCATTTACCAGACGGTGACGCTTTATTAACGTCAGACCCTCAAACAGGGGGCTGACGACCAAGACACGGAAATGGGATTCAGAGCCGGGGGGCACAGCGTGCATGTGGCTTTCATTGTGTACCTCTAAGTGGTCCGGCTGGAGCATGTCGGTCAGTTTGGTTCTGATAGCCCTCTCAACGGGCCGGCTTGGGTCTGGGTCCATGTGTGGTCTGAAGTGGGCCAGAGGCCGGCTTAAAGCAGGGATGGTAGAGATAGGCCGAGCACAGCGGAGGACAGCAGGCAGCATCTGAGGCTGTGGCAGGAGAACACCTGCAATGGACATAAATACTGATTATTTCAGGCATTTTAATTCAATGAACAAGCCTTGAAGTGTAATAACACACTCTCAAAGGGTATTAGTGTTATAGGTCTGAAGTCATAGTACATCATGTTTTTACTACTGCTGCATGCAGATGGAGGACAAACAGTCAAATATTAACATTGTAAGGGACGCCTTGGACGCCTGAAGTCTATGATAGTCTTTATATTTAATTTAGTTAGCTCTTACAGGTGTAACTAATAATGTCCATTCAATGAAGTCAAACTAGACCCTTGTGTTATGACTGATGGGTCGTCCAGAGGATTTCATAAGAAGAGGTGCCATAAGCAGAACACTAACCTTCCAAACTAGCTCCAGTTAAAGCAGTTCAATAAATAGAGTGTTTTAGTTCACATAAAACCACTCATACCTCCATATATCTCTTTAATATTTTGATGACATGATCACTAAAAGCATTTAATGTGCCAGCATTGCCTGTAGCAAACCTGGTAAAATAGCTAGTTAGCTAGTTAGCTTTCATTGTAAACATCGCTCATTGTGTAAGTGAAATGAGACAATGTTACATAGACTCTACCAACATAAAGCTCTAAAATATAAAACACTCTCTCCCTTGTTACATGATACATACCTGTTCTGAAATGTGGTATTAAACTTAAAGTGAACTTTCCCACTGACGTTTCTCACCTTCGTGACTCGGTCAGTTGTCAACAGTGCGCCCAAAGTGCGCATGTGCAGTGATGCTTCTTCTTCTTTGTGGTTAAAGGCGAATCGAAAACAGCTTTTAGGTGCATACCGCCCCCTACTGCACCGGAGTGTATAACTTCAGGGTGTTGGACTTCAGGTACATTCTACATCATGCAAAAATGAAATTAAATAACCAAACAATAAACAAAAATGTAAGCGACTAAGTAATAATAATAATCATAATAATAATAATAATAATAATAATAAGAAGAAGAAGAAGAAGAAGAAGAAGAAGAAGAAGAAGAAGAAGAAGAAGAAGAAGAAGAAGAAGAAGAAGAAGAAGAAGATAGGGCTTACTTCATTGCTGCCCCTGCCATCTGGAACTCCACTGACCTACAAACTTTCAAATCCCAGCCCAAAAATCACCTCTTCAGAACTGCTTTTAACTGTTAATGTGTTTATAGTCACTGTGTTTCTATTTTGCTTCTTTTATTCTGTCTTTTAATGTGTGTTACTTTTGAAGTGTCTTTGAGTTTTTTGAAAAGCGCTATATAATTAAAATGTATTATTATCACTATTATTATTATTATTATTATTATTGTTAAGAAAAAAAATCAATAACTAATCAAAATAAATACATTAAATTAATTAAATAAATAACTACAAAAATCATATCACACGATGCAAACCTGTTTCTTTCAGATAAACTAAAAGAGCCCAATAGCATTCTCCCATCCCATCACTCCTCCCCAGCCCAAAATACTCTCTCACATAATCTCCTCCTCTGTATGCCATATTTTTTACACTCCATAACCACATGTTTCACATTCTCCTCAACATTACACACATCACAGTTCACTGAGAAACATTTGGCCATTAAGTACAGAGTCGATTTCGTGCAGTGATGCTTGTGTTTCCGGATGCATAAAGTGTTACTGCCCCCATTAGACATATTTGCAAAATGCAGTTATTCCACTTGAATAATACGCTGTACTCTCCATCAGGAAAACTGAACCTGCAAGTTGCTTTTCAGTTATTGCAACCTTATCTTTTATATTAAAATAGTGCCTTGTTTACAATCAAAATGTGTGACAACTTGAGTCATCATTTTAAGATACAGAATAACTATCATCACTCTCTCAATATCTGACACTGATTAATTGATAAACTGTGGAGTATTGCCCTTTAAGCTTCTGGATTTCACATCTAGCAACTCGCACAGCAAGGTTCTCTTTGTGGCATTTATCTGAACAGGGAGCCCACAGAGCCGCTACATGTTTCTAATTCCTCCTCTAATGAGAAACTGCTCAGAGCAGCTGTGACCGAATGCTTGACATAATTTAAGTCTGAGAGTGAAATATGGCCTGCCTGATATATGCTGTGGATGGAAACAGCTTTTGAATTCCTGTGTTCCTTTCCTTTATTGCGCAAATATACAACTCTAATCTGCTTTCAACATGTGATATGTGTGAACAAATAGAATAAAAGAAACATTTTGAGGAGAGAAACATTTTTGAAATTTTAAAACTGAGATAATAAAGGACAAAGTCAGGATTGCTGGGAGACAATCCAGCCCTGCAATTCTACATTTAATGTAAGTCAGTGGAGTCACTGGTCAGGGGAAAGGAAAGTTACTGAGCCATTTTCACAATCATTAAAAGCACATTTCATTTTATTTCTAGTGGGACTGAAATTAGTGTGTCTACAATAACTTCAAATATCAAGATAGCTGGGCTACAGTAACCAGGTTCAGTGGCTTCTTTGGGATGGTAGATCTGTGTGTCATTAGCAGGCAAAATTAACACCATGTCTAGGGTCAAAATTTCCCAGGGGAGCATGTACAGAGTAATGGAAAAGAATGCATTCAAAACCCCGTCTCATCTGTTCAATAGAAATACAATTTCTAGATGCAAGTTGTGTTTTCCATCCTCGAGGTGTATCAGCATTGTAAGCATGTAATACACGTGAAACAATATTTGCAGACATAAAAAGACGACAAAGATTGACTGTTCATATTTTTCCACTTGTTTATTCTTCATGGTTCTTTGTTATCCATTGTGATTCCAAAGGGTCAGCTGCACAGCGGAGTGCAAACCCGATCAAAAATCAACAATGAGAAAATATAAGAAAAAATCTCACACACCTTTAAACAGAACTGATGTCGTCACATTAGGGCTAATTATGATTCATAACCGGTATTTAACATTGATGTATTTACTTATATTTCTTCCTCATTTTTACAAAATACACAAAATCAAAGACAACATACATCATTGTTCATTTACACTTTTTTTGTATACCTTTTTTTATATTCATGGTTCCACAAACAGTTTCTATACTTACAAACAATCAACTACAGTTTCTACAGCACAGTACAATGACAAAGGTGATAAATTCTTTGTTACATTTAATTAATGGCAATGCAATCTTATTGACAAAAGCCTCAAGACTTAGGGTTGTTTTAGAGAGTACACACAAATGTCTGCTGTTAAGTCCTGTGTCATTATTACGCCAACACTAAGCATTTCAGTGGACAAGGCCAGCATAAAGTAACGAGCTCCCATTCTCAGTAGCTTCAGAGAAGAGAAGAGGAGACAATACTCAAACACTTATTGCTTTGTTAACTTTTTGCACTCACAATTGACTGTTGCTCAGGCAACAGTTATACAAAAAAACCCTGTAACATAAGCTGAGATATGTATCTACGAGACAATTTAGACTTGGAAGGAGCCTGAACTGAGTCACTGAGACAGGTTAGCGCTTTAACGGTTATCCATTTTTCAACAAGTACAACAGTTACCTTGACATCGTTGTTTTTAATTCGTGGGTGATACAGAACAACATGGAGAGTAAGACTGCTGATGCTTAGCTTTTATATTGGTACAGCTAAAGTGTGTTTTATTTTTATATCAATGTGCTTTTAAAAGGGAGTTTGGGCTGATTTTCCTTTTCATGTGCTGGCCACTTTGGTGCCTGATGTCAACATTTCATGTTTCTAAATAAGAGCACCTGGACTTCTGAAGACAGGTTCTCAGATCAGTTGTGAAAAGTCGTCATTAACATAGGAAGTCCAGATGTTCTTGCTTTTGCATGATCAACGACTGAAAATGGTTAAAGACTGACTGCAATTTCCCAGGGTTCAAAAGCTTTGAACAGCTATCTTATTAGTTACATTATAAGTACTTTTATTTACATATATTCATATCTAAAACAGAGAACTGATGGTGTAATGTGTAAACTCAGGCCATACAAAATATTTGGCAATAATTAATGAGAGATGGCACACTCATAGATAATGGATCCAAGGTCAGATTTAGGAGTTGAGTCAGTGAGAGACGGAAGGAGTGAAATTTAAGGGGGGCAGGTCGTCAAAGCTCAAAGCACCGATGTTCACAACCGCACTCATGTTCACAATCCCATCATTTGGTTGGTTTTGGTCTTTGTTCTCCTGCTAAACACCTTGTTCTTCCTTACCTCTCAAGCAAGACTGTATCATATTGTGTCTTGAAGAACTCAAGGTGTTCACAATTGTGCATGTACGACATTGTACGTTTAGTGCAATGGGTTCGTCTGTTTATTCAACTGTCTTGAGTCTATGTATGGCTGCTATCCTACAAAATGGCAGTCTGGGTGAGAACTTTATTTGTTAAGCTACACGTTAACAATTGTTTGTCGTTTACCACGTGATTGTGAACATATCAGTCTTGCTTTTCTAGTTTAGGGGAATGTGGTATATCATTTTCACCTGCTCTCTGTGCTTTTACCAGTGTGACATGTATGACAGGCAGCCCTTGGCAGTGAGTTCTCTACGGTGAATCTCGTGTTATATCTAGCTACATTTGTATAATATAATAATGTCATAAAGCACAAACAAACACAAGGTCCAGTGCACTCCTAATCCATACCCCGTTAGCAGAATTGTCCTCTAGACTGCAATAAATCACTACTGTTCAAGTACATACACATCTCACATGAAGAAACTTTGAAGTATGAAGACTCTGCTGCTATTTTAAATTTGAATGCAGAGTTCTCCATGAATTCTTCTGAACACTCTGCTGATCTTTTGAACATTTAAAAAAAGCCTGAAAGATTGAGCAACAGGTTCTTTTTGTCCAGTATGTTTATCATACCGTTCTTAGTTATCAGTGTAAGACAGTGACCTCACAACCATTCACAAACCAGAAAAGAGTTCGCCAAATGTGAAATGCTAAAAGACAAAAATGAAAGAAAAAATCAATATTGCACAGAGGTTCAATATTGCACCAAGAAGCACACTCACATTTATATAAACATTCAGTTGACACAAATAATTTGATTATAGTTTATCCGTAATCTCTTACACACTTTACACAACTTGTGCCTCCACTGAAACATAAAAGCTGAAGGTGAAGGGTTTTAGTGTAAAAACCGTTTGCTTTTTGACCCTTTGACTACTCGTTCCTCTGCCATGTGCAATGTGTATTATGTGTGACGTGTATTAATAAAGAAATGTTCTTATTCTGGGAGTGTGCACTAAGAATGTTTACTGCTACCAACAGCAGATTAGACGCACTGTGCTGTTTTTAGTGTGTAGGAAATTTCAAAATATTACATTAAATGAAGCCTGGCTAATCAGCGGGCAAATGTAACTATGCTAATTATGTTGTACTCTCAATTTTCATAGTACTACATACATACTTTGTGACATGCATAACACCCTCCAAACATATTTTATAAGAGGCAAACATACTGTAAGTCTGGGAGGAGAGGTACTAAAAAGGCATTTCTTACAAAGGAATACACAGTATGATTGAAAAATGGTGCCCAACTGTGAGTTTCTGAACATTTTCATCAATTCAGAAAATGTTAGGGGACATTCACACTGGCAAATGGTTGTGCTTCGAATGTACATTTTGACAAATAGCTTCATCTTTGGGATGAAATGGCTACCATGACAGCACAGAATTTAAAACATGGCATGGGAAACATCCCCATGAACTGATCTGAATGTCACATGACGTGATCAGAAAAGATGTTTTAAAGGGAGAAGGGCCTCGATTGATCTTCTCGTCACAATCTAACAACAACAAAAGCAAACCTGGAATGTTCTATAATCTATAAAATGGCAGTTAGTCTGTACACCAACACAAGACCTCTAGGAGAGAAAGAATGAGCACGGGTCTTTGTTTAAGAGAAAGCCAAGAGAGGTGTGTCTTGGTTTTACCCAGAAAACGTCAAAAATGCTTCAAATCAAGGCAGAAAATGTCGCATTTTTGGATTCTATGTCCAACAATGGCAAAGTACTCAAGACTTGACGGGTGAGTTGAATTTGCTCAGGAGGATGGAGGTGATTACAGAGAACTCCGCAACAATGGCTAGTGGTCATTTCTATGAGTCTATTTCCATGGCTCATCATCAAGAACCCCCGACCCCTGACCTCCAACCCCGGCTGGATGTACTCTGAACAGGGAAACAAATCTAAATTTCCTACTTTTACTTACAAGAAAATTAAATGTCATTCTTTCACTGAACAACTTCACAACACTTTGGAGCAATCATCAACACTCGGTCTAAACTCAGGGTGTTTTCAAACACTTATGTTTGTCATAGCTTCTACGTTTGATTGCAAGGAGGGGTACCTATGAAATAATCACTGATCCCAAATATTTACAGCAAATCTTGAAGCATGTGCACTTACTTCACTCTATCATTGTGAGGGAGGGGTTAGAGGGTAGGGTTTTGAGGGCTCTTGAGCTCTTCATTCACAGTGTGGCGAAAAACTCTTCTGTTCCCTGGAAAGCTGTTGGCGCCACACTATTGGAGCACCTGACCCCGCGTCTCTGGTAGTTTGAGGGCCAGAAAACTGCCCGCCGCCAGCGCCCCCGAGGCAAAGAGGATGGGCACGGCCTTGGTGATACCAACGAACGAGGTGAAGATGCTTATGCCTAAAACAGCCGCTAATTTACAGAGGGCGTTGAGGAAGCCAAACGCCGTGGTTCTGAGAATAGAGAAGGGGGAGAGATAAATAGTACAGTCAGGTACGTCTGTTTGATTATTCATTAACAAAGTATAAATCAAAACAAAGAAGAAGGAAAATAAAGAAACAGAAGGGTTATCCTTAATTTTTTGGATAACTTTCAGTTATTCTGTCTTCATGCTAACTTGTGTCATCATTTCTCCTTCTCTATATGCAGAGCATGCGCAGCACGTAAAGCCTCATTATGTATGGGAGGATACATATCACCAAGGTAAAGAACATGCAGTGTTTGCTACACATAGACTTCACCTGGACGTCACACTCAGAACAAAATTCAATACACACTGTCTGTTCGCCCTGCTGCTGTTCCCTGTGACAGACCCACACACTGTCCTTACAGGCACTCATTATATCCCTCTTGTCAGTGCACTGAGTGTTGTTGGACCTCTTCTGTTCAATATCAACTTAACTGTTAAGTAGTGCTGCTGTCTGTACCCAATTTAATTCAGCATGCTACCATGTTGGTTATGATATGTATCTCAAATAAAATAAAAATATACATTTAATGGTAAAAACCTTAAGTTTAAATGTAGTTGTTTATTTGTGCCACAATTCCCTTGTTTTATTGTATTAGTCAAGACACATTTTTACAGAAAAGCTTTTATTCTGTGATTTTTTTTATTTTAATTTGGATTTTATTAGTCTGTTTTATAAGTATGAATACTTTTGTATTTATTTTATTGCCCAGAGCATAAATATTTTTAAAGGCAAACTCAAGACCTACCTTTTTAGTCTAGCTTTTAACTAAGTTTTATTTTTATTCTTAACAGTTTTATCTATTTATTTATTTATTATCTATTTCAAATTTAGTCACTTTTATTCTACTTATTTATTTATTTTAAGTCTCACATCTGATTTTCTTTTAATGGTTTAATATTTTAGTCTTTTATTATCTTAGAAATGTATTTTACTTTGGTGATTTTAATTTCCTGTTTTGAGTTTTAACATCTTATTTTACCTCCAGTGTTTCCTCATTAAGATGACATGAGAGCGTTTCCTCAGTTCGTTCAGCAAATTTTTATTTTTATTTATTTATTTATTTATTTTTATTTTATTTATTTTAGTGTTTTTATTACTATTGTTGCATATTGTGTTGTTAGCCTTAGGATTATGGGGTGGGTTCGGGGTCGGGGCTGGGGCTGGGATCTTAATTTATTCTATTTTAAGCTGTTTTTCTTGTACAGCACTTTGTGTTACAATGTCATTGTATGAAAAGCGCTTTATAAATAAAGTCTGATTGATTGATTGATTGATTATTGCTTCATTGTTTGATTTGCATTTCTTCTTGCTTTTTTGCCCTTTGTTACCTGCATTGTAAAGTGCTATATAAATGTATTATTATAGTAATAATTATTAATAATAATATGAATTCTGTAAGTGTTTGAGAAATGAAGAGCACTGTTATTGAATTAAATTGTTGCTGGCACATTATTCCTTGTAAAAGCTGCAGGAAGTCCATGCAGCCACAAGGTGGAGCAACATCTCATAAAACAACCTTGAGTGCTGATTTTTAACATGAGCACTGAGGAGCAACACAAAAGGAACATGTTTTCACCTATGGTCTGTTTTTAATATGTTCCATAGGAAATGTATTTTTTTATAAATTCATTTTTATTCATTCATGAGATAAGGCTTGAAAATCTTAGCTCTTTAAAGGGGGACATAAAGACCTATGGAATGATCCCTCTAAAGCCATTAGGTGGCAACAAGACAGCTGTATGCTCTGCATCACATGGACGACCAATGATTTCACCCCACAATGTCATCCATCCCTTTAAGCCAGCCAATCACTGATGGGCAAGTCCCGTGACGGCACTTAGCACGTCATCCAGCACCATAATGTCTGTACAGTGTCAGGGAGATTACAGGGCATGCCTATATTTCCTACCTCTTGTCAGAAGGATAGAGCTCCACTGTCAGCACATCCAGGGCGTTCCAGGAAGCAATGCTGATTCCCCCAAACAGGCAGAGCAGAGCAATCATGGCCGACTCGCTGTTGCCAAAGGACAGGAAGAAACAGCTGATACAAGAGATCACGCTGGAACCCGCTGGAGAAAGACAAAGAGAGGTGAAGAATATAGAGAGGTGTTAAAGCAAAAGATGGACTCCTTCAAGACTTAGCGATTTGTTCAAGCCTCTTATTTAAATTGCAATGCACTTAGAAGAGATAGGACCATGTTCTATCACTATTTAATGTCTTTTCAGTTGCCTATTAACTAATAAAAACTTACAAGAAAATATCTTTCAGATCTCCTGATTTAAAAACCTCTACCACAAACGTACATCAGTACACCATGATTTAAGTTTCCCACCATGAGTGACCCGTGGGAGGAAAATGACCACCATGCAAATATGGTTAATGGGGCCACACGTTCACGTTACCTAGCATCCTCAGACGTCCGATCTTGTCCATCAGCAAAGCAGAGACAATGTTGCCCGGCAACACAGCCAAGGTGCCCAGGAAGCTGACAAAGTAGACCATGTAGGCATTGTTTTCGTCGCTCACGTCGCTGAGCACGCAGCCCTCTTTGTTGTGCAAGAACGTGCTGTTGATGAGCCGGCAGTTTACCAACCTATACTTGAAGAGATCTGTGGAGAAAAGAGAGAGAGAGGACATAGACAAGTGTTAAAGATGTTGGTTTATACTTAAACCTTGTTGACAGACAGAGGAGAAAAGATGCACATAGTGATGATGTTGTTCATCAGAATCAGAATCAGAATCAGAATCAGAATCAGCTTTATTCGCCAAGTATGCTTGAACACACAAGGAATTTGACTTTGGTAAACTGTGCTCTCTTTGTACAAGGCATAAGAATAGGAATAAGAATAAGAACTACAATAAAAAATAAAATGAAAATATAATAACAATAACCTTAGCTATAAATACAAAGAAACAACAAATAGGCATGACTAATATGTACAGGCTAAAATAATATGATAAAGTGCAGTGGTGAGTTGCAGAGGTAGTTTTACATTATAAAATAGAAGTTAAATAATACAAAAAATAGAAATATGGAATTCTGCTTGAGAATTGTTGCATTGTATATCTACATGTATAATTACAGAGAGTATTTATCTGACAGGTATGACACTGTTATGGTTTAGTGTTCATCAGAGTGACAGCCTGGGGGAAGAAACTGTTCTTATGGCGGGTTGTTTTGGCGCACAGTGATCTGTAGCGCCTGCCGGAGGGGAGGAGTTTGAAGAATTTGTGTCCAGGGTGTGAGGGGTCAGCGGTAATGCTCCCTGCCCGTTTCCTGGCCCGGGACCGGTACAAGTCCTGGATGGGGGGCAGGTCGACACCGATGATTTTCTCTGCAGTCCTTATAGTCCGCTGCAGTCTGTGTTTGTCTAGTTTGGTTGCAGAGCCAAACCAGACAGTGATGGAGGTACACAGAACAGACTGGATGATGGAGGTGTAGAACATGATCAGCAGCTCCTGAGGCAGGTTGAACTTCCTGAGCTGACGCAGGAAGTACATCCTCTGCTGGGCCTTTTTTCTGATTGTGTCTATGTGGGAGGTCCACCTCAGGTCCCGGGAAATAGTGGATCCCAGGAACCTGAAAGAGTCCACAGTAGACACAGTGCTGTTCAGGATGGTGAGGGGGGGGAGTGGGGGGGGGCTTCTCCTGAAGTCCACTGTCATCTCTACCGTCTTGAGCGGGTTCAGCTCCAGATGGTTCTGACTACACCAGAGGGCCAGCTGTTCCACCTCCTGTCTGTAAGCAGACTCGTCTCCGTCCTGGATGAGACCGATGACGGTGGTGTCGTCTGCAAACTTCAGGAGTTTCACCGAGGGGTCTCCTGAGGTGCAGTCATTGGTGTAGAGGGAGAAGAGCAGTGGGGAGAGAACACATCCCTGTGGGGCGCCAGTGCTGATGGTCCGGGTGCTGGATTTGATGCTCCCCAGCCTCACCTGCTGTCTCCTGTCCGTCAGGAAGTTGGTGATCCACTGACAGATGGAGGCCGGCACTGTGAGCTGGGTGAGTTTCTGGTGCAGGATGTCTGGTATGATGGTATTGAACGCAGAGCTGAAGTCCACAAACAGGATCCTAGCGTAGGTCCTGGGGGAGTCCAGGTGATGCAGGATGTAGTTCAGACCCATATTGACTGCATCCTCCACCGACCTGTTTGCCCGATAGGCAAACTGCAGGGGGTCCAGCAGGGGGCCTGTGATGTCTTTCAGGTGGCTCAACACTAGTCTCTCAAAGGACTTCATGACCACAGACGTCAGGGCGACGGGCCTGTAGTCATTGAGTCCTGTGATGGTGGGTTTCTTTGGGACTGGGATGATGGTGGAGCTTTTGAAGCATGAGGGCACTTCACACAGCTCCAGCGATGTGTTGAAGATCTTTGTGAAGATGGGGGCCAGCTGCTCAGCACAGACTCTCAGGCAGGAGGGGGACACGCCGTCTGGTCCTGGAGCCTTCTTGGTCTTTTGTCTCTGGAAGAGCTGGATTACCTCATCTTCACAGATCGTCAGCGCAGGTGGGGGGTCAGAGGGGGGTGGGGAGGGGCTTGTGGGGGGGCCAGGTAAATCAGAGTGTTCGGGTGTGGGGTGTGAAAACCTGCAGTAGAAGCTGTTCAGGTCGTCAGCTAGTCTTTTGTTACCTTCAGGGTGGGGGGAGGGTCTCCTGTAGCTTGTAACTTCACGCAGGCCTCTCCAAACTTCTGAGGGGTCGTTGGCAGAGAAGCTCTGTTTTAACTTCTCAGTGTAGCTCCTCTTAGCTACCTTGATCCCCCTCGTCAGTTTGTTTCTGGCCTGCTTGAACAGGTCCCGGTCCCCACTCCTGTAGGCCTCTTCTTTGGCCTGACGCAGCTTCCTCAGTTGAGGTGTGAACCAGGGCTTATTGTTGTTGTATGTGCAGAAGGTCCTGGTCTGCACACACATGTCCTCACAGAAGTTGATGTATGAAGTCACAGTGTCAGTGAGTTCATTGATGTTTCCTGATGCAGCTTCAAAAACACTCCAATCAGTGCAATCAAAGCAGGCTTGTAACTCCTGCTTTGACTCCTCCGTCCACTTCTTCACAGTCCTAACTACAGGCTTAGCCGTTTTTAACTTCTGCCTGTAGGTCGGGATGAGATGAATCAGACAGTGATCAGATAGTCCTAAAGCTGCACGGGGGACAGAGCGATATGAGTCCTTTATTACTGTGTAGCAGTGGTCCAGAGTGTTAGACTCCCTGGTGGGACACTTAATATGTTGTCTGTATTTAGGTAGTTCGTGGGTTAAATTTGCTCTGTTAAAATCCCCGAGAATGATGAGCAGAGAGTCAGGATGCTTTTTCTCCACGTCTGTAATCTGGTCAGCCAGGTGCTGTAACGCCTCCGTTACGCAGGCCTGAGGTGGGATGTAGACGCCGACCAGAATAAAGGAGGAGAACTCCCGCGGCGAATAGAAGGGTTTGCAGTTTATGAAAAGAGTCTCCAGATTTGGACTGCATGACTTCTTCAACACTGTGGTATCTGTACACCAACCTTCGTTTATGTAGAAACAGATTCCGCCTCCTCTCGCCTTCCCAGAGAGTTCCTTTACGCGGTCCGCTCTGTGGAGCTGAAAGTCCGGTAAGTGCAGCGAGCTGTCTGGGATGTGTTCACTGAGCCAGGTTTCAGTGAAACACAGGGCGGCGGATCTGCAAAAGTCCGTGTTTCTTGAGTTGAGGAGCAGCAGTTCATCCATCTTGTTTGCCAGGGAGCGGACATTCGCCAGGTGAATGGACGGGAGCGCACTGCGTAACCCCCGCTGTCTCAGTCTGACGAGCACGCCTGCTCGCTTGCCCCGACGCCGGCGTCTCCGGCAAAGACCATAGAGAGCTGCGGCTCCACCAGCAAGAATCTCTGTGTAACTTAAAGGTTCAATGAAAACCGGTGTAAAAAGTTCGGCAGAGGACTGTCCAATGTTAACAAGTTCTTCTCTGGTAAAAGAAACCAGAGAAGCGGAGCATAAAGATACAAAAAAAGAGAAAAACGCAACAAGTACGAGAGAGTGCAGTACCAGGGCGACCGTCCGTGGCGCCATCTTGGATATTCTATCAAAGCTGCACAAACAAGTTTGAGCATGAGTGACTGTAAAGCTTTGCAGTAAAGACAGTGAGCTTTAAATATCTAGGGTTAGTGAACAAACTGTGACAAAAAAGTGGTCTTAAAATTGAACATTGATTTCAAACCCTGAAAAATGTATGACACTACACATCCTCTCCACCTGTCCAAATCACCATTCAGACCGTCAAATGTTCCTTGCAGAAGTCTGATTATGTATTAACAGGAGACCACTTGTGTGTGCTCAAGGTGAATTAAGCAATCAGTAGCAATCAGCAGAATAACAAACTCAATATCCCTCAGATTATGAAAAAGCTATTTTAATCAACACAGGAAAGAGTAAGGCACAGCTTGAATCACTTGGGATTTCGTTTGTAGAAGAAGGTGGATGGTGGATAAAAGGCTCTAAGATCTGTGGTCTGAAATTTAGCCAGAGTGTGTGCAGAGAGTCCAAACCATTGAAAACAATCACTGCATAGTACAGTCCCTGAAACCCAAACTGTTGACTTTGCTGTTAGTGCCATTTTATCAGTACGATAGTTTTAGTGGTACGAATATATTTCTTTCTTCTCCACACACTGTACATAAACTAGGTTGAGGAACTCTTAGAACATTTCAGTCTAACATCATCACAAAGCATCTTCTCAAATTGAGCCCAAACACAAACAGCTGAACCTTTATTCATTGATGAGTATTATTAGAGTCCATCTTTCTCTAGAAATCTGCACTTTTTAAGAGACATTTTCCACCTCTACATTTTTAATACATTTTGCTGAAGCTGTTTCCAACTACTGCTGTTAGCATCATGCATGCTGCATGTGATACCTTTTCCTCCTCTGATGCTCTCCCTCTTGGCCATTTTTGATGTGTTCGAATCAAATGTCTAAGGACCGAAGGTATTGTATTTTCCTGGTTTTGTCAAACCATCATGAAATAAATGTGATTGTCCTGCTTGACATTTGTTAAGAATGCATACATCAGACAAAGTGAGCTGAAGCTGAATGTGGACGATGTCAGCTCATTGATTGTTTGTTGTACAACACGCCTACAGTTGGTCCGAAACGCTGCAGCCAGGCTTCTGACTGGTTCCAGGAAGAGGGATCACATCAGCCCTGTATTGGCTTTCTTCCACTGGCTTCCAATTCGCTTCAGAATTGATTTTAAGGTTTTGCTTTTTGTTTTTAAAGCTCTGAATGGTCTGGCCCCTCCCTATATAGCTGACCTCCTGAGCCCTTACAAAACCTCTAGGCCTCTGAGGTCTTCTGACACGGGTCTCCTGGCAGTTCCCCGGTCAAAATATAAACTGAAGGGCGACCAAGCTTTTAGTGTTAAGGCCCCACGTCTTTGGAACAGCCTCCCCTCCTCAATCAGGGCCGCCCCCTCTGTTGACTCTTTTAAGACTCACCTCAAAACACACTTTCATATTTTAGCATTTGAGTCCTCTAGCTCTGAATAGGTTTCAATTCCCAATGCTGTGCTTTCCTTGTTGTCTGTTTGTCTCTTTTTCAAATAATTGTTTAGTTTGGTCTCACATTGTGTTTTTTATTTATTTTAATTTATTGATTTAATTCTCTTTTTTTAATGTATTGTACAGCAATTTGGTCAGCTTCTGCTGTGTTTTTAAATGTGCTTTATAAATACATTTGACTTGACTTGACAGCTGCTGATAAACAGAGTTATTGCCCTTTTTCTAAACTGTAAGGAGATACAGCTCTCATCAGCTTTCTGTATGTGACATCTTTGTGAGGAAAATACAGAATTTTGAGGTGAGAGACAGGTATGCACTTTTGAGAGAGAAGTGATGTTGCTAGGAAACGCTGCAACCTTTCAATCCTGTTGTGCCACTCTGAGAGTTAGGGCAGTGGAGAGGGAGGAAAAGTAACCAAGCAATTTTCACAAACAGTCAAAGACGATTTTCCTGCCTTTCTACACATAAAGGAGGAAATGTGTGTGGAAAATGTGTCCTGTAGATTTTAATAATGTAAAATCCATTAAGTTTTATTTTAATGATGTTAGGCTGTACAGGAATTGATGCAGCCACTTGTTTTAAAAGGGGAGCTGTTACAGAAATGCCTTAAACCTGCATTGCTTTTAATGGCCAGCAGGGGGCGACTCCACTGACTGCAAACAGAAAAGGTTTGGATAGCACCAGTTGAACAATTGAGCCCACTTCTCAGTTGATTAGAGACCCAGAGCACATTAAATTGTCTTTGCATGTGTGTTTGTTTGTTTTTTTTGGATTAGCACATTTATGTATTTGCTGCATGTTGTTTTTTGCAGCATGTTTCCACCGTTGCGTTTTTTTGTGAATTAACACAGATTCTGAATCTATAGCATGTTTTTCCTGATGACAGTCATTTGAGCTCCTGCAGATATGTTAACCTCTTCAGCCACCATAGTTACGTGTTACATCACTAACTTTGTGATTGACTGACAGGTGTCATGAACAGACATCGTATTAAGAGAACAGATTTTGTCCATGCATCATAATATTATGGTAAACTAAGAAAACCCCTTCCTACAACTACAGCCGTCACAAAACACTGAAAAGTGTGCCAACAGTTCTACTTTAAGGAAAGTTATTTAAGGATCCTCTAAAGTAGTGCAAACAGCGTGAAAGCTGGCAAAGAGAGACACAAGATCATCAAAACATAATTTATTCACTTGTCAAGGGAACGCATCAATTTCAATTAAAGGAAATCGGCATCAAACTGATGCTAGTTGTGGAAAAAAAAAGTGGGAAGTTATAAAAGATCAGTCTTTCCTGAAGAGTCGGGATTCCCTTTTTTAATGGCCTGTCACTGCAGGAGCCTGAGGAGCAGAGTCAGCCAGTGAGTCTGCATCTGTTGTCTCATCACCTGTCTGACGTCTTGGATAGGAATAATAGGTTTTGTTGAAACTTGTGTTTGAGCTTCCTTTTCCAGTCTTTCTTTGGATGTGTTTTTACAACATTGGTTTAAATGTGTCATCTTATAGCTTTCACTGTTGCAAGGCAACAGAACCCCATTATTTTTGTTCACCATTCCACAGACTGAAAGTGTTTTTGTGTGTTTGTATCCCACCTGTGTTGTAAAAGAGGGTGGCGATAAAGGTGCAGTTCTTGAAGAAGGTGTTGCTGGAGGTGATGTCTTCAAAGTAACACTCCTCAAACAGGGAGTCTTCAAACACCATAGACCTCATCTTAAGATTCATAAATCTGCAGGTGATAACAGACAGGGAAGATAGAATCATGAAAACAGAGGCAAAGAGATGAACAGGTGGAATATTGAGGTGCAGAAAAGAGGGGAAAATGAATATGCAAAGTCTTTCTCGACAGGCTGAAAATAAAAGGCTCTAAAATATTCTGTACCATCCTACTTTGAATTTTAACAACTCAAATCACATGCAGGGTTCATGTTGCAAAGAGAGAGTCAAAGGAAACATCTCAGCAGGCGTATTAAACATGAAAACGTCTGCAGAAATATCTGCAGATTTGCACAAAGCATTGTAGATATATGTATTTAATGTATCTAAATATTAATGGACAAACAGGCATCGAATGACCACCTCATTCAAAATGAGTCCGAGGGAATGAATGTAGGATACAGATGACTCACTTGTCGTTAAAGTACTCTCCCTGGCGGTGGACCTGGTTTTCTAGGGTGAAGTTAAAGGTGACATGTTCCACTTTCTCCTTCATGAACACCTTAGTGCGTGAGGCGTACTCCTGTTTCTGCAGGTACTTGATCATGTCGGGGAACCACACTGTCAGACCGTAGTAGCTGGACAAGAAAAAAGAGGAGGAGGAGGAGAAGAGAGGCAGGCACGGTGAGAGGGCTTCTGATATGAAACACAAGAATGCATTGACAAGATGAAACCTCAAAGAAACACAGGAGCAGTGTCACTGTGTGCATGGATATACCATAGACCCAGACGTACATGACCTTACTGGGTCATGAAAACTGTCAATGAAAAAAAACAAAATAATGAAAGCTACAGAGTAAACTTTCATTAAATTAAATGAAAATAAAAACAAGGCCTCCATACATCCAACATGAATCCAGCATTACAAATGGACTTCACTGATTGACTAAGTAACCGTTTCTGTGTCCTCTAAGTCTCACAAAGACTCAGCAAGACCTGCAGTACAGCATCGATTTTTAATGTAATCTCACCTGAAGGACATGGAGAACCACACGGCCATCATCATGTAGGTGGTGCGACGGTACTCTGGGGAGAAAACTGCCTGGAAGTTACTCCAAACCTAAAGGAACACAGACACACACACACATATACAGAGAGAGAGACAGAGAGAGAGAGAGAGAGAGAGAGAGAGAGAGAGAGAGAGTCGCAGAGAGAAAATAATAAATATACAGTACAATCAGATAAAAAGTAAACAAACACCAGACATCGCTGAACACAAGCCGCAGCTACAATACATAAACACCGTCTCCCAGAATCCCCTTCTAGTCATAAAGTAAACAACTCCTGTCACTAAATACACACAGTCCACAAAGAGAGGGAAATAAAACACAAATACAGCCTGAGCTCAGCTCCTTCCAACTTTCATCCAACTTCTGAATGACAACTGTCTGTGTGTGTTTCTTTATTATTAGTCAAATGCACTTATGAATACCATGGAATATGCTTATTCCCTTATGCGTCATTAATAAACCATCTAAACTTAACTTTGGGTAACTCAAACATGATCTGTGATCTGTTTTGTTTGGTTGATCACTAGGTGGCACAGTCAATAACAAGAATCCATTCATATACTAATGCTAGCCCACTTTTCCTGCTTCCAACACACCCACATCAAGGACAAAATGTTCTTCCCAAAATATCCCACCCACTGACAGATCTCATCATTATGAGAAACTCAATGTCATTTACCTCACCTGTCAGTTGTCATGCTAAGGTTGATCAGTGTACACCGCAGCCTTGTGTTTACCTCTGACCATACAATGAAAAGGTGCATCCACAGTGAACGTTGCTATATAATCATGTCATGCCAAAGATCTGTGCTGTCAGTTTCAACCAGACATCACAAGAATTCAAAAACTGAAAATGAACTTGGAGGCTCCAGATGATTTAGCATTATTAAATTGGTCAAGTGAAGTCAGGCCAGATCATTAAAAAGAAAGAAAGAAAGAAAGAAAGAAAGACAGAAAGAAAGAAAGAAAGAAAGAAAGAATCAATCTTGGGAAACATATTGGGTAAACTCAGAGGAGCAGATCAACACCACTCTTACTGAGCCAGAGTCAGACGATGGTTTATCTAGTTTAGCATAGAGATTGGAAATTCAAGATCATGCCTCCACAGGCTCAGGTTTAATTTGTACATAGGAGGGAATATAAAAGTGAGATGAGATGAAGTGAGATTTAGTTAAATGCTGAAACCATTCTGTTCCAGTATAATTTATTTGAGTCTGCACGCTCAAGTTCTAAATGTGCTGATTCCCCAGACTTCTGTTTGTAGGCTAAGCTCTACCTGCCTCTGGTTCCAACCACATCAACCAACCATATTTAACAGTAGAAATATTTTATCCAACTCTCAACAGGAGAGCAAATAAGCCCTTTTAATGTACTGATATCGCTCATATTGATCAGGTTTTATTAATTAAAATAATAATAATAATAATAATAATAATTCATTTTATTTATAGGCGCCTTTCTGGACACCCAAGGTCACCTTACAACATAGCAATAATAGAAGCAACACTCAACAGTGAAAAAATACATAAATTAGAATAAAGAGTACAATACTAGAAAAATTAAAGAGGGAGGGGAAGTCATTCCAGTCCCAAGGAGACAGATTAGAGTGCGTATGCTTGGTGGAAAAAGTGAGTTTTAGGCGGGATTTGAAGGTGGTGGGAGAGGTGGAATTGTGTACGTCCAGGGGGAGAGAGTTCCAGAGGCGGGGGGCCTGCTCGGCCTGAAAACAGTGTTTTACACAAGCATTCATCTTTGCTAACACAGCCTTCTCTGAGATCACAAAACAAACTGCAGGGTTTGTTACCTGATGGAAAAGAGAAGTGAGCTTTATCTTCCATTTCTGATGCCAGGCGGCACCATCACCCAGGTTCACCAGCTCGTCCATCTGCTTCACTGTTTTGATCGTGGTCACCTGGAAACAGACATAACATCATTGAATATCTCACCGTGTGTGATGATTGTTCTTTCTGTTTTCTCTTACCAGGGCTGTGCACTTTTTTATTTTACAAATGTTTTGACATAACGGATTAATATCTGTCAAATTATGCCAAAAGGATGTTTAAAAAAAAGACCAGGATGTCACTTTACAGAAGTGAGAGAATGTAGAATCACAAAATTATCACACCCTTTTTCTTCATCGCTTCACTGCTGTAAACCTTGCCTGACCAAATGTTTAAATTGACTGACTTTTTAAACTTTGTCCAATATTTCAAATTGAGGGACAAGACAATCAGTGAGTTGCACAATTAATGAACAATATCTCTCAAAAATGCTCTCCAATAAAGGAGCAAAACATTTTGAGACCAATGAAAAGCCCCTTTCCACCTAAAAGTGATGACCTCCACGTACCTCAACATTAACACTGTAAAGACTTATCAAAGGCACCACAATTCATTTGAAATTAAATATTAATAAAACCTGTATGGCTTTGGGCCTTATGAGATTACAGTGGTTAAAAGAAAATCTGTATGAAATTATGATTATGCTAATTTATGCAGCACAGAGCTGGAAACCTGCTGCACTACTTCAGCCTGAAGGCAGAAACACATGAGCTGTGTGAGGACATTTTCTCCTGCATGCGGAGACGTGTTTAAAGGTAAAGGATAAGGATCTTAAACGTGACTTACGGAGAAGACCCTCTCTGGGTAACCCTTGGCCCTCATGTTGGTGTCATGGACCTGCTTCAGGATCATCCAGGCTTCATCGTGTTTCCCGTTCTAGAGGAGGAGAATGAAGTTAACGTGAGTGATTTGATGAACAGATGTGACCACAGAGCAAAGCTTTGACACAGGTTTGGTTTGATAACTTTGTCAATGTACATAAGAACATCACTACATGGCATTTGTTTGACCAGCACTAAAACAGAAGTGTGATGGCAGTGCACTCAGTTGCAGCAGCTTCTCCTAGTCTGTCATTTGTCTCATTATTTCTTTTAAAATATGTGTTATCATTTTAAGTGTGTCTGATCTGTTCTGAAGATTATAGTATTTCCCTCCAATGTATGCTGTATTGTGGAGGGGACAATAAATAAATATGACTCTTTAATCTCAAAAATATTACTTCTAGTTGGGGAGCTGGTAGAGTCTAAACCAGGGGGGTCAAACATACGGCCCGCGGGCCAAAACCGGCCCGCCAGAGGTTCCAATCCGGCCCACAGGATGACTTTTGAAATTACAGAGAAGACATTGACTGCAATTTTTCAATAAATGTAACTTGCATTTCAAATTTGTCCTACAGGGGGGGCACCTGAATGGTACTCCGGGACTTTTTTTTCTTAAAGTGAGGAAAAAGAATATTTACAGTTTGCATAATCCGGTGGAAAATCATAGACTTTTTGGACCGGCTGGGGGGTCCATAAAGGTCTAGTATAATCTATCTGTTCTTTTGCAGTAAACATTACACTCTGTGTCAGGTGAATGGGTAACCTGTGTGTTTGGTGTGTTTACAGCAGGTTTCAGGGCTTAAAGAATATAATATATGGCCCTATATGAGACTCATCATGGCGAGAAATACAACAACTGTTTTTGTAAAAAGATAGTTCATGAAATATAAAAATTTTCAGAATGTACTTGTACTTTTTTTTGCAAACAAAGGGAAACATTTAGAGTTTTTGTTATTTATGGGTTTATTGTTTTGATTTTACAGGTCCGGCCCACTTGAGATCAAATTGGGCTGAATGTGACCCCTGAACTGAAATGAGTTTGACACCCCTGGTCTAAACTGTCGGACTGGCAACCACAATGTTGTATCTTTACACATGTGATCCAACAAAGACAAAACACAACAAAGTCTTCAATTAGATGTAGAAAGATGGGGAGATTGTTTTTTCTAGAGCAGCAAAATGTTAGATTTTGATCTACAAAACAGACATCAGATTGATATCCAACTTATTTTCTAATTCACTGCAAGAAAAGTGAATATCTGTATTAAACTATGAAATAAAGAACATCAATCTAAATTGTTTTGAAACCTCACATGTTTTCTGTTTCTTTTCCTGGACTCTTTTAAAAACAGGACAGGGGATACAGTCAGAAAAATGGGAAGAGAGAATGAGGATGGCATCCAGCAAAGAGTCGAAGGTGAGACTAGAGTCTGGGGCTGCTGTGTTGATATTCTCTTATATTTTCCAATACCTGTTTTCAGGGTATTCTTTATATCTGCAACCTTCTAAAACTTAATATACTGTATCAATTCAGGATTTACTAATGGGTGCATGTGACAGCCTTGAATCTTCAAATGTAAACCAGATGGAAAACCATGCAGGAACAAGTTAGTCCATTACAACTACAGAAATAGCTTCTGCTCGTATAAACAAGCAATTCATCATTTTCAAATGATAGCTAGAATAAGATTAGTGGTATAAACAGAGACAATGTAGTACTGGGATCATAACACACGTCCACAAACTGTAAAGTAGCAGTGAAAGACTCTCTCAGGTATTGAATATTTTATATCCTTGAAAATTAGATTTTTTTCTTCAACAGTCCGGTTTACTCTTCCTTGAGTCAGTATTCAAAATAAAATGAATAAGAATGAAAAATTTTAGATATACTCCGTCCATCTTACAGTTCCCTGCTCCCAGCCATCCTCCCAGGATGTTTATATGCACATATTCATAGCTCTGGATAAATGTGTATGCAGCACTCTGTCAGCAGCACAGTGTCTACCAATTTGCAAGTGCACTGACGCTTTCAGTTTCCAAGGCTGTTTATACATTCAGGAAGTCTAAATGTATTCTAATAATGTTTCCACGATGTCTGAGTGGGCAGAAAAGTGATGAGCTGACCTCCAGGTAGAAGCGGGGGCTCTCAGGCATGGTGGTGAGGGCAGAGATGGCCGCCACAGCGGGGAAGGCACACACCAACACAAAGACACGCCAGCTGTGGAACTGGTAGGCCGAGCCCATCTGGAAACTCCAGCCTGGATGAGGAGAGGGGAAGAGGACAGAAAGCAAGAGCTAAGAGGAAGCTGAAAGACCTGATTTTATGTATGCATGAGGAGCTTCTTCTGTTGATGCTCTGATACTCTGGTTTTAAGTATGTCTTTAAACTGTTGTGGTAATAAAATCGTCAAATATGCTCCACTTGGTTTAGCCAGCTTGCTCCTTTCACCACTATTTTACTTTAGTTTGTAAAGTGAGTGACTTTAAACAGAGAGAACATGACCTTCATTAACAATGTTCCATTGGTTTTCATTACCAGGTTTTTGTCTGGGAATGTAACACTAATATTAGAGCTTCAATTAATCGAACTCCAAGTTGTTTCTGATTAAAACTAGTCGACATAAAGTAGGACCAAGCTTGAGAAAGATTTGCAATCATTGCAACTTTTGGCTTTTAGCAGAGCAAGGATGTTATTTTTCTCAAAAACAGTACTAATGCATGACCAGGACAAGATCAGCAAAGAGATTAATCATTCTGCTCTGTCCACAGAGGTTGCCAAATTCGACTCAAAAACAAAGAAAGAAAGAGAGAAAGAAACGTACTTTATTAATCCCCAGGGGGGAAATTCAATTTTTCCACTTGTGTTATTTTTTGGTCATGCTACACGCAGTTTGGTCTATGTACATTTTTATGCACAAACATGCAGTGGACATGCACTTAGGGAGAGATGTCAGAGTGAGGATGCTGCCATCAACCAGCGCACCCTGAGCAGTTGAGAATTCGGTGCCTTGCTCAAGGGCACCTCGGCAGTGCCCAGGCAAGTGAACCAGCACCTCTCCAGCCACCAGTCCACTTGCCAAACTTTGTCCATGCTGGGACTCAAACCGGCGACCCTCCAGTTGCCAAGCCAAGCCCCTATGGACTGAGCTACTGCCGCCCCAAGCTACTGCCGCCCCAAAAAAGTTCCTCACAGGAGCTTTAGGTAAGCAGTCACTAAATCAGAAAAGAAATCTAGTGGAGAGTAACAGCGCAATATTAACAAATGAAATGTAATGTATTGGATGTATAGCTTAAGTACCATTATTAGTAAAGCTTTATATGCAAACTGTACCAATTAAAGTACTCAGGGAAATAAGTTACTTTCATCACTGTTGATTGAAAACAGCCCCCAAATCCAAAATCCAGATTTTGTGTTACAAAATGAAATGGCTAACGTGACTCTCTGCTAAATTTAGTGACAAGAACAATGACTTAAAGGACTTGACTCTGACTTTGAAAGCACTGAGTGATGATCCGTGTGTTTTTTCTCACCGTAGTGTGGGATGATAGCCCAGGCCATGGCAGAGGCGTAGATACCCCCGATCATCCAGAACATGCAGAGCCAGCTCAGATGCTCTCCTCGCTTCTCCTGAGCCAGGAACTCAGAGTAATAGGAAAACACGATGGGGATGGAGCCGCCAATGCTGTGAGGTAAAGAGACGGGCAGACAATAAAATGTTAGTACAATTAAAAGACAAACAAGAGAGGGGAGCAACACAGAGGCAAATGTTGAGGGAGATAAGAGAGGAAATAAACAGAGGGGATACAAAGAAAGGAGTCTAACAATGGTACTTTAACGAGACAGCATTAAAACAGAGAGAGGAAGTGAAGAAATAATGGCACAAAAAACAAATCCTAATAAAAGGCTCTGAGAATCAACAGGAAAGAGTGTGAGTTATAAGAGATATAGTCCTGTGCATGATGAAGACCGAACATTAAAGTCTTAAAAGACGCTCATAAAGACCCAGCTGACTGCGATCGATAGCAGATTCTTTAAGGCCTCGCTGTACACGCTCCATCACATCAGTTTATAGCCCAGTGGGAAATGATTCTGGGAACAGACTCAAACTCAGAGCTCTGCCAGTTAAAATGGGGCAGTGTTGTAATGACTCAATTTGCAGAAGTTGAAAGTTCACCACACCCCTTATCGCAGCAACATCCAGACTGAAATGCTTCACATAGTATGACTAAAATATGGCAGCATGCTAACATTCTCATAAAACTATACTAGAATTCAGATATTAAAAAGGTGATGTTAACCATGTACAACATCATTGTTTATGATGCTAAAGTTTGCCAGCTGCCCCTTAACACATAGCAAAGCCGAGCTTGATAAGAAGTCTTTGATTTGGTTTATAACTGAAAACCTGTTAGATGAAATATACCCAATTATGCCTCTTTACTGAGCATTTTCCTACCTTCAGACCAGCCAGTTAGTCAGAATTCAAATGTATGTTTTTAGTGACTGGGATATAGTCATTTTGGAACATCTCTAGTCGAGATGCTCTTCAGCATATCGGGACTGCTATGATTTTCTTTGGCTCTCAGCTTGCGTCCTCGTGCCTTCGACCAAATCACAGCAGTGCTGATATACAGATCAACATTTCAACTTCGAGTGCAATATTGCTTAAACATCTAGATACCATATGTGCTTGTATCAAACTTTGCTCCTATCCGTAGAGTAGATTTTCAAAGTTCCATTGCAGAGTTTACAGTTTTGACTTTCTGGTTGGTGCTACATAAAACTGATAGAACAACACATCAAAACTCCTTGGTGCAGCTGGAGGAAAAGTTAGGGAGTCTCTAAAGTAAAAAATGATTCATCCACCAGGGATGGAAAGTAATCTGTATTAAATGTCACTGCAGATCAGCTGATATCACTGAAATATCTCCACTAAGATACCTTTGTCTTGAATAGTTTTGGACCACATGACGTTGCCACTAAAAGAGCTAGGCTACACACAGTAGCTTAAATTAAAGACAGATAGGAATGATCCACATCTGGGAAAAACAGCTACAGCTAGATAAGCTAATATTAATCCATTGAGTCTTAACCCTCCTGTTATGTTCTGTTCTCAGTAACAGCAATAATGTTCCTGGGTCAAATTGACCAAGGGCATATTTAATTATCCAAAAGTGTCAGAAAACCCCATAAAATCCCAATAAACATGTTTTAATCTCATTATTAACTCCATTACTGACCATTTAAATCAATATATAGTGCAATGGTGTTCTTTAATTCTCACAGATCATGGTTCAATGAGGATAACTCACTCCTTTTTCATTAAAATTAATGTTAAAACTTGTTTTAATGTACATTGGAAAGCCCTAAATATAAATGCAATAGTTTGACATGACAGATTTTTTTTATTATTTTTTTTATTTTTATGAAGTGATGTTGATACATTAACACCAGACACCTCTTCTGTCACATGCTGCCAAGGTTTTAATGCTGTATTTAGCTGGCTTGGAAGGCATACATTGCCTAAAATGGAAGGAACCTCTGAATGCCTCTAGCCTTTCATCCACTGTGACATTAGGGCCTGGGTTATAGAGTAGTGGAAGTTACTGTACCCACTTGCAAATATGTGATATGAACCATTTCAATTGTATATGTTGATTTCACCTAATGAGCCAAGCAGAAGAAGTTTCATACCGAAAAAGTACTTTGAACAATTTTTGTTTTTTGAACTTTAAAAAAGGGTCAATCTGACCCGCAACATAACAGGAGGGTTAAACAGCTGAAACTTGATGAAGGTCACGTTTCATATTCAGATTGAATATCAGAGCAACAGCAGCCATCTTGCTGACATTTTGCCACTGCCACCAGCATTCAGTTACCAAGGAAGAAACAAGAATGTAAGAAGCCACAAAGTATTAGGATTAGTTTAACCCCAGTTTAAATGAATCTTTCACAAACTGTTAGTTCAGGCTCATTGTGCAGAGTCTGTGGACCCAAGTTAATGAAATTACCTCCTTAAGTACAAGTCGAGGAAATAAGGAAGTAACATTGAAAAGCCCAGTCCTCCACTTAAATGTAAAACAGCTTCTACAATGAGGAACACATCCAAGAATCCGAGGGTGGATTTCTTCCTTTTTCATGATAAGCACAGTGTTTTTATCTGTCCTCTGACATGTGGCACTGCTCTGCTTGTCAAGTCAAATGATGTGCCACAGCGGTCGTGACTGTTTCATTTCCAGGCCTGGCTGCTGTGTGTGAGAGTGTGTGTGTGTGACTCATCTGTGTCCTTACCCCACACCAGAGGCCAGGCGGCAGAAGAGGAAGGAGATGTAGCCCTGGACAAAGGAGGAGAAGAAGGCAAACACACTGTTGATGGAGAGGGAGATGAGGAGGGTCTGCCGTCTGCCGATCCGATCAGCCAGGCCGCCCCACACGAAGGCCCCGACCATCATCCCCAGGTACACGATCAGACCTGAAGAGGGAGGGGAGGAAAAGAAAAAGAGAAGAGTAATGGAGGGGAATGAGAGTGGGAGGTATAATGGGGACGGAAAGAGAGAGGACATAATAATGAGGTGAATTTATTGATATTACTTCCAGTCACCACATCCACTCTCATTATATGTCCAATTCCCGAATGTTTAGCTGCTTTATTATGCTTCTGACGTATTTTACAGCACAGCTTAAGTATGGCTTAATCACCTTGACTGAATAATACAACAACAGAGAGCCATTGGAGTCAAATATAACAAGCCCTATTCACATATGCACTCCTGGAAGTTTCTAGAAAATTTCAGGACAGCCTGCCCTTGAAAGTTTCCAAAGTTGCTCATTCACACATCTCCCTCACAGTGAGAAGTTTTCCCTGGCGATGTGTGGGTGGTTTTCTCAGAAGGCAGGACATGACATAAAAGGATGCTGCTGTTACAAAGTCTCTTTGTATGTTTACAAGACATCCAAGACGGCAGGTGATGCAGAGTCCGACACTATGATGATACTTTTGATTTGATATCAGTGTAATGTGTAGTTCAAAGTACCAAAGAAGAGGCTGGCCGGCTGCAACTGGCATAAAGCAGCTTCATTACGAGCACAAAGATTGCACCAGCCAAGCACTGGTTGCATAATATAAATGTCACCATCCCCACCCACTCACTCACAGTTAAATTTACCTGCCATGTTCACACATCAGCTCTCCTTGACTTCTTGCAGAAATATATGAGGGGACTGGTACGAAAAAGTCTGGCTCAAGTCAGGGGATAAAATGTGTCCACTTTGGTTCAGTGGTTTCATTGTGTGCTCCATGTACAGAGGCTTCAGACCTTGAAATGGGGGGTACAACTTTGACCAACAACAGCCCTTATCCACATGTAATTCTCCACTCTTCCTCCCTCCTTTCACCATTCTGTCTCTGCATAAAGGCATAACAGCAACCTCATAAAGCCTCAAGCATGAAAAGGAGGTGTAGAATAACAAATAGTTTGAGGCAGATCTCTTCGGTCTAAACCAAAAACCCTCTGAGAAATGCTCAAACCGATGCAGGATAAAATGATTTCCATGTTATGCAAAAAATTGTTGTTTTTACAGTATAGCCTTTATGTCAAATAATCCAATGAGATGCACCCCTGTGACCTGCTGCCAATATGTTTTAGGTCAAACTTTGTGTGTAATCATTTCAAAATAATACATTTTCTAGATCAGAAAGTAGCTGCTGCAGAATGTTTAAGAGCTGAAGGCTTTGCATCTACAGGCGGTTAGACCAAGAGTAATTAGAATGTAATTAGAATAGAATAGAATAGAATAGAATAGAATAGAATAGAGTGTACTTTATTCATCCTCAAAGGGAAATTCGGGTGTCTGGCAGATACAATTATAAAAATCACACAAAACAAGTAATTCAGGTGTCTGTCAGCTCATCTCCCATGGCTAGAGTTATGAAGCCTAATGGCTGCAGGAAAGAATGATTTTCTGTATCTCTCAGTCCTGCAGCGCAGAGAGATGAGCCATCCACTCCCTTAACTTGGACAGTAATACAGCATGGATCACTTTTTCCAAACACAAAACATTTTGGAAAAAGGCTTTTTTGCTTTCTTGTGTAGTTTCAGATCATACTGATGCCATTGTTATGTCTGTATGTGAAGTACTGAGTAAAAATTACAAGTCATTTAGCTTAACTTTCGCATATAGCTAGGAAAAAGTGAGCCATGTTGCCCTTTGTGATATCTAAACTTTTTCCTTATTATAAACAGATTAAAATGTTTGAAAGATATTTTTTTGTTATCAGAGTAAATTAGTAATGTTTAGACATCCTGGAAAATTAATGTAAGCATTTGATAGAGCTGGGATCTGCTCTGCAAGCCTCCCATAATCTTCAGCTCGCTGTGGCTTTAAAGTAGCATAAAAATAGCAACAACAAAAAAAACAACCTTAAAGATGACAAAGTAAAAACCTCAAGTGAGTCTGGACTTCAAACTCCTGACATCTTACAACTTCTCCTCTGCAGATTTTCTTCTGTACTACAGACATCTTTTCTCTCCACAGGCCAAATATCCAGGAACAAGTGGATGTTTTTTTTTTCCCACATCAGGAAGTTACAAGAAGTCTTTGTCAGAGAGCAGAGAGGCTGCTCACAGAAACAAACAGCACCAATGTCAACCCAGCCGTTTGATCGAAGGTGCTAACATGACTCACAACTCATGAACTTATCCAAGCCTGCCTCACTCTCTGTCTCGACCAGCCTTCTCTCCCTCTGTGGCACTGTTGATGCTCCCACACACACGCACACACACACACACTTTGCTCCTTTTGCAATTGCTGCCTTATTGACATCCTGTCAACAGTCTCCACGCTCCCTGAGTCAGTAGTGATTCAAGTTATTGTTGAGATCACCCTGAATGAATTAGAAGGAAGAGGACGGTGTATACTGCCCACTATTTTACATCTGTGTTTAAATCCTATGCCTCCTTTCCTATAATCCATGCTATTTTGTATTTCATTTGCAATATTAAGACATTGCACATCTCCATTAAACCCTAAACATGTGTCAATACTATACTCTAAATGGACAATCAATACTGTACAATTTTCTACCATAAATGATAGTGTATCTGTCAAGCATTTACTCCATCTGAAATCCATTTAACTGACAAAATCTTCTGCCAATAACAGCTTTCTGCCTCATTACTGTAGACAAACAAATGGCTGATCAATAGAAAACCCAACAAACACCCGGAGCCCACTTGTTCCTGAGCTTTCAGCCATGTCTCATTGTGTGTTAATCTTTATGTGGCGTTCATCGGCTCATTCAGCCATGATAGCAGTGCCTACAGTCTAAGGCGCCTACAGGTACCAAGATGCACCGAGCATGAGCAACAGTACCCTGTAAAATCGATCCTTGTCCATGATGTCTCCTGCAATTGCATTTCGGGAAACTTTTCTCATGCTTGCATAGTTTTTGCTAATTTGCAACACAAGAAAAGGCGCAGACTACAAATCAACCCTGAAAGAGCCTGATGTTCCTCCTGACTCCCAATATTGTCACTGTAAATATCAATTTTGGTGAGAAAACACAAAAAACATGGACACAATTACCAGCAGTTTTTTTAAAAAAACGTTTCAGTGTGGTGGCAAAATAAATGAATAGAGCAATAGATCATTATAGTGACAACTTTGCTGGAATCAAATAGCCATATCCAAAAAATAATATGGCACTCTAAACAAGGTTGCTACCTCATGACTCCTGATGGCGGTGCTAATGACATTTAACCTGTACATTACCTCTTAAAGGAGTACATACTCTTCAGTTGATTAGATATCATGATATATCATTCTATGGCTGTATGCAATTAAATGATTCTCACAGAATCGCTGTTTTGTGATATTATAGCTATTGTGGGTCATGTAAAGGTATCATATACATTTTATAATGTCATATTAAATCATATTTTATCACACCATATCACATTGTATCTTATCGTATCTTATACTACCCTCCCCTATCCTATCTTGTATTACAGTATGCTATTGTTTTGTATCACATCATTTTGTATTGTATTGTAATGTACCATATTGTTCATACCATACCTTATTGTACTGTATCCTATTGTACAGTATTGTATTGAGCTGTATCCTATCGTATCTCAATGTTCTGTTTCATTTTGTTTTGCTTGCATAACATCAAATAACATTACATCGCATTGTATCTCATCATTTCGTTTCTTATTCCATTACATCATATTATATTGTAAGTAAACCTAAGACTTACCTTTTTAATCTAGCTTTTAATTTGGAGTATTTTATGTTTAGCTCTGCACTGCATTATTATTTTAATCATTGCTTTAACATTTATTTATCCTATTTAAATATTTATTTATTTATTCTATGCATCTGATCTTGTCAACACTATCTTATTTTTAACTTTTCTTTCCACTCTTACTTATTTTATTAATTCTACTGTGTTGATTTTATTTTAACTTTAACTATTTTATTTATAATAATGCCTTTTAGAATTTTACCATTGCTGTTGTTTTCTGTCTCTGTTATTTTGTGAAGCACTTTGGGCTGCATGTTTATGAAACTTATGTATGAAAGGTGCTACATAAATAAAGTTGAGTTGAGGTGAGTATCCTATTGCACTGTATCATATTGTGCTGTATTGCATGGTATCGTATCATATTGTATCTCATTGTTTCATTTTGTTTCTTTCACATGGCATCACATCATACTGTATTGTATCACACTGTAGGAGTAACCTGGTATTTTTCACCTCTTCTGTATCAGGTTAAGAATCATCAAAGGTATCTACTTAATAGCAAAAGCTTTTGAAGGCATGGACAGGTGATGTTGTCAACCAATTGTCAAATTAAAAAGTCTTTCATGTGTCATTCTAGATGTGGATAAGTCTGTTTAATTTTTTGTCATTTAGCGCATTGTAACAACAACATGGTTAAGTAATGGACTGATCATGGTGACTTTAGAGAAACAATGATTTTCACATAGTTCAGCTCCAGTCTTGTCTATACTCCAGTATGTGCCGATCAAGTTTCTACATCACTTTTCAAAGTTAGGACTTCTCACACCCTCGTACTTGCTGCATCAAATCAAAGTAATTCTTGTGTTTGCATTAGATTGCATCTAATAGATGCGCATCATGAATAGCACCTGTGTTCAATAAAGAGCTACTCTTTTGACTAGTGTGCTGAATGGATCAAGACTCAAGATGAAAATCACAAGATCTAAGTGAACATGAAGAGGTTTTAGTAGTGGTAAGAGGCGCTTTATGGTTATTTGAAACACATGGTTGCACTTCACTGTCTTCACTTCCCTTCACTTTACTTTTAATGGCCACTAAACCACAGAGCTGGTAGAATCTGCTGTTAGATGTTACACAGACTACTGCAATACGCCTCATTATGCACGCCACAGCTTATCTCATTGTGATGACCAGCTTGCTTTACACTGATCATTAGCACCAAGAGGACTGGCTGCCACCATGAGAAGCCAAGTTGTTTCTGCACACAATGAGAGTCACAAAGCAGCTGATAGTGTTTGCTGGGGATGACACAAAATTCAGCTCCTGCTTCATATAGCTAAATGGTCTGAATTAGCCAGACAGGAAAGCAATTATGGGGTCAATTAGGCTTGAAAACAAGGAAGGAAAAACCACTATAGATAAGAAAGTATAATCCATCACAGTCTTACAAACAAACTGTTGGGGGAGGTTAGGGTACTATTAGGGCAGAAAAATCCCAGTTTAGCACTGAGGATGGATTTTTATGCCTTGGAATCTTATAAAAAGGGATGTCCTATTCTTTTAGATAAAAAGACAGTCAAAGGAATTGCAAAAAGTGTGTGTTTGCAGGGTATAAGTGTGTGAGTCATCCCTCATTCCCTCGGTCTGTCCTCAGTCGTCTGTCTGTGTAAACACTGCGCCGCTGAATAAGGGAGGAAGGTGACTTTCACTCCCTCCTTTGATCGATTGCAGGGGGTTGTTTGTGTGCATAAGTTAGTGTGTTTCCATGATCTCAGACGTGTGTGTGTGTGTGAATAATATCTCCTGTGAACAAGTATTGTCAACATTTCCATTTTCTCCTGTACTGTAAGTGTGTCCTCTTACTCTGTGCGTGGGTGGCTTAAGTGTGTGTTCATCTGTGTGTGTTTCACTGGCAGAGCAGAGAGACAGCTGTGAGCCTCTCCTCCTGACAGAAGAGCTCATAGCAGCAACTACGAGCCAGAGATGATTGCTGGGCTCTTAGCCGTCGCCGCATTGCAGCAGAGAGGCAGAAGAACAGACAGACAGATGGATGGACAGACAGACAGAAAGAGAGACACAGTGACCAGGAGAGACCACACATTCACTATCCCCTGTTTCTGCTGTGGTGTGGGAATCTGCCTGATGGGTTGTGCTGACCTGTCAGCCTTTTCAGCACGACCCACTATCAGTGGATCACTATCTCTGGCTCTCTATCTCCCTCCATCGTCCTCACCGGCTAACTCAGCTTTGTCTATCTCTGAGGCTACAATACATCACTATCTTATTTTTCCTCAGGAATCGATTCAATCTGAAGTTATCTAATTTATCAGAGGAGTCAAATAACCGATTTAAAGTTGTCGTAAAAGTCAGAAAAACTAAGTGTGTGGGTGAAATGCTGAAATACAGTGTAGTCCTTTTTTAACACTACATCACCGGCTCTGTAGAGAGTGTTAAAATATAGCTAGTCCCTCTTTATGACCCTTTAAAACCAACAGTAATAAAGTACCTTCTCATGGGACAGCAGAGGCCTTTTTCACACAACCTCCAGATGTTGTGGGGTGAATAGAATCAGAAGCTCAAATCTTACCACGTCTACATTATTCACAAAATTTCTCATCACAATATTATATATCATTAATCAATATCATTACATTTAATAAAAGCCTCATTGACCTGACAAGACCAGAAATAAACCTTATTTCAAAATACTACAAGTGAAAATTTAAGATTTCATGACTGTAATAAGTAGAAAATTGCTGCCAGCTATTTTTTAAAGCTTTCTTGAAACAATTATTAAATTTTGTTTCAAGAAAATTTTGCTTTAGTCAGTTTAGGCCTCACTTTTGGCTTGAAATATCTTGAATTAAGAATAATGCCTGTCAGGTCAATGAGGCTTTTGTTAGGTGTTATGGAATATTTTGCGTTTGCAGGGTATCTCATTAATTGACGGGGCCATATCATTGATAAGAAATTGATGAAAATCACAAAATTGAAGTGTACAAAAAGTGCTTTCTACTTTTTTGAGTATCGGAAGTTGAGTTGTGGTTTTGTTTGTTGGCGACTGATTTAACTGAGTTGTAGAGGAAATAATAAGATAGTTAATCCCCCTTCATGACTCTTTTCTTATTGGTGTAATACGGCTCATTTTTATTGGAGAACACATGCCCCCTAATTAAAAGTCTCCTATAAGTCGGGATGCTGATGCATGAGCACATCAAGTATTTATCCAAAAATGGTTTTGAAGTTGTAGAAAATCCTTAAAATAGAGTGTACATATAAAGAGCTGAAATACTGCCTACACCTTTATTGAACATTGGACTGTCCAGTGTTAGATATGCTTGCTGCTGAAAACAGTTTTAACGGGTTTGTTGAGTAAGAGACAGGTAGTCTCTCTCTGTGACCCTTTCATCTCATTTAAAACTGATCTAATAAAGTATCTTCCTGTTAGTAAAACAAAGTGCCTTTTACACAAGAACTGTAGCCCTAATAACTGAGCGCCACCGGCTCCACAACTTGCTGATTCTTTACAGCTCCCTCATGAAAAGTCCTCTTGAGGTCTGGATGCCGATGCTGATACACAAACAGAACAAGTAATGGTCTGGAGCATTCAATTACAGCAAGTGATCCAGTTTTGCTGTTTTATACTCTTTATTTTTTGCCTCAGTTGTCTTTATTGTGTTCCACATGACTCAGGTTTGCCCACACTTTTACAGCATTGATCCTAAACCCTGTCGTAGTGTGGTGATAATCTGTTTCTGACATCTAATATGCTTCTTTTTTTTTTAACACCTCTTGGTCTCATGTCACACTTTTACATCAATTTTTGTTCCAGCCTTTTTCCACTGATGATGAGCTGCTAAACCTGGGTAGGTGTACAGAGGAAGTCATATCCTAAACAACTCCTGCCTCCTCATCTACTCATATCTATAAAAATATACTGTGACATATTTTTTAGTTTCCCAATAAGAGCTGAAACAACCCAAAGAACAGCTGGATGAGAGAGCTAAACAGGTTGAAGGGTAAAACTATAGGGAAGAGGAGAAGAGGCAGTCTTTAGATGGCTGAGAAGCTCTCAGAGAGTAAGCAGGGGGAGGGGAGGATAAAGAGTGAGTAAAGAAAAAAAGAGGAAGAGGAGGGGAGGATGGTGGCCTGTCTGAGCAGTGACAGAGCTCCCAATGGCTTCAGGGTATTGCGTGTTTGTGTGTGTATGAACATAGGAAGACAAAGTGTGTGCCACTGCAGGGTTGTGTGTCTGTACATGTTGGCTGAAGGATGGGGGCAGGGCAGGGGGAAACTAAAAATAGAAGGTTTTCCCTTTCTGCCAGAGAGAGTGCGCAGGGCTTTTTGAATGAGCTGGAGGAGGATGCAACGCTTCATCAGAGGACCAGGCCAGTCAGCCATCACACTCCCCACTGCCGACCACTTAAACCAAAAGAGAAATAAAATGTAACTGCTTAAAGTCGGACAGCTCACCCTGTGGTGAATGGCAAATAATGTGACATACCTCTGGGTAATTTTCCTCTGGCCATGACATTGATCTATAGCCTTTGGTGATGATTTGTTCAAAAGTAACCCCTCCCCCCTTTTCACAAACCGGCTGTTTAGAAAATAGTTACCTTCATTCATAAAGCTTTGACTGACTCAGAATCAATATTATTACTCTTTGCCCCAAACAAGATTCAGATCAAATTAAAAGGAAAATGTGCAATCAAATTTTTTTAACCATGTCTTGCAAAGATGATCATTACTGCAGTATTAATAAAAACACATTATGAATAACAGAATACAGAGCCTCTTAAGTCCCCACTTCATGTTCAAAAATTCAGTCCAAACAATATTGCCAACAGGATGAATACGATTAGACCATCTGCTGCCTTCCAGCTTGCATATTTTTCTTTAGATGCTAGCTGAATACTAATATCTGTAAGCTGAATTACCACAGACACTCATTCTCGTTTACCAAGATTCTGTTGACAGGAACAGCTTTTTATATCAGCAGGCTGCAGCACCTAACCTGGTTTGCACAGTTTTTCCCCCTGCTAGCATCTCCCACAGGGGCTGAGGGGGAAGACAAATGCTGGCAGGAAGTTCTTCTTTTCTATACTCTCTCTCAACCTGCTGTCTTTATTTGTCACTGATATAGAGTTATTGATTCTAAGGTCATCACTAAAGACCTAAAGAAATATGATACACACAAATGAAGCCCCTTTCACACATGCACTGACCATTTCTAGAACATTTTAGGACAGCCTGCCCCCAAAATGTCCCAAAGTTGCCTATCCATACGTCCCTCACAGCAGGAGACTTCTTATCAATGCTACATGTGACCAGTGTTGCCAACTCCTCAGTGAGGAGAGTAGCTATTGGCTGTTCTAAAAGTCACTAGAAGTCGCTAAATGATGTCATTATTTAATTTCCATAACTTGAATTGTAATGGACGCTGCAGGAGAGACGTGTAACGTTGAGGGGGAGACAAAAAGAGGTTCAAAAACACTCTGAATATGTTTCTAACAACACTTAGGGGCCTACAACAAATCAAAGTACAATATTACATTTTTCAACCAGAACATTTTCAAGATGTTTATTGTATAAAATCTACATTAACTATCTGAATGGACCAAAAGGAGACAGGATCAGCCAGCGGTGTCTGTGTACATGTGTGATGCATTTGCAGTCTGGATGCTGAGGGTTGAACGACTCCTGCTCTGAATGCAGCTAGGAGGGACTCACAGTAGCATCCACTGCTTGACGAGTAGAGTAAGAACAATACATGCTTTCACGCCAGTCTCCAAAAGTCTCCATTCGACACCAGAAAAAGTCTCTGGATTTGTCGCTAGTCTCTTTTTTGAAAAAGAGTCGCTAGAGGGGTCTGAAAACGCGCTAAATATAGCGTCAAAGTTGCTCAGTTGGCAATACTGTATTTGACTGGATGTATTATATCAATAGAAGAGCAGAGATGAAGAAGCTGGCAATCAGGAAAAAAAAGTATGAAGCAGTCGCATTCGCACAAAAATCACACCAGTTGCGAACAAGTCAAACAATATAAATGTCATGTCACAAAAATCAGGAAATAATTTACTGCTTCAACGTAAGCAGTAAATGATTTCCTGATTTTTACCTGCTGCTTTCGAACTTTCAAACCTCAATTCTTATTGATTTTACTACGGGGACTGGCAGAAAAAAGTTAAAATAAAGTAGGGGCAAAAGGTTAAAGTAGGTTGTGTTTGCACATGCAGCCCACCTGAACACTTCCTAGAAATGTTCAAGAGTGCAGAGCATGTGTGGAAAGGCTTAAACCTCAGGAGCATGTGTGTATTAGCTTCCTCAAGAAGAGAAAGAGGCTTATTTAGCATGTTGCTGCAATGCACAGAGCAAATACTGCTGGTGCAACCAAGTCAAAATACTGAGGTGCAAGTAGCTTGATATGCAGTACAGATAGTTTACCCTTCATTGTGACGCAGAAGCACAGAAAAATAAACTGTGTGTGCAGTGTACTTGACATTTAAAAAGGGCTTATGCTTATCCAGCACTTCTCTAGAAATCTGCTCCCTCTGTAGCGAAACAAACCCTCAGTTTCTTCTTCATTTTATGGCAAAACCAACTCTGCATGCCGATACAACCTCTGCAGCTTCACACGAAGGACAAATCAATGACAACCACACTGCTGCCTTTGAATGTGTCTCCTCTGGGGAGTAAAACGATGCACTACAGCTCTCATTTTTGAAGCTCTGGATTTTCTCCTTTAAATGTTCCTAATTTGAAATTAATGTGCTGCTGGAAACATGCAATCATTATGAGTTCCTGGAAGAAAGTGACACGTGTCTATGTTAAAATATAAAATGCTGTTTCAGAGGTAGAAAAAAAACAGGGTTGTTTCTAGGTCCTTTCTCTGAATTTGTCTCAGGGAATGGCTCGATGCTCTGCGAGGGAATTAATATCATGCAGCCAATCACCTCTCACAGTGTGCAGAAGCTCATCATCACACACATGCAGTAACAAATCCACACACACACCAAATAAACATATAGGATTCCGCCACAGTGCGTCACGTTAAAGTGTCTCGCACTGTGATAGCAGAGGAAGCTCCATTTAGACCTCGTTGAGATGGAGAGGGTGAGGATTGGGTGGGGGTGGGGTTGAGGACACGAGGAATCATGGGATGCAGATAGGCATGAGCAGAGGAGGCTCTCTAGCATGAGTCAGGGGTGTTGCGTAACAGAAAGAAGAAGGGGGGAGGGATTTGGGGATAGTTGTGTCTTCCTACTGGCTCCCCCTGGTATAACACAACTCAGCCAGAGAGCACGGAAGGAGGGAGGAAGAGATGGAATGGACTGTAGATGAAGTTAAAACTCATATCTATATGCAGGATGCATGTTTGTGGAAGTAAAATCTGAACCTATACTATAATATTTTAGGCCACTTGAAGACAGTGCAAAAAGGTGTGGGTTATAATGAAAGACCAATTTCAAATTATGCATATTAATGTGATCCCTTGCTCTGCTACTGTCTATGTTTGTAGCACACACACAAATATCATGTAAACCACACATGCAGAATTGTATGGATGTGTAAGCAGACAGACATATCTAGCCTCACACAGGCCAATAACCAAACATGTCAGCACTGCAATCCTTATCCTCTGCATGGACCACCAGGAAAATCACACAACCCAGTTACCAATTAAAGGCATGGATGCCTGCCAAATGCTGCACCGAGGTGAAGTGCTGATACATTGCTATGCCATCTTATGTGCACATTTTCATTTCTTCCTATACAGCAAGCAAATTGCAGGATATTCTGACAAAAATCGGTTTGTAAAAAAGACAGAGCAGCTAACAAGTAGACATCAAAATTTAGAGTGGGGAAAGGAAAAACATGAACATAGCACATAAACCTCCCACTGATGCAGCGCTGCAGCTTGCTGACCAGCAGCAGACAGCAGAACTGAAAAAGAACATATTGTACTTTATCAGCAAACCTCTCTTTCTGACAGCTTCAAATAGAAAACATGACTCTGTCCTTGTTGCACCATGAACACACAGTGTGCCCTTTGAAACAATAACCCATCAGAATGATTTTGGCTGGGGAGGGCAATAGTGAAGGCTGCGCACTGTGGTAGCTGATTTAACAATAACTTTCCAGCCAGCGTTAATGCAGAATACATGATGTTCATTTAAACAGCTCAGACGATCAATAGTCAGACTTCCACATTTGCGGGGAGACATCAATCAATGTTCATCGATGTGGCAGCATGACAGTCTAACAGTCCAAATCCTGAGTCCACTGAAGATTACATAACTTAATATCTTCTTGTTATATGAAATTATGTAAAGCAACTTAACATTTATTATCCCATGTTGTAGTGGTGTTTAAAGTCATTTATATTTGGAGCAATGTAGTCCAACGAAACTAAGGTATTAATTCTTCTGTGTTTAGACAGCATGTCATATGTTTGAAATCATGGCTGAACTACGTGGTAAAATGTATCCAACAATTTTTATATTGTGCTCCATATTCATACTTCCAGGAATATAAATCAATAACGCCGTCTGCCTGAAGAGTAGCCTGATAATGGCAGAGGTCTGAATAAATCAGTATGTTATTTATAGTAGTAGTAGTTTATTACCCAGAAGTGTGAAATACTGGATTCTGATTGGTCAGACCCCCATGACAATAGTGATAAATTCTCAGAGTCCCTGAGTCTGCATCCATGTTTTATAGTCTATCGTATCTCCTGACACATTTCATCCTTCAGTCTAGTTCAGGTATAAACACATACTTTATATTGAGTCCTAAACATAAACAAAGCAGTTTGTTTATATTTATTTTCTCTAGGAGGACTCTTCCCCTTGTTCATTGTGTCCTACCGGGCAGCCAATGACAGATGGCGAGGCGGGTTTCGGCTGTGATTGGACGTTGGCCTTACGGATAGAAAATGATCATAAGGTGTTGGCCCATTTCACAGCATACATAAACACAGACAGAGACACAACTCTGACTGTAAGGAGGCAAACAGGAGGAATACAAATCTAAACACTGCCCACCATCACCTTCACATATCCACACACACACACTCACACAGTCTAGCAAGAAACCAGCTGAACCGAATCGAAGAACATTGTGTTTGGATTGGCGGAGAGTTTGATTAAAATTCTGCTGCCGTTCACAGGCTGCACGGGCAGTTGAATGTTAAATAGCTGTAGTTCCTCTGCCAACAAGCCTGTAGAAAAAGCAATTACCGAGGGATAAGCTGCAAAGGTAACTGCCAAGATAAGACAGAGATACAATGTGAAGCAGTAGCATAAACTCCCAAAGGAGACACTGAAATTAAATAAACAGAAAGGGCACAGAAGACAAAGGAGACAAGCAGTCGCACCATAGCTAAAAAACAGTGTTTACACTCCTACATTCTCATGTTTTATCCCCCCTCCCATTCCTTGTTAAGTGCTTTACTAATGGTCAATCAAGGTATCTGCTGAGGTAAATTAGGGCCAACCGGAGGGTCATCTGTTTCCCTTGAGGTATCCTCCCGTACAACACCTCTGGACCTCCCACTGTTAACTGTGCTCCAGTCTTTCCCAGTCCTTCCTTTTCAGCCACCTTGTACCATCTGTCCATTACCTACACTCAAGCTCATAAAAGATACTTTCTGCAAACCCCAGGCGGCTCTGATTAAAACTGAGCAGTCTGCCTCTGCGTCTCTTTAAACATTCACTTTGGTCTTCTGGGTACTGAAATAATGTTACTGGAATATCACTAGTTCACTTGATGTAGGATTATTTAGTTAATTAGGCTCTTAATCCACACACAGGTCATTTGTTGGTCATTCATACTCTTGGATTACATGAGGGCGTTTGAGTCCCGAGTAATTTTTAGTAGCAGGTGTAGGAACTATTCTGGTTTCCAGTTGTAGTCTGAGTAGTCACTATTTTTTTCATTATTATTAGAGTGTGTATATGAATAAAATAGCAGATACGTTCCAAGAATGTTGCAACATTAGAGTTTAGAGAGATGTTTTGATGTGTTTGTTTTTTGTAACATAGACTGTGTAAAAGATGGATGACATGACAGATACCCAAAGTGAAGCCAAAACATTTGGAGCTCCTCCAAGACTGCAGTATTGGTCATAAAACCTGCCTCCTTCATGTTATCAGATGTGACATGGGTCAAACTTTTAAAACAAGTTACATGTCAAATAAATCATTCATAATGTTAGCTCTTATCACGCTGACATTTGTCCAGTTGTTCCTTTTGTCTAAGTTGAATTTTGATCAGTTGTTTGATGCTACAATTAAGGTATGACGCCATGACTGACAGCTCTTTTGACAAATGCGGTTCTTGCAGAGAGTAGAAGAGTAACAGTGAGAGAAAACAAACAGTAACTCTAGATTTATTACACTCCATGATTGTGAGTGTCTGCTTTAAACTGACTGATGAAGCTTGTATAGTGTGGTCTGTACCAACCTGGGTGATTTATGCTGTGGGGTCAATTCCACGGCTCCACCAGCCAATCCCTACTCTTGCTCCAGATGATGTCACCAGTCATTTCAGTTTTGATCATGGGGGATATTTTGGCTTCACAACTGGGGCGTCATCTATCTTTCTAAACAGTCAACAGGTGGTAAAAGCATTGTATCTTTTCATTGTCTTTAAAAGCACTAGAGTAATATCAGAAAATCTTACCCAGCATGCCCTTGTTGGGCTCAGATAGACACATATCCTTCTCTGCAAATGGCAGCACGAAGCCGACCACAAAGATCTCTACGCCATCTGCCATCAGCGCCAGCCCGAGGACAAAGTAGAGTGTCCACTGGAACTTCCCGTGGCCACACTCCTGCAGGATGGTCTCGTACTGCTGGGCCAGCTCCTCCTGGTCTTTCCTCCTCTCGCCCTCATAGGCGGACAGATCTCTGAACTGCTGCGCCTGCGCTGCTGCTACGCCATCCATGCCTCCGGCTTTCTCTGAGTCAGCCCTGGGGATGCCCTGGTACTCGCCTTCGTAGATCTCGTCATCCTCGTCATGTCCTTCAGTGGAGTCGCTGTGGCCTTCATCGTCATTGGCCCGGCTGTCATTGCGGTAATATCCTCCATCATTGCCAGGCGCACCTCCATAGTCATCATCATCATCCTCCTCCTCAAAGCGTTTGTAGGAACGTTTGCTGTACTCATCGGCCACTTTGTCCACGCCGCGCCCTACCTTTTTGCCAACCTGTTTCTTGGCCACTTTGGCGATGTCCTTTGCGCCACGAATGAAGTCTGATCGGCCATCTCTGTATCTCCCGTCGTCCTCCATCTTGGGTTTTGGGGTGGTGGTCAGTCGCTGCTAGGAATGGGAGCTATCAGGAGCGGCCCAAGCACATGAGTGGGGCAATGGGGATTTCTGTTAGCTGGTGAATTCAGCACCACGGACAGCTCCCTGCTCCTCTACACTGCTGCTGCTGCTGCTCTCTGGCCAGCGTGAGCTCAGATACCAAATCCTGTAGAGGAGACAGAAAAGAGTTTGTGTATTAGAACAATTCATCACACTGACTGCATGTTAGGAAGACACATCCATCGTAAGCACACTTTGAACAGATCTACATCAGAGCCAATTTACTCAGAATTACAAAAGGAGCATTGGCGTTCAAGTTCACATCGTCGCTGCCATTTGCAGGACACTTTATCTGGCTCAGCACTAATGGCCGAGAAAAAGGACATGACAGCTTTAAGAGGCTGACATCTGAGTGTGGAAGCTCGGTGGCCCTGTATTGTCTGAACAGCAGTTATCTCATAGCTCTCACCTCGGCTCAGCACAAATCACAGCATGGCATTTACAGTGGCACGCTGTGGAGACGACATGTGACGGATCCTACTGCGACACAGACATATTTAATTAACAAGCAGGGCTGCAGTGTGGTGCAGTATGGGTCAATGTGTAAAGAGGCTCCTACTGAGGGCTTTCATGACTGTAGTGTGTGAACTCATGTTGAAACCATCTATTGATGAAGAAAATGTTTCACTCTGGTCTTGACACATTGACTGAAATATGAAAACACACACTGTTAATTTGAGGAGATACTCATTAAGTACAAAAGCGATACAAATTCAAAAGATTTTATAACAGAATGATGACCATCCATTATTAACAATATCTATGCCACCCTGCTCTTTGCCACCACACTCAGTCAGTGTGGTGCTGTCCTTGTTTGTCTCACTGATGAGGACATGCTGTGCCAAGAAAAAGCCTGCTATTAAACTAATGGACAAAACAAACTCTGCAGGGAGATCCTCATTAACATGTGTTTGTGTGAGCTTCTCTCATGCTATGAATTGTTCCAGTCATAGCTTTGATACCCACAAAACACATTTATGAATACATCTGTTCAAATGAGCAAAACTCCCAAAAGACTTGGGGGAAAATACTTTCACATTAGAAGAAAACGATTGCTATTTTTTTCCTTTTGGTACAGTGCATACAGCATTTATATTCATTATAGCATAAAGACTGGAAACAGATGGTAAACGCTAACCTGGCTTTGTATGATGGTTTAAGAAAACCTGGCAAACAGAACCTCTAAAGCTTTGTGCTTCCCATCCTGACATGATTCACCTAAGAGCTGATAATATGTGTTCAATTTTAACTCCATGTGACATGAATACAGTTAATATTATCACACCCACAACAAAAACTTGTTTGATCATGACATAGCAAACAGCAAGAGTGGCTGAATGTGATTAAACGACTTCAAGGAGAAAGTTTTTGTATTTTTTCAACATGATAATATCATCGTCCCTCCTGTCCCCAAAGGTAAAATACAATCTTCAGGGATGTGATTCTTCTGCATTCTCCAAAAACATACTAACAGCCAAACGGACATAACTTCTCCACATCTTCATCTTCCCATCTGGATAAGTAACTCCCTTTACACAGCCCTCAATAGGATTCAAGGATTGAAGGTTTTTTATTGTCATACCAGCACAAGCTGTTGAATGATATGGAACCAAATTCCGTTACTCAGGTCCCGTATAAAGCCACAAAGAACACACAATTAAAGGAAGACAGCAGTAATAAATATACAAATATACAAATATAAATATTGTGCATGGACTGATTGAGTTGTTTATGTCAGTGCAATTGAATGTGCAAATGTACAATGTGCAAGTTTTGAGGTAGTCAGTTGTATAGTACTGTTCGTATCCGAGTCTGTATGGCTGGGAGTGGCTGAGACTACAGGGGACCACCAGAGTTCAGCAGTCTTATGGCCTCAGGAAAGAAGCTGTTCTTCATTGGTCCAAAGAACAGCCACTAAGCTTTTAACAAGTACAAGTCATCACTTGAAAATGTTTAGTTGTTTGTGTTTATAAGCAGGCTGTACACCCTAGCAAACTACACATCCAACAAAGTTGTGCTTGAAATAAGTACCATCTGGTTTTGATTCGCACTTTGTTTCCTCATGTCATCATAACCATGCTGTAACCAGCTTTGTAGTCACTGAGGTCCACAGCTTGGCAGAATATCTGCATTTAGAAAATTGGCAATAATTACCGTATGACTGCATTTGATTCATATGACAGGTGCAATATAAATAAAGCTTGATTGATTGATTGATAATAAGGAAGCTGTCACTTTTTTCCATGCAGGGATCAGCTGCAGCACGTTATTTTTCTCTAAAGCCCCCAGTCTATGAGAAGCAACAAAAGAAAAGACTTCAATTCATCACATGACCGTGCTGTCTGACAGTGTGTGTCACAGAAAAACATATTTATTATGTTTAAGTAATTCCAGTCATATTCATCAAACCTTACCCCATGAACCTAACGTTTAACAGGGATTAAGAACAGATCATCAATGTGTCATTACCTTCACTTTTGTTCATCACAAGCCTGAATCTTACCAACTCTCCAAAATTACAATTTCAAAAAATAATTTCTATAGGCAGAAAGAAAGTATTTTCACTCAATACCAAACTGTGCCCCGGTCTACCGAAGCCTGGACCTCTGTTTACTTGTCTAACGTCGCTGAGATGGGAGTCTGTTTACTGTTTGTCTGCAACGAGAAAACATGAACTCTCCCATGTTAGTGCTCATGAGACCGAGCAGAGACGACGTCTCCCCAGAGAAAAAGTCTGGGTCTGGACTGCAGCTGTAGCCATAACCGAAGTTGTTCTCACAGTGTCTTTGAAAAGAGCAGCACCAGCAGCAGCAGCAGCAGCAGCAGCTCAGCAGGGGGGAGAGAGGAAATGTTTAGCCTGAGGGAGCTGGCAGCACCCAACAACACAACCAATAACACTGGAAAACAATGTACTGCAGAATACTGTGTCACACCAGAGGAAACACAATGTCCAACATTGTCTCCTTGTGAAGCATTCATATTCATTCAATACTACTAACCCCTAAAAGACATCCTTACATCCAATGTACCTTATTTTATGTCTTGTCAAATAACTATAGACACAGAAAGTACAAAAATACCAATATTTATTTTTCCTTTTCTTGGCACATCCTGTTACTTTTCCTTCCTTTAGAGCGGCACTTTTTAATGGTTGATGCGTCACATAACAGCTTATCTAAGAAACCCAGCAATAAGAGACACAAAATAAAACTAAGGACAGAATAAGAAGTTAAAGATACAGGCCTTTGATTTCATGGATTTTTAAGTTAAATGAGGAGAACTGCACCACGTAGAATATTCTTACTCTCTTTGATCCTCTACCCACAGAAATATCCAGCTGGGGAGGATGTTGCAAGAGCGATGCCGGCTAATATCCAATTTTTCTGAGTCATCCTCTCTGTTTGCTCAGGTCCAAACCTGCCAAATGTTTAACAGCAGCCCCTCCTCTCATTTATCCCCTCCCTGACTCTCTGCTTCAGCTGGAAACTCAGGGGATGAAGATATTTACACAAGTCAAACTCTAGCTTGCTTGTACAGTAAAAATAAAGGTCTCATGAATGATTTATTGAAGCTAAAATATGTGTATTGATCATGTAAAGGTCCCTTATAGTGATACTTTTAGCTGTGTATAACATATTCTCGTTGTCTTTTAGGCAACATTTTGAATTCAGTGGCAAAAAGAATCACAAATTCAGCCTCTGTGCAGGATCTGCAGCCTCTCAGTTTCTAACCTCATTATTAATGTAGTGATCTGAGTGGGTGGGGATCATATGATAATGAGGCACTGTGCTGATTGGCTGCCTGAATGTTGTTCTGAGGGCAGAGGGTGCAGACCAATTGAGTCCAGACAGATGCAGAGGCGGAAAAACACTGAAAATAGAAATCCTAACTCTAGAGCTCCAGAAGAACCTGCCAGTACACTATACTACACTTATAATCGTGAGATTTCCTCCAGAATGGTTTTTTTTTTAAGTTATCTAAAAAATTGTACATTTTACCCATTATAGTAAAAAAAAAAATCGACAAAAATAGTAGCTACATTTGAAATAAAACCTTTAAATAGAAGATATAATGTGTTTTCTGCCTTTCTTTTTGCCAGATTTCTTCTACGTTTACGGTTAGTGAATAGTTAATTATCAAAAGCAGTTACTGAGATGAGTTACCTGGAAATTATCTGAACAGAACACAGTTTATAATGTTAAAAGTGGCAGATTTGACATTTAAGTATTGCATTTTCTTACATAATGAGTATTTGATTTCTGACAGCTTCTCATTTGATATCAACTTACAATCACCAACTAAAAGCATGACAAATACCAGTAAGTTTTATCAGCTGTACCTAGCTACTCTTAGCTTAATAACGTCACTTTTGCATGTGTGTCTTAAGTCAACTTGCTCCATAATGAATGTCATGTTACAGGCTTAAAGACATGCATTTGATGACTAAATACAAATAACCTCTTTTTACCATGGAGTGCCCGCTGAGAATGCAATCTCTGGTACACAGTTTCACTCAAAGATAATATATATTTATCAACAACATTTTGGCACTAGACCTTCATCAGGCAAACAGTTTGTCAAAAAAGAGCAAGACACCTTAAACAGGGAGTTACTGCAGGCCTGCAACCAATCACCATCATCGTTTCAGATCTGAGTCAATAAACTAATCAATGAAATGATATTACATTACATAAAACCTCATTTAATTTTCCATGAGGCCCAGAACTCTTGGCGTCACTCCTGTCTGTATTTACTGTTTTCTCAATGTCTAGTAATTGATCAGACTACAGTGACAGTGTATCGATCAATAAATCATTGAGCCATGTAACTTATACAAGGCAGGAGGAAGGGAGGTGTTTACTTACACAGTAAAAGAGGCAATAAACCAAAAGCCAACCTTGGTGAAACTGTAATTATCAGCCTCGTGGTTAATTCAAACTATTTGTTTAGCACTATTTGTGAAACAGGAACACAATATTCTTATTACAGCAAGAAAACAACAGCTGATGTAGACAGAAAAGAGGAGGAGGGGTGGTATCAGACGGTGTGAAGCAGGAGGGAGGAAACCTCTGAAAGCTTCCTGTGCAGCCTCGGGGGTGTTGAACAGACACTGACTGCTGCCAAGCTAACATCACACGACCCGTAGGTCCGCTGGGACCGCTGAGTTTATAAGAACGCACTCTCTGAAAGCCAGCTGATACTGAAACCATAGAAGAAGGGTTTCTCTTGGATCTCCCTTCGGTCTGTGTGTAAAGGATTTCTCAACAGAGTAATGAAATAAATACAGATTACAGAAGCTAAATCTACTGGAGCGTCTCTTTGATCAGATGATAGGGTGTGAAGAGTCTAGCTTTAGCATGATGTAACCAGATGTCAAAGGCTGAAAGCTTTAATAGCATTTATATTCATTTAATTTAGTTTGCACTGCTCTTTGACAAATTAGATTTCAGATCATTTTGAAACCTTACATCAATACACATTATAACATATTGCAACATAAGGATGTTAAATAATATATGAGGTTTTTCTACACCAAAAAATGTTCCTCCAGGCTAGTAAAGAGGCAAGGATTCATAGAGCAGTGCTGTGAACTGCATGCAAAAATGCATTACTTTCCTAACATGCTCAGTCTAAGATGTTATAATGCATAATATTGCCATTTAAATTAGCCTGCTATCATGCTAACATTTGCTGAATAGCAAGTGGCACATTAGGTACAGGTCAGGCTGGGACTTCCTTACCTTTGCATGTATTTGCATGTAAAAACGTCAGGGATCATTGCAATATTGTCTGTCCAAAATGTACAAATAGTTGTCAAGATATACACCAACATGGTGGATGCTGGATTGCACCATTGTCTCTTGTATTAATATGAGACCTCAGACGAGCAGGAGGCTTTAGATGTCTCTATGCTGCAACATTTAAAAAAGAGTGGTGAAAAAGAGAATGCCTCAGGCTACACTGTAGGAACAAGCAGCGAGGGATAAATCAACATCTCTGTACCTCAGTGACTGGAATGGAACCTCAGTGTTACTGCCTTTAGGTCAGGTCTCGCTCGATTACTCCCTTAGTGAACAGCTTTGTTGAAAGGACTGCTATAAAAAAATAAGCCTTTCCGCTTTAGATTTTCAGTCCAACAAATGACCCTGAGGCAACAAGCTCGGGATGGATTGAAGAAAGAAATAGAGATCAATTTATTTACGCTTGATTGTGCTACACTCTTATGGTTTATCTAACATCATTCAGAAATACATTTATCCATTTATCTGTATCCTAATACAAACCAATCAGTCATACCATTGTAACCGCTTGCCTGATATTATCAGGCCTGAGACAAATCAGTCCCAACCTGATGAGACCTGGACTTAACTAGACCCCTGAAGTGGGCTGTTGTATCATCCAGCACCAATACAGATCCTTTAGGTGCTGTAAGTGGCAAGGTGGGGCCTCAATGGATCAGACCTGGTTGTTCAGCACACCCTGCAGATACTTGGCTGGAATGAAATATGAAGGAATTTGAAGGCCTAGTCAACACTGCCCTCCAGGCTTCCTTCTTCCATTGCTCTTCAGTCCTGTTCTGGTGCTAATGTGCCAATTTTAGACACTTTTAGCAGTGCACAGGGGTCAGCATGGACACCCTGAACGGTGTGCATCTACGCAGCTTCATACACAACAAACTGCAATGCACTGCGTGTTCTGACACCTTTCTATCAGACCCAGTATTCCCTTTTTCAGCAGTTTGAGCTGCAGTAGCTCTTCAGTTGGACCAGACCACACAGGCTGAACTTCCTTTCCCACGTACATCAGTAAGGCTTGGCTGCCCATGACCATGTACTGGTTTCCCTTCCTTAGACCACTTTTGATGGGCTCTGACCATTGCAGACCATGAACACCCCACACTAGCTGCAGTTTTGGAGACCTTCTGACCCCGTCATCCAACTATCACCATTTGGCCCATGTCTATTCCTAACGCCTGCCTGTTTTTCCTGCCTCCAACACATCAACTTACAAGGACAAAATGTTCACTTGTGGCCTATGAATCCCTCCAACTGACTAATGATATTCACCTCACCTGTCAGTGGTTAATGTTAAAGCTGATCAGTGTATTGTGGCATCATTGTGAGCATCTTCAGACTAAAACTGTTGCTCTTTAATGAACAGCTTCTCACTCTGAAGAGCAGCATCACATCATGAGCAAGTGTTGGGAAAGACATTTGGTGTTTGGTAACAGCTTGGATCAGATCCCGTGAATCGGTCATTTTAGTTTTCACTCCATGTTTGTAATAACTTCATAACCAGATCCACCCAGAGGGTTTAACCGCTGTGCCATTATCATGAAGACAGGACCTGTAGGTCCTAACTATGGATACAAGTGTATGGGGTCAGCTGGATGAAAGGTACACAGTCATATCTAGAGATTGTTTTGTTTTAGTCACTCAGTCTTGACTCACATGTTCAGATGCTGTTGAGCCAATCTGTTGCTTGGTCTGTCAGTCAAAAACAAAACTAAGCATCTTGAAACTGTAAGATTAATGGTGCTGAATGCATCTGAAAGACACTGACAATTGTTTCCTCTAATTGAAGAAATCTAATAATTGGATTGATATTCACAGACATGCTTTCAAGTGCATAAAGATCCAATTGTGAAGAGATGTGTGGTTGTAAGTGTGTCAAATCACAAGCTGAGAGCCTGGGTCCAGCAACGCTAGGCTAGGGTAGGACACGGCTCCATCAGCTCATCTATAATACTCAGACTTTGGCTTTAAACAACTTTGCCAGTGCAGCAAGTCAGCACCCATCACAGAGTTTGTTTTTGGCTTCACTTTTGTTCAACAGAAGAAGGATAAGTGTTGTCCATCTTGGTAAACAATAAGGATTAAAAACCTCCTTCAACATCTATCGATGGCTAACTGTTGTACAGTGTATTCTTTGCATGATGAAAGTATTCATGCAGTCAGTCTGACATGGTATTAGACAGTTGTAGATGAATAATGTAAGCAAACTTGCCACCACAGGAATAGAAGTTACACAGCCTCATGAATGGGTAACAACTGAACCTTTTAGACCACTACAATGAGCACGACATGGTTAACTGATTAATGTGTCAGCTCACCTTAAAAGAACACCACTCCAAACTGAGCTCATTAGTTCAATGCATACATTTCATCAAATTCTGAAACACAGAGCAAGCGTTTCTAATTGAGTCTAAATACCTGGCTTCACTTCCTCTAATCTGCGTCTTGAAAGTAATGTTGAAAGTAATTCCACCATTACAAACATATTACAGACTGTGACAGCCATGATGGTTGGGTGTGCTCTCTCCTCTCAGCTCCATCCTGCTGCAGAAAATTGGATTTCATGGCTCAAAAACAAACTGCCAAAAGAGCAGCAAGCAGCTCAGTTCAAGCTTCAAATCCAACGTCCCCTGAGATATTCATGTTTGACACTACATATGACGACGCACAGAGTGTGTGCATGTTCTGCTGCAGACTACAGTTCACTGAACATACAGTGCAGGCAGGATGCATTAAGATAAGGTCTGTGAAGGGAAAGAGGAAATGGCCTTGTTTGCCGTTTTCATTAACAAATAGAAAAGGATGGAGAACCAGACGGAGGAGTGGTGTTTGAATATTCATGGAGAGTTGGCTAGACACTGAAGATACTATACAGTGAAATATTTAATTTGGAATGACTGCAGAAAGCAAAAACAAGCAATTATGTCAGTTTGTATCTACATCAGTTTTGACATTTACCCAGCATACACTGCTCCAAGAAGAGACAAATAAAGTTACTGCACAGAGGACGTTTGACAGCCTGTAAATATCTTCTCCATTAAGAACAGTCAAAGGGCAACAATGTCATCACTACCCCTTCAATATACACTGCACATACACAGGTAGGAAAAAATAAGGGTCTGTCAGGGTGCAGCAATCCAGTCTTTTCATTACATCTGGCATTGATTTCTGAATATAAACTGGATGCACTCACACACACAGAACATTGCACTTAATCCCTTTCACGCTGCAAAGTCACAATTTTACATTTTTGTGAATAAAACTACTCTCTTATTCTTAAATTTCTATATTATACTATATGTAATTCTCTTATTGTTTATGCGTAACTGCTTCTACCAAGCACTAACCTCCCGTCTTTGGATTTGAAGCCAATGCTGGAGTACCAAAAACTGCAGTTCCCTCAAGTGTCCACTTGAGGCTGCCTCATAAAACCCTGGCTGCCACATACACACCCATTCAAAAAAAGCTCATCTTTACAGCAAAGGTGTTTACAGTTAACATAGCTTTATTTATCTATTGTAATTTTTACTTTTTTTTTTTTTTTTTCATTTTTACTTATTGAAACTTCTTTCTTGATTTTACTTATGTCTGGGTTGCTGTAACAACTGAATTTCCCCCCCGGGGATCAATAAAGTAATATCTTATCTTATCTTATCTTATCTTACAGACTGGTACAAACAACTATTTTGTTCTGAATACCCAACTAAGGTAATTCTGGAAATGATTCCCAGTAATTTGTGATGTATATTCTTTCTGTAGAAGTACTTCTATACCTTTCTTTGAACAGATTGTATTTTTTATTTTTATTTAGAATTTTTAAGGTTAGTGTTAAGGTTAATATATTTATTGTCCTTACTGTCTTGTTGTGTCCTTACTGTCTTGTTGTTAAGTACCAGTGTTCAATTCACCACGTCAAATTCCTTGTGTGTGGAGCTCACTTGGCAATAAAGCTTTCTTGACTTGACTGGAAACACAACATAAACTGGAGTAGATTATTGATAAATCTCAGATGGTGGTTGGTTAGTCGACAAAGGTTAACTGAAAGAGCAAAAGTTGAGATACAAACAACTTCCTGAGATCTTTGGGAGGTAACTATACATCCAGAAATGTAAGCATTGCAACTTACCTTTATTTTTAATTTGTCAGAAATATTGAGTAATACAAAAATAAATAGGAGTGCACTTCTACTTTATCAAAACTGTCCATCCTCTGTCTTTCCCCTCACACTGGACTGTGGAACATTTAAACATAGATTATCAGAAGATAGAGCTCTGCCTTATGGAGGTTAAATTAGTGATAACAAGGGCCTTAGAGTACATGAGTGTTTGGAAAGGTAGGTTAGAATATGGAGAACCAGGACGTGCTCTATACTGATGGTTGCAGGTCCTTCATCCCGTTTCAGCTCACAGAATCACCTCTGCCTCCAGGTCTGCTGGAGGCCGACAATAAATCCTCATTTGAAGTCTCTAGATATTGAGTCATTGGACAGCTGGAATCTCTATCACACCTCTCTGCACAGAGACTCACTCACTTTTCTAGTTCTCTCTGAGGAGTCAGACGATTGGCTGATCCTCGCTCGTCGCCATGGTCTCAACCTTTGTACTAAGACTCTTGAGGACCATCTAAATGCAATGAGACAACAAATCACCATCTGATTAGCCTTTCAAATGCTGCAGCAAGGGTGGGGGCTGGCTGACTCTCAGCCTATGAATAACAAACACGTCCTGGTGTGCACGTGCAGGGTTACAGTGCAGCTGTGGCCACTTCATCACTGCAGTTCAATAAATCTCCATAATCACCATGAGCATAAAACAGAAATATCTGTTACATCTTTGCATGCAACCAGATTTCAGTGGAGTCAAAAATACATATGTACGCTCGCAGCATATAGAGTTATTGTGAACAAAGTGGTTTTGCAAACTGCTCTGGCATCTCTAATGAAGTATAAACTGATAATAAATTTAAACTCTGGAGGGGGATCGAGCAAAAACGCCTGTTGTCACTTGCAGCTGATGAAAGACTTAATTATGTAATCTAATTTTCTTTCAGTGAGCAGAGTAGACACAAGAGAGATGAGGAGTGCAGCCTCACTCGCTCACACACATTCAGAGCCATGTACACAGGCTAAAAGCACACAGGTTAAAGACATGCTAGCAAAGATGCAATAGTAGCATAAATTTAAGAGGTAATGAAAAATGATGTAATTGTTATTGATGTTAGCTTAGTTGCAGCACGGCTCTTATTACCCATGCCCTGGGGTTGACATGCAAACTACAAAGAGGTCCGGTCTAGTCCTACTTTGACAATCTGTAGCATGAAATTCTAGACACTGAATCAACATTTTTCCCCTCAGGGTCCACTGCACTAAAGTAACACTATTCAATATTTTGATAGCAGAGGAGAGAGGGATAAATTGTTAGAAACTACAGTTGATAAACATTGTGGAGCATTTAGCAGCCCACAGGCCACAAATTTCTCTCTAAGGTTGGTGGAGACCAAACCAGAGCCAAAAGGTGAGAGTAAATTTGATTGATGTTTGTCAACAACTCTATGAATACTATTGTTACATATGTAATTTGGTCACTTTTATGCTGAGACTTTTGTCATAAAAACTTAATGAGGTGATATTCGGTCTGCTTTCCTTTATATGTTGGGATGTGGTCATTTTACATCACCTGTGGCCTCTTTACCGCCTGGTCAACACATCACTCCAAAGTTTCCTCGAGTCAGTTTCATGTGTTCCTTTTTCTACCAAGTCATAATTGTGTGATTTCGGGGCACTGGTGGCCTAGTGGTCTAAGTGCCCCACATACAGAGGCTATAGTCCTCGTTGCAGGGGTCGCTGGTTCGATTCCCGGCCGCGACAATCTCCTGCATGTCTTCCCCGCTCTCTACTCCCCACATTTCTTGTCTCTCTTCAGCTGTCCTACAAAATAAAGGCAAAAAGCCCCCCAAAAAAAATATATATAATTGTGTGATTCCTGAGAGGCAAACACAAGATATATAGGCGAGGGTAAAAGAAAGCCAATATGCTCTGATTCCACATAATTCAATTTGTTATCACTTTATGCTGTAAGTTTATGTCTTTAGAAGAAAAGCATATTGGGAGTATCATATTTAATTAAGAGTGTAGAAAGTCTGCTCACAGTTTCACTGTTTACCTCTCAGAGCAGTACTTCAGATCTCCAGCTGCCACTGAAGGAGTTGTAACCACATTAGTCTGACTCCGACAAGGCTGTTCTTTCAACACCATTGAATTACCTCCATTCATCAGTCTCGCTGATAGCCTTGAGCTTTTAACAATTACTCCATGCTGCACTGTTAGAACTCCAACGTTAAGAGCAGCTGATGAGCTACTCAAAACTGACTTTCCTTTTGACGTCAGGTCTTGGCACTCGATGATAGGAGTGGGACGTTTTATTTAGCGGAAATACAAGAGCTATTTAGCAGCAGACAGCTGCTGGCAGGAGGTTACTGGGCTTCCAGAAGATGGATGAGGAGGAAGAAACCATCGAGCAGTTCATACAGCACTGAGACCGCAGACCTTAAACCCCTTGACTCATCGAAAACGTTGTCTGAATAAACCAGCCTTGATGAAATCCCATCATAGTTGCAGCTCCATTTATTTACTGACAGGGTTACTATCTTCTCTTTTGCTTTATTTCCCTTCCCTGATGTCGGAGTAAGTCATTCTGCAAAGGGTACTCAGGCTCACTTTTATCAATGGACTTCTATCTTCACATATTAAATACTTGTAGATAAAATGGAATGCTCTATATTTCATGTAGTAATACTATGTTTGACTGCATGATTAACTGCCTGTATCCACTGACAGCGTTTTTGTTCTGGCAGGACTTATTTCTTACACAAAACCAATGCAGTTCAGTGTTTTCAGCGCTCAGTGTCTTCAATGCAAAAACACTACAGTTCAACTTTTGGAACTCTGCTAAATATGTCAATGCTACCCCTTAAAATAAAAGCAATCAAAATCAAGAAAGGACTTCTGATGCCACTGTGTCAACAATGGTAGACAAAAGGAGACGGTCCATACAGAGGAGAAACTAACTCCATCGATTATATCAAGGGTTTAATTTCCAGGTCTAGGGTTGCTTCTAAAGCTACAACATTATTTCTATCACATTTTCTTATTAAAATTCCAAATATGAGGCATACAGAGCATTTAAAAACAGACTGAACAGTCACCACTTAGAGGATCAGTAGTGCCATGAGGTAACTTTTGTAATCTAGCAACAGAAAGTGCCAGTAAGAAGAGCTTTGGAAGGGAGATTGAGGTAGCTGTTGGATGTAAAAAGCCCTAATACTGTTCATTAAAACTATTTTAATTTATTACCTTTTTTTCATTTAGGGGTGACATGCACCTAATCGACTACCACCACTGTGTTAAAGACTAGCCTCCATCAGAGGTGACCACAATTCATCAGAAATGACAACATTATGGAATCACTAATTTATTATAATTTAAAGGGTTCAATAATGGTTTTTTTTTTTCAAATTAACATTTACACTAACAGTCAATAAAAATGCAACACCAACAATAAACTATTAACTGATGCTTGTCTAGCTCTGGCCTCCATACATGGGGCGCCCGCTCTATCAACTGAGCTATTCTGGGGCCCTACAAATAATGGTTTAAAGCAATATGCAGCTTCCATTTAAGATGAGGGAACAAAATGAATGTGAACAAACAAGACTGACATGTAGAAAATAAAGAGCAGGTTTTAAAATTGAAGTCTGGTTGCGTTGTGACAATCAAAGATCAGACTGTAACAATAAGTCAAATGGGGATTTTGAAAAGCCAAACACACTTTCCCAGAGCAACACCAGGAAGAAAGAGCAACAACATCCAAAGAGACACAATGCAGATTTCAGGATATGTGGTATTAACTAAACACCTCTGACACTATCAAGCTGTTCAACCATTGTTCAAAACTGCTGAAAGTCTTTCAAATGATCAATCGTTAGTTCCCATCCAGCTGAGTCTAAATGTGTATAGAATAGAATCAGAGATATTAAGATTGTCACTTATAACATGTGGAAACATCTGTAACATCTCTCTTCAATCTCTGTTCCTCAGGTAGATTATTTTTTCCATTTGAATTTCTCACATTTTGTTAAAGCTGCATCCAATTAACAGCCCTTCGTTTCCTGCCAGCATGACTCATTCCTCTCTCCAAATATAACCTCAGCTTTCAGCACCGTGCAGAGGAACACTTTGACACTTTATAACAGCTTCATGCATGCAAACTAGAACTCTAGAGTCGTGCTGCAGCTAACCGTTATTATCATCATCATTGATTATTCTTCAGATTATTTCCTGGTTTAAACATTTGATCTATCAAGTGTCAGATTAACTATCCACAGTGTCTTCAAGCGTCCTATTTTGTCTGACAGTCTTGAGTCAGAGACACTCATCTGGCTACCAAATATATCATTATTATATTTATCAATAAAGACTTTTTAAATGTTTTTGTTAGTTTAATTTTGTACAAGGCCCTTATAATTTATCCAGTTTAGAGCAAGAGCTGTGACATGCTTCCACCATCATGTGCCCTCTTAACAGCAACATTTCCGAACAGGAACAGACACAACAAATCGTGTGTTTTTCTTTGTAAGATTTCACAGTAAATGCAGCAAAAGCAGTGCATCAGGTGAAGTAGCAGAAAAGTAAGAGACATGCCACAGTGAGCCTATTCATTTGATTACATTACTGTTAGCAAGCCAATGGCAACGTTAGCCTCCAGAGTGACTCAACCACTGGGAACAAGATGTCCAAGAGACCGGAATCGATGAGTGCGTGTCCCCATTAAGAGAATCAACGTGCACTTTTACTCACGACACACAGTGCTGCGATTTAGTCGATAATTTAAATCTCCAGACACGGCGACAGGATCAGTCAGGATCTAATGAAATGTGTTTTCTGCACATTTAAGGTCTCACACAGTCAGTCCAGGTTCATACAGTCAATAGTTTGGAGTCAAACAGTGTCCTTTATTTATAATTAATGACCCTCGACTGAGGCTCAGGTAATGGGGACTCCACTTAGGCTCAGGTAATGGGGCCTTGACTCTGACTGGACTCAGACTCGGACCAAAGTAATGGGGACTTGTCTCTCACTGAATTTGGATTCTTCTGGTTTTTTTCAGTTGCTCTAGTCTTTTCATCACTTTCATTCACACACTGAATTAAATCTTGATGCTCATTTGACAGCACAGACGCTGCAGAGAGCGGGTGTGATTGCAATGGACATGATTGCTGATAGTTTTCATGCTTGTTTGTGTGTATATGAGAAAGAGAGAGAGAAAGAGAAAGGGGGGAGTGAGAGAGGTAGTGATAGATGGGGATGATTCGATCACTGGTGAGTCCTTAGAGCTGCAGATGGCTGATAATGTCATGCAGCGTTGAATTAATTTCACTTGACATCTCTGATTTCTCGTCATAACGCCTGCAGTGAATCTTCTCCTCTGATAGATCATCCCTGAGGCTCAGCACGATTCTGATCAAGATGCCGCTGATAAAAAGGAAGCAAGGATGAAATGTAAAGTGTACATAATGTACTGAAATAAATCATCCGCTTTTACTATCATATTTAGTATTTTTTAAACACACAACCTAGCCTTGAAGGCAGAAATCCAATCTCCAATCTTTGTTTTCTATGAATGGTCTCTCATCTGTGTTTTTTTTACATCAGGGTAGTAGAGCATTATGGTACTAGCATTTAACCAGAGCTACATCCTCTGCTAGGTTCAGGTGGCTCCACTACAGCTTTGACACAACATATGAGCAGTACTATAATTATAGAAGTACTATTATAATAATTTGTTTAACCTAATAATTCTGGTGCCAACTAGCGAGAGTGGCGTTAAATGGATAAGGCGACACGTGCACATCCCAATCATGAACACTGAAAATCAGAGCTGACTCAAGCAGCAGCCGCCATGGAGGAAGAATTAAGCCATGCAAAATAGTGCAGTACCATGAGTGGCCACTTGAGGCTGGCACCAAAAAGGAGACACTCCCCATAGAGCACAGTATTAATATGCTAAACTTGACCAGAGAAAAAAAAAAGTGCTAACAGTTTGGTACAAAAGATTCTTGTCTCTAAATTTCTCACTTAATGAAAACTGCATGGATTTTTTTATAGCTTTAAGCATGCATAATTCATGCATAAAACAGGGGTAAACTTAGATTATAAACTCGGGCATGTTGGTGCCATTTCAAAATGTTCGATTACGTGTTTGTTTGCGGTTCATTTGTCAGTAAGAAGGCAATCAAATCTGACTTTGTATGCTGATTTCTCAGGATAGCAATAGCTGAGCTGAAGAGTCCTTTCTGCTCTCCGCAGTGCAACAGGAGCGCAGAGCGTTGCATTCTGGGTCAGGTCAGCATGGACAGCCCTCACGCTCGCTCTGTTTGAAGATTTCCCCCACAAGACTCAGTCAACAAACACCCACGCGCTCATAATAAAGCTCTGTGTGTGCTCAGACCACAGCAGGGGATCACATCCAGCCGTACGGTCATTTCAGATCTGCTCACCAAGGTGGAAGAAAGAAGCAAGGCAGCTGTCTTTATAAATAAACATAACATCAGCTATAGGAGGGTGTCATACTGCAGAGGGAAGGGAAACAAGCTGTTAAAAGTGCTGACAGAGGAGCTGTGATACACTATAGGCCAACTATCTCACCTTTGCAGCAATGTTAGTGATGTAGCTCTTGTCTTTTACAGATGCTGAGGATGGAATGAGGCTCTTGAGTTCTACACCATTAAATCTGGCACCGGCATTCACGTCCCCCTCAGAATAAATCTCATACAGTGAAACCATCAGGCCATGCTTTCATTTGACCAATATCTCTATGTAGATCTTATTGAATCCACTGGTTTTATAGTCACACACACACATACAGTATATACAGCACACACACACAGGCTTCAAGGTTTATCTTCACCCAACCAAAGCCTCTTGTGCATCTCTGTATTTCAACCCATCGACCAGCAGCTCTCATCCGTCCTCATCCATCATTTTTTCTATCAGCTAGTCTGGTCTGAGCTGCCTGGGGAGTCCTGCTGAGTGTGTGTGAGGAATCCATCCATTATTCATGTCTTGTTTTCTGGCCACAAGGACGGAGGTGCCGGAGCCGACTCGTCTCTCAGTAGTGATATATTGATGCTACAGAAAATAAAACTCTTCTCACTGCCGCCTCTGTCCAAGTCCTGCTCATCTACACCGACCACAGGCCGACGTCTGCACAGGGCCACACAGGAAGTGACAGTTTTATTCAGCTGCACCATGTTCCTGCACGGCTCCAGGCCCATCAAGGCTAAGGCCAGAGCAGCAGCCTGGGAGGAGGGGGTGATGATTGGTTGTTAGGCCCACTGGGTCGTAGCTCCTCCCCGGCTGCAGAGTCCCCGATGGGAGAATCAGCAGCCAAACATGAGTCACATCGTTGTTCCCTTGTTCCGGCTCTGGGTGTGCACCGTCACCCTGGTGGCACCAAGGCGGCTAGCAACACCATGTCAAACTCAGTGACGTCAGCTCTCTGCATCCATTTTGGCTGTGCTCGCTGCAAAATGGACTGAAGAGGAGTCAGACTGAGGGCAGCTGAGAGGTGCAGTTCAGTGTAGCATGTTAGAGGGAAACTGTGGTGCATAATACAGCCTGGAAAAACAACTCACATTAGTGTCATCTCCTTTTGTTTAATACATTAGCATCTACCGCCTGTGAACCAACAAATTACTAATATCAAACTGAATTTATAATCAAAATGTGAAAAATGAATGACTGCAAACACAGAAATTGACTACAAGATCGAGACGGTGCCAATAAGCCTGCATGTGGCTGCTGACTGTGGAGGATTCCCATCCCCTTCAGCTATTTGCATGTTACCACTTCTAAAATCTGCATCCCTGCATTCAACAACAAACTCTGAGCTGGCAATGAAAACTGATTCAATGAAATGATTTGAACACTTCTTTTTGCAGTGGCTTTGCATCGTCAGGGCTCACCTCTTCAAGTGCAAATGTCCCACCTAAATGAACTCCAGGCTATTTCTACTTTGTACAGTCTATGTTGCTGCATCCTGTAAATTTTTTTTATTGTAATATGCCTAGAATGTATAAAACATGGCCAGAATCTACACTACACCACTTCCTGGTTTCTGAGGATGTAAAAGGTGATGGTCACAATTTTAGAAATGCTGACTCAACCCAACTTTCAATCAGATATAGTAAAATAGGAGGAGCTTAGGAAGGCCTTTAGCCTCCTGGCAAACAGCTACAGTGCACCCACCTGTCTGTCAACTCAGCAACACCCCTTAATATGCAAATGTAAGATTAAGTATAACTATTATAATCAAAACAGATGTCAGGAAAAATTCCAACCCATACTCTTGTTACGAATATAGGAATGAGCCATACAGACCAAAACTGTAAACATGTTTAATATTGCTGTTTAACCTAATGGAGTTCCCATCTCTGTCTCATACTGTGCGAGTGGACACTCAAGGAACTGCAGTTATTCACACTTCAGTGTCAGTTACAAAAGGCTCAGCAACACTTTCACCAGCGCTGACATAGGGCTCAAATGAGCTGTGCAGACTGGTCTGGCCATGTGAGACTACCGACACCTTAACCTTAGTATGTTAACTATAGAAGACATGTAATCTAACAAGGTGGAGTAAATGTGTTTCTTTTAAGACCACTAAAACTAAAGGTTACATCATGCCAGCACCTCCATGATGCTAAATTCAGCTTGCCAACATTCACATGCTGACAACAGCATTAGCTAACTGTCCCTAACAGAAGCTGTGTTTAAATCTCCTTTGAGTTTGTTTAGCTGGTGATAAAACAGGCTGAAACAGAAACTGATTCCTCTATGTGATTTAGAAAAGCAAACAAGACCATCAGTGTGAAGAGCAATCATTTCTGTAAGCTTCATTCATACGCCCTTCACTGCTGTTGCAGGGTACGTGTCAGAAGAGGTGACTAGCAGCACGCTGCGAAAACAGTCTTTATCAAATCATTTGAAATGTCAAATATTTATCCTAATTATCAAATAAATACTACCACATGTCCATGAGAAAGTTGGTATAAGTGATAAGTCTCCATGCTTTGTCCACAGGGGGTGTCAAAATCAACCTGGAAGTTCCTCACAGGACCTTATAAAGAAAGGTTTATAAGCTCTGTATAACAGTAGCTTTGGTATCTCAAGGCAAACATGACTATTGACAAGAAAGGGAACCATCACAAACACACCAAAGAAAATGCCAACCAAACCCAGACCGCTAACGTCACCACTAACACATCAGATTCTACAAGTTCTCCTCTGCAGCTCCTCACTGTCAATAAACAACCAGTTTAATGCATTTACAAGGGTTTGTGAAATAAAATTGTTGTCTCTACAAGCTTTGCTCTTGCTTCAGTGTGCATCAAAGTCTGTGTGTTCTGCAGCAGCTGCAGGGTGTGTTCTCAATTTTGCATCGAGATGAAACAAGCAAACACCAGTTTCTGAAGCAGAAGAGTACAAACAAAGAGCCGTTTTATTTGACTGGTTCCATCTTCCTTTTTGTACATGCTTCTTTAAAAAGGACTTTATAATGAGATGTGGTTGCAGGGAAATTACAGACATTAGTCTGAGATGTTAAACATATTAAAAAGTCAGTGAGCATTTTGTTCTACATGCATATTTGCTTTGAGGTGCCAAATGTTGGTTCTATCTCATACAATAACCATTTGTTTGAGAGAGCCAGAGACAGGGATGTTATGAGCTTAGCCCAGCAATAATCTTGGAAGGGGAGAAAGTTAGCCAGCATGCCTGCAAGTACATGTCGTGTTGCTCACTGAAGTAAACATGAAGAAATGTTAAAGGTTGTGGTTGAACTGGGAGTAACTTGCTGCTACTACACTTGGCTAGCTGCCTTTTGGTACTAAGAGCAAATACATTGAACTGCCAAAATGTCAGACATCCTCTTAAGTTACTAAAGAACTAATTTGGTGTCATAAGGAAGAAGGGATAACAGTCAATTTTACTCAAAGTATCTTTGAAAATCTGATAGAGATCCATTTTTCTTGTTAGCTAGCCCTTTCAATTGGAGATGTGTGTGATTAGTCAAACAAACAATTACATTTTTTTATTTTTATTATTGGAGGCCTGACATTCTGGTCATATGTTCTGTCTAGGTTGTAGTGCAGCCACGTGCCACCAGCCAGAATGTCTACTGCTCTAATGCTCTACTACCTGTATGTAAACAAGCTCCTTAGATAACATAGAAGGATGGCATCTCGTAGCGCAGCATGGTTGGTCAGTTTTGCTCTAGAAAGAGAGATGAAGCTGTATGCAGGCTGTGTGGTTAAACTGGCATGTAGCGACTACAAAGAGCCAAAAGCAGCTGAGAGGCTGACGCTGGGCCTAGTTATTGTCAAATACGCTAAAAAGCAAAAATCACTATGCACAAAAAGTAAGTTTAACCTTTTATTACCAAAAAAAAAGGATGATAAACTCATGATAAAGTGCACAAACAGAAGTAGCAAAAATAAGTGAGAAACAGCTTGAACTGAGCGTAAATTAAGCCTAAATAGCGTTCATAAGCGAAGGTAAGCGGTCAACAAGAAGTACGGAGACCCAGCTCACCCCCTCTCTCTACCTGCAAAACAAAAGAACACAGGTGGCCTAAATGAACTCAATATCCCCGCCCCTAACACATGACCCGTAAATAACCCAATTAACTAATCCCACAATAAACTATATTGTAAACAAACGCCATAATCACACCACAAAAAGTATACAAACAATATCCTACCCTAAACCTCAAAATAACATAATATAAACACTTGAATCCCTTCATGGCTCCAACATGGCATATAACCAGAAACCATATAACCAGGAGCAAGCACAGATATGTGGAACAAGCCAATTTCACATTACATCAAGCAGGAAATGTGTTGCTTCTAAGCATCCCTAGTTAAAATACATCTCAGGATATAAAAGTTAGATTGAAGTATCATCCAATTATCATCCACTGAACCATATCAAACCTCAGAATCTGTTATGTAACTTCACCAGGAGTTTGTGGAGAAACAGATAACCCAAAGACATAAAGAAAAAGCTCAACACAGAACCAGTGAATACAAATCTGATGTATTTCTGTATAAAAGCAGAACACTGTATCTTGACACCTCCTCTAGCATAAAAGAAACACTGTCAGTTGTTAATGGAGAGTTATGTGCTTGACACTAATCGCTGCTTCGACCCACCCATCTGGAGACGACAGGGAAGGCCATCGATTTCCTCTCAGTCTCGCAGTAAATCTTCAGCAGAGAGGAGCGATTCAGCTCCAGCATCTCAACCAAAAGCTGATCAGGATCAGAAAAAGCACGCAATAAAAATGACCCAGCGTTTCCTGAAGCCTCTGATCTAAATGTTTAGTACCTACTCATTGCTGATCTTGACAAGGTGGACAGCCGTGCTCTACTGCACCAAAGCCCCTTTTCTTTTAGATGTTATGCTAATTTATTGGGCACCGTTGCTCCCAGCTGCAGGGAGGGCGAGTTGTAACTTGTGACGGGGCTAATCTCTGCGGACAGACCGGAGCACGGCCCAATCACCAGGGTAGCAGGCAGAAAATGAGAACACCAAACAGAGCAGCTCCCTGTGCTCCTCCTGCGTTCAGATGGAGCTCTGTGAATGGTGCTTTTAACGTGAACATTAGCTTCACCTGCAGCACAGATGCAGAGTCACTCTGCTGTTGTTGTGCTGAGGGACGTTGAGTGAGGCCTCAGGGCAGAGACACATTTTAACCAAACAATTCAGCATGTTATTGATTCTCTACCGGCATTACCCACAGGCTATACTATTGATCATCATGCCTCATATTCATGATTCATTCACAAATATTTGCCCTTAGAATGACTAGGAAATATTCTTAAAGGGCGCTATGATTTCACACAGCAAGGTGACGTGTTCAGACAGCTTGATTTATTTAACCAACAGTCCAAACCAAAGGGTATTCTGCTGATCAGGGAGAAATAAAATAATCATTGTCAACATTTTGGAGGATGGTATCTGCAAAAAAAATTGATTCTTGCATGAAAATAGCTTAAAATATAACCATCAATCTGAGTAATAGCCTGTTCATTTTCTCACCTAACCTTCACTGTACAAACTGAGATGTTTTAAAGCTCCATTATTGCTTTTCCCACTTACCAACAATCTTATTGCACCACTGCAAATGTAGAGAAAATGTCACTATAAACAATTATAGCCCTGTTTGTATCCAAAGCATCAGCATGACAAAGAGCCATGTTGAAATGATTTGCAGTGTTTCAGGGGGTCTGGTGTTCAGCCACCCCAGCTGGCTTGGGCCTTTTTGGGTCTGATAATTAAGAGGAAACACCCACCATCTGCTAATCTAAAGGCTTCAGCAAAGCACAACACTGCAGGTATGGTGACTAAATTGACGGGAGTACTAAGTGGAAAAATTAGAAACACTGAATTATCCAGGAAAGTTTTTAAAAATGGGTCCTGTTGTGGTGCCAGAGGGATTACAACGTGTGTTTAAGATCTGATCATCTCAGAATACAAACTGTAAATGGATACTTTGGTTGCTGGTAAGAGGAGCTGTTGTGTAGCTGTACTTGATGTAAAGGTAAATGTGTCACCACTGCAGCCTGATTCAGGCTAATTAAGAGTCTGAAAGTGCTTCACTGAAAGCTTGAATCACAGCCCATACATCATGTTTTTCCTTTTTTCTCGAGAGAAGCGGACTGTCAGTATCCTGCAGGTTTGCATCAGAAGCTGCTCCCTTCACTGCCACCCTTCATGTGGGCTGGGTGCATAAATAGCTCAGAAACTGCATCATGGCTGCCACAGGGACAAGATATCAGACATGCCAAGTTCAAAATGCATCACTCACGAAGATAAAACACACACAATCAATGGCATCTGAGGTTTTCAGTCTGCTTATTCCTTTTACTACTTGTTCTTTCAAATACACATCACTATATCAAACACTCTGTCCTCTTTGGGCAAAGTCATTGAAGCTCCACTGACATAAACCCCTGCAAAGAGGAAAGCAGGGAGAGAGAGAAAAAAACTGCTCATCACTCTTTCTCCATCATATTCTCCCCGCTGGGTTTCTACAAGGTCATTTTGGCGCACGACGCAGGACAGGATACCCAGCTGCACTGACAGCTCGTAGCTCTTTCTCACATTAAAGGAGTTATATCAAGCATAAAGCCACAGGAAAACTTAAAATAGTCTGCAAATAATTGGGGTTTCAGCTGTAATACAAATGTACAACCGTGTGCTTCGGAGAAAAGGCGGAACTGAGGGGGACAAGGGCATCGGTGCCAAAATCCATCACCAATCTGAAATCGAAAAAACTAGATCGATGGTGGGAAGTTGGACAGATGTGCTGTTTGATGACATTAAAACACAACTCAAATCATCAAACATTCTACCCGTTCTTCCTCTCTGCCTGCCTCCTCTGCCTCAGAGTGAATCCTCTGCGCTTTGATGGATGATGATGATGTCTCTTAACGCACAAGACCCCCCATCAAGAACAAGAGCGATACATTTTGCCAAAATCAGTTCAAAGACATGTTAAAATCTTGTTTTCCTGCAACATTTTTGTCGAATTATCAATATTTCCCATCAAAGGTCGACTAGTCTCTCGGTTCCCCTAGGGTGCAGGTTTAGGGGTCATCGCGTTGCGCAGCTGAGGCCTATTAATTCCATTTTAGTGCTAATGAATGTCGAGTTATGTCAGAAGGACATGCAAATCTTATTGCTATTTGTCTCTCGGACGCACGGGCACAAATGACAGCAGCTGGGTCAATTGGCTGAATAAGCGCATCAATAAAAAGATACAGGATCAGGTTGCGCATCTAAAGAGGATTCTTTATTTCCTTACCTTTAAGTTGTAGGATCAGCGCGTTTTCGGGGGACCGGAATTGGGATTTTTCCGTGCAGGGAGTCACCCCGGGTACCTGAAGCAAAAAGGTCCTGTGTGTCCCTGTGATGTACACTGACGTAGAAGCACGGAGCTGTACCCTCCCTTCCTCCCTCCTCCGCCCCCTTCACTTACTACACAACATCCCTCTTGGATGGAGACACCGCCCCCTCCTCCTCCTCCTCTTCTTGCTCCTATCCCTCCTCCAGCAGACACCATTCCTCTCACAGAGGAGAGGGGGGTTTGCAGGGTTGCATGCGAAGAGAAATAACGAGTGGGGTTAATAATTTACCTCCTGATTGATTTATTATTTGTGCAACTGAAGCGCTCACTTTCATGACACTTTCCAAGAGATGATGCTCTCAACCAGGTGCAGAAAAGACGCTCCGTCTCAGCCTGTGATTTGCTCCATATGCACCCAATGGTTGGTGCAACGAACTGTGCAAGACGAGCCTCTCCCTGCACGTGCTGCGGCTCGTGCCTATAATTGGCCATGTTAGGAAAAGAAAAAAAAACTTACAAGGATGCCCCTGGTGGAAAAAATGAAATCCTATTAGGGATACAGATATCACTGCAGTGTTACAGTCATGTATAGAAATTATGAGAATATATACTTTATCAGAGTACAGCAAGAAAGCTGAGGGTCGTCTGAGTGATTAGGGGACTATTTTCCACTGTTGAAGTATATTTTTCAGTGTTGTGCATGCATGATGCATTAGATGGATGCATGTCAGCCTGTGGTCTTCATTGGGGTCATCATGCAGCACTTTAAACCTGATTTCACATTGCTTACTCTGTGTCTTTGATATTCCTCACACTTTTCTTCTGTATATTTTCTTACCTTTCCATCCTTTTTTAATTCCACCGATCTTTAATGATCTACTTTGCTCACTATGGTTGTTAATTTTGGAATAAGATTGCACTTAATTTAGTTGTACTTGTGACAATGACAATAAAGATATTCTATTCTAATTTGCTTCATCATTATGTGATGAGGAGGCAGTCAGTTTATCAGAGGACAGCTGCTTGATGCTGCTGAAAACAAAGATCATGAGAGAAGATAGACTGAACTAAATCAATAATGTGTGCATAACACCAAGTAATGTGCAGAATGTAGCTAAAACATTCAGAGCTGGAGGAGCTCAGGAGTCTGGAGATATTCATAGATATATATTTTGCAGTTTCTGCAACATTTAAATGGTCATTTTAAAAATATCTAGAAATAAAGAGCAGCTGTATAGGATGATCTTTATGACACCAATATGTGTAGGTAGCATAACTGTTATAAAAAGGACATTAGCCAAACTTTGATAGTCAAATAAGGTGAACTTAATGATTAAAAAGCTATGAAATATTATGTTTCTTTATCATGTTTTGAAAATATAAAGTGAAAGATAAAGAGAACAAATTAAAACAAAGAGCAGTGAGATTTTAAACTACTTAAAACACAATAAAACTAATCCAAAGAAGAAATACACAGAATATAAACATTAATGCGTTCCTCATTTCACTAAGTAAATTAACTTTGCCTTCTCTGATTGGTCTAAAACGACATGACCTCATCCATTCATCCTCTCGGCCCTCAGTCTCTCAGTCAGGCCCTCGGTGACGCTGCAGCTGTCGTCAGATTGTCATCAGGATCAGACGAGTTCTTTCATCTCCCCTCAGGCTTTCAGCTGCTTTTGTCTGTCCGGGTCATCTATTGATCGACTGGACACACAGGCTGCTATCTGCACACAGCACTCCTCCATCCATCTGTCTGACTGTAATGACTGATTAAACAGCCGGCTGACAGGGTGAAAACGTGACACATTACTGGTCGTATGAAGTTCAACATGTTCTGTTTTTCACTGGTATATGAGTACACAGATTTTACTGTTGCATATGTTTGGTGAGATCCAGTGTGGCTCTAATCTGGCTCAAAATATTTGGCCAAGTAAAATGTAACATGACATCAAACACATGGCAGAGTTTGAACTCTTCACAGACTCCATGTAGTCAATGTTGCATCTGACAGTGGAGGCCTGAGTGACAGGTTGTAGTTCTACTGCATAAAAAGAAGAACCACAGATAGACAACTCTTCATCTTTTAGAGCAGTTGTTCTCAAAGTGGGGTCCTGGGACCCCTGGGGGTCCGCGAACCATAGCGTGGGGGTCCGTGAAATAATTTGAATAAATTTCTAATAAATTATAAAATTGTACTGTGTCATTACAAAACAGCATACACCATTGTTATGATACCATTTGGTGGCTCGAAGGGATATGTGAGTCTTGCTACTTTTGATTTTCTGGAAGCGTTTTAGATCAATTACTTGAAAAGTATAAATGCTGTCATGTTGAGTCCACAAGGAATGAAATGACCCTCTGTTTAAAAGTATACAAGTGGTATTTAGTTGATTCAAATTGAAGTGTTATCTGTTTATCACTATGGTACAGGTCTGAAGTATTTACATTGATACGTTTTACAATACAAATAGTTCCAAGGGCAACTAAGAGTGCAAATGGTAGTAAGCATGTGCTTTAGTGATGGGAAGTTCGGCTCTTTTCAGAGAGCCGGCTCTTCTTTGGGAGCCGAGTTAAAAGAGCCGGCTCTTTCAACTCCCGAACGGCTCTTAATTTAGGATATTTTGTAGCCGTATGTTTTACCTTAACTTTGAAAAAAATAATGGTCTGTGTTGAAAACCCTTTTACATACAGTGTTTTTATGAGAAGCCTTATAATTGCCCAATTTTGTGCATTTATCCTGTAACAAAACCATTTTTACCCTAGGGTTCGGGTTAGGGTTATGATTAGGGTAAGGGTTATGATTAGGGTTAGGGTTGTGGTTAGGGTTAGGGTTAGGGTTAGGGTTATGATTAGGGTTAGGGTTAGGGTTAGAGTTAGGGTTAGGGTTATCATTAGGGTTAGGGTTATGATTAGGGTAAGGGTTAGGGTTAGGATTAGGGTTAGGGTTAGGGTTAAGGTTTAGGGTTAGGATTAGGGTTAGGATTAGGGTTAGGGTTATGATTAGGGTTAGGGTTAGGATTATGAATTCTGTTAGGATTAGGGTTAGGGTTAGGGTTAGGGTTAGGATTAGGATTAGTGTTAGGGTTAGGGTTATGATTAGGGTTAGGGTTAGGATTAGGGTTAGGGTTAAGGTTAGGGTTAGAATTAGGGTTAGGGTTAGGGTTAGGGTTAGGGTTAGGATTAGGATTAGGGTTAGGGTTAGGATTAGGGTTAGGGTTAGGGTTAGGATTAGGATTAGTGTTAGGGTTAGGGTAATGATTAGGGTTAGGGTTAGGATTAGGGTTAGGGTTAGGGTTAGGGTTAGGGTTGTGATTAGGGTTAGGGTTAGGATTAGGGTTAGGGTTAGGGTTAGGGCTAGGGTTTCAAATTAGGGTTAGGGTTAGGGTTAGGGTTAGGATTAGGGTTAGGGTTATGATTAGGGTTAGGGTTATGATTAGGGTTAGGATTAGGGTTAGGGTTATGATTAGGGTTAGGGTTATGATTAGGGTTATGATTAAGGTTAGGGTTAGGGTTAGGGTTAGGGTTATGAATTCTGTTAGGGTTAGGGTTAGGGTTCGGATTATGATTAGGGTTAGGGTTATGAATTTTGTTAGGGTTAGGGTTCGGGTTATGATTAGGGTTAGGGTTCGGATTAGGGTTAGGGTTCGGATTATGATTAGGGTTAGGGTTAGGGTTATGAATTCTGTTAGGGTTAGGGTTAGGGTTATGAATTTTGTTAGGGTTAGGGTTCGGGTTATGATTAGGGTTAGGGTTAGGGTTAGAACCAGAACTAAACTTAAGTAAAACAGAACCAGAACCAAACTCAAGCAAAGAGTACCAGAACCAAACTCAAGCAAATAGAATCAGAACCGAACCAGAACCGAATCAGAACCGAACCAGAACCGGACCAGAACCGAACCAGAACCGAACCAAACCAAACTCAAGCAAATAGAATCAGAACCGGATCAGAACCGAATCAGAACCGAATCAGAACCGGACCAAAACCGAACCAGAACCGAACCAAACCAAACTCAAGCAAATAGAATCAGAACCCAATCAGAACCCAATCAGAACCCAATCAGAACCCAATCAGAACCCAATCAGAACCGGACCAGAACCGAACCAGAACCGAACCAGAACCAAACAGAACCAGAACCAAACTCAAGCAAATAGAATCAGAACCGAACCAGAACCGAACCAGAACCGAACCAGAACCGAACCAGAACCGAACCAGAACCGAACCAGACTCAAGCAAACTGAACCAAACTCAAGCAAACAGAACCAGAACCAAGTCAAGCAAACTGAACCAGAACCAGAACCAAACTCAAGCAAACAGAACCAGAACCAAGTCAAGCAAACAGAACCAGAACCAAACTCAAGCAAACAGAACCAGAACCAACTCAAGCAAACAGAACCAGAACCAGTGCCAAACTCAAGCAAACAGAACCAGAACCAGAACCAAACTCAAGCAAACAGAACCAGGACCAAACTCGAGCAAACATTATTAATGTCCTCAGTGCAGGTTGGCATTTAGAAAAATCAGATGCCTCAGCTTGGATGGGCTGATCCAATTTCTCCTCTCAGCGAGAATTTGCCCTGTCTTTGAGAAGAACCCTAACCCTAACCCTAACACTCTCAGAAGGAACAGATGAAGCCACGATACACAGATTCCCCTCCATCACCATCCATCAAACCCAGACACCATCATCCATCAAACAGAACCCCTGTTTTAGAGAACAAACGTATTCCTCTGCAGTGTTTAAATCCCTGCAGTGCATTTACCACCAACAAGCCTCTGCTAGACGAGCTCATTGCCATGCAGGTGAACACTCCACATGTTTCCTGGATAACAGATTACCTGACCGGCAGGCCGTTGGACAGAGGGTGGTCTAGATTGAACCACCTGCAGCCGGACATTGGAAAGATCAGTGGGCTGATTTTGCTCTTTTCCAAGACTAACCTCCTCTGACCTCCCGTATCTATCTGAAGTGAGAAGTGGTTTACACCCATAAATACCCTGAGTGCACATTGACCACAGACTAAGGCGAGCTGAGGCCTTCCAGAGAGGTCTCTAGGAGGAGGGATCGATCCATGCATCATTCTCAATTTGCCCTCATGGTGTCAGAGATGAGGGCTTGAATTTTTTATTGTATTATTGTGCTTTGTCACAATAGAGAGTATGCACTGACATCACTTGACATCACCCCTCCAGACCACGCCCCCTCAGTTGAGGTGGCAACACATCCTGCATCATGGCTGCCTTCAGCCGGGAAATAGGGGTGCTCTGGATGGACAGAGATCCCTCAATGTTATAAAAGACACAGTGGTCCAGTGACAACACGTGGCCAGAAATCAGGTCTTTGACATTTGTATGTACTGGATTTCAAAAACACAGCAAAGCCTGAAGGCATACAAAAGCCAGGTTTCTATCATTGAGGGGTTTACCATCTGATAAACAGTAGGTGCCTCCTTTTCATTTCTTATGTCTCAATTTCATACAGAACGACTCTTAAACTTAAAAATATATGATTCAATCTATGATAAATATGTAAGCACTAATACATTTTGTCTTTTGCTGCAAAACCAGCCATGTTTGATGAACTTTGCAGGAACTTAGGCATCAACCAATCTCCAGAATCAACCACAACAGGACTTTACTTCACTTCTAGCATTGACAAATCATCACCATGTTGCATTTACACTACAGGGAGGAGAGAAAGAAAGACATGGATGAAAAGAGATGATAAGCAGCTCCTCTCCCTCCTCAGTCCTGCACAGGGACCTGTTGGTAATCTAACAGAGCAGATGAACACAGCTGTATGGTTTCCCTGCAGCAGCCGGCAGCTGGCCTGACTGAAGCCCTGACACACCAGATTATCATCCGCACCAACCAAAATATACCTTCAGAGACACGCAGGCACAGCATGTGTGTGTGTGTGTGTGTGTGTGTGTGTGTGTTACCTGCAGCTGTTCACTCTAATTGTTTTCTTGATTGTGTCCTCTCTATAATAACAATAAGCAAGGTCACACCTGAGTGACACACAATAACATTCACAAACAGGATCACATTTCCTGACTGCGGCCAATTAAATAATTCCCCTCCACAAGCGCTTATCTGCTGTTGTAAAAGCCGCAATGAACAAAAGGGCTTGGGATAAAGCTTCACATAAACATGAATTAAATGGCTCCATGAGTGCTGTCTGTCTGACCTTGTGTCCTTTATTTAGTGCTCAGTATTAACCTTTAGGCGTCATGACTGCTTTACCTCGATAAGGCATAAATCCTAGTACAAGTACAACCTCTGACAAACAATGACATTAGCTTTTCTAGAGCAGCATTTATTATCAGCCTGTGTTTCTGATTTGTTTGTTGCAGTTAAAGTGAGTCCTTATACATGTTTTACTAATACTGACACAGAAACAGTCCTCGTTTGACTCCTTCACACACCACCCAGTGCCAAACACTGAGCAGCAATGTTTGTGTTCACAGGCCTGGACTACAAAAGCCTGATTTTTTTATATACCTGATTTTAAAACTCATAGCATGACAATAGAATAATATGAAGAAGTTAAACACATAATCCAGACTTAATCTACACATCTGTGTTTGCAAAAATGAAGGAAGAACTGGCTGATAAGCTAAAATTCAGAGAGTGAATGTGCAACATAGACTTATTCTATCACTTTCCCCATCCTTGGAGCAAGATAGATTCTTCCTGATTTGTCCCTTTGATGTTTAATCTTGAGGCATGTATGACAGCTACAGATGGAATATATCAGCCGCAGACCCGACTTATTAAACTAAGCTTTATGAAGATGGGTCTAATAAAACTGAAAGCTTGATTCAAAGTGATAAGCATGCACAGTTTTATTTTTAATACAGTACAAAAACTTCACCCAACGTACCTATGCTATTTTTATTTCTTACAGTCAAAGTAAATCATTTGTGCTCAGTTTTTTTTTTTTTTTTTTTTTTTTTTTTTACATTTTATGCAAATAAAGGAAATAAAGACACAAAGTAACATAAATTATAATGGAATTGGAATTCACAGTTTGAAAATAAATAAATAAAAAATATAATAATAATAACAATAATAAGAATATTAAATAAAGGGGATAAGAGCAAAAAAAATGGGTAGCCTAACTGTACAGTGAAAATTAAAGAGTAAACAAACAACATCAACAATAAAATACAAAACAAAAGAAAAAGAAAAACACCTATTTTCTGACTCTGTTTAAGAATGATGTCAGGAAAGCAGCATCAATAACTGTCATCAGTATTTCTTAGATGTAAAATCACATGCAGACAAGTCCTGCCCTTGTCTGTCTGTCTGTCTGTCTGTCTGTCTGTCTCTGTCTGTCTGTCTGTCTCTGTCTGTCTGTCTCTCTCTGTCTCTCTCTCTCTCTCTCTCTCTCTCTCTCTCTGTCTCTCTCTCTCTCTCTCTCTCTCTCTCTCTCTTCCCCTCACGATCAGCTGTCAGAGCTCCAGGATCGAGAGAGTTGATTGGTTAGTGGGCGGAGTCTTCTACAAACTCATCCCCGATCCAGAGCATCACCTGCCGAGCTCAGGAGTTCAGCACAAGTTACCATGGCGTTTTAATAAGTCATAAATGGACCACCTGCTTAGTACCAGAGTTAACACTTATATTATATGGACAACCACTGATCCTGCTTCGTAGTTTAGGTTTCCCCTTGGTCACTCACCTGTGTTGCATCTTCTCTTCCGGGTGTTCAGGTCATAGCAATCCCAAAGAGATCTGTTCCCCTATCTAAAGGTTCTGGGGGAGACCACATGATAATTAGTGTAGGGGTGTTGATTTTCTTAAATCTGCTTCTTCATGTTGTCTGAGTCTTATATCATGTCTGGCACAAATTATAATCACGTAGACAACATTTAGGTATAAAAGTGTTCTCTGGGTTAAGGTAAGGGTTAAGGTAAGGGTTAGGTGTTTTGGTTGTTTGGTGTAGTTTGATGCCAGGGTAGGGGTATTTGACTGATGCAGTTACAGTCTCTCTGTTGGGTGAAACACAGTCTCCTGTAAAAGCTGCCTGTAGTCTTCTTATCTCAAAGTCCAGTTTCCAACAAAGTCTTAGCAGGTAAAAGTAAAGTTATTTTCTTGGAGGAAAAAAAGAGAAACATGAAATGTTTGTCTCCTTAGAATTCAGTTCAAAAGTTGGTACATGTCGCCCTCTGGTGGTTACTTAAGGTAATGCTTTACAATGAACTCATCATTGCTCAAACTTCAGTCAAACTTGAAGCTGCTTTGAGGAACTTCTAGTTTGTCACTCCCTGCTTGCAGAGACGCACAGCTTCTCACTTGTCTGATCCTGTCCTGTGCGTCTCAAGATAGTTCAGTCCTGTTTTTTTTTACAGTTACATGTGTCATTCATTGGAAACAATTGCTGTGTAATTAAAAGGCTGTTTATTCAATGTGATGTCAGTCGTTACAAACATTAAAGAACTGCTCTTATTTTACATTTAAATATTTCTATACTATACATAGACAGATAGGGGAGACCAGGTATGGTAGTAACACTTTTTGCTTCAACACCTATAGCTCCCTAAACTTTTGAGCAAGAGGTCTCAATATTTTATACAAAGTACCCACATACATTGACTACAAATGGGACCAATTCAAACAGTTGCACAGATATCATAGACCTTATAGTTTATGTCAACAACCTATCCAACTACCGGGGTAGATTGTAACACATACTGGAGTAAGTATCAACAGTTTAACAAAGATACAAATAAAGAGGCCACGCCATTGAATATGCTTCAAAAAGAGGTTTATTAAAATGAAATGATAACATAGAACAATGTTTTTTTTTGTGAGTGACCATAACTCAAATCCATCTCCCTTTGACTCAGGAGTGTGTGTGCATGTGTGTGCATTAGTCTACAAGAACTAGCTCACTGAATGATTAATGTGCATAATGAAAGTTGTATAAATATATTTAGATAATTACATAGCTGTATAACTAATAGTATAGTATAATACAAATGGACGCCATGAGTGTTCACTGACCATGAAACAAAAATACTTAGAGCTCCCTCTGCTGACTGGCTGCAGTAGAGGTCATTAACCCTGCAACCTACACGTTTACTGATGGAACATGGTTTGAACTATAACATTTAAATTTAATACCTTTATCTCAAATATGGTTTCTGTCTGCTCCGACTTGCGAACACTACCACAAGAGTCATTGAACTTAACATAGCCATAGGTGTCTGCGTTGGATCAACACAAGACTCTGCTCTGCTGTGGACTATACTGATCTGAGGGATCTTCAATGAGCAGTAAGTGTGACTCCTAAGTTATCCCTGTTTGGTGGAAATGGTGGACTTACAACTCTCCCCATGTTACAGCAACACCTGGTCTCCCCTATTCCAAAACCATCGTTCAAATAAAAATCCTAATATAACAAACAGACAATAGATGTTTAAAACTGAATATTTAACATAAGATAATACTCCTTTATTCGTCCCACAACGGGGAAATTCATGGAGTTACAGCACCAAACAAGAAGGTGTACAGTACAAGAATATATATAGAAAAAAAATGTCCATCAGAGTCGACAGATTGGCCATAATTCTCCTGTCAGCCACCTCCTCCACAGGGTCCAGGACTGAGCTGGCCTTCTTCACCAGTTAGTTCTTGCTCTCCTGTATCCTGTCCACCCACAGCAGGTGAAATCCTTCCAATGTGGCTTTCGTGACATAGGTCAAGTTGTAGTCTAATATAAATACCCCAAACAGGAGGATATGAAGTGTGATTTAAATGAATGTCACACTGCTTAAAGCTGCTGTTGGTAGTCACTGAGTAAACATCTGTTCAGAGAGAGGGACTTCAAATGTCAACACTATCCCTCCCAACCAGATTTCCTCTTAGTCCCCCAACACAGATCGGTGTGTGCAGTCATGATAGTGCCGGACTCATAACCAATCGGAGGACGTAGTAGGGGCCGCCCCTAAACCAATCAGGACAGAGGATTGGAAGTTAACTATGATTGGTCCATCATAACGGGAACAAGGGGATTAATAACATTGCTTGATATAAAGGCATTGGAGAATGCAGAAATTTCGCAATAGTCTCAAATTAATTGTGTACCAATGGGCATTATGACCTTTTCTCCAAACCCAGCAGAAAAAAAGTAACATTTTTTACACCATTCCTACCAACAGCAGCTTTAAATCCCACATTTAAAGTTTAAATCTTAACACTGTAAATAGTCTTTAAATCTTATCCACCCACCTCCACCTCCACACTGTCTAAATCCAGAGTTGTAGGTGAGATTATTTTGAACATCTCACAGTAATGACGCTCCTGTTGCGACATAAACTCTTTTTTTAAATGATCCCACGAGTGTTTTAAGTCATCCCAGTGTCCTGCTCCACTTTGAGCTCATTGGTGAGCTCTGAGTCGGACGTGTGTGTGTGATTCTCTCTGATTGATGCACATGAATCAGCTCAGCAGCGCCCCCCTGTGGACACACCGCGTTACTACACCCAATGCTGCTGCTGCGGAGAAACACGACAGAGACAGAAAGCACCGAAAGCTCCTGAAACAGACTCAGACAGACAGAGGCATGAAAGTAGCGCTTTGTTTACCTCCCTTCACATGCCAGAGGAGGGTGATGATGATGGTGATGATGATGGAGATGATGACGGTGGCTCATCCTGTCCTCTCGCATATTTAAAAACGCAGCGTGGGAGGGGGGTGGTGCAGGGTTTTCTTTGGTGTGTGTGTGTGGTGTTTTGTCCTGAATTTAAAGACAACAGAGACGCAGTGGTGTGTCGTGGTTTCTAAAATATGACGCTGGTCAGAGAGCAGGTCGCTGATATCTGGATTTTAAAATGAGAGGAACCGGCATGGACCTGCTGTGGAGGATCCTCGCAGCTCTCAGCTTCGACTGCTTCAAAGATTCATCGTCGACAAGGTGAGTAAGGTTTAATCAACCCACATTGTATCACCTTATATCCACCAGTGTTCCCAGTGTTGGCAGAAATTGACAGCTGTAACCAGTGCCTCTATTCTAAATGACTTATTTTCTGCATTATTTCCTTAGAATAATCAAATTATAGGCCTGCACTCCAGATCACCCTTAATTCTGACAGCCTCAGAGTGTGTCTTTAAATATGAGTCCACATTCAAATAAATCAGGTACAAATAAATATCCAGACACCTTCACTTCCCTGTTGTTATGGCAACAGGTTTTCTGACTCAGTATTTGTTCTCATTTCATGCAGCTGTCCTCACTGAAGTCCATTTTGTGTCACAAATCTGAAATCTCTCCACGTCCAGTAGGTATCAGGTCATACAGATTACCAACTAAGATGTTCTTGCACTGTAAAATATACCCTGGAGGTAACTAAAGTTCATTCATTAAGATCATTTCCATGTGTGATGAGGCTGATCTGTGTTACAGGTGCATCCATTAATACAGTAACATACTGTTCCTTGTTTGTTCAGGGACAAAACAGATCTTACAGTGTCAGTTTTGAGACGGGTAAATGTCAGCACACTTAGAGCGGTTACAATTATGAAGCAATCACATGAACTCCACCCTCCAGTTCACCTTAAGTCTTGTTCTACCTGTTTATTTTCACTCACTGGAACCAATCTGTGAACAAACAACAAATCTGTGTACAAAGTGCACCAGGAAATCTGCATGTTCACATTTGTGCACACTTGTTTTGGCATATTTAAGAGGAGTTTGGATGATCTCAGCCCACAAGCAGAAACTTAACTGTCTTCTTTCATGATTATGTGAATCAGGACTTTCACTTTTCAAATCAAGCTGCTGAAAAAATCTCATTCTGTTGTCTCTGATGAGACTTTGACATTTGTTTGGCACTTTATCAACCACATAATAAAATGATCAGTCAAGAAAACATTAGTCAGATGAGTCAGTGAAGACAACAGTCATGAGTAGCGGCCTGATTCTGACACACAGTGCTGAACAATTCACAAAAAATGTGAACTCATTTGAATAAATTATCTTTTTTTTTTTTTGAACACTTTATTTTTACATTTTCACATTTTATTTTATAACAAAAACAGAAGTATTGCCAACTACTGGCATTAAACAAGTGGTCAAGACTTTAAACAAATTACACAAGACAAAAAATAACCCCCCAAAAAATAAACATGTTATATATAAAGTAATTGTGTATAGATATATACACACACAAACAAAAGAAAAAGAAAAAGAAAAAGAAAAAGCACACTTCAGCTTTAAGGTACAACAGGGTACATGAATTACTTGCATTAGATTTAAAGGAGATCAAGAAAACACAGGTCAGTTGGGAAACAGGTACATTTACATTTCTTCATTTTTAATACAATACTGCCTAATGGTTTTTCTTCCTGAAGCTCATTTATTATTCTGGTTTGATTTCTCTCTAAAACAAATTGTTTAACAACATTTTTTTAATTAACCAGAAGATCAAAACAAACTTAGAGTCTGTTTGTTACAGCTGACAGGAAGAAGTGACAACCCTGGCCCTTAAGGCTTTCCCCAAAAAAGTCAAGCTGACTGATTCTTTGTTCATCAAAGGACCAAGACATTTATCAACCAGGGGCGTTAAGCAGTGATGAAACAGTGTCAGTGTCTTCTAATGAGGAAGATGTGTATGCATGGAGGAGACACTGTAAAACACAATATCTCTATAATTTATTACCTGGCTGTGTTAAATACTTGATTCTGATTGGTCACAACCAAGCGTGCCGGATACGGACCTGGTGGTGAGGCTTTCAGCAGTGTGACTGCCCCCTGGTGGCTGGCTGCAGTATAGGTAAAAAAATCTGTCTCCCCCATTCATTTGAATGGGGGAGCAGTCAAACTTTAAAAAATAAATACACGTCGTACGAATGTTTCTCACATCCGTATGCTGTGGTTATATGTAGTTAGTATTTGACTGTTTTGTGTCCAAGGCCTCTTTTTTCTGAAAAGTAAATTTTTCGTTAGTTATTAGAGTTTAAAAAACGGGGTTTTACTTCCTGTTTCCTTTGATTCACAGCCGCCGTAGAACGAAACTTCAAAGGGCACACAGCGTCTTGTGACGTTACGCTGTAGGGCGGAGCTTATTACAAAGGCTTCACAGGCTCTGGCTGCACAATGGCTGCGCCCAGGAGAGGGATTTTTTGGCTTCAGAACTGTACAACGGGAAGAGGCGGAGCAATGCTGTCCATTTTTATTAACGGTCTATGGTCACAACCCATAACAATGCTTCACTGTCTACAGCAAAGTCAATGACAGCCTGATCCCTCAGTGTAAATCAGATCATTTCACATGAAGGTGATATTTCACTTCTGCTTGTTGACACTGTGGCAAAAATATTAGTTTCTGATCACCTCAGTTAACAACAAGGAAGACGTTTTTAATACCACTCCTAATTTATTTGGGGAGCACAGACTTTAGTTTCATGGTGAATGGCTGACCAGTCAGAGTGGAGAAAAGAAGAAGAAGAAGAAGAGGGCAGGTTAAAAGACACAGCAATGAAAGAAAGAAGACACAGAGCAAAGACCAAACAGAACACAGTGTGGGCTTTGGCAATGTTGAAGGACTGGTTGAGTGGGAAGAAAATGTCCACAGACTTTGAAAGTAGGTTAGAAAACCTTAATCAGGTGCTGGGATCATTTTGATGCATCAGTTTGCGGACGCAAAAATGATGTTTTGACTTAGACATGAATGAAAATGTGAAGTTCGATGTTGGTACAGCCCACAAGTAAGCTGATGAGAATGTATTTTTACCATGGAAACGCTATCAACTGTGGAATTAGAGGAACATAATTTGTACCTGTATAAATCATCTTTAGATTAATACTTTGCACCTGCTTCCTGCTCACCCTGTCAGGGTTCAAATCTGCAGAATCACCTGCACACTTTACATTATCCCGTACACATTTGTACGAGCAATAAATCATCCAAATTTCACACTGAGATCTATCACAGCCTCCCAATCTTTTCTGTTTGATTATGAAGGGTGTTACAGGTGCTGGCAGACCAAAAGTCCTCTGAACAATACAACCATTCCCAGCAGCAAACTATGCAACATTGTGATAGGACGCTTGGCTACACAGCTGCTTCAAACTTCTAACAAGTATGGCCTTTAAGTCAGTATTATAGGCATTGATTCGGCGTGACATATTTTTTCAGCAAACTCAATGATTTATCTAATTTAATTCACCGTACAGTTCAATTTTTACAAGATAGAAGATTCAGACATTCAAGATCAATGGCAGCCATCTTTGTTGTTTACAAAAAATGCATCCACAGAGTTCTTTTCCACCCAATGTTGAATAAATGGTTGTGATTGGTCCAACTCTGAAAGTAAGCCTTCTGAAGAGAGCATATCAGCCGGAGAGAATAAGACATGTAGGTTCTCAGGTTCCCAGGCTCTGTGGTTAGTTCTTATCTGCTGATTTATGGACCTGGTCCCTTTATGATGAGTACTATCATGGTGGATTGGTTTATATGTTTGAGAAAAGGATTTTGAAATGCCAATCAAAGCCTGTCTGTGCCAGATAAGAGGTCTAAAAATGGCTTGTTTAGTCTGAAACTCATTTTCTGTTCATAATGGTGGGAATACAGAAAGAAGGAAAGTGCTCACACAGGAGGAGTCGGGACCAGCTAAAATGTTTGCTACAAAAAAATGGAGTTTGATCAAATAATCTATCATCAACTGATTTCAATGTTGTCAACAATTTAATAAGCCAATTTAGCTCTGTAGTGAATCTTAAGTCTCCTCCTCTTCTTCCTCCTCCTCCTCAGGTCTCCCACGAAGCAAAGCTCCAGCCATGGCGGCAGCCTGGAGAGCAGCTCCCTGACCGGCTCTCTGTCTCTGGGCCCTGACCTCCCTCACTGTCAGTGCTGCATCTCTTACGAGGTCCGGCTGAAGCGCCTCTCCTGCGGACACCTGTACTGCGACCCCTGCTGTGACCAGATCGTCAACCTGGCCTTCGAGGACATTGAGGGCCTGTCCGACTACCCCTGCCCCATGTGCAAGTCCATCCGTCAGCTCGGAGGCCTCCCTCCGTCCTCCTCTGGGTACTTCTACGGGCCTGATGGCATCCTGCAGCAGCAGGAGTTCACTGGGAAGGAGCACGGGAGTCGATGGGGCTGAAGATGAAGCTCGTTCCTCAGAGAGACTTCTGTTTATTCAGCTCTTTCCTTGGGGTTGACTTTTAATGCACCACCACTGCCATGACTGCTACACGATGACACGGACTACAGCTACACTACTCTGTTACATCTGTAGTTATCAGGTGGAAACATGTCAGAATGCATGACAACACATTGATAGGTTTAAAGTGCCAAATGCATCTAGGTAGATGATTGAAACAAGTTGTTTTGATACCGATAGCAGTATCAGAAATGCCTCCAGTGCAATTAAAATTAGCTATTTGGTACCGGTGAGTACGCCAGTTAATGCACCAATCTGATACCATAATATATCAGCCCCAACAAAGATGGACTTCTCCAAAACAGCAGCCTACGCAGCAGGAATACACATTAATGCTGGCAGAAGGAACCGCTGCATTGGAGTGGACAGTGGAGACTACGTGTGTTTAAGTGCTTTATCATGATAGCGAATGACAGCAGTGTGCTGCTAACAGGATGTGACTTAAGGCAAAGCCAGCAACATGTCAGCAGTGTTTTTCCATCACATCAATGACTGGTGTATTTTTTTGTTTGGAGTTAAAGAAATTAAGAATAAAGCAGCTTCACGTTTAAAGTCAGTGTTTTGATGATGCTCTTTAGGACTGAACAAGGGGCCGAGAGCTGAGCTGCTGCGTTCAGCTCAGCTTGTTTTTAAAGTTAAGATTCCTTCAGTGTATTGAGACCATCAGATCCTAAAAACACAGGCTCAGCTGGTTAAAGTTTTATATTTTATCACACTGATATCAGAGGGGAACTCAGTATCAGCCAATACTCAGATCTACGTATCAGAAAGGAAACCACTGATGGAATATTTCTGTTTGAAGACTGCACGTTATTTAACACACGTGAGGAAGAGAGAGGTCTCTTTATGTTGTAGTCATCATTGTAAATCATCGATCCAGAAAAACACTGCATTCATATTTTTAACAGCATGCAGGTTTTCTAACGACATTTCATTCTACTGAACATAACGTTGAGAGCTTTACACGAGTTAACTGTGCAGTAGATCTTTTGTATATGAAGCGTTTCTTGTTCAGCAGCGACATTTGTACATTTTATTGTGAAAGTTTTGAGCGTTTTGCACACGATTCTTCGATTGTTTTACTCTAACTGTACATATCATGCAGAACCGCTGGATTTTAATTGTACTGTACAGTGCCATGCTACTTTTTAAGTGTCCCAGATCATATGTATATATTTATTTTGTTAAAAAATAAAGTTTGTGGGCTGTGTTTGAGAAGAGTCTTCTGATTTTAGATGATGCACACAGGAAAGAGATTATGAATTAATAACACTTTTTATTTATCAGGAATCAAAACATGCTGATACAAAAAATATGTACATCTGGCAAATGAAGCAATGTTCGTACCAAAAACATTAAATAATACAATAACAGATGGATGGGTGCAGAGGAGGGTCAAATTAGGTTCTCGATCTAACAGGACAAAGATGATATGGTGTGTGTTTTTTTTCCATGGAAGTTAGACAAATGCATTGGCATCACAACTGGAAAGCTCTGATATCAATGTGCCTTGATATTGATGTAATGAATATTTACAACAATGAATAATTCATAGTGCTATCAAGTGAGGTACCTTTTGACATAAGAGAAGGTCTGCATCAGTTCTACATCTGACAACTTATCCCTCCAACTAAACATTCAGAAAAACTAAAACAGCGGTGCAGTTTCATCTGTAAGGGAAACATGCCAGTTCATCCCCTCGACACCCACGTCGTGCCAACAGCAACCTGTTTGGATTTAAAGGCGCAGGAACAGTTTTTTCCTCTCTGTGTTTCAGTCAGACACTTCCAAGTCCTTGACCTAAATGCAGGCTGCATACTAACACAGTGCCAGCAGGGGAGGGAAAAAAAGAGATGAAAGGAAAAATAAGCTTCCCTTTGCTTTCAACACTGATACCTTCACAAGGTGCAGATCAATCATGTATCTTTCCATCATAAATAACATGGAAGTTCTCAGAATAATACTAAATTTGGTCAGAAACATTTCAGAAACCGCATTTATCTACATGTACGACATCAAAAACTGACCAATGGTGGTCAAGAATACTTGAAAAAAGAGAAAAAAGTTTAGATAAGATTATAATACTAAAACCCTGAAATGATCATTCCAACACATTCAGACCCAAGCAGGCTAACGTAACTCAGAACTGAAGTGAATATAGGCCTCTCTCTGCTCCCATCATGCATGAGAGTGCAGAGATATGAGAGCAGTACCAAAATAGCTCTCATGCCCTAAATTCCAAAATAAAGCCACTGGTCACAGAGCCGGGAGTTAAAAAATGACGCTTTTCCAAAAACTATCCTTTTCATAACACAATTCTACTTTTTCAAGAAGCTTCAATACAAAAACAAGAAATGAATGTGTTTGTTTGCACATTAGCGTGACATAATAAATACTTAAGAGCTGGTAGGTAAGACAAAGCCTTCTGGAGATAAGCTTCCTGATGAGCACAGAGGTCAGAGCAGATATGTGTCCATCCACGGCCGTGTTTTCTGTCAGAGCGCTCTTAAGATCCACGTTATCACGCCGTTATCTCGGTCCTGCTCCGGATAAGAAGCTAAAAAAGAAGTTAGACACTTTCTTTCCATCTTAAAGGGTGACATGCTGTTTCTAAAAGGAGTCTACTGCATTTAAAGATACCATAAGTGTCGTTGGTTTACATTATTAAGCATCTACAGCCCTTTATGTTTTTGAAGTATCTCATCAGCGGTATATTGAACACTGGTTTTCTTTACAAATATACAAAACAGTTGTCACATTTTTATTACAGTACAGGCGATACGTTTCAGAGTCCAGAGCTCTTGCACTTATTCCTTTACACTGTTTTTTTAACACCTTGTAGTCAATCACATAGTTTGATATGAAACTCTCCTCAGTACACCAGTGAGGGATCATTCTGTGCAGGCAGGTGGTGTTACAGTACCCAGATTAAAGGGTGGAGCGGTTTGTATCAGAGCAGTTAGGAAGAGGAGCAGACCTCAGGATGAGATCGAGGACCCGTTGTTCTTAGGCAGCTTGGCGTTGTTGGGTGTTGGGTAGTAGCGCTGGTCGGCTCGGGCCTCTGTTACTGAAGTGTGCCCGAACAGGAAGGTGTGCTTGTTGCTTGATGGAGGAGCCGAGGAGGGCGGAGTGCCTCTGGAGGTGTGGTAGTTGATGGAGGTAATAGGGGGTGCTGATCTGGGCATGGTCGCGCTCTGAGGCCTCTGTGCAGGGAAGAGGAAGGTGCCATTGTTGGTGTTTTGGTTTAGGTTGGTGTCGGTCCGCCGAGGATCTCTTATCTTGATGGTGGGGTTTGAATCCGAGCCTGTGGAGACTTCTGCTATTTTGTCTTTGAGCTGCTGCACCTCCCGGGCGAGTCGCTCCACAGGGTGGAGGTGGTTTGCAGAGATTGGGTGGGAGAATGCCTAAAAAGGAGAAAACATGAACACATCTCAGTCTGACTGGAGCTTATTTTAAAATGCAGAGGACTCTGGGTACAGATATTTAGGGATTTCAAAATGAATGGATGTCTTGTTTCAGTGCCTCAAAGTTCATATGAAGGAAAGAGGGATGTTTTGGGGTGAGGGGCTGATTAATGGATTGAAACTGATGGGGAAACACTTTCATAACAACACAGATTGTATCTTTTTCTCTCTGCACTGTAACCTGAGTCAGTGCTTCAGCAGTTCCTCTGCAGCTCATCTAAAATAGACAACTGCATCCACCCACACAGGCCTCCAGTGCTCTGAACATCACCATGGGGACACTACAGACATACTGCTGCACAGACATCGTCAGCTCTTGGACAGCTCAGATTAAATCTGCACATGGAAAAGATGTCACAGTGTGTGAGGAAGCAACGTAAAAACATAACAAGGCCAAACAAAGACGATCTGTGACGCCGACCGGAAGTGTGGAGGACCAAAATAAATCATGAGTGGAGGATGTCGCCCACATGATGTACCCAGTGACACATCCACACTTAGACACAGCAGAATTACACAGCTAATGATGATCAGTGCTGCCTGTCTGATGCATATAGACTAGATACTCAGTATGTGTCTGTCCTTAAATCACATCCTGGTGTTTCACTACCTATAAAAGGATTTCACCATCTCTCAGGAAGAGGTAGAAACTCAATGTTTGTTGACAACAAGGTGACATGATGACATGATTCAGGGGCTAAAATGTGAATGTGCATACAGTGTGAATAATATACACTACCAGTCAAAAGTTTGGACACACCCTCTTATTCAATGGTTTTCATTTATTTTAATTATTGTCCACATTGTAGATTAATACTGAAGACATCAAAATTATGAAATAATCTGGTTTTGCCATAATCTGGATTACAACCATAGTCAAATAGGGCCATCCATTGTGTACTAACCCTACCTCTGAACAACACAACTGATGGTCTCAAACACATTAAGAAGGCAAGTCATTCTACAAATGAACTCTTGACAAGGCTCATGTTAATCAGAAACCATTCCAGGAGACCACTTCATGAAGCAGACTGAGAGAATACCAAGAGTGTGCAAAGCTGTCATGAAGGAAAAAGAGGGCTACTATACAGAATCTAAAATATAAAACATATTCTGCTTTGTTTAACACTTTTCTGTTAATTAAATAATTCCATATATGTTCTTTTATAGCGTTGATGCCTTCAGTATTAATCTAAAGTGTTTCAAATAATTAAAACTTTTGACTGGTAGTGTATGTCAAATATTTTTTATTTTTTAATTTGAGGTTCATAGCTTCAACTGTTGTTGTAGGTCAGACACACCAATTAGAACGAATCCTAGTATTCTTCCTCTGCTTTTTAATGCTTTAAACCACATTCGTGTGCCTGCTGTGAGTTTCACATACAGAACATGACACCCAGTTGAAATGTCAAGCTCTCTGATGTGTCTTTAATGTCTGCTACAGCCAGGGATCACTGAAGTCTAACAGGCTTTCTGATGTAATAAACTATTATTTAACACATGCCCCAATTTCCAAGCCAGTGGCTCAAAAGGGTTTGACAAGACCACCAAAAAAGGACTATCCACATTCGGCCTCTCATCCCAAAACCAGGGTACATGTTCACAGGTCTGAAGTGCTAAAAGAGGAGGGACAGGTTACATAACAAGGGGATTTTTTACTCCAGAAATACAGCACATCTAGTTTTCTTCATCTCTAGAGACCTTTAAGATTTACCCGGCCAATGCCAGATCTAAAACATCCTGGAATTCCAAAAGGCAACTAACAAAAGAACATGTTCCACGTTACATTTCCGATAGAGGATATTGTGTTGAATTTATTTGCGTTTCTCTTTCCAAACTTCCTACACAACCCTTTGAGCATACCTGTGCATGGAGCGCCCCTCGGAGATAGCACTCCCTCCACAGACCCATGCAGGGCCCCATGAGGAGGGGCAGCAGAGGTTCATATGGGTCAAGTGGTCCTTGAGGTCCGGAGGTGGAAGTGAAACCTTGAGGAATGTCAGTGAGGGCCCAAGCTTTCAGCAGCCTCTCCAGACCGGGCACGTTCTCAGAGGATGCCGCTCTCCGGTGGCTCTTCTTGTAAACGCCTGAGCCGCTGCTGCTGCGCCAGGGAAGCAGGTTAGCGGGGCAGGAGAAGGTTCCTCGAGAGAGGAGGAAGACCGAGCCAGGGATGGTGTCAGCGAGCTGGTAGGGAGACAAAGGTGGTGACAGTCAAATCCATGATTCACAGAAGCCTGCAAAAGTGACCTGACGACTTAAGTTATGAGTTTAGTCATCGTTACAAGGTTAAGTCTTCTCCTGTACAGTCCTGGGCCAACATGTGTAATGAGTTTTGACTGAAGGTATCCTTTTAAACCGCAACCCTGTTAACTGGAGACTTTCAGCTGGATGCATCCCTCATAAACATCTTTAGACGATCATTAAATATCTGATGAGGATATTTTGAAATCTTAATAAAAAACTAAACTAGGATGCATTCCCAGGAACTCCGTCTGTGTGAACTCCACAAACACTGCCACGTTCAGCTGAAGGTCTCCAGTTCACAGGGTCACTTTTAAAACCTTAACACCTGGAGAGACGCATTCGCCGTGGGTTTAGAGAAGACTACTGTTACAAAGCTGCCAAATCAAGAGAATCACAGCTTCTTCTTTTGAGAAAAGTACACACACATACACAAAAGATAGAACAAATGAAAGAGAGAAATCAAGTGAATCACAGATGTGTGTGATGTTATTGTGGACGGCAGGCTGAATAAAAACACTGCAGGCAATCTACCAATCAGACATGTTTAGCATTGCAGGTCCTGTCCTGGGACCTTTGAAAAGTGTTACCCACCAAGTAGGGGCTTTTCAGGGGGATATTATCTACCCCTGAACTAAATTTAGACCCTGGTTCCTTCGGTCGAAACGCACATAGTTCCGGGGTAAAGTCCCTAGTTCCTGGTTAAAGTTCCTGCGGTCGATAAACACCTATAATGAACAACCTGTCCATGAGGACTACATTTAGACTGCATGTCTTATAATAACCAGTAGAGGGTGCAGTGGCCTGCTGTTTACATTTGAGGCACTGAAAGATGTCAGCTCAGCTCAGGCAGGACATCACATAATAAACCAGTGACTACATCTGCCAGAGTACTTTATGTTCTATGATGAATATATTCATCTTATTTAATAGCTGCAACAGATTTACAAACTTCTGCTAAATTTGGTCTTGTACTGATTCGATTTGTAGTTTTTAAATTCATCAGAAAAGATTATCTGTAGAGAAACAATTTAAACAGTAAATACTAAACACACATATCAACGAAGTGCAAAATCAATCAGTTTGTTTACTACTAAAATGATCTATTCTAAATCTAAATCTGCAAAGAAATGAACATAAAGCATTAGAGTCTTTCTGCACTCAGCTTCCCTGCATGGCCACTAGAGGGCGCGTTACACCATCAGAAAGCCGGCAGCCTTACCCTGTGAGTGTCTGGGTTGGTGTTGAGGTTGCCATTGAGCAGCGGTTGCAGTGGAGGGATTGGGGGGACGGGTTGGGTGAAGCGATCTTGTCTGGACTTGCTGTACTGCAGGGCCCAGTCCCACACGGAGGGGAGAGGGGGGTCAGACGGATCAGAAGAAGAGTCAGGATGAAGAGCATCTCTCCAGCCATTGACAGGTGTGTAGGACTGACCAAGGTTCTGTAAAGAGGATCATGTATTCAGATTCTTACTCTTTAACACCGTGTTATACTGTGATGACTTTGAAATGTATTAAAAAGTCACTGTGCCAGGCTCTTCTAACTACCTGTGATTATACATTATTTTACTGTAATCATACATTTCCCAGGGAAGCATTTAGCCCCTTCACACTCCTATAATGAGGCAGGAGATGCCAAGTCCCCTCCCAGGTGAGCGTTACCTGGGAGCGTTTGCATCTCTCTCGCTGGCAGTTGGCCAGGAAGCTGGAGAAGAGTGGCAGGTGGACGCTGTCGTGCAAGGCCAACAGGAAGTCGTCTGTCAGCTGGAAGCGAGAGGGGTACTGGGACAGCAGCTGCCAAACACAGTCCAGGAAGAGCAGGAAGACTGGAGCCTGGAGGGGAAGTTAGTGAGAGAGCAACAAGGTATTTTTGTTATACAGCTATACAGGTACACATAAAAAACAATGCCATAAAATAAAACAATAAACTGAGGCGAAGGCTGAGCACAAGGAAATAAAACATGGTGCCTTTAGGAGTGGGTTTTAAACAGTGTTTAATATGTGGCACTGACTCTGTTCAAGGGTGTTTTACAATGCTGGAGCCAAAGAGTAAGAGTCAGGGACCCGCTTTCAAACCTGGACTGATGACCTCTTTAAACAATTTAAAGTGGTCATATTTTGATGGAGAGTTAAAGGACCTGAGGGTCTGCTGTTTGTCCTCTCACCTCCTCCTTGTCGTTGTCCCTGTGATAGTTGATGCGGCTGTAGAAGCGGTGGCCAGCCATGATCCACTCCTTCTGCACCAGACTCTGGAAACCATGCTGGGTCCGACAGTGGGGGTCGCACATCACCTGCACCAGGCTGGAAATCACGCAGCCCATGTCCCGGTCGTCAGCCTCTGTGAGGTCAAGAGAAAAGAAGAACATGATTACACTTCTGTGGCACTTGATCTGTTCTGCATCAAACTGCAGAAGATGTTGTTGTTTTGGAGTCTCTGAAGGGTTCTCACACCTCTTATAAAAACATGATGAGGGACTTTAATATCATGAGGAGACCGGCACTTTAATTGAGTATGGAGCTGAAATGGTTTTCAATTTTAGGGCACTAATTTGGAACCCCGGTCTGTTAATTTACAACCTCCATTTAATTCTGCTTTTATTCATGCTGAGGGCTTATTATCTTTGACTGCAGAGAGAACAGAGAGAGAGGGAGAGTGATAAATTATGTTGTTGAGACAGACCTGCAGATAAAAAACAAGCTGACAAAGATGAAGACTCGGTGCCAGACAAAACAAGAGGAGAAAGAGGGAGAGGCACACTGAGACAAAGTTTTCTTGGGCTACTGTAGTGACTCATTACTGCAGTGGGGTATTTTGTGCTGATCCGGCCAGCAACAGATCTGCGGCACCGAGGAGACTTGGAGCCCTCCTGATATATGATCCTCTCAGCTAAACAGGCGTGTTGTTAGTCACTTACAGCTGCAGAGAGAAAGTCAAACAGCAGCAGCCAGTAGTAAACATCCTGAGCTGAACACAGTCATTGTTTGACTGATGCAGTGTTGAGTCTGTCTGTCTGTGAGTTTGTTTGTGAACGCACCACAGGCTGCCAGACCCGATGATAATAAGTCAACAAAGGCCTACTGTCTGCAAAATCAGACACAAGAGTAAGGAACATGAATCTTTTAGAATCATCCCTTTTTTTATTTCACTGTCAGACACATTCAAGAATACTACTTAGATGGAAACTAAACTATTTACTGTTATCAATAGTTGGTAGTCTAAGCAATGATTACTGCAGGAGTCAAAATAAAGACACAGCCAATCAGCTAGTAATAAGCCAGAGGTCTAATTTAAGTCCTGTTAAAGCTGGGGAGACGGAGTCAGATTTAGATACACTTTTTGTTGTACTGGTTAAATTGATCTTTATGTCCCGGTGGCAATCAATACATAATCCATCCATCCACTATCTTGACTGCTTGTCCCGTTAGGGATCACGGGGGGCTGGAGCCTATCCCAGCTGGCTTCGGCCGGAAGGCAGGGTACACCCTGAACAGGTCGCCAACCTATCACAGGGCTAACACAGAGGGACAGACAACCATTCACGCACACACTCACGCCTACGGGTAATTTAGAGTGATCAATCAACCTGGTAAGCATGTTTTTGGACTGTGGGAGGAAGCCGGATTACCCGGAGAGAACCCACGCATGCACGGGGAGAACATGCAAACTCCACACAGAGAGGCACCTGCCCAGCCGGGGATTTGAACCAGGACCCTTCTAGCTGTGAGGCAACAGCGCTACCCACTGCACCACCGTGCAGCCATCAAGACATAATGTGTTCTTATAAGAGAGTGAAAAACAGCCGCCATCTACAGCCGGAGTAAACCTGGAAAAACACCAACCAATCCCTGCCTTCAGGAGCCAAATGATGAAACCAATCAAATCCCGTCCTGCCGTTCTGCCCGCCTCCTGCGCGTACATTTCATGTTTGTTTGTGTTTTTAACTTTCACTATGATAATGTTTGACGTAGTGCAAAACACAAACTATGTGCTGAGGACCGGTTTTGAATCAGTCGTGAATCAGTGGCGTTGTGCATGTGAGGGGGGACGTCATTTTGGAGGAGCTCAAATTCATGCTAGTTTTCCATGACTACCAACGCTAGCCTTAACTGAGACTTTGTGAAACACTACAGATGCTGTTTGAGTTTGAAAACTCTTAAGGCTGCTTGAGTTAGTAGAGGGAGATTAAAGGCATCTGGAAGCAAAACTTCAAACGCAACAGTTTGTTGACTGAAGTCCATTCAGTCAAGACAGATCTTTCTCTTATTGCACCTCTAAATTTGGCACCTGGACTCTAAGTGCTTAACTCAGCAAGATTACTAATGCTGTCCCTGCTAGCTGCTGATGTGCAGGAGAAAGCTATTATATCTGCTTTACCCACTTTATCACCACTGTTTGAATTAGAATATAAAAACCTGGTGTGAACCCAGCCTGAGGTCACCCTCACTGCATGTTTGGGTTTACCTGGCCTGTCCGGCTACATCACCACCACCTGATACAACTTTCTGCCAGGTGGTGATCACTGACACCTCTACTTCACAACAATCAACAGTCAGCAACTTCACTATGCACACACAGGCACTTTAAGGTGACCCCTGTGCTCACAAGGAGGAACTTTGACTCAGCAACACTCTAACAGTTTGTGAGCATCCTCAAACCAAAGCTCTAAACCAAGCAAGAAATGAAAATCGAGTCCTGATCCAGAGGTATAATCCAGGAGCTACTGATTCAGAAATGCACAAGTGATGTTAACACTGTGTGAAATCCTTTCTGAAATGGAGCTTATCTTGTCCTCTACAATGCAAACACAACAGCTGCAGCCAGGTGTAGACGTGTCTGTAAAGCATGCTGATCAGAGGCCTTTTGACTCTGTGCATGTGGGCTCAGTGGAGTGTGCTTGTTGCATGTACACGGCTACTGCAGGGCAAGCCCTAATGTGGGTTTAATGAGAGGGAGGAGCCATGAATAATGAATGGGCTGAATAATACGAGCCGGGGTCTGGGTCACATGACTCACCTTGCAGTGCCACAGTCAGGTGACCGCCGCGTAGCAGGCAAGCTACCTCTGACGCTTTCCTCAGACAAGACCTGGAGAGAGAGAGAGAGAGAGAGAGAGAGAGAGAGAGAGAGAGAGAGAGAGAGAGAGAGAGAGAGAGAGAGAGAGAGAGAGAGAGAGAGAGAGAGAGAGAGAGAGAGAGAGAGAGAGAGAGAGAGAGAGAGAGATACATGAACATATAACACCAAACAAGCGAGGACCAGGACATAACACTACAATCAGTAAAAAATGAAGTGAAACTTAAGTATTGTAGACAGGTACAGTACACAACAAAAACATTTAGACAACAGGAAAAGTTAAGAGTCTTTGTGGTTATAGCCATCCCATTTTTCCCACAGTTTATCCTCCTTCTCCTTTTGAAGGCGAAGATCAAAGTCATTTTTTCCATACTGCAAACAGAGTTAATAAGGTTTTTAAGTAGTTTAACGGTGGGAGGGTTCTTCCTGGCCTCTTGTTATAGCTTTCTTATTTGCAGCCATGAAAATCTTCAGAACATATGTGTCTCTTTGTCTCTCTTTCTGAGGCATTCAGGTATTTTCCAGAGGTACAGAAAGATGAATTTTGAATTGTTTTCATTCAATATGGTGTGATGTCTATTTCAAATATGTTTAAGTATATTGGTAAATACAAATACATGATTGCACAAATATTAGGACTTTGCCATCAAGTAATGCTAAATGTATCATACAAATAAATCAGTAAATAAACAGCCCAAGCAAAACTACCTCAGTATCAAAGGGAACTTTTTAAAGTTATTCCCATTAGGGATGATGAATTATATATTATATATTATATACAGTATATACAGCTGTGCTCATAAGTTTACATACCCTGGCAGAATTTGTGATTTTTTTGGCCATTTTCCAGAGAATATGAATGATAGATAAGAGAAAATAAAATATTTTCACTCATGGTTAGTGGTTTGGTGAATCAAATTTTTTATCAAACAACTGTGTTTACTCTTTTTATGTCATAATGACAACAGAAACTACCCAAGAAATACTATATTTTCCCAGGGTATGTAAACTTATGAGCACAGCTGTATATATAGTACTTTACACTGACCCAAGGTTACCTGAAATCTTAGAGCTTTGTAATTGGATTCAATAGAAACCTTGTGCTTCCATCACCACCATTTTATTTCTTCAAACTTTCACAGTTGAGATCATAGTTTTGAAATTCCTCCGCAAGTTGGAGAGCACAAGTTGAAGAATTGAAAAGCCATATGCCAGCCAGGCCTATCAGAGCGGTTACCTTGTGTAGTCTAGCCAGTGTGTGCTTTCCAGAGTAGATAACCATTTGTCATCAGGCACAGACACAGATGTGGAGATATCTAGAAGTCAAAAGAGGAAAAACACGATCATGTTTAGACATTTTATCTGTGAATATCAACTGGCATGGAGGTTAAACTGGAACACAGCTGCAGACACAGCTATGAGGTATGGTCTGATCTGAAGCTCACCAGTTTTAACAGCGCTTATCATAAGACGCTGAAGCTAACATCATGTAGTAAGAATATTCTTCCCAGTTTATCATTTATTCACAGGAACAAGTTTGAATAATAAGCATGTCTTCCAGGCATTTTCAAAACCTGTGTAGTAAACAAACAACTCGTATTCAAATGTGTATTTCATCTTCTCTTCGAGGGATTCATTTTTAAATCACTTCTCAAAGTCTGCGTCGGATGTCTGGTTGTTTTAAAGATTCAAAGGCCACTGCCAGTAAGCCGACCAAACACATATGACTGGTTGTTTTTAACACGACAGTCCTCTGAGCTGTGAAGCTCTCACCCACAAAAGATTAAACACAGAGCTGACGAATGTGTGAACTGAGATAATCACTGACCTTTACACATTGTTGGTGTGAGAGAGCGAGTGAGAGTCAGAGAGAGGGCGCGTGTTAGTGAGAAAGGTCAGCATTTCAGTTCCAGGGCCCATGTTTGTAGACGACCGTGAGTATATCTGTCGTCTCTGTTTACTCAACCGTGGAATGTGCTGTGTGTGCGTACACGACAAAAACAGTTATAAAGACCCTCTGACACAGGCCCTTTCTGTGGTGACAACTAAAAACAATCCTAGTCCAGAAATGAGGTGTTTCAGAATTCTATCGAATGTGAAAAAGATTGTTGGAGAAAATTCTGAGGCCCTTGTTGGTTTAAATGACCAAAAAATAATAGAGGTAATAAAACAAAAGGAAAGGTTTCTGTTGAGGCCAGTGATTGTTTATTGGTTTGAAGACTGCCAGATTGAAACCACAAGTGTGAGGTTTTGGCTGTCGCAGTTAGTTTTTAAGTGTTTTGTATGAATGAAAAATGACCATATGTGGAAAAATGGGAACTGGAGTTGAGCAAGGGGTTAACACACTCACAGGCATCATCTATTCTGACGGTGAGCACAAACCTATCCATAACTACAGTTACTGTGATACTGACCTGGATGCTAATTTGGATAGCAAACCAGGTTTGAATCATTTTTTATTTTCATATACATAGACTGATGAGTCTTTAGGCTGTCTTCATTACAACAACACCATGAGAAGACATTGTAAAGCAGGGGTTCTCAAACTTTTTGGGGCCAGGGACCCCTTACAGGTGAGAACATTTTCCAAGAACTCCCTCATAATTGTCACATAGATTAAGCACATGCTTAATACCATTTGCACTCTTAGATGCCCTTGGAACTATTTGTATTATAAAACGTATCAATCTAAATACTTCAGACCTGATCCATAGTGATAAACAGAAAACACTGAATGTCTGTGTTTTCTAGCGGATGTATTCCTCGTCTTTCGCTGGAAAAAGTCTTTAGTTTTGTCCGGGTGATCAGATGTCGCTTTAGCTTGGCTGGCTTCATAGCTTCGTTCGCTAGCATCTGAAGACACATGACGCATTTTGGTCTCCCATCACTGTTCTCAATAAAACCAAACTCTATATACCTGTCGTCATATTTTCTTAATTTAGCTAGCTTGGGCTTAGCATCACTTGACAATGTGAACTGATTTAGGAATGGCTCCATGCTCGCGAGCTAGTAGGCAAAGCTAAGCAGTAGCGGGAACAGTTGTGTCCGGAGTAAAGTGTGTATGTGTGATACGTGACAGATTGATGTGAGTGTCACAGTCATATCAGTTGATTCAATATAATTTGAAACAAGTGATTGAGACCATACACTCAATAGGAAAATGTTTACAGTGAAACCAGAATGAGAAGCAGGGTCACTTTCCCCAAACACTCAGATTTCCGGAGTCTCTTCCTGCCTCTTTCTAGAGAGAGTGCAGGTCTAAAGAACCTATCACTGGCCTCACTTATTTAACCCCAGTTCATAACACTTCCGTATGGGCTTCATAGTTTGAGACCGGAGGTTGCCGATTGAGTCTAACCCCTTCAAACAAGATGAACAACATAATCAAGGTTTTCATAACCAGTAGACTCCACTGGTAGTGAAAGATATGGATGCTTTGTTTAACACAATTCTAAACAACGCTCTAGTTTGTTTTTGTGCCAGGTGTAAATACATATCGGTCTTGTGTGGTGGATGTGGTGCAGTTTTTGTTCCCACCTCCCAAACAGAGAGCACGCAGGCGGCTGTGTGCCAGCTGGATATCTGCAGGTGAAGGCAGCTCTTCACCCAGCTCCACCACAACGCACAGAGACGACTGGCAGCCAAACAGGATCATCTCCAGGTTTCTGCAGAACAGCAGGAGCTTATTTAGCAACCTTCAGCTTCCTTTTGAGTGAAGGCTAATATTAGCTTTATTTGGTTTCCTGTGTCATCTCACAAACAATGCAGCCACTTCCTGACAACATCATTACAAATCTGACTGAGGGGCTCACTTGCATAGATAAATGGCTGTCTCTTCTTTGTTAGCAGTAGAAACAGACTTCCCACAACAGTCTCAAGCTGAGCAGATTATGAACAATCTGTGAGCAAACTGGTAGCTTGGATTTATTAATGAGTGTGACAGAAAAAGATGCAACAAATTCAAATCCAAAATGAAACTTTGATTATTCTCACTGTTTGACGGTATACACACAATCAGAGATGGTAAGCCTTTGTTGTAGCAGCAGCAGCAGCAATATATCTTTATTCAAACAAGCAGTTGGATGTGTTTTAATGGTTTATCCAGCAGCTTAAAGTGATGACATAAATGCTATTATTTGTCAACCCATGATTTGCTTTGTCATATTTACGATCAAAGCCACGTCAAGCAGTTCAGCTCAATGATCCTGAAACACATTTACATGTTGATGCATACATAAAAAGACAGGTACGCATTAAAACCCCTTTGAAAAACATCACACACACACACCTGATATCATCTTTCTCATGGTAGATGTTGTTCTGGAAGCTCGCCATCCGCAGCAGATCACTGCCTCGGGGGTGTCGCCAACTCCAGCGCTGCGACACAAAACACAGTTTCATCCTCTTTAATAACACGTTCCACGGCGATAATATCCCCGGAGGCCCGCACCACATCTGTGCTCATCTTGTAATTTGTTTCACAGGAATGATAATGAGAAGGAGAAACATATCTATACGCTGACTGCAGTCGAGATTTCCTTTCTGTTATAGCACATAAAACACACTTGGGAATAGTAAGTGCTCATTTTGAGAATACACACACACTTTTGTTTTTCTCAAGTTCTGACACTCCTTTTGAAAATCAGCTCTTCTCTCTCAAACCTTGAAGTGAAGTTTTGGATGTTATTTGCTGTATTACATCTGTATTACATTGTCTGATTTTATATTAAATGGGTTTGTTCTATTGCAGCACAGTGAGGTCTAAATTTGAGAATGTGTTTTGATCCTCAGAATCTTTAATTGACTACTCTCTGAAATAGTTTAGTAAGAAGTCTTTCCTTTACAACAAACGACTGTACACGTTTGCCTCAGTTTGTTTTAGGAGCTACAAACAGGAGTTCAAAAACATGAGTGGTGAATATTATGAAAATGAAAACGTATTAACAGGACTGAGGCTGCTAGAGTTCCAAATGGACCATTATTAATATGTTTCTTGATACTCAGAGCACTCACAGGGATTCGTCCTTCGTTGAAGTGGGCGAAGCTTTTCTTCAGCTCAGTGTCTAAAACCTTATGTGGCACCACGATGAAGCGAGGCAGACTGAAAGGAGAAAGACAACATGCTCAGTTTTATTGATGGAAGATAAAAGGTGAGGATGAGGGTTTTTTTTTCAGAACACTGACTCATGTAACTTTTGTAGATCATATGAACTGACTATAGAGAGTGCTTTTCTTTGTGTTTGTTATAGATCTTAAGTCTTGGCTTTGACAACTATTCTCAAATGCATTCATGTTCTTGAAGAGTTCCCTTGTTCAGATCTTTTCTTATATTCTCTACACTCCCCTGTGAGTCATTCAAACATTGAGCTTTTTCCTGTTTGCACCAGGAGATACAGGATGGAGTGAAACTGTGAAGAGAATACAAAAGAAAACTGACAACCCATCCAATACTCAATTTTAAAAACTGACACAAAGGGGTGTCTGCTTCAGTTCACCTGAAGACCGAGTTTACCTGGTGGACATCTCGAAGCGGTCGTTGACCGAGCTGACTCTCCAGCCCGTGGCCCCGCACCTCTCCAGCTCCTGTTCCCAGTCTGAGACGGACTCGTACCAGTTCATGTGGGCATTTCTTGGACGGTTGCTTAGAAACTGCTTCATTTCTGGAGGAGGAGAAGTGACAGAAAAACACTTTGAGGATTTTTGTTAAGATGAGGCATAAAGCATTATGTGTCAGAGTGCAGATATCACTCCAATGATGCTTGTGGAGGAAAGAGCAGATGCGTAGTCGAGGATATATTGAAGCTGAAATTGGTGAATACAGACTTTCACCTTCTCTCTGAATAGAGGGATCAGGATCAGGATCTACAGCAGCCTGCTTGTTGTGGTACAAAGCTGCTGATGTGAGCTGAGTATTGGTTATAAATGATGAGAAGAGCTGATTTAAAACTCATGTTACTTCTTCAAAACAATAACAACTCTCTTCTGCTGCCAGCTTTGAGGTGAGGATTTTCTATTTTTGCCTTTTTAATCGACTGTTTAGCGACAGCAGAATATATTTGAGGTTTTCAACAGTTCATAGGACAAACTCAGCAATCCAAAGATCTGGTACTGTGAGAGCTTGTACCTGGCACTGCTCCCTCTTCTTCAGACATTTCACGAACCGAATTAATGATTGATTTATTGGGGAAATAATCCGCCGTCTACAGCGAGGAGAAGATGTACTGAAACACTTTCAAACAGAATAAAAAATGGCTGTCCATTGAAATATTTAGCAGGTCGGCGCAGCTGAGCTTTTTCCTTTCACATTTTACTAGCCTGCAACATCAGACAAATCTAAAATTACTCCAACTGCTGTGAATAAAAAACATCTTTGTGGTTCTTTTCTGAGAACATTGCGTGCTCATAAAAGACTGTGAGAATCAAATCTGAGGTATGCCCTTGTCTCAAAATGTGTCACAATCTCCTGCAGAGTAACAACGTCCGGTGTGACACATGCTGCAGACACAAAGCAGAGCAGTGACCACACATGCCAGACACACTTGACCCGTGGAGCAGAGTTGAACTGTAGGTCATCTAGAGATTTCTTCCAGAGTGGGCCTGCATTATTTATCTAACAGCTGACAGTCCACCACAGCCTGGTCCGCCTAGCGTAGCTTTAACATAGCTTAATGTATTGTAAAAGCAGGCTCATATTACTCTATATAGTGGAAGTGATCGTTGGAGCACAGTGAGATGTTTAGTGTTTCCAGGGGTGGGTTCTTTCTCTCTGACAGCACATTCTTGTATTTAATTACGGCGTCTTAATGTTTCATAAATGGAGCTTTTCAATCACTGTCAAAAGCAGCCCTTAAAAAGTTTGAGTCACTCTCGCCTCAAAACCTCTGTGGGGAGATTTCCTCCACATCTGCTCATGGTTTCAATATTTCATTTTTCATTGTGTCATCACAGCAGAGACGGGTTCCAAACTTGAAAACCAGAGAGGATGTGAGCTTCATTACAGTTTCCATCTATGTTTCCTGTTTGATATGCTCTCCAGTCTCAAGAGTTGTAACATCACACTCTGATGGTGAGACCCAAAATAGACCGAAAGAGAAACAAAAATAGATGAAACGGGGTGAAGTCGTGAGATGTTGGCAAACAGTGATCATAGAGTTGAGTACTTTTTCTCCCCAGAGCAACAGAGAGAATATTAAAAACCTAAATAGAGAGAAATCTTCAGGCTGCATAAAACAAGAACGTCACATATCTAACGCATTCACGCTGCGCATCTGATCCATGTGGGCTTTTGATTCTCACTTTCACGGAGCTGTTATTCTGTGAATATTCATCACAGGGAAACATGCACTGAAGGGAAGTGAGATAGTGAGTGGTTACTGATGAACACTTGAGATCATCGAGTTTTAAATGTTTCCATACCGATAACATCCAAACAGGGTGAGCAATATGTCTGTAATATGAAATACACTACCAGTCAGAAGTTTGGAAACACCTTCTCATTCAACGTTTTTTATTTATTTTAACTATTTTAAACACTGTAGATTAATACTGAAGGCATCCAAACTATGAAAGAGCATATATGGAATTATTTAATTAATAAAAAAGTCTAAAACAAAGCAGAATATGTTTTATATTTTAGATTCTGTAAAGTAGCCCCCTTTTTCCTTCATGACAGCTTTGCACACTCTTGGTATTCTCTCAGTCTGCTTCATGAAGTGGTCTCCTGGAATGGTTTCTAATGAACATGAGCCTTGTCAAGAGTTCATTTGTAGAATGACTTGCCTTCTTAATGTGTTTGAGACCATCAGTTGTGTTGTTCAAAGGTAGAGTTAGTACACAATGGATAGCCCTATTTGACTACTATTGTAATCCATATTATGGCAAAACCAGATTATTTCATAGTTTTGATGTCTTCAGTATTAATCTATAAAAAACATTGAATGAAAAGGTGTGTCCTAACTTTTGACTGGTATTGTATGTCTGTATGATTTACAGTAGAGTTGCCAGTTTTGTGTGATTTGGATGTTTTTATGGCACATCAAGTTACCTTTGGCAGTATGTTCTTTTTGCATTAATTGCACAAAGTTTAATAATGAGTGCAGGAACGAATCACTCACATTATGTCCGTCATATATATAATTTATATATTATATATCCCAGTGCTTTTGTACATAGGTAATTCTAACTATTCTGCGCTTCTGTATATACTTTATTTTATTTTATCTTTATTTCAGACCACATAACACCAACTCTTGCCTCCCTACACTGGCTTCCGGTCAGCTACAGAATTAATTTCAAAATCCTTCTTTTCGTATATTAAGCACTTCATGGTTTGGCGCCCACTTACATCTCAGAACTCCTGTCTCCGTATCACTCTGTCAGAGCTCTCAGATCATAACACCAAAACTTCCTGTCTGTTTGAACAGCAAGGACAAAGAGATATGGGGACAGGACCTTCTCCCTCTGTGCCTCTTCCCCCAACCATCCAGTTCCAAGTCGTCTCAAAACACACTTTTATTCATTAGCTTTAAACTACTCCTGACCACACTGGCTCAGATACTCGCTGCACTGTTAATTGTATTTCTTGTCATTACTGTTGTTATTATTACTGTTAATTTCATTTTTAATTATATTGCTCTCTTACCACTCTTCTTCCCATCTCTCTTCCTCTATTTGTGTGTTTTTATTTCATTTCTCTTTGTTTTCCTCATTTTCTGTTGTAAAGCACTTTGGATCAACTGTGTTGTGTGTAAAGTGCTATATAAATAAAGTTGATTTGATTTGATCGGTATTTATATCTTATTTTATTCCTTCTTCTATTCATATTTTGACTTTCTTGCATACTGTTTATAATAGCTCTGTAATGACTGAATTTCCCCCCCCCCGGGATAAATAAAATATTTCTGATTCTGATTCTGATTCTGATCTGCAGTTATGTATTTTAGCTGTGTCATTGTACAAAGAGTAACACAGCAGCAACAACACAGAAAGCTGTGAACTTTAAATCGAACAACAAAGTCTCAAAATGATCCTTCATCATTTCATGAAGTCTAATTCAGAGCTGAGTAATGAGCGAAGTGCTCCTCTTCTCTGAAACAAATTCACTTGATGGTTGAAACCTTTCCAACACTGAGTAAAGCACTTTCATGTTAAAAGTCAGCGTTTCCTGGCTCTCTCTGTGGCAGGGCTTTGAGGCTACACGCTGAGCTGTCTCTTACTTTAGCTCACCAGCTGACTCAAACCCTTCATCCTGTTAAAAAAGATATTTAAAAAAACAGTGATGTGACTTAATGCTAAGTACAGGGGGAACATGAGACACACGGACGGATGTGTGTGTGAGACTGAAAAGAAAGGATGCAAAATATTTCAGATTTGAAAGACGAACTGGTTTGACCTGCAGAATTTAAAGTTTGGTGCAGGTCTAGCAAACAGCAAGGCATCCTTCTATGATCTCTAATATCCACTCAGATGTATAAAGATAGACATGCTGATAAGGGTTTGTATCAGTGCCAGGAAGTGAATTAAGCAGCATACATTCAGACTGCATACATTATCTACTCACCTACACTCCCCAGAGCAGCGTTCTGGAAAGATAACACTGACCCAGGTTTGAGAGGCTGGTAGGTCTTGGCGATGGTGTAGGTTATCTGAGGAGGGAAACCACAGCGTCCCATCAACATGACAAAGGTCATCAGCTTTCAACATTAATGCACCGCAAAGGCATTGATCTACGGTCAATGGTTAGGCTCAGCTTCTCTCTGCAGGAGTCTTTCAGCTCTGATATGAATGATAATCACTATGACAGCAACCAGAGACTTGAATCTGAGCCAAAACACACACACACACACTGAAATATGCAGCAGTATGCAAATATTTACCAACCCAAAGCACATATCTCTAGAAGGCGAGTTTAGCAGATAACGCTAGACAAACCAAACCTGCATAAAATATGACGGAACCAACATTTAAAATGTGATTTCAAAGGCTAGAGTATAAAAATTGGATGAAATGATGAACTACACACACCCTTTTGAGGTTAGCACACACTAAATGTCATGTAATCCAGTGTCAGCCCTATTCTTGCAAAAGTAGATAACCAAATTCATAAACTTGGACCCTGACACACACCTCGAGCACTTGTGGGTCAGGAGTGAGGCGGTCAAACAGGAAGCAGATGACTCGCATGTCTCTGCAGTAAAGCACCAGCTCCTCAGGCGTGAACTTTAGAGAGGAGTTCGGTGTGATGAGCTTGGTCCTGTTCGGGCCCACTGCAGCACAGGAGGAGAAAGAGGTCTGATTAAAGATTCAACACAGAAACAGGTCAAGAGCCAAAGAACCCCAGAGTATAGATTACATACATACTTACAGACGAACAGTGTATACATTAGACCTACAGTACGATGGATCCACTGGACTCAACTTTACAAGGGATCCAAAACATGTACAGGGGAACTTGATTCTTTTAAGCCATCAAATGATCTCCTCTTGTCACGATCTGAGAGGATGTGTTTCTATTTTAACCATAGGATCGTGTGTGGGTGTTAAAGCTACAGTGGGCAGTAGTTAGCAGCATTTAGTAGAAATGGAATATAATATGTATAATCACCTGAGTATGAAAATCTTTTTGTTAGTTAACTTAGAATGAGCTTTTTATATCTATAGAGGTCGCGTTCCTCTCTCAGAGAGGTAACCTTCTTGCAAAGCCATGTTTCTACCTCAGCACAGATCATGCTCATGATGCATCACAGGAGCTTCTTGTCCTTAAAGGCCATTGTTGCTTCACTAACGGGAGGGGTGAGTAGGAGAGCACTTCAGCTCAGAGTCTGACTGTTTGATATTGCTGAATATTACCATTTCTACACACTGACTGAACCTTTACGTTATTTCTAAATTTTTTGTAATCCTTAAAAATCATGAAAGGGAGTCCCTGAGCTCCACTGTCTCTTAGGTCCCTCTGAGCTGCCGTAGACGTCCTCCTGCTGTGGACGTTCCAGACTCCAGCTGATATGGACGTGCCGGACTCCAGCAGCAACAGCGACTACTACTCGTCTCATCACTATCATCGCTCCCTCTCTCTCTTATTCTCCTCTATCTCTCTTTCAAGACCCAACTCGGACAAGGTAGATGGCTGTCTAACATGAGTCTGGTTCTGCTTGAGGTTTCTGCCTGTTATAAGTACGTTTTTCCTCACCGCTGTAACTTGCTAAATACTGCAAGGTGCGATGCTCATGATGGATTAAGATGAGATAAGACTGAATCTTACCCTGTCTTGGTGTTGGGTCTCTGTTCATAATTTGACATAGAGTGGTCTAGACCTCCTATGTTTGTAAAAGCGTCTTGAGATAGCGTTTGTTGTGATTTGGCGCTATACAAATAAAGATTGATTGATTGATTGATTGATTGATTGATTGATTGATTGATTGATTGATTGATTGATTGATTGATTGATTGATTGATTGATTGTTAAAATCAAACCTCACTGTATGTTGTCACTTATTGATCTGCATAACCAAAATGTATCCCCAGTAAAAACCCTGAAACAAAAGCAGCTTCTTGGTTAGATAAGTCATTTTCAGCTTGCACTGTTTATTTTGTCTGCTTGGTTGAAAAACAGTTTGTCGACATAACACAGAACATCAGATTACTGATGCAGTGTTCTGAAATCTTCATCAAACCCTCTTGTTTTATTCATTGAATATTAAACAAACACAGTTTTTCCCCCTCTGTTGCTTTCCATCAAAGTGGCTCAATGAATGTTTGCAGTGATATTAAAACTCCATTCCTGTTACCATGGAAACTAACTGTGTGTGTGTGCTGCCAGATCAATCACAATGAATGAACTTGAATCTTAAGAATTACAGCCAGAAAAACCTTTTACATCTCTATCAAGTTCATCTTAGCGTGAGCGATCCAACTGAAATTTTACCAAAGACCTCGGTGAAATCTATGTGATGTGATGACTTCTATCTACATCATTAACTTACTCCAGTACTGTACTTAAGTGCATTTTTTGAGCATCTGTACTTCACTTGAGTATTATTTTGGGGGGAAATGTATTACTTTTTCTCCACCTGTGTATCATGCGCCTCCACGGTTGAACGTGGAGCAAACACAGCAAATTTCACTCAGATCAGGCAGTTCATTCAGAGGTCGTAATGATGGCTATAATTCTCAACCTGAGCACCCATGGACATATCTTCAGCCCATGTTAGAGGTTTTTGAAAAGAAGAATGATATGTATCTTTTAAGTAATGTTTTCTAAATAAACATGTAACTGAATGTACTCCTATGTATTCTTGACTGTACTCATGCTTTGTGAAAATACAATGTTTTGAGATATTTTAAGAAGTACTTTGAATACTTAAGTATTTTTAAAAGCATGTACTCCAGAGTAATATTTGACCTGGAGTATCTATACTCTGACTTCTGTAATGAAGCTGTGTACTCTGACCACCGCTGGATTGGACCACGACAGGGAGAGCTCCATCAAAGTTATACTGCCCATAAATCTGCAGTCATGAAACTGAAATACACTCAGTTGAGTAATACTGTTGGCAGGCGGTTTTACTTACCAACCACAACCTTCTCTATGGACGCCAAAGCCACGTCATGATCCCCTAAGAGCACTGGGTCTGCGTTGTCCTGTATTAAGAACATTGTGTTAAAAATACACATGACAACAAATACACAGACGTCTGCTCTAGTCATGTTATTTTTTTTACAGGTCTATATGTCCATTATGTTTCCATATTATCATTTTAAAACATAAATAAATCAATCATGAGTGTTTTTCATCAGTGAAAGTGTTTGGAGGGACTCACGTCAGGTTTGGGACTGTCCTGGGGCACGAAGGCCACTCTGAAGTGGGTGCAGAAGAGGGTCCCAGACACCCAGCCTCTTCCTTCCCGAGCAGACAACTTCTTCCTCACCATAACAGCTCTTTGAAGAACACACTCGCCTAGTGAGGACAAAAGACACATGTTCTGTTGGTCAACCAAGAGTTTTTGTTGTGTACTTGTCCTTTAAATTGTCTTACTGAGTGTGTATGAAGGGGTGGGAGGGCTGCTAAAGAGGATACATAACAGGAAGTGTACACACAGAAAAACAGCAGAAAGGAAGCTCACACAGAACAGACTACTGGGAGTGGGTTTGAAATATCTTACACAAGTTGTTGTTATTGTTTTACATCATCTGGGCTGAATAGACGAGCAAGAAGCAGGAGGCAGACTCTTCAACTCATATCTGATATATTTTGAGCTGGTCAAGCATCCCCTGATATTATGGAAAGCTTACATAAAGAGGTACAATATTCAGCACCTGATTTACTAAACTACAACACTGTAACTTTAAACACTATGAGGTGTGCTGGATTATTATTATTATTATTATTTTTGCATATATTGTGTTCTTAACCTTAGGATTGTGGGGTGGGTTTGGGGTCATTATACATTATTGACTTGATTAGACTTATATCTTGTTGGTATGCACGTCTGCTTTTTGACATGTTTGAAAAGGTATAGTAACTTTTTTCTGTCAGCTTGTTTGTGTGTTTACTTCTTTTTATTTACATGTTTGAAATTAAGACCTAGGTTCCATGTTTGCATCTTTAATTCCTGATTAATGGAGGAGGTTTTAGAGGATTGGTGCATGATTTAAAATGAACTTTCAATGACCTTCAAGTACTGAAAATTTGACCCTCTAACAAAGGGAATAATCAGAGGCTTTTTCAAATCATGAAATCTACTGACAGGCACATAGAGAAGCGTTTCAACATACTGTTTTTATGAACAGCACTTTGTGTTACAATGTCATTGTATTAAAAGATGTTAATACATAAAGTCTGATTGATTGATTAATTGATTTCATTTTCCAAAGTATCCATTAGGAAACACTAATGTTCTCTTTTTGCTAAAGTGAAGATCCCTACCTCCCCCCTCTACCCCCTGGACTGTAACATACCCACTACATACAAGGACTCTACCTCAGCTGCTTTTGCACATTAAACCATTTACTTATTCTCCAATACTGTCTGCACCTTAATATTATTTGCACTATTATCTATTTACATTTGTCCATTTTTAAACTGTCACTGCACTGCACTACCTGCACTGTGTACATAGGCTGTTTTTAACTGTGTTTTATTATAATTTTATTGTATTTTATATTAAAATGTTTGCTATTTAAGAGTTGGAAGAGAGAAACAGCCTGTATGTCTTCATATATATGGTGAAAATTGACAATAAATGAATCTTGAATCTTGAAGATATCTCTCTTTGGATTTATAGTCAGCCTACTATCACCTTAAGAATATATCAAGGATTAAAGGACTCATGTCTCAGCAGGATGCAGAAAAACTTGTCCATGCATTTATCTTTAGCAGACTAGACTACTGTAACGGGGTCTTTACAGGACTCCCTAAAAAGTCCATCAGACGACTGCAGCTCATACAGAATGCTGCTGCTCGAGTCCTAACAAGGACCAAAAAAGTAGACCACATTACTCCAGTTCTTAGATCTCTACACTGGCTTCCTGTCTGTCAGAGAATAGACTTTAAAATCCTGCTGATGGTTTATAAAGCACTGAATGGTTTAGGCCCAAAATACATTGCTGATCTGCTACTACTTTATGAACCACCTCGACCTCTGAGGTCATCAGGTACTGGTCTACTTTCAGTTCCTAGAGTCAGAACGAAACATGGTGAAGCAGCGTTTAGTCATTATGCACCACATATCTGGAACACACTCCCTGAAAGCTGTAGGTCTGCTCCAACTCTCACCTCTTTTAAATCAAAGACTAAGACTTTTTTATTTACCTCTGCCTTCCTATCTTAGATTATTTTAACCCACTTTAAATTAAAATTTTAATGTAATTTTTAATATATTTCTAATTTTCCTTTTCTTTTCTGTTTTATTATATTTGTCATTTTAATTATGTTCTTTTATGCCTGTCTGAATGTCTCCAATGCTTTTAATGTTTTAATGTAAAGCACATTGAGTTGCCCTCGTGTATGAAATGCGCTATACAAATAAAGCTGCCTTGCCTTGCCTTGCCTTATATTAAATGTTTTTGCGAGCCCAGAACCACAACCCAAATGTTGAGCAGTTTTAATCATTTAGAAGTATTGAAATGATACTTTTTATGAGCAGGACTCTGTTAATAAATTCCTGATCTTGTTGAGACTTCGTGGTAAATCCTCATTATTGGCTAAAGAGAGACGACAGCTGAAGGTTCTAGGACAAAAGCTTCCTAAAACAAACCTCATCACCCAGACAGATCTCCTACACACAAACACAGATGTTCACAAACACTCTGAACAAGACACAAAAAAAAAAGAGAAAAGGAAACGCTTCCCCCAAAGACACACAGCAGTGAGACAGCACATTTAAAAACAGACTACAAAGACTTTCCCAGCTAGACTGTGGGTTTCCATGGCAACACAGTGCAGGATAGGGTAGATGCTGAGAAAATGCCCGGCTTGTCCCTGACAAAAAAAGAAGGTTTGGCCAAACACACGGCATGCAAACGATTTTTGAATTCACTGGAAATATCATGGATATAAAGAGAAACACTGCTGGGTGCTCCAAACTGGAATAAAAACATTCAGAGGAAACAGAGAGTCCTCCTCTGGACATGTGGAAGGAGCCAGTCCAGCACTTAAACTCAAAACAAAAGTAGTCTTCACAGAGAGCTCTCAGACTAATGAATGTTTTGGGGAAAACCACAGCACAAACAGGAAACAGTCATTTCTTCATGTAACACTTGTTTGCACCGTGTGAGTGAGAGAGAGGAAGAAGAGGAGCCTTTGATTCCAACACCATCATTTTCTAACTGCACAAGAGGAGTTTCAGTGTTCGAGTGTACTCTATGATTACGCTTGTTGCCTTTCAGCCTCCAAAACCAAACATTAAAAAAATCCCTGCAGGACGATTTAACCTGATGGCTCTCAGGCTCGCAGCGATTTTCAGATACTTAACAGAGTGAGCACAAGTGAACCCTTGTTGAGAGCTTGTCTTTCAGAGGACAATCTGTGGCTTTGCGTGCTTCGTTTTAATGTCTCCCCAGGGTGCAACAGGAACGAAAACAATCCTGTAGCCTCAAGATTTCAGAGCCGAGGGGGAGAGGCAGAGGAAGGCAGGGAAGCAGAGGATTCTGGGACTGCTTTCACTCTTTCAGGGCTGGGGTTTAAGAAGCTTGTGGTCGCAGGTGACTCAACTCGGCATGAGTGAGCAGGAGAGGAGGTGTTTACAAGACAGTTGTCCTATAGTCAAATAAAATCTTTAATGTGCTCCCGGGAGAGCTCCAGACGGAGGGTTAAAGTGCTTAGCAGAGTGATATTATCATTGTTCCTTTCTTTATAAAGTTAGAAATAATAAAAAGTTATTATTTTTCTTGTTAAATTCTTCTTCTGACCATGACGGTGTTTGGACATATCATGTTTTGGATATAAAATCAATGACTTCATGAATTGAAATCATGAGATCCTTTCAACTATAAGATGTGAAACCAAAGAACAGCTCGTTCTGGTGGAGCCAAGGGCGTGTGCATAAGCTATCTGGCTGGTAGAGATGCATGACTGACATCAAAATCCTTTCTGCTAACCAAAACACACAATTTACTGACGGATAAAGACTCTTCATGATTCTTGTTGATTTGAAGCAGACACTTGGGGCTAAAGTTAAAAGACTCAGTGTCTGTTTGTTATGTTTTCTCTCTCTATGAACATTAATCGTGAAATATTACACGAATATGTACAAGCCAACGTTAGACATTCAACTGTTTAAGATAATGATGCAATGGTGAGGAGTGCATGATTTACACTACCAGTCAAAGGTTTGGACACACCTTCTCGTTCAATGGTTTTCATTTATGTTTATTATTTTCAAAATTGTAGATTAATACTGAAGACATCAAAACTAGGAAATAATCTGGTTTTGCCATAATCTGGATTACAACAGTAGTCAAATAGGCCATCCTTTGTGTACTTACCCTACCCCTGAACAACACAACTGATGGTCTCAAACACATTAAGAAGGCAAGTCATTCTACAAATGAACTCTTGACAAGGCTCATGTAAGTTAGAAACCATTCCAGGAGACCACTTCATGAAGCAGACTAAGAGAATACCAAGCGAATGCAAAGCTGTCATGAAGGAAAAAGGGGGCTACTTTACAGAATCTAAAATATAAAACATATTCTGGTTTGTTTAACACTTTTTTGTGAATTAAATAATTCCATATATGTTCTTTCATAGTTTTGATGCGTTCAGTATTAATCTACAGTGTTTCAAATAATTAAAATAAATACAAACCCTTGAATGAGAAGGTGTGTCCAAACTTTTGACTGATAGTGTATGTAGTTATGGGACTGATTGGTTAATCTACATGAGGTAGATTTTGTGTTAACATTAAATAACAGTGTGCACAGTGCCATGTCAGTCTAGAGCAGTGGTTCCCAAACCTTTCATCCCGCGACCCCCAACATATAGGTTCTAAAGACTCGCGACCCCCACTGTCCCTAAAAGTTATCTAATGTGGCTTCTTTTAGCTGGTCTGCAGAAAATGACCCTACCTATATGAGCATGTGGCTGTGTTTCCTGTGCTGATATGAATTAACCTACTGCTACTGATGCTTTTGATAATTCACTGTTCTCTAACCGTGAGTTTGAACTAAAACAAAGTCTTAGTTCAAAACCTGAACCATCTGAAAGCCTTCTTAAAGCTCTGCGTGTCTTCTCCACTGTTGTGGATAATTCCAGTATTTTTCTCTCAGCCTTAAGTTTACATGTGTTCCTCCCTTTAGTGTTTCAGCTGCTTCTGTTGATGTTGTGGTCACTGACTGGGATAAAAAGAGAGAGCGACCTGAAGAACCAGCCTGAGAAAAATCGGCTGAGAAAGATCTGAACCACATGCTCTCTGCCTGTTTGTTTCCATCGTCATTTGTTCCTTGTTTTCAGCTGTGATGCATGCAGGGAGAAAAGTTCCTGCCCTCCTCAGCCCGCTGAGGGGACGAGTAAATACCAGGGGAAGGTTACTTTGGGTTAAATCTAGGGGATAGGGTTGTAATGACAGAGTAGCAGCAGACAAATGACGCAAATGACAATCTGAGAAGTTACAGTGTCTGGAGACTTCCCTTTAATTCTGCTCTTTTGACAAACTAGTAGAGCAATATCGTTGAGAGAACCAAATCCAACCTTCATGTGATGAAACTGTCATAAATGGAGACAGCACTTTCATAATGGCAAATATGTTTAGTCAGCTTAATGTGTATAAAACTGAAACTTAACATTTATTCTCTATTAGTCAGTCTCTGAAAGGCTGCTCTGTCAAACTAACGACCAATCATGACATACATTGAAATACAGTTTCATACTTTTCAATATCAGGATGGAAACCCAATTATAGAATTGTCAATTCTCTGTTCCCTTGTCCATCAATCACTAAGGGATAAAGCTGATTGGCAGCCCTTTAATCCCACAGTAACGTTAGACTGTGGTGAAAAAAAGGATTGTGGAGTTGCAGCAGGGGGTCCTGGCCTCTTGGCATTGTGTGTGAATGGACAGCAGTCCCCTCTCCTCTCACTGCAGCATTGAAAAGGTACATGATCTACCTATGGCTGTCGGAGCTGTCCTGACCTGTTTGGCCTCCCGCAGGCCGGCTCGGTTTCTGCGGTCCTGTGTCCCGGTGTCACATGAGAATGTTGTGGACGCCGAGAGCCGCACGTTAGCTGCTGAGTGAACAGGACGACTTCTGCACACACATTTCTGATTCTGAATTTTTGATTTGTGCTTAACTGCTCACTGGATCATCGACCTGGTTTGAGACAGCACACAACCGGCTTTCTCCTACGGCCTGCAACAACAGCTACACTGTACCGCACTGATATGAGATCTAACAATACACTCCTTACACAGTGCTGACAAATGACCCGTCCATTTTCAAAGACTGTAAGAGAGAAAGAGAGAAAGAGAGAGTCTGCAGGTGCAATGTGAGCCCTTTCACTCGCTGCAGTAACACTCACTCGCGACTCCTTTGTGCCTGAAAGTGAACTTGTTCTCACAAATTGTCTCAACACTTACTCTACACAGTGAGAACAGAGCCAGAGGATCCATTTCACTGCCCCAAATCTCTTTCAAAACACGTCCAAAATGGAACAAAATGCAACTTGTACAGAAGACTCGCAGTGATGTTAGCTCACAGGGAGCTAATACAAAAGATGATGTTGGTTCTGAAAATCTAAAATATCTTCCAGGACACATCTGTCTTCCTTTCTCTTAATATCAAACATGCTTCCATGGACAGCTGTGTTTCTAATCTGCATGGAATGGAGCTGGAGAAAGAGAAGAAAGAGAAGAAAGAGAAGAAAGAGAAGAAAGAGAAGAAAGAGAGAGAAGGGACCAGAGAGGTTGTGTTGGATATGAAGATGAGGCTGGAAGCCAGCAGGGGAAAAAATGTGAACTAAAGACAGTCGACATTTTACAGTGACATGTTAAGAGCTATAAATAGGAGGTGTGTGTTTCTCTGTGTGTGTTTGTTGTCAAAGATGAACAGAGTCTGGAAAGTATTTGATAAAAACACTGCTGGAAAACAAATTAGGCTGACTAAGTGAATAACATGGAGGAAGGAAGTGTGTGTGTGTTTCTCAAAAGCATGTGTGCATTTGAGAACGTGTGTGCACGCTATGTTTGTGTATGATTATGATGACAGAAACTCTGTTCCTTTTCAAACGAAGGACGACTGATCTATTAAAGCTGCAAAGAAAAATAAGGCTGGAGAGAAATGGTAAAATAAAGACTGAGGTGAAGGCAAACTGAGAAGGAGAGATCTCTCTGTCTTATCATTTACTTTCAGTCTGATGAAGCAGTCAGTATTGCTGATGTGCAGCCTTCCAGCTTAGCCTGTCTCAGATGAAGGCTCCTTAATCTGCTGCTACTCTAACAAAAAGCTACTGCAGGGTGTTGCTGGCTCTAAAGTATGTGCAAGGCCAGGTTAGGTTAATAAATCAGACTGCAGCAGCAGCAGCAGCAGCAGAGGTTTAAAGTGGCCCTGCACCATCCAGTGGATAATCACTTGGGTTAACAGAGTTGACCTATCTGGCTAATTTCTCTCAGCAGCAGGGTTGTTATATTTTTGGGGAAAGGCAGAATCATCAATTTGTAATGTGCTGAATGTGAGTGTGGCCTCCTACAATTCTCAAATCCCAGAAGACACAGTTTGTTAAATTCTTTATTTGTATGAAGTATTAATGTGCTGCAGAGATATCCAGGTCACATCACCACACTACAAAGAGAAAATATCTCCCTTTGGTTTGAATCAATGCAAAGAAAATCATCTCCACCATTGAAATGACAGAGTTCAAAAGCCCTTGTTCCACCAAGTGGTTCAGTTTGGTTCGTCTGAGTACAACACGCATTTTGTGGCGTTTCCATTGACTAAAACAGGGACATGTCCCCAAATTACTGAGGCGTACCTTCCCACTCTTTGGTACCTTTCTGTTGGGGTGCCAGACATACTGATCCGACCCCAGAAGGTGGAGCTAGAAACACTGCAGTGCGTCGATTAGTCGAAAGAATCGTCACTTCCAGTGCGACATCGGTAATAAAGAACAACACATAACCCTGCCATGTTTAAATCTCCAGTGGACTTCAGGAAGATAACTTTTTTTGTTTGGAAAATGGCGTCAAGAAACAGCGTTCCATGGTCGACCGCGGACCACCCCACCCACCAAGTAGGCTGTGGAAACGCAAACAGGATCAGGCGTTACCGATCTGACCCGTACCAAACTGTGCTGATCCATACCAGACCACTTGGTGGAAACGAGCCAAAAATGTCCTTCGCCTTTAATTTCGCATTTATTACAATATCAGTATGAAAAATCACATTAAGATAAGATAAGATAAGATAAGAGATTCCTTTACTCGTCCCACAACTGGGAAATTCAAGTGTTACAGTAACAGAGTAGACAAAGTGCAAAAGAAATATATAAAGCAAACAAGAGCCTATAAATTAACAATTATTAAAAAGTTACTAGCAATTAAAATTAAAATCAAAGAGGTAAAAGATAAACATATCTTAAAATCACACATATATATATATATATACATATAGAGTCTGACCACTGCAGGTTAAGTTAGGTTAAGTTAACTTATTAGGTGGAGTTTATTTTCTTTGCGTCGATCCAAACCAAAGGAGATATTTTCTCTTTGTAGTGTGGTGATGTGACCTGGATGTCTCTGCAGCACATTAATACTTCATAGAAATAAAGAATTTAACAAACTGTGTTTAGTTAGCAGTTTTAGAATGTTGATGCTGAATCTTCAAACCTCTAAAAAGAAGGGATGCATCGAAAATTAGGCCACGGAAAATGTTCGGCCAACAATAGCCCAATAGTGCATTTTCGGTTTTCGTCCGACTTTTATCACCAAAACAACACGGCCAGAACAGAATGTTGTGATGAAGCAAGCAAAAACTGCTGCCACTACGAGCTTGTCTGGTCCAGGGCCAACATGTCTGCATCCATTATTCCTTTAATTGCAGGACTAAAGCGTCTTTCATGCAAAGAGGTTGAGACGGACCACAAGTGAAAACAACGAAAAGTACACTCTTAGAGTCTGTCAGCACAAGTTTCACTGAGATCTATTCAGATCCTCTGCACTTCATCGAGACTGTAATTGATCTGCGTTATAAAGATCATTACTTAGATGTGGGAATAAAGCAGCTTGCATGAGAAATGAACCAGGCCGCGATGGATGAGGAGAGCCTGCTAGCCTTGATTTTACTGAGGTTAGTACACAGTCATAGCCATAAATGCAATGGTACTAATAATTGGCATAATAATTTCTTTCAGTTTTTTGGTTTTCGGCCTTCGTTTCCTCATTTTCGGTTTTCGGTATCCGCCAAGAATTTTCATTTTGGTGCATTCCTACTAAAAAGGATAAATTCAGTCAAAGCAGGAGAAGGAACACCGTTTTTATTACACTCATCAAACAGGAGGCGCAGAGCTGTGATCAATAACAGAAGCTGACCAGTTATTGTCCACAGCTATCAAAGTGGATGGAAAAATACATTTCAACTACCTCAGGTGTAAAATAAATACCAAACACCGCCTGCTAATGCACAGTCATGCAGTTCTGTGGTTGTGCTGCTGCAAGCAAACGGCTAAATTCTGCAGTGACTATAAATCAGTCCACATGTGAATATTATAACAAGCTCTGCAACACTTCAACCGGTCACATAGGGCATAATAAATGTTGAGACACATTTGCTGTTGATTATACTTCAGTTTTAAAAATGTTTTGATCTTAGCTACAAACTGTTTGAGTTTCCCGTCTCCTCTCTGTTCATTGTAGCGTTTCAGCAGTGGTTGTTTTCCCATCTCTATGGCAGATCACCTGCTGTGACATTCCTGCTCCAGGTGTGTCTATGAGTACAATATGGGAATTTCCAACCACAGGGAACAAAGAGTACAGAAGCAGTTCTCTGCGTCTGTATTGTTGGATGTTTACATTTTCAATCGGACCCTGCTGCAGCACTGCAGCTGTTAACCGACATACATGCTGTGGTGTGTTACACTACTTAATGCCTTTACACATTCCTGGTGTCTAGCAGCAATCTGCTACAGGAGCTTTATATATTTGTTTAGTCAGTGCAAATGTTATCAGAAAATTGGAAATTGCACAATATGCTTTGTTCGGGTAATTTAGTTGTGAAAGCATCACTGTTAGGCAACAACACGGACATCACAAGACTCATAACCAAAACAAGAAATGTTAAAAGGACGGGTTCCAAGACAAGTGGAACATTTGAGGCTAAAAGACATATTCTATTTTTACTTGGAATTATCTGCAAAATCTCACAAAGCCTAAAATTACAGTGTATTAACTGAATAGTTATCAAAAAGTCTACTTCCACGTTCTTCACCATTTCTGAAAGTCTCAGAACAGTCATCCTAACTCAGACTTGAGTCAAAGCGTCCTGTAAATATCATACTTTTTTGTGAACACTCATCATCATCATCATTTACACGAGCCCATTTGAAGGCACCATTATCTCACACAAGCATGATCTTACCTGGTAGGCAGCGCAGCCCAAACACATCTCTACTCCTCGCGTTCACCCCGCTCTGACTCAGCATCCTCTCCTGTAAGAGAAGCAGAGAAGATATGAACATCCTTTCTCCTTCTTTTGAACCAATCGTCTTGAAATGACCGTGTTTATCATTGGCACAAGGCACAGAGGAGACATTTTGGGGAGTCACTTGCATTCTGGTCATGAGTTGGAGGGGAAGATAATTCATGCAAAGTTAATTCAAGCTAAGTAGAAAGTAAAAGAGACTTAAATGTGTTTATTTTGCAATGATTGATGATAATGGCCAATCAATGATGAGCTGACTGTGGTTATTAAAACAGTACATTCTTCAGTGCGGGTCAGTGTAACTGAGAAAGCATAGTTCTTCTGCTCTCACGGCCAAATTCCACCAGATCTGTGTCCGGTCCATCTCTGATCCGTCACAGCACCGGATCTGATAGGTTTCTATTCTAGTCAATGTGTTAACTTCCACTGGATCCACTCTGTTGCGTCTCCATCTCTGATCCAGCATGTCAGAGCCCTCCAGATCAGATACACAAGACTTCTATTTTTGCCGGATACCGAAGCATGACGCATCAATTTGCACCGAGCAGATCAAGTGGGACATGGAAGTCAGGCACCAGGGAGCCAGGCCTAGATTCAACATGTCAGAGGTTTTCAGAGGACCATAAAGACCACATGGATGAGAAGAGGAGGAGGATAATCCTTGATTCTGTCACATGACTCCAGCTCTCCGATGGTCCAGCTCCATGCTGCGTTCTGAAAACGCATCCGGTGGGTGTTTATGGACAAGAGAGCACCGAGCCGGACTGCAGCAGATTGGAGACGGACCGGACACAGATCTAGTGGAAGTCCCGTATTAGGGACAAGCAGGCACTGCCTTTATGTTTCATGATGAACTGCACGCAAGCAGACACAGCCACATCCTCACGCAGCATTTCTTTAGCCTGTGTTAATATGCCTGAATATCCGGGTCAACCAAATCCCAGTTAAATAGCTACATTCAATATATTCTTTACACTTGCATGCAACTTCTGCAGATCCTGAGACGAGAGTTCCAGGATGAAACAGACCGGAGAGCTTCAAACTACTTGAAATGATTATGCTTGCTCCAGATGAACAGATTTAGCAGCTGCAACCCAGAGAAACAAAGAACATCTGCAACAACCACAGAGCTTTTCAAACTATATGCCTGACTTGAAGGTTGAGGTAAGGCTGCAAATCTGAAACTATCCCTAGAAAGTAGAGGAGCGTTGATTTTCTCACCTAACCCATAACAACACACCAAAAAAGGCAAACTAATCCCTCAAAGGAAAGCAGCACACAAGATGTTAAAGAGAGAGAAGGTAAATACCCTGAAGAACTATGAAGGCAGCGTTCATTTTAAAGGAATAGATTTTTATTCCTATGCCCACAGACTTTTTAACAGTTGAATCAACACACAGACTAAACTGAACTCACTCAAAAACACACGGGCAGAGCCTTATGTCACCGTTTGTCTTGTTGATTATATTTGAATTATGGCTCGGCCTGCTTCTCTCTTCAAAGTCTGGCTCGTCTCACTGGAGTCATTTTCAAAGACAAAGGGGGGAAAAGGCCAACAACCACGTCCTCTGCATGATCCGTACTTTCCATTTTGCTGTTTGTTCCTGATTTCTTCTACAATAGTAATAAAGTCTCATGTTGTTGAGTCTGTTCTGAAGCAGGGAGTCCAACTCAACGGAGCCGCAGAGGTTTCTATAATAAGACTGCACATATGCTTCCACTTAACTCTGCTACTACCCCCCCTTTGTGAAGACCATTTACATTTATCGGCCTGAAGCCCATATTACGCCAAGGTCTGCAACGTGAGAGTAGGGTTTGGTTATACAGGTGTTGGACCGGCTTTATGGTAGAACAGAACCAGAGTTCCACATCTGAGGAAACTTTACATTGCAGAGCCTCAAACGTCTCTCTCAGCGATTCTGCCTCACAATGAAACTATTAAAGAGTGTTTCATTAAAGGTGCTCGGCTTTATCACTTAACACCGGTATTTCTACGACTCAGCAAGGATGTGTGAACGATAACAATGAAACTACTGAGTCGCCAATGTTATGCTAGCAGTTTTGCAGTGTGGTGGATTCTGTGTTAGCAGCAGGCTCATGAAAACCTGAGACTCTAAGCCTGTGGCCCTTCACAAAAAAACAGGGAACAAAGAGGACCTTTGCTCCTTGAAAAGGTAGTAAAAGCACACTAACTGATGGCTGCTTGTTTTCTTTGCATGTGAGAGCGTCTGGCTGTTTCTTTAACAAAACCCAGAGATTCTGCAGTCTGCTACCGATCCTGTCTTAATAAGTGGTCAACTTTTGATTAAACTTTCTTCTCTCATACAGTATGAGGCAAAATGTTCAAAATAAATGTCATCAAATATTTTGTTTCCAGTACTGCAATGCTCTCCTTTCTGGTCTTCCAAAGAACACAATTAACAAACTGCAGTTAATACAAAATGCAGCAGCAAGAGTTTTAACAAAGACCAGAAGGAGAGCACACATTACGCCTGTTTTTAAAATCTTTACCCTGGCTTCCTGTTTCTTTTCGTGTTGATTCTAAAAATAATTTTACTAGTTTTTAGGCGCTGCATGGCCTCGCACCAGACTCCATCTCGAGATGCTTTTAGTGTATAAACCAGGAAGGCCTCTCAGATCCTCCGGCTCCTCTCTTTTAGAGTTCCTCAAAGGAGAACGAAAACTTGGTGATGCTGCTTTCAGCCATGACACTCCGAGACGATGGAAGAGCCTGCCGGAGGATCTGAGAGGAGCTGATGGAGATATTGAGACTTTCAAACTAAAAACGTATGTATTCAGTCTGGCTTTTATGTAGGGTTTAACAAATGTAAAGCTTTACTTTTTACTTTTATATTGATCTTAATGTTGTTTTATTATTTTGTTAATTTTGAGGATTTATTTTTGTATTATATATCTACTCAGTTTTATTGATATTTTGAGCCTTAATGTTATTTTAAACTCTTATCCTTACCCCTTTTTTAACTTATTTATTTTCACTACTTATACTCTTAATTTTAATTTGATGCTTTCACTTATTTTAATTACACATACTTTATTGTTGTTGATGTGCATTAGTCTCTATTTTAAAATCAATCTTTGTTTATTTTAATATCTCCTGCAATTATTTTATTTCTGCTTCTTTCTTGCCTTCAATCGCTGTAAAGCACTTTGAATTGCATTTGATTTGTATGAAAGGTGCTATACAATAAAGCTTGATTGAATATATTTCAACTGTTAAATGACCACATTAACATATTTTAAATTAATATAAGCGACATGTTTTTAAAATATTTGAAAAAACAGAATAGGTTATAAATTCAAAAATTAATTAAAATAGGGCAGAGTGAGTCTTGAACATAGATAAGAGTAATAAAACTGATTTTATGGATTTAAGTTATACGAGCATTAATAAATCTCACCTGCAAGTTAACACAGTGCAATATTTCTCTATATAATACTAATAATAATTGGGATAGGATTTGTATAGTGCTTTTCTGCTCACACAAAGACAGAAAATGCAAAAAACAAGGCAAATAAATAAAACAGAAAAAAGTCAGAGGTGGGGTGGGAGTACAGGTTCTTTGTTGTATGCTTTTTTGAACAGGGAGGTCTTGAGGTGGTTCTTAAATGATTGAAGAGAGTCAGAGTTAGGGATGTTTGGAGGTAGATCGTTCCAGAGAGTTGAGGCAGCAATTGGTCTTGGTGATAGGGGACAGGAGGTGGATATCTGATGATCTGAGGCGGCGAGATGGGGAGTGGCGTTTGAGGAGGTCGGTCAGGTATGAGGGAGCGAGGTTGGATTCGGTGCTCTATGAGGAGCCAATTGAGGTGCTTAAGGATGGGTGTTATGTGAGCTCTGGAGTGGGAGTGGGCAAGTACCCGAGCAGCTGAGTTCTGGACATATTGGAGTTTTTGAAAGTCAGTGGAGGGAATGCAGTGTAAAATGTTTATATCCTGCTCCAACCTCTGTAATAACACTTCAGGAATTAGCTAATATCATTAACAGTCCTCCCTTACAAACTTTAAAGCCTGGGTGTTCAAATCAGTCACTTTTCTGTCCAGTTGAATTCGTCTGAAAGCTGTGTTGGCAGAAACTGCTGGAGAAAGAAAAGCACTTTTCATGATAAGGCAGAACACTGAAAAATTTACGAGCCATTGTCTCAGCCTGCCAGAGCATTGTTCATATTTTTTCCATCTGGCTTTAAAAAATGTCTCGTGCTTTTTCTCAGTCTCTCCATCAACACCCACAGAAAACCCACAGCTGAATTCCTCATCCTCTTTTAAGAACGTCAGAGACTCTTCAGATTTGGTTTTGTTCCTCCTTTTATAAGTGTTGTGTCTTAGATGTGTGCTCTGAAGGTTGTCAGGACTAACAGACGTAGGCTTCAGGGTGTTTTGAGACTATAGTAAGCTCACTCGATTCTGCAATGCACATGGTGAAGACAGTACGACTGGCACTCAGCTGCAGACTGGGTTGACATAAGCAGAAACTGAGATATTTCTTCATTTTGCACAGAAGCATGAAAGCAACTGATAAGTAAAATGAGACAGCGTGGCTGTTTTTCCTCTGAGTCACCCGTCACTCAAAAAGCTCCGTTCCCAGGCCGTGTTTAAGCTGACATTTTTCTTTTGCTTTGTGGTTTCAGTTTCCCCGCTCTTCTACTTTCATTGCCTTTCCCCCCTCTGCTCTGTCCCTGCCCCACTTTTGCCCTCCTCTGCTCGCCCCCTTCCTCCTCAGGGACAGTGGCCAAGGCTTATTGCAGTTTCCATTGCTCATGGCTTCCCTTTGCTACTGCGGCCAGACTTCTGCAGTAAGCGTGCCTGTCCCTGGCTCTGGAACGTACTTCTCTTTTCTCAAACAACAGGAACAGAAATCACAAGGGAGGAGAAGATTATTGTGCTGTTAATATGAAAAATTCAGCCTTTTCTAAAAGTGCTCCCCGCCAGATGTCCCACTTTTGTGTTGCTTGTAAGGGGTCACAATCCGTCTGTTTGTATTGTGCCTTTCATTTCCTCCCATGAATGGGGACGGTCATGTGGCATTGTGAACTGGGTTGGGAGGAACATAATGCCATGAGGTGGTTCTAAATACAGCTCACTTTGAACTTTTTCCTCTCATCTCATTCACAACATAACTTTCCTTTTCTACAAAATGGGATGAACTGAATCCAGATCTGTTCTATCACTCCGCCTGTCTCTACATTTCTTGTCTTTCCTTGAAGACAAACCTGCGATGATGTACGCCGTTTCCTCTTACTGAAGCAGATGAACTGAAATATATTGATGCACTCGCAGCAGAACCCCAAGGGCAAAGTAAAAAGGACAAAAACCTGCCTTGAATATAATCAGCAGCAGATAGTATGAAAGCCTCTGTGAAAAATACAGCCTTGTGTTCGTGTTTAACCCTCCTACTATACTTATGGTCAATTGGACCCCATTTAATGTTTAAAGTCTCTAAAATAACATCTTGGTTTTTTTTAAATGTAAGTTATATTTTGGGGATTTTTTGCCTTTATTTGATTGAACAGTTGAAGAGAGATAGGAAATGTGGGGAGTACAGAGTGGGGGAAGACATGCAGCCTCTAGCCTCTATATGTGGGCAGTGGCAGTTCTATACCAATTTTACTGGGAGGCCAGGCTGGGGCCAAGGGTGTTGTCAGAGGGACACATTCAACCCTGACAAAAGAGACTGAGAAGGGTGAGGACCGGCTGAGAACAAACTGGCAAAACATGAGTACATCGCTTTATACTAGACATATACTACTGTGTACTATATCAAAATGCAGACTGACAGCAGCTGTTTGGCTGTTTACACTCAACATGAGTCCCTTAGCGCTCTAAGGGACTGGAACCAAGTGCCACACGCATGTGTTCCGCCTGTAACATCGGCGTGATACCGAAGTTTTTTTTATTGTATGATATTATTTTGGTGTGGAGGGGGGGCCACAGGGGGTTCCAGGTTCAGTTTTACAGGGGCACTGGCCCCTGTTGGCCCCTCCCCAGAACCGCCACTGTATGTGGGACGCTTACACCGCTAGGCCACCAGCGCACGTGACATAATTTCTTTTGGCTTCATATTTCATGACTTTTCCTAATTTAATGGGGACAACTGGGAAAACGTAAAATTAAAATGTTGATATGTTCCAATCTCCTGTAAAAAAAAAATGTACGCATTGGTGTTCCTTGGGGTCAATTTGACCCCGGCTGTTTTAGCTGTATAAGAAATATCAACATTTTACACACATTTGTTTTGGTTGTTTTGGATAATATTGAGGTCACTATAACCAAGGACACTTCCGTATGTGTCTGCAGGAGCTGGACTTGAACCGCCAACCTTTATATTGAGATATAATATTTCCAGTCTCTAAAGACATTCAATGATGTGTCCTGTGTCATACGTTTTGATGACATAGAAACAAGGCAGGGCCGACGAGAGCATGACAAACTTGCAGCAGTTTGATGTTCTGTTTTACAAATAAAGTCCTTCTGAATGCTTTAAATTGTGTTTATTCTTGAATTATATTTCATTTAAAGACTATTTAGGTAGTCAACAAAGAAACAAAGTACCTGACACATAAACCTGGATAACAATCAGTTTCTGGAGGTTTAAATTGCTGGGGTCAAATTGACCCCACGGATAAAAGATGTTAGTAATATTGAGGGTAACAGGAGGGTTAAAGGAACTTAATCTTGCGTTTTGGCCTCCACATGAGGAACCAGCAACTTCAGAGAAGACATAAACGGATTCCGACATATAAAATAATGAATACATTTTTCATGAGCTGGGGATTCAGATGGTAAATATTTAATGTCAGAGTTTCTGCATCTCACTGCGGTGGATATTCAGCTTTTAACCCCATTTCTCTGAAAAGCCTGCAGCAATTAGAGCGTCTCCTCCTGCTGTAACATGGTTTTTATACAACCTTCTAATAATGACAATTAAGTCATATTTACAGCAGCAGCCTGCATTCTCATCAGTCCTTCATTACAACACCATCAATCCAGACTTCTAGCCGCACAACACAATTACTGGCTCTGTGAATAGTCTCCCTCATGCTGAATGCTGAATGTCTCATAACAGATTTGCATCCCCTTCATTCCTTCCTCTGATTGCTAAATTGCTGAGTGCTGACAGAAAGCTAAACAGATGTTTGATGACTCACTGTACGATCAGGCCGGCAAAATAAATCCTTTTTTCATCATCATGCGCTGCAAGCAAAACGCAGAACACTGCATGAAACATATGGGCCACTCTTTCAAAGCATTGGGCAAATAAGGTGGAGCCACAACTAGCCATCAGCTGCTCGCGGATCATTTGGTTTCATTTCTTTCAAAGGTTAGCAAGCATGATGACTCCGAGACGATAAAGGAAATTGTAGTTGAAGACCTTGTGAGGAAAAGAAGAGCACTTCTCCTTTTTGGAAAAGAACTGTGGATACAGAGGGAGAAGAAGTTAAAATGGCAAGATGACATTATCATGCCCTTCAATACTCATTCATTTATCACATGTCATCACAATATTGATACACAGGTCTTCTTAGAACTAGGGATGCCCTGATCTGATCCTGGTGTTGTGTAGCGGTCAGATACTGACTCTAAAAGCTAGATCAGATATCGCGCCAAAGGGCTGATCCATGAGGTAGATCTGTTCTATGCTGCTTTGTGTGTTCACAGCATCCATCAGTGTGTCAGTAGGTCTGTGCATTTCGCTAGGCGGACAGCCAACATAGCATGGAGGGAGCCGACAACAGAGGCTCAGCACTTTGGAAGTATTTCACACTTGTTATTCCAACAATTCCAGCAGCAACTTGCAATATGTGCAATAATGTTTCAATGGTTGGTGGTAGAGAAGTGAAATACAACAGAACTGAGTTGATCAAGCATCATTAAGAATCATCATGCCAAAGAAACAATGAACTCAAGCAAATAAAAACAGAGGCCAAAATGAAGCAGCAAAGACCCAAGTAACTACCCAGGTTGTTTGAAAGCGAAAAAATGACTCGCACCCCTTTTTGACCAATGCAAACCTGGTTCTAGTTCCGGGCTGCTGCTCGTTCAACTTGCAAACCAACTTGGCACCAGTTTGTTTTTCCACCCGCTCGAGCCTGTGGAAGAGCCACGCCATCTTTGCTTGTGTTGTTCTTGTTCTCGTATGTACGTTGCTTTGGATAAGAGCGTCTGCTAAATGACATTGTAACATTGTAACATGACGTCATTTCTACGTGACAGCTTTTCCCAGCTAGCGCAAACTTTCCCTCACAATAATAACAATGGCGGGTAACGATCTCCTGCAAGGACCAAACCGCAAGGAGCTTGTTTACTCGACCAACCACTGCTTAGCCTTGGAATCCATTAGCTCCGTCTTTGTTATTTTTTCGCTGCAGGAAAATGGCGGAAACTCATTTGGTTTGTCTGTTTTGGTCACAGCAACCCCGCCCCTCGCCCCTGATGATAGCAGTTCATGGCTCAGAGACCAGCAAAGAGTTGGTGCTGCTCTGGAACCTGTTTTCCTGGGAAGGAACCTGTTCTCTCGCAGTCATAACACAAAAACACTGGTTCTCAATTGAGCACCGGCTCCGAACCGGCCCTGAAACTGCCTCGGTGGAAAAGGGGTAGAAGGTTCTCAATTCATTGTTTGGACAAGTAACCCTCCGCAAGTAGGTAAAAATGAGGGATTCCACCGCCTGGTTGTATTTTGGTTAATACAAAGTCAGAAAAGTCTGAAGTTACCAAAACATAACTTCTATAATCTCATCCTCAAATTGAGGACTATAGGTTGCCAATTCAATAATGGTGTTGGATTAGATCCGATCAGGTTTGTATTTGTATCAGCTCGTATCAAAGCCCAGGTATCTGTACTCATATCAGGACTTAAAGGTTGGGTTGGTACATTCTGCTTAAAGTCACATAATGCTGGTCAATAAATCTAAATTATTCATTTTTCAAGATCCAAATTTCCTAGAGACCCAAAAAATGTTTGTTGTTGGGAGTCAGGACACACTGTCTGTTGAGACATGTGTTCAATAGTAGTCTAGAGGTGACAGTTTGGAATAGAGTGTTGGCTTGACTGATCGTGATTAATATCTTTAGATTTTTACACCAGCAAAGAAATCAATACAGCAAAAACAAACCGCTGCATTAAAAACAAGCTGATAGAGTACAAGAGCAGCTCACTGGTCAGTCTCCATTGGCCTACATTCGCATATCAAACACTGATTGATTTGACAGCTAGCTGTCATCAGTCACTATCCTGGCTGTCAGAGGAGCCCTGACGTATCAAGTTCTCCTTCTAAAGAGCAGGAGGAGGGTTGCCTTGTGGCTAGACAGATCACTCTGTGACTTCAAGATCACATGTCTGACTCCCACAACAAGCAGCGTGTCCACCAACAGCATGCTTTTCTTCCTCTTGGTCTCTGGGGCGCACTTACATCTCTAAAGCCCCTTACATTCTCTCACTAATAGTACATCATTGTAGATAAAAGTGTCAGCTGAACGGCTTAAGTGAAAATCTACTGCTGGACATGGAACATTTTCAGTAGCTCAAAGTGTAATCGTCTCTTGTATGAAATGTTATTTTGACAGTCCACTCCACTCCAATAGCTCAGATCCCTGGAGTGAGACTATCAGAGTCATTCCACACGCTTCAAGCAGACAAACGACCCAAAACTAAAGCCTTACACACAAGTGAACACTGCCGCAGGTTAATTATCACCCAATGTTAGATCGATACGCCCTCTAAAGGGACCATAAATCTGCCCTGGCCTGAAGAGGAGCCCATTGTTGTCTCTGTTTAAGCAGTAGAAGCCTCAGCAGTGAATGAGACGTCCAGGTCCTGTGGGAGCGGGTGTGGGGGACTGTACTGCCTCGGCCCACTCCTATCAGGCTTGGATCTACAGTCCCTCTGAATAGAGCTCAGATGAAACCTCCTCTGGCATTTTTTGCTTCTGTAGAGCTTTGTGCAGTGTGCCTTTCATGCTGACTGCTTCAAAGCTGGCTGGGAGATGCAGATAGAGTGAACTCCAGGGGATAGGCGCAGCCAAAATAAGCCTGAGTAAGACTGCTTTGCCGTCAAGATGCAAGCCCGAGCATCCTTCTGTAGCTTGTACTGGTGCTGTTTTTCTTCATATCCCTCAGGTGTTATTTTTCAAGAAAAATGTCAAACATTTCCGACTTCAAGCTGTATAATTGTGAGGATTTTCTTCTTTACACAGTCTAATGTGACTGGATTCTACTACTGGACTACTCAGTGATCTACACGGCAAGTTACATCCAGCTCAACAAGATGCAGTGCAGATCTTTCCAACTAAGGTTGTGTTTCAGCTTCCACCAGACGCTGCTGTTTTAGAGCAGCAGACGGGAACTGATTGCAGGTAATCACCATGTGACAAGAGCAAACAACATCTGTGCAGGGCTAAGAAGTGTATAGCAGATCAGAGCGGCAATGAATTAAAGAATAAAAGCAGTCACCATTAAAAAAAAACCTGTGTTTCAACCAAGCGACAACATCCGGTCTATAGATATGACTCCAATGCGGAAGTGTTAAAAGCTGCAGTTCATCGAGCATCCACTTGAGGCTGGCTGCAGAAACACCGGAAACCACATACACACCAATTCAAAAAAGCCGATCTTTACAGCAGAAATAAACATGTTTACAGCCTGGTACAAAAGACGAGTGTAGTCTGGATAGCTCATTTCATGATCGGCACACACTGTACGGGGGGTGAATTTTTTTGTAACGCGGCAGCTTCAAAGATATTGAGATTACTGGTCTTCCAATGAGAGGCACAGCTGACTTGATTGACAGGGGGGAACACTGTAGCTGTTGGCTAGGAGGCTCAAAGCCCGCCTCTTTACGTCACAATTGCTCGACAGCAGCAATATGGCTGCCGCCGATGATTGGCCTCAAAACAGCGCTTCGGAAACAGGTCACCCATCTGTTTCTGAAGCACTGTTTTGAGGCCATTTGTCGGCGGGGTCCATATTGGAAATGCTGAACTTAACCTAACTTCTGTCGAGCTAGTGTGAGGTAATGAGGCGGGGTTTGAGCCTCCTCGCCAACAGCTACAGTGTTCCCGCTGTCAGTCAAGTCAGTCATGTCCTTAAATGGACAAAACTTGTTATCTCAACATCTTCTGAACTGTCACGTTAGAAAAAAACTCACCTCCACACAGTGTGTGCCGATCGAGAAATTAGCCATCCATACTATACCACCCATGTTTATTTCTGCTGTAAAGATCGGCTTCTTTGAATTGGTGTGTATGTGGTTTCCAGTGTTTCTGCAGCCAGCCTTAAGCGGACGCTCGATGAACTGCAGTTTTTAACATTTCCACATGGTCTTCATATCTTGAGACAGGAGGCTGCTGCTTGAAGAAAACACTGGATTAAGTTATGCAGTAAAATCGTTTTTTCTCTGACAGTGTTGGGTAGAGATGTTACGATGGTGGAAATTTAAATTCAGACTAATCAACTTGTCTACAGGTGAGAAAATACTTTTTGAAGAGTCAAAATTGACCATAATTCATTGTCGCTCTGATCACAGATTCTAGGGGTTAAATGATATTAACTTGCTTCGGTCCTCCTTGCAGGTTAACGCCCACAAGCATGTGCTTGTTACACATTGCTCCAGTCAAGTGGGTACATGCCAGTTCAACCTGACTCTGCCTTCATACTATTTAATCTCAAGTTTCAAGATCAGATATGACGACACGACTAAGGAAATGCCCTCGGTCATAGTGCTCATTTACATCCGGGTAGTAGAGCATTAAAGCATAACTGCAGCAGTCATTAAGCAGAGTTACAGCCTGGTTATGGCAGGTGGCTGTGCTACAGCTTAGACCTAACATGTGACTGGGCATTTTGGGCATATAATGATGAAAATGATTAACAGTTTGTTTAACTGACTAGTAATTCTTGTGCCAACTGGCAAGGGTAACAACGTTTAATCATTCAGTTTACTGAACACACATCGGTATTGTTGGGCAAACAGAGATCTGTGTGATAGAGGATCATTCAATTAATGAATTATTTAGCTTTTATTTATGTTCTTTTCAAAACACATGCCAAACTACATAATTCAAGACTTATATTTGACATTCATTCTCTGTACTTGTAAAGTGTGTACCTGAGCCCAGGCTAACATTGATGGCAATGATATCACATCTCTACAGGGTGACTACACAGCTCTGTTTGGAGTATGATCATAGACTGTATACGGATGTAGTATCCCTGATGTCACCCATCTGTTTCTGAAGCGCTGTTTTAAGGCCAATGGGTGGCGGAAGCCATATTGCTACTGATGAGCGCTTGTGACGTAAAGAGGCGGGCTTTGAGTCTCCTAGCCAACAGCTACAGTGTTCCCACTTGTCAATCAAGTCAGCTGTGCCTCTCATTGGAAGACTCGTAATCTCAATATCTATGAAATTGCCGTGGGAGAAAAAAATTCACCCCCTGTACAGTGTGTGCCGATCAAGAAATGAGCTATCCAGACTACACTCGTCTTTTGTACCAGGCTGTAAACATGTTTATTTCTGCTGTAAAGATCGGCTTTTTTGAATTGGTGTGTATGTGGTTTCCGGTGTTTCTGCAGCCAGCCTCAAGTGGATGCTCGATGAACTGCAGTTTTTACTTCTGCATTGGACTCATATTTTTAGACCGGAGGTTGCCGTTTGAGTATGACAGGATGGCCTTGATTCAGAATTTAGTATTGGAAGGTGAGCAGTCAGAATCCATATCAGGAAGATAAAGATCAGTACAGGAATATCTCTATAATAATAATTTACTGCAGCCTTCATGTCATAAATTTTGCATCCAACCTGGCCTGAGCGAAATCCATGATTAAACTAGAGTACACTCACCAGAACATGCACACTGCAAGGCCATCTGGTACAGAATGAGCCCAGCATTGGATTCAGTTTTCTACAGCAGTCTTAACACATGCTCATGGAAGTGAAGCCCACAAGAGTATGTGGGTGGGCTGTGCATATAATCTGCACAGCCTACTCCTCCATCACATCACCATCTCTCAGGCTCGGCCACATTCCCTGCTTGGACACATCAGATTCCTTTGGTAAGGGGGGGTTGTGATGATTTCTGTGTCCTTTTCAGAGGTAATCAAATTCAAAAACCCCTCCACCTCCCAACTGCTGTCTCCATGGCGACAGCCAGATGTTGTGCAGGGAACATCACCCCCACTCCACATGCAAGCCTTGCCTGAGGGCAGAGTAAAGAGGCATCTGTTACCGTTTTCCCCTGCGGCTGCTGAAAATAACCAGGGGGAGACAAAACAAAAAGCCAGGCAACACAAAGATGGAGCCAAGAAGAAAAGAAGACATCCATACTGTGTCTACATGTTTCTTTGTGCTGTCTATCAAACTCAGGACTCCTTCTATAACCTCCAGGGTGCTCCTTCACTGGGACAGTATCTTCTGATCATTTCAAATTCAACGCTTCACAAATGCATCAGAAGAGTGTTGGCAGTAAAAGCAGCTGAAACGAGCTACAACTGTTCAGTCCACACAGCTCTGTGGAGATGATGATCCTCTGCACCGCTTCTCTTTGTGTGTGATCCCATATGAGGTGAACCCCCCCCTGCCATGAGAAGTAATTAAGATGCACCACCACTTCCCCGGCCTTTAATAAGGCATGCAGAAAAAGACAGTGACATTATGTACCCTACACTTACAGTAATTATGCATCTCCCTGTTGTACAGACTGAGAGGAAACAGCAGTCCTGTGCAGTCAGTAAAGCTGCCATCCTGAGTTATGAACAGAATAACATCTGCACACTGTGGAGGAATCTCTGAGGACTGAACCCGAGGTTTGTACTAAACCCTGCAGGCTGCAGACTACCTGTGTCTGTGTGTACATTTATAGCTCTGCTGCACACTGAATGATGACCAGTGTTTCCTGTGTAGTGTCATCGCTTGCTTCCTGACCTGTGGGCTGTTTAATTATATTGAGAAAATGTGCTGAACTCAAGCCTTCACTTGACTTTCTATAGAAGAGGATTAGGGCCACTGAGAAAAAAAAAATGAAGGTTCATTATTTTTATGAGAAAAGAGTCAGAATTCTGAGATTAAGGAATTCTGACTTTAATCTCATAATTCTGACTTTAATCTCAATTTCTTATTTTAATCTCATAATTCTGACTATTTTTTCTAGAATTCTGACTTTAATCTGAGAATTCTGACTTTAATCTCATAGTTCTGATTTTTAATCTCATAATTCAGTTTTTTAATCTCATAATTCTGACTTTATCCTCATAATTCTGACTTTAATCTCATTATTCTGACTTTGATCTCATAATTCTGACTTTAATCTCATTATTCTGACTTTAATCTCAGAATTCTGACTTTAATCTCAATTCTTATTTTAATCTCAGAATTCTGACATTAATCTCAGAATTCTGACTTTAATCTCAGAATTCTGACTTTTAAACTAAGAACTCTGACTTGAATCTCAGAATTCTGACTTTTTTCTCATAATTCTGACTTTAATCTCAATTCTTATTTAATCGCAGTTCTTATTTTAATCTCAGAATTCTGACTTTAATCTCAGTTCTTATTTTAATCTCAGAATTCTGACTTTTTTCTCATAATTCTGAATTTAATCTCATAATTCTGACTTTAATGTGATAATTCTGTTTTTTTTTTCAGAATTCTGACTTTAATCTGAGAATTCCGAATTTTAATCTCATAATTCTGTTTCTTAATCTCAGAATTCTGAATTTAATCTCAGAATTCTGACTTTAATCTCAGTTCTTATTTTAATCTCATAATTCTGACTTTAATCTCATTATTATTATTATTATTATTATTATTCCGAGATTAAAGTCATAAATCTGAGATTAAAGTCAGAATTCTAGAAAAAAAAAAGTCAAAATTCTAATAATAATAATAATAAAAATAATAATAATAATAATAATAATAATAATAATAATAATAATAATAATAATAAATATTGGACCATCATTTTTTTTTTTTCAGTGGCCCTAATCATCTTCCGTAACTTTCCATCCAAAACACAATGTAATTAAAAGTTGCACTGCTTTAACAATGCATCATATGGCTTCAGCTGCAATAGCAGAGGATGAAACATTATGATTAGTCCTATAATAACCCATAATAAGAAACAGTAGAAAACGCTGCAATTGAGACAGGCTGGGAGATAACAGTATATGGTGCATTCAAAGGCATTAAATACATTCATGCTGTGTTTCTATTACCACAGTTAGAACTCAGTCTACACATATACGACAGGATAAAATAGGATAACACAAGTCCACTCTGCAGAGCGTCCCAATAACGTGTAAACCCTTACCTTGATATCTGGGAGCATTTGTCTCACTTTGAACGTCGTTTTTGATCCTGTCAACATTTTAACGACGGCTTCACTCGACTTTCACAGAGAGGAAAAAAAAGAAGAGCTAATTGAAGTGGAATAAATGAAGGAGGAATGTTCTCCTCTGAGCTGTCAGCTGTCCTGTGAGTGTTTTTTAGTCGTTAAAAAGGTCCGGAGTCCAGGAACGGTTCTCCTCTATCACTGAGGCGTTCAATGTACAAACTATTTTCGCTCTTTTCATCGCTATTCGCTCTGGCAGCATCCGTGTCCCCGACCACATACACACACATAAACCCGAGAGAGAGCACACCCTGCTGAAGCCTCACACCAGTCACTGCACTGTTACTCACTAACGGAGAGATGTGTTCACCGTTATTGCTGCTTTCCTGCCCATTGCGCTCTGTTTGTTTATTCCTTCGCCATAGTGAAACACACACTGCTGAAAAAGAGGCACAAAAAGGCAGCAGAGCAGCTTCTTAAAGGGCCAGTACGTCTGGAGGTCTGGACCTGACCATGAGAGTGTGATTAACCTGGAGGAGTCCCCAAACTGTCAGGGGAAGTTTATTTTTTTTATAACTCTTAGATTATAATTCATTTTTATCCATTTAAGATCCATTTAATTACTTCTGTTTAATCTAATTCCATTGTAACATTGTATATACCAGGGGTGTCCAAAGTACGCCCGGGGGCCAATCGCGGCCCAAGATCCACTTATTTATGGCCCCAAGCTTCCATCTTAAAACGTGTTATTTATAGCACAGAAATGTATCACATTCTGAATCATCTGTTCATTTGCAGTTTCTTTCAAGCGCACAAACAAAACTGAAGTCAATCCAGAAACCTCTCAAAAAGCTTCATATGGACTACTTGTCTAAAGCCAAAGCTCTGGGAATTCTGCAAGACGACAATAAAGAAGAAACACAAGAACTCTTAAAGTTGACTGGTTTTCAAATTAATGTTTTTATCACAATGTGAGAATGTCAATAAAAGTTCAGAAGACACAAAAGAGGACACAAGACAAGATCAACATTTTGAAATTGTACAGAAAAGGCAAAATTTGGTGCATCAAAAATGTTTAGAACTCAGGAAAATAATTATGTTGTTCTTAAAATGCTGTCTGCTGGTCAGAAAAGTCTTAAAAACAACATTAAAAAAGAAGTGTGATGAAATCCAGATCGTGATCCTGCCATAGAAAAATAATGATACAATATTTCTTCCCACATTGCCCGACCCGAATGAAAAACATTTTCCTCCAGAAGAAGATACACTTTTCTAATGTTTAAGTGGCTTTTGGAGAACTGAGGACTACCTAATTACTGATTTATTGAGGGAAAAATGTAAAATAATTGTTATTAAATAGAGATTTCATATATAACTTTTATGATTCCTTAGTCTCAGTAGGAGCCACTGGCCCTGAGGTATTCTGACAACATCATATGTGGCCCTCTTTGAAAAAAGTTTGGACACCACTGGTATATACAGTTGTGCTCATACGTTTACATACCCTGGCAGAATTTATAGTTTCTTAGGTAGTTTCTGTTGTCTTTATGGTATAAAAAGAGTAAACACAGTTGTTTGATAAAAAATTTGCTTCACCCAACCACTAACCATGAGTGAAAAAAAAGTTTTTCTTTTATCATTCATATTCTCTGAAAAATGGCAAAAAAAAATCACAAATTCTGCCAGGGTATGTAAACTTATGAGCACAACTGTATCTAAATTGTATTCTAGCTTTATTTATCTATTTTTATTTTTGTAATATCTTATTGTATCTTATCTTAAAACAACTCACAACAAAAGACAGAGAAAAAAAAAAGCAAATACAAAACAAAAACATCAACATCATTGCCAGGCTTTGTAATACTCATAGTTCCAGATAAATCCACAGTCATAAGATAAGATAAGATGAGATAAGATTGATCCCAGGGGGGGGGGATTCAGTTGTTGCAGCAACCCAGACATAAGTACAATCAAGAAAAAGTTCCAATTAGTAAAATAAAATAAGTAAGAATAAAATAGATAAATCAAGATAGAATAAGATAGAATACAATTTTTCACCACTTCGCCCTCTGTCACTGCCATTACACTGCTATCTCTCCCCAAACAGTCTTTAGCATCTCATAAGATGCACATGTCACATTTATGTCTGTTGCAGCTCCAGAGGAGACAGACAGTAATGTCACCTGGTCCATGTATGACCTATATTAGTCCTGGCCTGCTGACTGCTGGCAGGAAGCTTTACAAAACCACACAATGATGAGTACAAAATAAGTCTGAAAATGAAAATAGACAGACAGAGATCACTGACTCAAGATGTGCTCATTTTGAGACTCTCAATGATTTTTTCTGTACAAGCACTCATTTTGGGTTTGCAAGAGTTACATTTCTGATGAAGTGATATCAAAGCAGGTGTTATCATTGTTAGCTTTTTTTCTGAAATTCTGTTATTGTGACAGCTCTATCCATGTAATAATTAACAGATTGAATATGCACTGTTAGCTGAGATGTTAGCTGCATTTTAATAGCTAATAAAACAATGCTAAATTATGTCTGTGTAGCATTACCAAGTTCTAAGTCATTACAAAGGTAAAGTCAACATGCTCATGACCTGCCCTCAGAACTAGGTCATTGACAACCCACACTGAAGTCCTGCAGCTTAAAATAGACAACCATTATCAGTACTAATGACTCACCCGGTTAAATAAAGGTTAAATAAGAATAAATAAATAAATAAAAGTACTCAGCACTACACTCATGTTGAGTGTAAACAGCCACACAGCTGCTGTCAGTCTGCATGTTGATCTAGTACACAGTAGTATATACTGTATGTCTAGTATATAGGGATGCACTGATGTTTTGCTAGTTTGTTCTCAGCCTGTCCTCGCACTTCTCAGTCTCTTTTGTCAGGGTTGAATGTGTCCCTCTGAAAACACCCTTGCCCCCCCCCCCCCCCCCCCCCCCCCCCCCAGTAAAATTAGTCTAGAACGACCACTGGTTTTGTCTCATTATCATAGAATAAAATAAGACATAAGTTAGTAATGTTTTCAACAGTAATGAGGGGAGCAGCCACCATACACATCCTCTATTCCAAAACGTAAAGCTTCCATTTTTCCCACCTTTTAATGTAAAAATCTCTTCTTAATCTTAGCAGGAAAATCATTTGTTCCATCTCATGAATTTCTTTGTACTGTGGGTGCATCTGCCTGTAACCATTTGCGAGTGTTTCCTTTTCTTAACAGCAATAATACATATTGTCAAGAGATATTTGGTGTCTCCTGTTATGTCATCTGGCAGGTCCCAGAATCTGTTTCATGATATTCAAAATATTTAGCTAACAGGGGAGGTTCCATTTAACCCATTAGAAACTCAGAACAGAGACAGAAGGTGTAAAGAAGTCAGTTTACCCAGCTTTCATTAAACCTTGAACACACAACCTGCCTCTTACCAACACTCTCATTAGCTCTGTGGTGGAAGCAGTGCCATACATTATAACACAAAAAAACACAGCTAAACAAAAGCATCACAGGCTGTCTGAGGGGCAAGGAGGTAAAGAGTAAAAGGGCACCAGCTGCATGCTGTGGGAACCCGTGCATAGAAAGCTTTCTGGCATGGAGGGCGGTCTATGTGGTGCTGTTTGCTCTAACAGAAGGAGACTCTACAGGGCAGTTTATCTAACTTTCTTCATTTCAAGGGCACCCAAGACAGAAATATTATGACTCAGGGAGTGCCAATGCAAGTTTGTTGGATTGCTGTTTTGGGATCAGTCTAATGACAGTAAAGTTTCATACCTGTATTTTTATTTGTGGTCATATTCACTTAATTCTGTTTTATTTTCGGTCAGGGCATCTCACAGTATCATGCTTCTTCAATAAAAGGTATCCTGAATTTAATTTCATCACATTTTCTTCGCAGGAGGTGCTCCAGTAATTTCAATATTTTTTCTCAAGCAGATGGGCACTTGCATTTACACATGTTTTCTCCAGTCAAATACTACTTAATCGTGTTTTTTCCACTGAAAGGTCCCTTATAACAGGGGTTCCCAAAGTGTGGGTCGGGAGACACAAATGGGGGGCCGTGAGGTGTCTTCCTGTATGTTTTTTTTCTTAGTTATCTTAAAAATAGTACATTTTATCCATCCATCCATCCATCCATCCATTATCTTGACCGCTTATCCCGTTAGGGGTCACAGGGGGCTGGAGCCTATCCCAGCTGGCTTCGGGCGGAAGGTAGGGTACACCCTGGACAGGTCGCCAACCTATCACAGGGCTAACACAGAGAGACAGACAACCATTCATGCACACACTCACACCTATGGGCAATTTAGAGTGATCAATCAACTTGAGCATGTTTTTGGATTGTGGGAGGAAGCCGGAGTACCCGGAGAGAACCCACGCATGCACGGGGAGAACATGCAAACTCCACACAGAAAGGCACCCGCCCGGCCGGGGATTTGAACCAGGAACCTTCTAGCTGTGAGGCAACAGCGCTACCCACTGCACCACCCTGCAGCCTGTACATTTTATCCATTATAGTAAAAAAAATATCGACAAAAGTAGCTAAACTTGAAATGAAACCTTGAAATTAGAAAATGTAATGAGTTTTCTTCCTTTCTTTTTGCCTGATGACTCCTAAGTTTAGAGTTAGCGAACAGTTAATTATCAAAAGCATCAGTAGCAGCAGGTTAATTCATAAAGGCACAGGAAACACAGACACATGCTCATATAGGTAGGCTAATTTTCTGAAGACCAGCTAAATGAAGCCACATTAAATCACTTTGAGGGACAGTGGGGGTCACAAGTCTTTGGCACCTAAATTTTGGGATCACGGCCTGAAAAGTTTGGGAACCCCTGCCTTGTAGCTACAACGTTGACCACAGTAATAGCAAATTGATCACATTTTACACCACCAGAAGGACACTTTGGAGGATGTGTCAGAGTTTTATATGACAGGTGGATCCCAGAGGGCACATTTGCAGCTTTTTTCCCACATGCATGCACCCTTATGCTACACCTAACCCTGACTCCCCACAGTACATGAGTGCACCTGTATTATACAGAACGTAGTTTTCACATCATACTGTTATAAACACAGTATGTTGTGCTGCTACAAAGCACTCTGTGGATACATGAAGGCTATATCATTTGATTATTTGAAGCCATTAAGTCATATTTCAGGTATGTTTACTATCACAGCAGGTTAAGTGTCAATATCTTTATAAAAAGTATCTGCAGCTTGATGCTTGATGTTCCTCATATGTCCTATTCAATGCACAAAATGGACTAAAAGGTTCAATATTAATATTGAAAATGTACTGAATACAAGTGCATACTGAAATCAATTTAAGCTGCATGAAAACATTTTGCTCCATTCAATATTTTTTGTTAAGTACCCTGACAATCTGTTTAATATGTTTCAAGTAAAGCTGCTTCATGTTGCGTTTTAACATCATGGTGTCCAACTTGTTTCTCTACCTCATCTTTTGTTTTGTACTTTTCCTTTCATTGATTTGTCCCTCCTGCACAAACACAACAGCTCTGTTTGTTCAAATTGGTTACATACAAATTAGATTGTATCCTTCACAACCTACTTTGAACTGGAGGACATCAAGGAGACAACTTTTATCATGCATAGAGATAATAAAATGAAAGCTTGAGGTTTCATTTCACAGTGAACGCTCTGGCTTTGTACTCGAGCGGCTCGTTGTTAAGGGGTTTATATGGAAACAGAAGCTGAGTCAGTCAGCCAACATCAATAAAACTAACCCGCTCTTGACTTTCTAGTTTTTGAAGCCTGCTCTTTAAGACAAAATAATCTTATTTAATAACCACCAGCACTCACTTTTTGGTCAGCAGTACCTCTTTCTGATCCTGTTGCAGGTCTGTGTTGAGGCTCAGTCCTCTCCTCTCTCATGGAAAAGAACAACCAATCACTTTCTCCTGGGTGGATACAGGAGGCCAACTTAGAAGAAAATTCCTTTCCAGCGAGAACAGGGAAAGTTTGAATAATCCTGAGCGTCAGTCTGTCCTGCTGAACAGGTGGGGAGACGCTGTCCCTGTGAACTATAATAGAGAGAGGTCTGGATTTTTTACCACATGGGAAACTGTTCAATATTACATAAGGGTCTCCGATTTCTTTGATACATAAAACAGTCCCAGACACAGGACCTTGCATCATCTGAGCTGGAGATATTCAACAATGTATAATGCAACAAGGTTAGGGTAATGCACAATGACACAGATAAAAAAAAGTACTCACAACAAATGATAACATTTAGAGCCAAGCTTTGAGTTCATCTGATATGTTTGTTTGTATTCTGTTAGAGATCTGTAGTGTCTCTGCAGCAACACTTTAATCAAAGTGATGGTAATGTTGAAGTGGTTTAATAATAGTGCAGAATATCACTTTCCTTACACACAGAGCGAAGAGGTTTATAGTTTTATAACAGTGGAGCTTGTAAAGGACCAGTGAGGAGCTAAAAGGATAAACTGATCAGACAACATCATCAGCTGATCGGTCCCTGGTGTTTACGTACATGTTGAGTATGTGCGGTTATAAAAATAATATTTTCTGGAAATAAAATTATGAAAATGGTTGATATAAGACCATTACAGCACTAGCCTGTTTGCATCATATTCTTTAACTCCTTATTTAGCTTAATACTCTCAGCATTATCTGAAGAAGCTGTAGCACAGCATCAGCTGAGCAGACAAGGGTCCTCTCCATCGGCTGATGATGTATAAACATGAATGTATGATATTATAGGAACGTGTATTTCCAAGATTGGGGTCTTGAAAACTTGGGGTGGGGTGTCTCCAAGGGTTGCTACATTAGTGGCAAACTTTTAAGAGGAAGTCTCAAAGCAGTCTCAGCAGATGTCTGTCTAACATGAGTCTGATCCTGCTCGAGGTTTCTGCCTGTTAAAGGAAGTTTATTGTGCATTTCTGTGCTCATTATCACAAGACAGTGCTTTTTCTTGTTTTATGAGCTGCTAGCTGTAAAACAAATTCCCCCCGGGGTTACTAAAGTTTACCTCATACTTTCTTCTATCAGCAAAAATTGGTACACAGTTCACATAAATCAGATCTGTTCTCATTCTGGCTCAAGATTCAATATCATATCAGCCATCGTGTGATTCATTTGGACTCCAATGTCAGTATCTGTATTCTCCTCTATCCCTCTTCCAAGACCCAACTTGGTTTAGGCATGACGGCTGTCTAACATGAGTCTGGTTCTGCCTGAGGTTTCTGCCTGTTAAAAGGAAGTTTTTCCTCGCCACTGTAACTAGCTAAATATTGCGATGTGCAATGCTCATGATGGATTAAGGTGGGGTCAGACTGAGTCTCACCCTGTTTTGAAGTCGGGTCTTTGTTCATAATTTGACATAGAGTGGTCTAGACCTGCTATGTTTGTAAAAGAGTCTTGAGATAACGTTTGTTGTGATTTGGCGCTATACAAATAAAGATTGATTGATTGATTGATCTGTATCATGCTACAAAATATTGTTTACCTCTAGTTGTTTTTATTTCAGATATTGTTCAAACTGCTTGTTTTTTTACTGTTTTATTTTTTTGTTCAACAGTCCACTTTTAAAATATACTTGTAAGTCTGACATAGGATGATGCAAAACATCACAGCTGAGAGGCTGGAGCTGAGAAATGTTGAAATTAATGACTTGACTGATCTGTTATTAATATGGTTGCAGATGGATGTTGATTGATCATAGGACAAACTGCTTCAGCTCTATTGCTAAACTATTAAACTGTAGTGCTCACCCTTTCTTCATGGACTTAACTTTACATGTCTAAAACAACTGTATAAATGTATGCACTATTTTCTAGTAGAATGATGCTGTATTATTTTATAGGAACTGATCACATCTATTTGTGGATTTGTCAATGAGCCATCAATCTTTTAATAACAAAAAGATGAGTCATATTAAACAGAGAAAACAGAGGAAGCATAATGTTTTTGAAATACAATGAGAATTTATTCAAACGGTGCAAAAAAATTAATAATTATAATAATAATAACCTAACATAAAATCTGATGTTCTTTCTATCCAGATTGCACTGTCACACAGCCTTAGGGCTCTCCTCTCAAAACAAAACAAAAGAAAAAACAATAAAACAATAAAACAATTAAAAAATGAAAACAGATCAAAATACCAGGACGAGAGAGAGATCAAGTTCAAATAATGCACAAATTTGGTAAAATGGATCGCCATTTACATGCAACAGTTCCAGTCCCATGCAACTCAAAGTATTCCATGTTAATGTCACTGATGATGAATCTTCTGCTCACACAGAAAATACAGTGTTGTACAATATATATAAAAATAGATCGGGTCAGTTGTGTCGCAAAAACTAATTCTGAGCCGGTTCTCCTCTGGTGTGGAGGAAACGAGCTGGGTCAACAAGAACATCACTGTCATGTTTTAGCATAGCACGGTTCGGTGGCTGTAGAAAAAAGTAAACAAATTTTTTTTTACAAATCAATAAAAGCAACAAACAATTAAAAGCCAGACTGCTAGACAATTAGCCTTGTGAGAAAGAACATCCTAAAATGTCGCAACTAAACATTCCACAAGGAAACCTATTAAAAAATCTCACTATAAATATAAATTCTCAAATGGTATCTTGTTAGGTCAGCACTGAGGAAATTAGTTTGCAATGAGAGACCCAAGAGGCCCGTCTGGGAGTCGCCTTCCACAGCCAAAATATCACTTTCTGGAAAAACACCAATTCTTCCCCAAATCCAGGCTCATACAAGCTGTTCATCCACACCTGTTTCACTATCCAACAACATACATTCTTACCCTTTAAAAACACTGTAAAACTTTGGGCTTACAAAAATAACTCGAACATATTTATACAACCTCTCACTGTTTTTTTCATAAATACAAAAATGTGTTTGTAGCCTGTAACGTCTGATGTTTTACATGTTTCTGAGGCATCCATTCATTGCAAAATATTAAATTAAAAAATGCTTTTGTGAGCTAATTATTACTTTGGAGGGCAGGAGAGAGTTTGCACATACATACAACATTTTTTTTAAATACAGGCATCACCTTCCCCCACAGTCAGGGGACGCCCCACGGGTCTCCTCTGAATTAAAATGCAAGTGCATGGACACATGTCAGCACACAGAAACACAGCAAATGTCTTTCGTAGAGGGGTAATAGCATGGTTTAAAGGTTTTTTCATGTCAGTAAAAACTCTTAGTGTTGCTTTAACACACAGCAAAAAAGACTTCAATCTTCCATCACCTGCCTTTGTAACAGACAACAAATAATACAGCGTAACATAGCGTTAAATCACCACTACTGAAGATTATCCTCAAATATTTTGGTTAATTTGTTGTTTGTAGTTTGAGTGTGGTGTCACAAAGGTAAGTCCCAAACATTGAGTCACATGGAAAACAAATCAAGAGCGCCCTCAGCTGGGCAAGGCAGTGAACTACGTACTAAATTGTGCTTTTCTAGATTCAATGATGGAGAACAGATCAGAGTTGGAGCAGCTGAGGCCACACTACCTCAAAAGAAGTTCCTCAGAACCGCCTATTAAAGGGGAAACAAAGCATTTATGTAGTACAACTAAATCAGCCTTCAATTTCAAAATAAAATAAGGAAGACTCAAACAGAACGTCAGTCTGTATCTTAACCTGGAGAAATAATGAACAGCTTCCACACTGTTTCAAAATAATTTAAGATATTATTTCATTTGGGGCAGTAGTAGCAGAGCCTGCAGGCGATGAAGCAGCAGTGGGTACTGGAGGTTCGCCCTGCACAGCGGACAAACTGGATTGTGATGCCACGAGGACAAATGCTGAAAAAGGCAACTAGGAAACTGAGTAACATGGTGACGCTGGCACCAAAATGCTGTAGCACTACAGTAACTGAATCCCTTTCTGACCTGTGGCCCTGATTTCCCATGAACAGAGGTGGCAGTGTCTGCAGAGATGGACAGAGGACAACAGTCAGGCCACTTCAGAAACAGTAAAAAGGTTTGTTACTACGGACGTCAGGAAAGTGCTTGAATTTGTGCAAAAACAGGAGAACGTAACCAGATTTCAGGATTGAGTGCCAGAAATCTAGAAACAGCCTTCAGTAGAACTTTAGAATTTGCAGTGAGTGAACAAACTGAAAGACATTAAGATGTCCTGTGAGCAAAAAACAACGTTAATGCTTGAAGATAACCTTTTTGTGGGATCGTGAGATTGTAACAAACAAGTTTCACATTTCTCAAACATCAGAGCGCAGAGGGTTTGATATCTCAGGACAGCCAGTGTTGGGATCTTGAAACTTGGTACCAGAATTTGTGGATGCATTATGAATGGAACTGAGTTTCATGAGCTGACAGAGGGGCGTGTTTCCCTTTGCACCATGCACACAGAGTTTGGAGACAATCGTCCTCGAAAGCAGACAAGTTCATGTCACTGGTTGGACAACAATCAGTAGAATTTCATTACTCAATGGCAGAACACTGTAACCAATCAGTTCATTAGTTTTTAACATTTAAATTAATCCCAAATTTGTTCATTTTTATTTATTTGTTGAAGTAATTTCTCTTTTTTTTAGTTAATTTATGATTCAAGCTTTTTGAATTTTAATAGAGTGTCTTTCCACTGACAGATCTCACTGATCAACATTTTTCACAACTTCCTGATATTTAGTCAAATAAACAAAACATGTGTTTAGGAAGTAGTCCAACTTTTAATCCACAGTGGAACTTGCATTTTTTTGCAGCCTTCATTTTGGTGTCAGAAACCTGAAACTGTCTTTAGTAACAGTTGAATCATTAGGAAGAAAAGCATAAACACATGTGACAGTTGTCTCCAAAGTCTGTGACGTTTTGACTCTGCAGTGTATCGTATTATTAAAAGCCTTAAAGCCAGCTATTATCACAGAACAAGAAGATCCATGTGAGGAAGATAAACAGTTCAACCAACATCTGAAACACACTGACTCAGGCTCTGAGAGGGAGTTCTTACCATCCAGCTTTTATGGCTATATTATCTTTGTTCTGCAACATGGGATCAATACTGTGAGTGAATACATTTAGATTGACATCTTTAGGATTTAATTTATACATTTTCTTTAGATATTTATTTTGACCAAAAAAAAGTTATTATTGACAGTGCAGAGCTGTTGCCTCAATGCATGGACATGTCTAAGGTTTGCATTCTGTAAAATTAGCACCACAGCAGCCCACAGAACGCTTATTCATTTAGCATTGCACGCTAGTTTCAATTTGCATTATGCAAATGGTGTCAGACGAAAAAGCAATTTGACGAGGATTAAATCTGCTGTTTCCCGAGGTACATATGACGCAAGCATCTAGTAACAGTAGTGTAAAAATCTGTATAACACTGAAATCACCCTCGACTGATGTGACTTCAACACACTCAAACATCCCGCCTCGACTGACCAATCAAACATCCTCACAGAGCATAAAGTGGAGCAGAGACACTCGTGTCTTTTTCTGTTTGTGCTTGCATCGCTGTGTGTGTGAAGTAGTGTGAGTCTGACTTGGTGAATATGTGTTCATGTAACTGTATGTGTGTGATGAGTGTTGTGTATGGTGCCTGCCATATACATTCTCTCCACTAGGAGGAGACAGTAGCAAGGCGTTAGACTGATAAAAGGAGGAGAGCCTGCAGCTCACACACACACACACACACACACACACACAAATAAACACACGCACACACACACACTCATACGTAACGCCTGCGTAAGAGCCACAGCAAAAATGTAACAGAAGTGCAGTTAGTTTATTCTATGGTCTATCATGTGACTCCTGCAGTTAAACCACCCTGTTTTACTGAAGTTGTGTCGACTGATCGCCACTTTCTTTGCTCCAACAGGAAGTGACGCTGCTAGAAAAAAAGTGAGGGAGCTGGTTGTGGCTTTCTCTCGCCCATACGCAGGCTGATCTGCCCAAGCCGTCACACGTCTGTTTTTTTTTAAACTGACAAAAGGCCACTCATCAAATTCAAGCTGTAGTGAGGTCCGTTCAGAACCTGTGGATGGCCGGTTCTGGCTCCCTCTTTTTCAGCTCTTCTCTGTAGCAGTAAGAGCAGTAGTTGCCCGTCTCAGGGTGTCCGTAGTAGGTGCAGCTGGGTGTCCGACAGCGGCTGGACTGCAGGCTGGCTAGGCCGCCGGCGCTGCCCAGGGAGTAGTGTCTGACTGGGGGCTGCCCGCTCCGAGAGTCTAGGTTGGAGCGCACGTCCCGGAAGCCGTTAGTGTAACTTCCAGCAGCATGTTCAGACCCGGGGTAGTCCGGCGGGTCAAACTCAGGGGGGTACGAGGGCACAAGGCGAGTGGGACTTAAGGAGGAGGGGCCTTGTGAGTTATTGTACTGGGGGTGTGGGGGACCCTGTGCTGTGGGGCAGTGTCTGGGAAGTGTGGCGTACGAGGGAAGGCCGGGGTAAGAGGTCGCGGGGGAGCCACCGGCGAGCTGCCGCCGAGTATCCATGTAGCCGTGCATGTGAAGGTGCTGAGTGAGGGGCTGTGCAGCTGGAGGCTGGTCTATGAAAGAGGGCCGGGGGATGGCGACCACACCAGGATACATGGAGGTTGTCAGAGGAGATGCTTTCAGTTGGTTGAAGGTGGGGGAGGAGTTCTCTGACAGATCCTCTTTTGCTTCATAAGCTCGGTACGTCAGCTCCGGACCACCGACCGTCTCCTTCTTGGGTATCTGGACGCCATTCGTGATGTTCTTCCTCTCCAGATCGCGCCGCTGTTGGTCCTGCTCGGCTCTGAAGCGCTCCTCTGCGTCTGAAAGGTAGCGCTGGATCATCTCCTCCTGGAAGGGCTGACGGTTGCTCGTGGTGAGAAGGCTGGCAAAGATAAACTTCCTCTCGCCCTGCATGGCGGCTCGGAGGATTCCCAGGCTCACCTTGACGTCGGCACTGTACTTGTAGGTTTCGCTCTCCGTGCTGCTTCCTCCACTGCTGCTCATGCTGCTCCCCGTCCCGTTCAGACGCTCGCTACCTGAGGAGGGGGAGCCTTTGCCTGAGTCCTCGGAGGCGTGGGCTGAAGGCGAGCCGTCTTTGCTGCCCTTCCTCCCCCTAAACGAGCCCTTCTTCTTCTCACCGCCCTCCTGCTTGACACCTCCGGCTCCAGCGTTCTTTCCTGTCATCAGTCCGCCTACGTTTTTCTTCAGCTTGCTGCCCAGACTCTTGCCAAAGCTGCCGAGCTTGTTGGCCACAGAGTCTGCCCTCTTCTTGTCTTTGTCTTTGTCCTTTTCCTTCTTGGTTTTGTCCTTCCCTGCTGTTCCTGTCGCCGAGCCACTGCTGGAGGAACTAGACGAGGAAGAGGAGCTGTTTTTGGCCAAAGAGCCACCTCCATTGACGGTCGATCCTGTGGTCGTGTCTCCGTTTCCGTTTGAGCTGCTGCTGACTGACTCCTTGTCTGACTCTCCCGAGTCTGGAGGCGTGCGGGCATCCTCTCCTGCCGACGCTGTGGGAGACTCGGGCTGGGCCAAGGGGGCTTGCTGTAAGGACACAAAGCAGGAACCAAAGTCAGTGGAAAACAAGGGTAGAGAACTAAAAATCAAGCCTAAACCAAGTGACCAAATTACAAAGGGAAATAAAACATATGTATATAAACAAGAAAGGTTACAAGTCACATTCTGTCTGAAATGAGAAGTACAAATACACAGTGCAGACCTGTGCCCCTCAAGTACAGGGGAAAGAATCCGCACAGAGGATGTGAGGAGGGTGAGTCATAGAGCTGCCGTTTGCAGACCAGCGCAGAAAAAAAACAAATGACTCAGTTTCCAAATGCCTTTTCATATCAAACAGTTTAAGGAAGCTGCTAATATAAGAATGCTTTATTTGGAAAAGGCACGACCCACATGATGACGCAGTGTTCTGATCTCCAACAAGCGGCAGTCACAGACTAACCCACCTTTCAGGAATAATGACCATCACACAGATTTCCTCTGGCAGCACAGCCGAACAAAACAAACCTCCTCAATATCTAAATACAGGGATTCCTGAAATGTTCACCCGTCCCTGAGTTTAACCATGCACTGAATGTGTCGATCCCAGCACCCTGATGTTAGCATGTGGCACACAAGAGGAGCTTTGTCACGGTGTTCGCATGGCGTGACTTTATGACCTGAATAGCCCAGTGTAGCTTTCCGTCTGGTCCGATGGAAGAGGCATAAACATCGTCTTTGTTTAGAATGAGAGTGGGAAATTAACACTTACCACAAGTGCCTGTAATATAAGTCTACCAACCACTTTTCCTCATTACAGGTTAGTGTATATTTTTCCTTTTTTTCTTTCCTTGTTTGACGATTTATGCAAAAGCAGAATGTCCAATAACTCTTTTTTACCTCGCAGGGCAGGGGCAGCCAGGCGACCGTCATGTAGCTGTGCAACATCTGGAGCTTGGCCTCCAACGAAAGAGCCACGCTGAGAGGAAGCAGGAGAGAGAGAGAGAGAGAAGTTAAAGCTCAGTAAGAAGAGGCTGACATGTTCTGCTTAAACTTGATGTTGAGAGGATGTAAAGCGCTATTTTTGTACGAGGTGGGGATGATATCCCTCATCTATCATGAAAGGCATCATGTCTTTTTTGCAACATTTTGTGCGCTAGACTGAAAAATAAACATATGAATGTAAGAAGTGAGAATGTGTGGGAGTCTTTCTGCAACTCAGGAGCAGCTCTTCCCTCTTCTGAGCGGCTGTCCCGTGACAGAGACGTGTGAAGTGGAAAAGAACACACTGAGAATGCATACAGTTTATTACATTATAGATCAACTAAGATGTTCCTCCTGGGGATAATCGTTAACCAAACCCTGAAGACTGAATAAAACTGGCTCATGTTTCACACACTCGTATACGTATATGCTAATCTGTTACATCGTTGTTCCTGGGAATCTCTGGAATGATCATTTCTTGGAGTTTTTCAAGATCGTGGAAAAACAGCTGAGACGGAGAAAGAGTGTCAGCCGAGTGGAAACCTCAGACTGCTCTAACAGGGCTGCTTGTTTTTTTCCTTTTCTTCATTGATTTGTAATGCTGGTTAAAAATGAACTGGAATGAACTGAAATGTCTGTGGATTAACCTCCATGAACTGTTCTTGAGTTACTGTTTGTAACTCACTGTTACACAAATACAAGAAATCCTGGACTAGATTTTGAAATTCCAGGAGGATTACTTTTCGTCTGTCCTTGTTTTCCCTTTTGAAATAACAACAAGTTAAAGTCGAATGTACTCTGTGCTGCTTTCCTGATTGATGTTTATGGTTCTGCTTGTTCTGGTTAAGTTTTCTTATTAACGGTAAACAGGGCTCTCCATGCACAGCCAACTTATGTACTCAGGTGCAGGAACATACATAAGGAAAATAACAAATATAACTTCACACTCTGAAATGACTTCAGCGAAACGTGATGTTCGCTCACAATAAAGTCAGAGTAAATACATTTCAGTGTACGGTGCTCTTTTTGTTATTTTCCTTAAGTTTTCTTATTATTAAGGACCTTTGTGGAGTGAACTGTGGAAAGCAAAAATAAAAAGACACTGACTCAGGTGTTGTTGGCCTAGCGGTCTATGTGCGCACCCCATATACATAGACTAGAGGTTGCAGGTTCCATACCAGCCTCGGCCATTAACTGCATGTCCTCCTCCACTCTTTACTCCCCACATTTCCTGTCTCTCTTTAGCTGTCCTAACAAATAAAGGAAAAAATACCCCAAAATATAACTTAAAAATAAATTATAATTAAAAGATACTGATTCACAATTAAACATGACTTCAGTATTGTTCAGCTGTGAACCTAACTGGCTACCTGGTATTTGGGTGAACTGATACAGAGGTCCCTCACTTGAAAAGGGGAGTTATATGCAGATCACACAGGGGGACAGCAAGAAGAAAAACATCCATGAACAAGGTAAACCTGCACTCTTTCTTAATGTTGAATTAATTAACACAATGTTGTCATCCCACTTTAATCTTTAACATTTAACTGGAGAAGATCTCAGAGGTTAGCACTGACTTTTTTGAAGCATGTTTCTCATTCAATTGTTTTTATTTATTTGAATTATTTTCAACATTGTAGATTAAAACTGAAGACATCAAAACTATGAAATAATCTGGTTTTGCCATAATATAGATTACAACAGTAGTCAAATAGGACTATCCATTGTGTACTTACCCTACCTCTGAACAACACAACTGATGGTTTCAAACACATTAAGAAGGCAAGTCTTTCTACAAATTAACTCTTGACAAGGCTCATGTTCATTAGAAACCATTCCAGGAGACCACTTCATGAAGCAGACTGAGAGAATACCAAGAGTTACAGGGGGCTACTTTACAGAATCTAAAATATAAAACATATTCTAGTTTGTTTAACACTTTTTTGTGAATTAAATAATTCCATATATGTTCTTTCATAAGTTTGATGTCTTTGGTATTAATCTGCAGTGTTTCAAATAATTAAAATAAATACAAACCCTTGTATGAGAAGGTGTTTCCAAACTTCTGACTGTTAAGAGTCAAGAGTAAGAGGGCACATCTCTAACTTTGTATATAATGTGATGTTAGTTCTCTCTTATAACGCACACTGAAGATAGAACTGGGGGTTTGTCAGCTGCTGCTGAAAGGTTGTAATTTCTCTCTGGATGCTACAGTGAAAAGCTTAAAGCATCTGACTGTTGTTCATTCTTCCTTTTGTTCTACTGAATTAACTTTTCCAAACAATAACCACAGCTACTCAGGAAATCTCCTCCATGTCAGTCTTTTCTCCTGAAGGAGAAATCCACAGTGTTGTCAGCTGACGTAGGTAAAGGTGAAAGTTATTATTGGTTTGCTATTTTGGTGCTCAGTCCCCAGGTCCATTCATAGAAAGTATTTAGAGCTAATCTCATTGTAAGTGGAACTGAGTGTTGCTAATCTGAGTTCAGGGATCAGACCCCACACACTGACACTCTTTTCTAAAGGTACAGATGTCCCAGAGGGAGTACATACGCAGGACAACATTGTGCACTCTCATTCATATCTGTTCAAGTTGTGACCCATAAAAGCTCTTCAGGAGAACACATCTGTAAAAGGCAGTGAGTGGAGACGTCTGACATGATGATCATGACCTGGAAGAGATGTTTTTAGCAGCAGGCCGTACCTCGCTAGCATCACGTTGTCAGTGTCATCCTTGCCCCACTCCCAATCTTTCCCCGGGTCCACAGCGAAGTGCAGCGGCAGCATTTTGTGCTCTGAGTCAGTGAGAGGGATCACAACTGCTGGTGGAGAAGGAGAAAAGAAAGTATTCTTAGAAAAAGGATGAAACGCTTTAATGAAGAACTCTGGAATGCTTGCAGGACGGAAATACTTCAGAGTGCAATCAATTCTTTCACTTTCTATTTTCACATTTGGCCCGATCTGTCTGACCGATATTGTGTTTGGAGGGTTCCATCTGATATTTTTAGATTGGTTAACAACCCGGCGTCTGAACTTTGTCTGGAAATCAAGGATAAACTTCTATTCTCTGCATAAACCACAGAGTGAGCACAAAGAGTCAGTGCTGATTCAAAAACTATTTTGTTTGACTCAATTCAAAGTTTATTTTAAGTTCTTCAATCCTGAGACTCTAACTGAAGAACTTGATAACAGTATCATTCACACTGAGCTGCTGAAGTTGGGGATTTTCTTGCTCTGCATTGAGCGAGAGATCACTTGACATAGGCCACGGTTACATGATGTTTTTTAATTCAGAATTAGTTATTCAGAATTAAATAATTCAGAATTAAAGTATTCTACTTCGCATTTACATGGAAATAGTCAATTTGAATTGAGGTTTACATGGAAAACACATTTAATCGTCTTTATTCAATTCCGCTTAAGGTCTGGGGGTTGTGAAGGGTTCTGATTGGACAGGAGCGGGCGTCACGTGTTTACGTCTACCGGAAGAAAACAGACTCCAGTTCCTGCTTCTTTTTATTTTCAGTTACAACATGGAAGACCACATAATAAGTACAACTTTTGCTTTGATTTTGATTATAGTTTTGAATAAGCAGCTCGACACAAACATACTGCTTCACTTTCGTCAGCTGAGGAGGAGAAGAGAGATACAGTTGTGCTCATAAGTTTACATACCCTGGCAGAATTTATGGTTTCTTCGGTAGTTTCTGTTGTCATTATGATATAAAAAGAGTTAACACAGTTGTTTGATAAAAAATTTGCTTCAACCAACCACTTACCATGAGTGAAAATAACGTTTTTCTCTTATCATTCATATTCTCTGAAAAATGGCCAAAAAAACCCCAAAATTCTGCCAGGGTATGTAAACTTATGAGCACAACTGTAGACTCTACAGTTGTGCTCAGTTGTGACCAGAGTGAAGTGTGAATGAGTGAAGTGTGAATGAGTGAAGTGTGAATGAGTGAAGTGTGAATGAGTGAAGTGTGAATGAGTGAAGTGTGAATGAGTGATACGAGACACATTGATGTGATGTGTCACAATCATATCAGTTTCTATCGGCCCAAAATTAACTAGGGTGGGAGTAATGGGCACAATATGCTGGTTTCATTGGCGCAAATGGTCCTTATCTGTATATATGCTGTTTTTAATGACACAGCACAATTTTATAATTTATTAGATATTTATTATAATCACTTCACGGACCCCCACGATATGGTTCGCGGACCCCCGGTGGTCCTAGGACCCCACTTTGAGAACCACTGCTGTAGAGGACCGGAGAAGGGAGGCGGAAGACCGTATTTTGGCGAATCAAAGCCGGTTAGTGCAACGGCTGCTCTACCTCAGCCTGGAATATATCCCCGCCAGCGCGGAATATGTGCGTCATCGCGACAGGACAAGGGAACGAGCATGCGCAGAACGACCGGAATTAATTTAAAGCGGAATGAACATATATATGATCGAGGAATTATTCAATTCGGATTTAAAATCCGAATAAACCAGCCACTTATTTAAGTTTTATTCGGAATGGTCATTTTCATTCAGAATAAGGTGTTTACATGGTCATTTTTAATCTTTTTAAAGAGGATTTAATTTTAATTCTGAATTCAAGAGGAATTAAAAGTCTCATGTAAACGTAGCCATAGACAGCTGAAGGCACAGAGCTATAGATGAGAGCAGGTCCGTTTGTTATGTACTCCTAGAAAACCCTTTGGTAAACTGTGCATACTTTAAATTCATACATTATTAAAGCTCTTTTATTATCAGGGATCTTCTGCAACAACTTGTAACGCCGTGATTAATGTGCTGTGATTTATGACTTTCAAATGTTTACTGCTTACTAAGAGGCTGCTGGGGAGAAAAATCGATATCCAGATGATAATAAAGATGAATGATGCCGAGCATTACCTTGCTCTTTGGAGCTGTCCTTTTGCTCCATGGAGACCAGGGCAGAGAAGTGCGCCTGGTCGTACGCCAGCACCAGGGGCGAGCGATGGCACTTGGCAGCTGGCACTTCCAGTGGTAGGTAGATGCCTCCGAACGGGATGGGAGCAAAGGCTGCGGGAAGAGTAACAAGGACATTAAACATCTGAACAGCCCGGCCTGCAGCAATGAAACCAGGTCATAAAATACTCTGTGAGAGCGGGAAGGAAATAAAAAGGAGCTTTTACATCTGAGTGCAATAAATCAAACCTCTACTCTCAAACTTTTTACACATCATTTAAATATGATGAATTCATTAACGCCAGTTATCTGACTTATCCCACGGTGTAAAGTGAGCTCCCAGGATGGAAGGTAGAGCTGACGTGGAAGTATCTTAAACATGCATTCTTTGTCGTCCACACTAGTCACAGGTTTTATTCAGTGCAGCATGTTTTTTATTTATGAAACATGACCTCATTTAGAGTAAAACAGCAGACAGAGCAGAGGCAGCTTCAGGCCATGGCTACCTTCTGATTAAAGTTTACTCACTGATTTTTCATTAAATGTAGGATCTGCATAAAAATGTGGCATTTATATAAAAATGATATGGTTTGGGGATTCTGTGTGGAAAACCAGAATAAACTGAGCACCAGCTGTAATACAATACAGGATCCATCAATTGACGATGACTTAGCGATACTTCTTTGTTTAAACAGATATCTGCACACAAGTAGTCAGTTGGACTTTAAGCAAAGGCAACATGAGCACTGTGCACATGCGCCAGCCGTGCATGCAGCCGGTTACAGTTGCTCCTCTTTGTTCATTCTTCTTTCTGATTTTTCTTCTCTTTCTTCATCAAACTTTGTCAGATTTTCCTCTGGTAGTTTGTTGAAGTTGTGACCTCTTTTGGCCTTCCGTTGGTGAGAGTTGTGGACTGTTTTCACAATGAAATCACCAAATTTAACTTTTACTCGCATTAATTTTGCCCGGCAACCCGCTTTGTATTTGTTTATACCCATGCTCAGGTCACATAGTGACTCAAGGCTGAAAACAGAGCTCGACAGATCAGGAGGAGACATCATGAATTAAAACCTGATTCATGTCCTGCAACAGAAACCATCAGCTTCTACACCTGTACAAGTGTTATGTTCTGTTTGGTTCCCCTCATAGGAGGACTGTAGGTTTCTTGTTGTAAGAACAAATGATTTGTTTATGCTCGTTAGTTTATGCATGTTAGTTTTTTGTGACTAATTTGGATCGGTCTATGTTTGGCAGTGTGTCACAGTGTTTGTTTTAATCAGCTCGAGATAACAGGTGGGAGGTTTTTACATCATCAGGACAACTTCAAGTCATCAATCACTCAGGACTGGACTCAGTCAGGAATGTTTTTCTTCCCTGATCGTTTCAGTATATGTGGAGTGTAAATGTGTAAATTCTGTATGTGATGAGAATGAAAAGAGAATTAAATGAGGAAACAAATTATGGAAATATGATGTATGATAACAGAGCTCTGCTGCTTATTTCATGTTTTCATAGTTGATTAAGCTAATCTTTCATTACAGGGTTTCATTACTGCTCTCATAATGTAAGTGAAGCTCTGTTTTTCTTTATTGATCCCTGAAGGGAGATTTGCTCTCTACATTTAACACATCAGAAGTAAAAAGAGCAGTAGGCGATCACTGCACAGTGCTCTGGCATCAGCTGTAGATCTGAAACAGCATGTTAGAGCTGTTCACTTTGGATTATTTTAGATTGGGTCATGTTTTTGTTTGTTGTTATTTTGGTTAGGAAGATATGGGATTCAGTTAGTTACCTTTTTTATTAGTAATGATAGAGTTGGGAATTTATTCAGGCTTTTATTTTGATAGGATCTGTAGTTTTTGAGATGATGTATGGTTATAAATCGGGGAGGCTGGACACACCAGAGGAGACACAAACACATCACTACTCATTTATCATCATCCAAATTTGTTGACTCAACCTAAAGAAACTGTATTTATGACCGCACTTTGAGGATTTGTTTGAGCCATATGATCTACTTCCTCTGTGCACTAGTGGCAGTTCAACTTGGAGGTTTCTTCTGCCCCTAAACTATTGAACTCTCTGCCTCTGGACATCAAAACAGCTAGATCTCTGGGTCTTTTTAAAAGTAAACTTAAGACTTACCTTTTTTTTAGCCCTGGGCTGCATTATTATTATAATCATTGCTTTAACATTTATTTATCTTATTTAATTATCTATCTATTTATTTCTTGTATTCATCTGATCTTGTCAACGCTACCTTATTTTTAACTTTTCTTTCTACTCTTACTTATTTTATTAATTTTACTGTGTTGATTTTATTTTATTTCTAATCATGCCTTTTATAATTTTACCACTGCTGTTGTTTTCTGTCTCAGTTATTCTGTGACGCACTTTGGGCTGCACGTTTATATGTATGAAAGGTGCTATATAAATAAAGTTGAGTTGAGTATCTGTCTGTTCTACATACAAAACTGCCACCATACTCTGTTTTTATTGCAGGGGTGAACCTGAGCATCAAAGCAAACACACAAACCCAGGGAGAACATGCAAACACAGACACAAAGGTCCTGCAGCAGCCAGGATACAGACATCACTGCTAACCCCTGAGTCACTGTTCTACCTCCTTAAGTCCGATGACACTCAGTGCGAGGAAGGTGCTCATGAATAAAACGTGATGTCATTATTATTGAGAGCAATATGAGGCCTCTGGCAGATATTTACCCTCTCCTCCAGAGTCCCTCAGCATGGTGTCAGCCACCACAACGATGGGTCGTCTGAGGACGTGGGCCAAAACAAAGACGTGAAACTCCTCCAAACTCTCGTAAACCGGCTCGTCGGAGGACTCCGCCCTGAAGACAACAGAGACACAATTGTTTATGGTGTTGCAAAACCAGAGATAATCAAAGCTTCCAGACGACTGTAAATGTTTATCTGTCTCATTAATGGATCGCTTATGACCTACAATTATGATAATTATGAATTGTTGTGCAGAAACAGGAATTCAAAACACGTGAGGGACGGTTGATGGTGGAAAAAATGAATTTAAACTGATTCCACACATAAAAAAAATGTAATCAACTTTCAAACTTTAACAGTGTTTTACAAAGTTTTATGTTCAGTATATTTAACCCATTGAACCTTTGCTTGCTTCAATAAATAGCAGATTGACTGAGGCACTCGGTGCTGATTGTGAGCTCAGTTGTTTGTTCATGAATAAAAACATGAGTGTGACTGAGTGCGTGCCGGGCTAACAGGCCCTGCATTGTCCGAGTCAGACCTTACCCGTTGGTGCCGTTGGTGCTGTAGTGTATTCTCGGCTCGCTGGAGGCCAGCTTCAACAGTTCATTCCACTCTTTCTGCCACTCCTCCTCCGTGTACACCAGACCGGACTGAGGAGAAGGGAAGGACACACACACACACACACACACACACGTTTGCCATTTAGAGGAGGAGTGTCAAATGTCACAAAAGCATGCACTGACGTTCTGGCGTCTTACCACAAGGTTACATGCTGACAATTGAGGACAGAAATTTAACCAGTCTAGCTCTGTTGTTCACACAGTAGCAACAGGATCCTCATTAATATCATGTTTCAACCTCCAGAAAACCACTTGTTAGTATTTTCCTTCTTTAGAATCAGAGCCCCCGGTTCACCTGTCGCTTTTTCACGCATGAAAAACGTCCAAATATAACAACAATCATCTGCTGCTGTGAGCGTCTGTGCAGCTCCACCAGAGCTAACTGGGTTCAAGAGATTTACTTGAGGACACCTCTTGTGGTTGCTGTTGAAGAACGAGTGAACAGTGGGCAGTCATTCGTGTGGCATCTCCTCTGTGGGTGTCAGCACGCTGTCTGAAACCTCTTTGGAGTACATACTGGCTCGCTTTCAGAGGGAGGAAAGTCTTTATGCTGTGTAAAAATAAAAAAGGCTCTGAAGACGCTCTCTAGGCCTGGAAGGAGAGTGCAGTGAAAACACGACTCAAAGTGTATCTTTCTGAGCTTGTGATAAACACAGTATCAGTAGTATGTGTAGATAGCAGAGATAATACAGTTAAACAGGAGGGAAGCGATAAAGCTATCTTTTCATTCGATGCAGTCTCGAGCACTCGAGTGATAAGAAGTGAGATTATAAGCTGCTAAAGACAATCAAATACCTGATGGATGTAGTAAGGTGTGAAAGTGAACTAACATGACCTCTCTGTGATAACAAAACTGTTGATAAAGAAAGGAGATCAATGCAAACTAGCAAACCTGCATTACATTAGCTGCAGCACCTTAAGCCAACACCACACGGTCCATTTATCAGACACACCTCTGTTTGTGTTTGTTTAATGTCATGATTTATTCAATGTTGTGATTTAGTTTTATTCTTGTGTTTGCAAAGCACATTTCAACTCAGTGTTTTCAACTTGATACAGCTTCAATGAGATCAGACAACAGCGACACTTTAAACGGACTGTGTTTACACGCCGCTGTCTCTCGTCTTCTGAAGTGTTTTTACATTACATGTCACAATCACCTATTCACTCCACATTCATGCACTGATGGCAGAGCCTGCTATGAAAACCACCCATCAGTATTAACTAATCCAGTTCACACACCACTGGTGGCTGTGACAATGGCAGTTTGGGGTTGAGTGTCTTGCCCATGGGCACTTCAGCATGGACAGCAAAACCTGAGATCGAACCCCCAACCTTCTGATTGAGAGACGACCGACTCTATCACATCAGCAGTAGTGCTGCATAACTCTACTTTTATAAAGCCTTCAAGTTTCAGTTTCAACATAGCTGAGCTCGGCATAGAGCGTGGTTGTACGGGTGGCCCAGACCCCTGCCTGAAACGCCTTTCATTAGGTTGTGTTCAGGTACTGGTCTGCTTTCAGTCCCTAGAGTCAGAACGAAACATGGTGAAGCAGCGTTTAGTCATTATGCACCACATATATTGAACAAAGTCCCTGAAAGCTGTAGGTCTGCTCCAACTTTCACCTCTTTTAAATCAAAGACTAAGACCTTTATTTGCCACAGCCTTCCTATCTTAGCTCATTTTAACTCACTTTAAATGCAAATTTTAATTTAATTTTTTTATATATTTGTAATTTTTCCTTTTCTTCTCTCTGTTTTATTATATTTGTCGTTTTTATTGTGCTCTTTTGTGCTTTTCTGAATGTTTCCAATGCTTTTAATGTTTTAATGTAAAACACATTGAGTTGCCCTCGTTTATGAAATGCTTTATACAAATAAAGCTGCCTTGCCTATGTTTAATTTTAACAATTTTTTAGTTTTAATTTGTATTATTATTATTTTTATTATTATCATTATATTTAATGAATTTATACAAATGTGTATTTCTATTGTTTTTCTTTCCTTTTTCCCCCCATTATAAAGACGGTAAGTAATGTAGAAACTGTGAGTCAAGCTGTGAAAAATCCAAATTAACTGTCCAAAAAAAAAAAAAAAAAAAAATTCTGTTTCAAAACTTCTTAATATTTTGTAGTCCAGTACAGAAACTACTTTAACCAGCATCAATAGTAAACACTGCTACCCAGATATGTTAAATACTTGATTCTGATTGGTCATAACCCCATAACACATTTTTTTAGCCTGGGGCATCTTGATCACGTCACATCAAATAAATCCAGGGAAAGGAGACCAGCACATTTCACCTCCGCCTGTTGACTCTGTGGCAATATGTTAGTTTCTATCTCAGGCTGGTCTTGAGAGTCGAGACATAAAGACAGTTAGAGGGCACAGATGTGAGAGCAGCCTGAGGAGCTGCTGACCCCAACCATCTCTGACAGGGAAAAGTGGAGCAACATCTTGTCCTGCAATCCAGGCAACTGCAGCAGAGCTTGTGAGAGCATCTCTAAACTGCTGATCACTACAAAGTAACCATAAGCTGCAGTGACAATAGCAACAACATCAAACACTGCAATATAGGTCATTTCAGGTGTTAACTGCAAAGAACTGAGAAGAAGGAGAGAGGAATGAGGACAGTAACGTCAACATAAATATCCCTGAAAAAGTCCTGTTCAACTGTCTAACATTACCTTCAGTGGAAACGTTGAGTTCGTGTGAATTATAAAAAATAAGCAGGCTGATGTTTTAACTTGACTGCAAACAGAAAAGTTCAGTTGAATGTTAAGTCATCCTGTGAGGAGGCTGATAAGAATCTGTACATGCTTTGAATTGGAGGAGCTATTTTTACTTAGTTGTATAAACAAATTATCTTCAAATCAATGAAATCATCTTTGTGTCATACTGTTTATGTCTTTAGTTGGTAGCTGGGTAAGCAGAATTAATGCATCATGAGACGACGCCTTTGCTTTGCGGCAACATCTTACTCACCCTGTCCAGATTCTAATTCCCCCTTTACTTAAATTTAATTTTAATGACGTTAAGACCAAACATCATTACATTCATAAAGGCAATTGTGCATCAGCTGCTCTGTCTAATTACAACACAACATCCACAGCTGTAATTCATACACTCGAGAAATGAGCTCAAGGAATGAGAAACGTTTTAAAGTATCTAAATGTCTGCCTGACATTTTCCCTGTTGTCAGCTGTTATTAAATGTAGCTGTAAATACATCACACTAACCAAGAAGAGTGGCCGGTTTGTATTTGACATTTGAAATGCTTTATTGCAGATGTGCAGGCAGCTGCAGGCAGGCATGGAGCATCTGGTAGAGTAATCATGACAAAGCTTCTGCTTGTCCATTATCTCTGTATTTTTCCTCCTGTTGGTCACACTAACAGCATTTTGATCACAAGCTCTCAGCCTTCTGAATGCACGGACACTTTAATCATACAGTCATCTCAGAGTTACAAAGATGACATGGAGAAGTGCAGCTTCTAATACGGGACTTCGACCAGATCCGTGTCCGGTCTGTCTCGGATCCGCGGTGGTCCGGCTCCGTGCTCTCTCGTCCGTCAACACCCACTGGTAGCGTTTTTGGAATGCAGCACGGAGCCGGACCGCCGGACAGCTGGAGTCATGTGACCAAGGCTTTCCCACGGTAATCACTGAATTAAGGATTCTCCTCCTCCTCTCCTCATCTATTTTGTCTTTATGGTCCTCTAAAAACCTCTGACCTGTTGACTCCAGACCTGCCTCAGCTCAATATGACATTTTGTTGTCATAGTCAAGTTAAAAACTCAACTTGATGTTTCAATTTTGTTTCGGTGCATGACTTCCTGTCCCGCTCCATCTGCTCTGTGGTGATTGATGCATCATGCTCTGTCATCCGGCAAAAATAGAAGCCTTGTGTATCTGATCCGTTGCGTTCCAACCTGCCGGATCAGAGACACAGCCGGAACGCAACGGATGGGATCCAGTGGAAGTTAACACATTGACTAGAATGGAAACCTATCAGATCCGGTGCCGTGACAGATCGGCGATGGGCCGGACACGGATCTGGTGGAATTTGGCCGTTAAACTGACCTCTTTGTTCTGCTGAGTCTGCTGCCACCTCCACCTCCGCTTCAGGGCCTCTCTCTCCAAACCGTGGTCCATCAAAGCGTACAGGGACTTCCGCAGCATCAGGTCCCGGTCATGAAACCCCCACATACCTGGAACAGGAGACAAAATCACAACATTTAAAACACCAGTAAAACCATGTGTGTGAATACCTTTAAAAAAATGTGTAAATATATAAGATTGTTTTTCTTGTATTTCCTTTTTATGTTAAGAAATTAAAGTCAGCATATTGAGAAACCAAAAAAAAAAAGCTGCAGCTGTTTGCCTTGAACCTGAGAGTATCTCCACAAAGCACAGGTTTCAAATGTAATTATTACTTTAAATCCACTTTCCAGCAGTGATGCACTACAAGCGCTCTAACAATGCCTGCACATTAGTTAGGGCGTTATTAATTTCCTGGGTTATGGCTCCTCTGTGGGCCGCTGAGGCTAAATGAATTTGCTCTCTGACACTGTAAAATGCAATCAGTGTTTGAACTAACAGTGAAGCTCTCTTAATGAATGTTAATGGAGTGCAAACCTGCGCTGTACCGGGGTCACGTATTAAAAGTGTGATACTCACCGAGCGAGGCCGCGTGTAGCAGACAGTTTCCGTCTCCGCTGGTTGCCAGGGGCAGCAGACTCTGACAGTTTGAAACCACTTTCGTCCACCAGTTGAGGCGCCCTGCGGAAAAACATCAAGTCAGCTCAGTACAGAGATGGAGCAGTGTTCAATCCAAATGATCCTGCAGTACTTTGAGAACGAGGAAATGAAGAGTGTCAAAAGTGGATTTCAAGGTCAGAGACGTAAGAGCCATGACGTCACCCATCTGATTCTGAAGCGCTGTGAGCGATTGTAACATAAAGAGGCGGGCTTTGAGCCTCCTTGCCAACAACTACAGTGTTCCCGCCTGTCAATCAAGTCAGCTGTGCCTCTCATTGGAAGACTCGTAATCTCAATATCTTTGAAATTACAGTGTTATGAAAAAATTCACCCCCCGTACAGTGTGTGCCGATCGAGAAATGAGCTATCCAGACTACACTCGTCTTTTGTACCAGGCTGTAAACATGTTTATTTCTGCTTTAAAGATCAGTTTTTTTTAATTGGTGTGTATGTGGTTTCCGGTTCTTCCGGAGCCAGCCTCAAGTGGACACTCAATGAACTGCAGTTTTTAGCACTTCCGCATTGGACTGGGGGTTGCAGCTTGGTCACACCATGTCATTCAAATCAACTAACTTTTTGTGACTCTATCTTCTACCATGCATATCTAAGACAGGTAAAGTGTGAATTTTTACTTTTTCATAACTCATGAGTTGGTCTCTCTTTCCATTTGAAGAGACCAGTTTTGTTTGTTGTGTTTATTTATTTATTTATTTATGAAGAATTTCACAAAATCTCTCTAGATATTTGACACCACTTTTTGGCTGGAGAGTTGGAACACAAACACCTGCTTTCTTAGTGCTGCTCATTCAAAGAAATAACACTAACCTATCAAAAACAAATTGTAGCATTAGAGTAGACTGAGTTATTTATTCATTAATCTGCTGCAATATCTCCTCCACTTATGTGTTTTTTGTGTTCTTGTATTTTGTGAAATGTCTTCATTTCTATATGTGTCAGCTCTAATTTTAGAATTAAAGCTAAGGTTGGTAGCCACAGAAAATTGCATGAAGTTGAATGTCACATTTCCTCAGGACTCCATCTATTTGATCTCATTTCAGTGTGATTAACCTCCTTAAAGAAAGGTAATATAAGACTACAACTTCAAAATGTACGAATGTGTTTTCACTTGTGGTACAGGTGGTAGATATCACCTCATTAACATCCAGGATAAAGACCTTTTTTACTTTTCACAGGTGTTCCCAGTGACAACAACAGCAGCTCTGTTCTGCACTGCTAATGCGTCCCTGGAAGCCACAGCAGTGTTATAATGAACCAGCATGCAGAATACCAGGAGCCTGAAGCTAACACAGCTGAATGAAACTCAACCTAAATCATTTGTTCCAAATGTCTCTCAGGATTTATCACAACTGGTTTGTTCTTGGCTGTTCAGTGTTCCAATATCTTCAGTTTATCTCACCAGCATGCTCCAAGGCCACCATCATGGACTGCTCAATGAGGTCCCTCTCGATGAAGCCACGGAAGTCATCTCTGTACACCGTGAGGTCTGGTAGTTGGAAAGTGCAGAGGGGCGTGTCTAGAAGCGGCTCACTGCTGCTTCCTCCAGTGCTCGAGACGTGAGAGCGCGCCAGGGACACGATGGTTGAGCTGGCGTGTGAAATGCCCCTCGAAAGACGCTTTTCTGTTGCTGCTGTAAGACGATGACAGAGGATGTGCAGAAAGAGTTCAATGTTAGTATACTTTTATAAAGTCTTCTTGTAAATACTTGCTCAATGATAGTGATTGCTGATAATTGTCTGGATCTTACTAAGTGTTTACATCTCTTAATAAACCTTTAACAGGTGCCCGTTAACCGATTAATTCATCTTATGTAACATTACAACATGTCCCTGGCTGGTGTCCTCACCTTGCACCACCTCATCTTGGCGTTGGAGAACCGGCCGTCCTACCCGGGCCATCTCTTTTTCTGGGGGCGGATAGTTCCTCTCCTCTGTGAACGAATACGTCAGGTTCCCAGCATGCACCTGTCGCAGCTGCTCAAAGTCACTGAGGGCAGCAGTGAAATCCCAGTTCTTGCCTACACACATTTACACACACACACACACACACACACACACACACACACACACACACACACACACACAGAGAGGGAAAGGAACAAAATCTGTCAACAAGTGCAGCGTGACAACCTGAATCCTGTTCCTGAGTCAAGCAAATGACACATCCTTAATGAGTTTAAATATTTACCACAAGTCAGTGCAACCAAAGGCTGGCTTATCTTATGTAAAGGCCACTGGCACATTCCTCCACATGGGTAAATATCAGAATTTGGAGCACGTCTCGGCTCGCTGGCTCGCTGCTCTTCACTGCATTGCATTACATTTTTAACCCATATTCTTATCTGCAACTTGTGGTGCTGCTAGGCAACAGGAGCCCTGTTGACTCCGGCTATACCTTCCTTCTGTCTGTGTATAAAAGCCCAATTAAGTGCTACAAGCCAGAAGCACAGAGTGAGGCAGCGGTCAATTTAGCTGCTGTTTGTAACATCACCAGCTGCCAACCTTACACCCCCACTCACCACCTCACCCCCTTTACTTTCTAAGCTCAGCTGGAGAAGTTATGACACCAGCACAGACTGAATAAGGGGATAAAGTTCAGCAGAGCAAAGTGAAACTGTGTTTCAGTTATAAATGAGGTGATGATTTTAATCTTCAGTTCAACTTAATTTGAAAAGTAATAATTGGACAGGCCTGATATGATCTTCATCACCTCATGTTTACATTACTGTAAGCGTTTGTGTACGACAGGCACTGGGCAGAGTGTCAATCACTTCAAATTATAAACTTGGTTCAGACCTGCTTCATCATTCCACAAGAAGATCAGATTGTTGAGTCTTTGTTTAGAGACCTAAATGTACTAAAGATGGAATTGCTGCAATAAGAGAACAATTTCAAACTCGCAGTGTCTGTTTTCTTCCTGCTTCTTCTGTCTGAGAAAAACAAGCATGTCCAACAAGCGGTCACGTTCAGTCTACTGGCAGAAAACAGGATCAGAAGGCCCTGATGTTGCTGGTATGCAGAGATACTAGCGTGCCAGCTTTGCCAGTCTGGGAAATCTCCCTGCACTGACTTTCCACCAGTCTGTCAGTTTTTTATCCAAAGATAGCGTCCCATAAAAAGTTCTCAACACTTGTGCCCGTGAAATTAGCGGTGGGTATTGTGTATTGCTTCCCAGAAGTTAGAGTCATCGAAGAGATCTGGCTCACAGCTGCATGCCCCAGCTAAGCATCTCTGCTGGTGGTTAAACCTTCAGCCAGTGGGTTCGCATTGAAACATGCTTTAAATGACACCACCATTATAGCTGATTATAATACGGGACCACACATTGTTTATCTTTACTTGATGGATAATCAGAATAAAATGTGTGTTTGATCCATAGACTGTATAGATAATGGATGTAGTATCAGTGATGTCACCCATCTGTTTCTGAAGCGCTGTTTTGAGGCCAATCGTTGGCGGGAGCCATATTGGATATGCTGAAGTCAACCTAACTGCTGTCGAGCTACTGTGAGGTAAAGAGGCTGGCTTTGAGCCTCCTAGCCAACAGCTACAGTGTTTCTCTCTGTCAATCAAGTCACTTTTGCCTCTTGTGACGCTGCTTTCAGCCACTACGCTCCCAAACTATGGAACAGCCTGCCGGAGGATCTGAGAGGAGCTGATAGAGATATTGAGACTTTTAAACGTAAACTAAAAACGTATTTATTCAGTCTGGCTTTTATGTAGGGTTTTATACAATTTTATTACCTACCTTTTACTATAATATTGATTTAAATGTTGCTTTATTATTTTAGTAATTTTAACTTTTATCTTATTCTATTTTTATGTATTTATTCATTCATTTATTTAATTTTATTTATCTACTCAGTTTTATTGATATTTTTCAGCCTTAGTTTTATTTTTCAACTCTTATCCTTACCTTTTAAATCTATTTATTTCAACTATTTTTATTTCTTAATTTTGATGCTTTAACTTATTTTAATTACACATATTTTGTTTTGGTGTGCATTGGTCTCTATTTTATTCTATTTTATTTTATTTTTATGTTGTTCTTATTTTTAATTTGTATTTTTATTAGTTTTATTATTATCAATCTTATTGTCTTCCACTAAAATGTCTTAGCATTGTTTCACTTCTGCTTCTTTCTTGTTTTCAATCACTGTTAAGCACTTTGGGTTGCATTTTATTTGTATGAAAGGTGCTATATAAATAAAGCTTGATTGATTGATTGATTGATTGATTGTAATGGAAAACTTGTAATCTTAATATCTTTGAGACTGCTGCGTTGTGAGAAAATTCACCCCCCATACAGTGTGATCGAGAAACGAGCTCTCCAGACTACACTCGTCTTTTGTACCAGGCTGTAAACATGTTTATTTCTGCTGTAAAGATCGGCTTTTTTGAATTGGTGTGTATGTGGTTTCTGGTACTTTCGGAGCCAGCCTCTAGTGGACACTTGAAGAAATGCAGTTTTTAACACTTCCGAATTGGCTTCAATTCTTGCGGGCAGAGGTTGCCGCTTGGTTCGAACACGTTCTCAACAATCATTTACTTTATTCTCGAAAACTGTAACATCCCTGTACATTACCATTCAATACCATGAGATACAATACGATACAAATAGGGATGCAAATTCTAAGTAGTATTCTCCATCATCCAACTTTGGAAACATTAATGATCAATTATGGATTAATCATTAAAAAGAACAAAGATGTTTCATGTGACAAAAACAATACCAAATGCGTTTTCATCCCTAAATCATGTTTTCCACAACAACACAATGTATTAAAAAGCTATGGATTGTAAAAATGTGTACACAATGCTGCCTTAAAAAAAAACATCAGAAAGTTATTGATGAAAAAAAGCTTCCCAGAACCAAACTGTAAAGAAAGACACAAAACTAACAGGCTCAAAGGTTTTGGAACTACTTTAGTCGATTTCTCCACCTGACACCTGGAGGCTGGGCTGTAATGGCTCCAACAAAATCCATGCAGGCGAATGCACCTGATCAAAGTATGTCTCCTTCAAGTGCCTGTTTTTTTTCCTCCTGAGAGTCTGACTGTCTGACACAACATTGCACAACACTCTGGAAGGGATCCCCACAGTACAGGCACAAACCTTTGGTTAAAGAATAAGGTCCTGTTTGTTTAACCAAAAATAAAGGTCTCACTCAAGGAGAAGTCACGCTATATAATCTTGCAAAACATGAGCTGTTCCTGGAGGACAATGGTGGTTATGTTGGAGGGAGGGGTTTGTTGTGTAAAGCACAGAGAGCATTGGCATGGTGTTTTTTTTTTAAACATTTGTTTTAAGTAAAAACTGAAAACTTTCAGTGGTTGACTTTGAGCAGGAACAGTTTCCTCAAAGGATTACACTGCGTCATTAAAGCCCATTTTGTTACCACCAGCTGAGGTGATTTCCTGGAAGAGTTCTAAAGCTTTCTCACTCCCCCCCTAAAGAAGTAAACAGAGAACCCAGGTGTTATAATGGTGTAATTACTGTTGAATAAATTTTTAAAGTTTGTTTTCAGATGTCTTCTGTTCGAGTTCACATGCATGTTACCTTCTAGCAGATCTCTGGCCAATCCAGGTTCAGCTCCAGTCGAACGGACAAAGTCGGACAGGACTGCGTCCATATCCACGGTCATGTGATCATGAATTCACACGTTTGCGGGGTTGTGTTGGAGAAGAAAAAAAAGAAAAAAGAAAAGACAAAAAAAGAAAACAAAGACGGGCTCTGCTATCCCTGACAGGACAGCGAGGGAGGGGTGGTCCTCTGCCTTGTCCTACTTTACCAGCCACACCTGAAAGAGAGCACAGATGAAAACAAAACAGTGTTAGAACTTTAATGTTTATGCACAAGGATATAATGACCCTGCTCAACCTCTTTTCAAATACAAGGCTGTTGTGGTCTGGTTACACTCAAACTTGACACCCTTGCTGTCACAGTCCCACCCAAGACAACAGCTGTGGCACACAATGAGAGCGGGTATCACGAACTGTTTGCTCAATTTGCATAAAAACGTAGTAAAAGTCAAATGAGGACGCATGTGGAGGACCTGCTGTCAGGCCTGATGTCTCCCATGCAGGAAACTTTATTGTGTGGTCTCAGTCTTCAATGTCTTTCAGTGACTTCAGTAGATGTTTTGTACACAGACCCACTGACAGGTTCCATTATAAAGCTGTGTTGAATTCAAATTAAAACATGGCTGGAGAGAAAATGTGCTTCTAAAATCAGCCCTCTGGAATGATCATTAAATAGACGTGAGAAACAGATCAAGGGCCTCAGACCAAACCACATCACACTTGAACCACTCGCTGGAGAAAGAATGTGTTATGTGTTGAGCTAGCGGTCGAGATAAGGTTTGTTTTCACTCTAAATCAATGGGAGACGAGAGTCAGGAACCAACATGAAATGCTGATATTTGTCTGGTTTATGAGGCAAAAATTGAATATTTGTTCAAATCATCATAATACTTATTAGGGATATCTTGATTCAGATCTCAACCATCGGATCGGAGCTGATCTGGGCGTTTTTTAATTGATCAGTGATCGGCATTTGAGCCGATTATCTCATCCGATCATTTACGTCACATAATTTGCAGCTGAAGGCTAACATGGGAGTATAATTGAGTGTTCTGAGTTCGCTTAACCGTGTTTACATAATGAGAAAATAATAAATGAAACCTTGATTTAGAACTCAAGCCATGATTTAGATTGCATTGTAGAACTCACATGTGCACCGCCCAGACACATTACAGTAAAAAGCATCTGCTCTACTACGCACTCTACGGTAACTCTCCAGGGACATGTGGTTCAAGACGAAAACATAAACCATACACAGGACAGTCTGTCACATTAGTATTAGCAAACTTTTGGCTAGCATTAGCTGCCGTTCTCTATAGCATGCCACTCTGTAGCTAGCGGCATGCAACCGTGTTTCGATCTCGCTGTCACTCCCAATATTTACGTTCTCCTCGGATTTAAGTGAGCTGTAATGCATGCACACTAGTTTCATGGGTCTCATGCAGCAGAGCTTGTTACACAGATTACGAGTTTTACAACAATACTAGCTGGATTAAGTTAAATGGAATAAACAGGAGACATATTTTAGTTAAAGGTAAACTCTCTTATCTCTTGTTCAACTATTATTAGGCTGTGTGTAAAAAGCTCATTCTAGCAACCTTTGTATCTGTAATTGACTATGGTGATGTTCTTTATATGCATGCTTCCTCAGCCTCTCTGAAAATGTTGGACTCTGTGTACCATGCTGCATTGCGGTTTGTTTCTGGTTTAGGTTTCCGCACACATCACTGTATCTTGTATGAGAAGGTGGGCTTGTCTTCCTTATACAACAGAAGAATGGAGCATTGGTATGTCTTTCTTTATAAGGCCATACTCCAGGAGCTGCCGTCTTATTTATGCTCCTTATTGACTCCTAAAGTTGTCAGTGGCTGTCATCTTCGGTCCCATGGACAATTTCTTTTTGTCATTTCTCGGACTCACTCTGTCTTTGCTAAAAGTGCTTTTAATGTCTTTGCTCCGTCTTCTTGGTTTGAGCTTCAGGGTCGCTTGAAACTGGACTGTTAAATTCGATTGGAGGATTTCAAAACTAGGATAAAGGATGATCTGATCACCTCGTGCACATGTTTTAAAGCTTAACACTGCTATTTATAAATCAATGTAATAGTTACTTGCCACTGTATGTTTTGTCCTGTTCTATTTGTGAAACTTTTTATGCTGCTGTCTTGGCCAGGACTCCCTTGAAAAAGAGACTTTGTATCTCAATGGGACTATTCCTGGTAAAATAAAGGTTAAATAAAATAAAATAAAAAAACAAGTATCAGATCGTGACTCGATATCGGCAAATGTTCAATATAAAAAAATCGGATTGGGATAAGGGGCCAAAAAAGCTGATCGGGACATCCCTAATAAATATTTGATTTAAACTAAAAATATATATATTCATATTACTTAAAGCTAGGGTTGGTAGTCACGGAATACTAGCATTAATTTGAATGTAGCATTTTCTCAGGACTCCGTCTAACCCCTCCCCCCCTCCCCTCGGAGCTCCTCCAAAACAACGACCCCGCTCAAATGCACATTATCATAGTGAAAGTTAAAAACACAAACACACATGAAATGTACGCGCAGGAGGCGGGCAGAACGACAGTACAGGATTTGATTGGTTTCATAATTTGGCTCCTGAAGGCAGGGATTGGTTGGTGTTTTCCCAGGTTTACTCCGGCTGTAGATAGCAGCTTTTTTTCACTCTTTTTAAGGAACACTTTATTGCCATCGGGACATAATGATCATTTTAACCAGTATAACAAAAAGTGTATCTAAATCTGATTACCAACCCCAGCTTTAAGGATGGGAAAGTAGTTGGACCTTCATAAAATGTCAAAGTCTAGCTTGTTTAAGTACCGTGATTTAACAGCATTCCTTTAAAGAGGCCTCTTTAATCAGTCAATCACACAATCTTATTCTTCAGGTTTCAATTGCAGATCCACAAATCCTGCACCAAATGAGCACCAAGATCAATACAGAAACATTATCAAGACTAAGAAAAAGAGAGTCAGCATCTATGGGCTGTTAACACAGAGGATGTGAAGGACGATCAATGGCAGACAAAAGGGATGGAGTAAAGTAGCCCTGGCTTGAGAGATGTACTTCTGGGCAAAGCCGGAGCTAAAAGCTTCCATTTTACCAGAAAATGTACCAGAGATGTTTCCAAACACATTCACACACTTGGAAATGCTCTGGTATTTCTATTTTCACAACACTTTGCATCTCAAACAACTGGTAAATCAGCACTGCAGGTTTGAGAATATAAATAACTTTGGACTCAGGGCTACAATAACAAATGCAAAGCCTGGCAGATATTGTTGTTTGTTGGAAAACGCTGCTTCACCGGAGAGTTGTGATATAACGTTAGAGTCGGCACGATGTTAACTCTCTGAATCACTGTGTCAATTTCAAATCAAAAGTTTAAAGCAGGAATAAAACGATCTGCTGATGAAGGAAAGAGTTGATTCTTCTGCTATGATGTTGGATGGAACAAGAACTGAGATGAATACAAATACTGATACCTCTGCTCTGACTTTAAAGAAGGCATTTTCACACTTCTATTACTATTCTCCTTTAAACAAATGAAAAAGCACTCCTGTTGTCTTGCTCAGAGTATGGTAAGCATTTTAAACCCTGTGCCCTGCACCAAGATAAATAATGCATTGCCGGATTCTTTCCTATAGAGCCCTACAAGATAAAGCCGAGCTGATAAGATCCCCTCACAGTTACATCAGTATCTCTGTTTATCTGTTTACAAACACAAACAGAGGAAAATAAAGCTTGAGGTGATTTGGGAATGGTGTGGTTTGTGCAGCAAAGTCCGGTCCCAGACCGCGATTGGTTCACACATAATGTAAGTTATTTTTAGCATGCTTTCACACCTGTTGCGTTTGTTTGTTTTGTTCTGATTCAGATGATAAAATGATATATTGTTGCAGTTTTCCTTTGGGTGTTTTTGTGTTCACACTGCAATATTGTCAAACAGGCCAAAACAGACACCATCACAGGGATGTCCTTGTGTCATTACGCTACAGCCTCCTCTTCCCACTGCGTATGTAAACAAATACTGGTTGCACTTTGCACTGAGGCTCCAAGACACCAGCTTACTTAAGCTAGTTAACCTTCCAACAAAATGAGTCATGGGTTGACTTGGAGCAGCAAGGAGGTCAATGCCTCATGGACATCCGGGCAGATGAGCATTTCTGTTAAATATAAATACAGAAATGTACAAACTTGTGAGTCAGAGCACGAACAAGGGAGACTTTCACTGCTCTGCCGACAGGGTTGCACCAAGGTCAAGACACTCCAACAGCAACATGTAAAGGCACGGCAACAACGGAGGTTCCAGTGATAACACCATAGACTGTAAATAATGGACGTAGTATCCGTGACGTCACTCATCTGTTTCTGAAGTTTTAAAGCCAAACGTCGGTGGGAGCCATACTGGAAATGCTGAACTCAACCTAACATCTGTTGAGGTAGTGTGAGGTAAAGAGGTGAGCTTTGAGCCTCCTAGCCAACAGCTACAGTGTTCCCACCTGTCAATCAAGTCAGCTGTGCCTCTCATAATGGAAAACTTGTAATCTTAATATCTTCGAAATTGCTGCGTTATTAAAATATTCTCCCCCCGTACAGTGTGTGCCCATCGAGAAATTAGCAATCCAGATTACGCTAATTTTTTGTACCCGGCTGTAAACATGTTTATTTCTGCTGTAAAGATCAGCTTTTTGGAATGGGTGTGTATGTGGTTTCCGGTACTTCTGGAGCCAGCCTCAAGTGGACACTCAAGGAACTGCAGTTTTTAAAACTTCTGCATTGCATAAGACGGGCAAATTCCCCTGGTTGTCAGAATTCTTAGATCTTAACCATAGACCGTATAAAATATGGACATAGTATCCATGACGTCGCCCATCTGTTCCTGAGCGCTGTTTAGAAGCCAATCGTCGGTGGCAGCCATATTGGAAATGCGGAACTCAACCAGGCAGAATGTGACGTAAAGAGGCGGGGTTTCAGCCTCCTAGCCAACAGCTATGGGAGTCAAGTCAGTCATGTCCTTATTTGAGCCAAAACTCGTAATCTTAATATCTTCTGAACCGTTGCATTGGAAAAAAATTCAACCCTCGTACAGTGTGTGCCGTTAGAGAGATTAGCTACTTAGACCCAAGCTGTTTTTTGAACCAGGCTGTAAACATGTTTATTAATGCTGCAAAGATCGTCTTTTTTGAATTGGTGTGTATGTGGTTTCCGGTGTTTCTGCAGCCAGCCTCAAGTGGATTCTCGATGAATTGCAGTTTATAACACTTCCGCATGGGCTTCATATTTTGAGACCGGAGGTTGCCGCTTGATCTAAACCAGTTGTTGAATAAGTAAATGTCATCGAGTCCTGTGCTGTTGCTGCACCTAGCACCAGCTCTTTTATTAACGTTCAGCCTATCGTGAGCTATTCTTTCACTAACTACCTCACCTATTACTGCAGCGTGACAAGTTGCTTCTAGTTCTGGTTGCTGGGTTCAATGCAACACCCTGCTCTAGGGTTTGATTAAAACTAGTGAAAATCGCACTTGTTTGATTCTGAATCAGCTGTGTTCACATGTCCAAACAACCCAAAGTGGAACAAATTATAACAGCAACTTTCTTCTTTCAGTCCAGCAAAAAAGGCTCTACATCCTTCCCCTTATTAGTACATGTTTCCATCTAGATAGGCTTTAAGTCTTAAAAACCCTAGACCAGTAAAGCTCTTTCAGGTTGCAAGTCTTGGTTTTAACTTGACATTGTGTGCATTATTATAATTATTATTATTATGAATCACTCGTGTTAGTTTTGTAGATCTGAAATATAATATTCGATCATTTAAATGAATTAAAGACAGCATCCACCCCAAAATGACATCACTCTATGGTTCACACAATCATACAAAAGCTTTGAATAATAGTTAAACTGCCCAGTAATTATGTGCCTTGAAGTTCGTAAACTGCCTAATCCAGTTTAGACTGACTGTTTTTTTTATATCTACCTACAGTCATCTATTCCCATCCGTCCCATGGCTCATCCACCACCCAGTGTTCCTGCCTCATCTCTGACTCAGTGAACTCTTTTCCAATGTGCCTGATGAGTCACGAGTTTACTCTTCTTATACCTCTCCACCATGCTCTTGCCTCACGCTCTCCGAATCCTTACCTCCCTCAGTTTCTCCATCGTTATTACAGTAAGAGCCACACAGGCAAGCAGGGGAGGAACAGCCCAAAAAGAGGACTTCTCTGCACAGCCCCTGCAGACTCCCCTAACATTCGTTCACCTTGTCTTTTCTGTGATAGTCAGGAGTATTGATCACTAAAACAACAGATAAGAGATGTGAAGCTGAGCTCAGTTAACTATTTTTAACCGACCACATCCAGAGGTTTGGGTTAGACCTTGCTCAGTTTGATAATACTGCATCAAAGAGGACTAGGGGCTGTGAGGGACTGAGGGCGTCGCTGTGAGTACGAGTAAGAAAATGTAATACAAGCCAGCCCAGGAAGTTCACTTTGTTATCAGGCTCTAAACACATGTTTACTCCCCTCTCAGGCAGGAGCTTTTTAAATCATTTTCTCGATTCAAAACAAACTATTCCCCCAAACTATTTTAGAATACAATTACAGTAAGCTCATTAATCTTATTTTGTTACATTCCCCATATATTTCAGGATACTACAAGACAAATTCCATACCAGGGAGACTATTAATGCAACTGCAGTACCTTTATACACTACCAGTCAAAAATTTGGACACACCTTCTCATTCAAGGTTTTGTATTTATTTTAATTATTTGAAACACTGTAGATTAATACCAAAGACATCCAACCTATGAAAGAACATATATGGAATTATTTAATTAACAAAAAAGTGATAAACAAAGCAGAATATGTTTTATATTTAAGATTCTGTAAAGTAGCCCCCTTTTTCCTTCATGTCAGTTTTGCACACTCTTGGTATTCTCTCAGTCTGCTTCATGAAGTGGTCTCCTGGAAATGGTTTCTAATTAACATGAGCCTTGTCAAGAGTTCATTTGTAGAATGACTTGCCTTCTTAATGTGTTTGAGACCATCAGTTGTGTTGTTCAGAGGTAGGGTTAGTACACAATGGATAGCCCTATTTGACGACTGTTGTAATCCAGATTATGGCAAAACCAGATTATTTCATAGTTTTGATGTCTTCAGTATTAATCTACAATGTCGAAAATAATTAAAATAAATGAAAACCATTGAAGGGGAAGGTGTGTCCAAACTTTTGACTGGTAGTGTATGTGCACTGATATCATGTAGCCAAAAGCATATTTTTTTAAAAAAAGGGTAACAAAGCCAATATGGCCGATAGCTGAGAGTGCATGAAAACATTTTGTGATGGCTGAAGGCCAACACAAAACAATAGTTAAGAAAAACAGGCAGTAAAAACCACCCTGATGTTGGACTAGCTTCAAGCACATGACACAGTTAAAATTTAGTTCCTCTGTCTTGATAAACCGCATCATTTGCATGAGGCTATGAGACCATGGAGGACCATGTCTAATATGTGTGAGTACACACTGGGTCTACGTCTGTTTTTGGTGCATCATGCTGCAGAGACAGTTGAGCTACAGTACTTTTTCACTGTGTCATCTATTTTTCATCCATTGTTTACTTTAAGAAGTAGTTGCACCTTTTTCTCCGACTTGTTTTAGTGTGTTCATAAATTCTTTCAGTATTCCCCACTACACACTCTCACACCACAGTGACAGCTTCCCTCTCTTTATACACACAGCAGTGTGTCCCACCCCGCCTCCTTCTGTTTCTCTTTCCTTTAAGTGTTACATTTTTTGACAATCTTCATCAGTGGCATGATTTATAAAGACGTCTGAATAACAACCCCAGTTTTGACATGTCACACTCGATCCTCCGTTAGCACAACAGGAGATATATGAGAACGAGGCTTGTTAATGATGCAGCATTTCACAGAAGTCCTAAACTTGGATAGTACAGAATGTAAACAGCAGCAACCAGCTGCACATTACTTCTACAACTGCAGTATGAGAAGGCTCATATCAAACACCAAACGTTGCACCTCAATCAATGCATTAACAGCAGGTTCTCTCATCTCTCTCTGATCACCTGCGGAGCATGTGTCAGGTGCTGCAGATTATTAGACAGGAGGTGTACAGAGTGACGAGGGATCCTTTAAATCATTGATTGCAGATGGCAGCTTTACTGGATAAAAAAAGAGATGTATACATTGTTGGTTAGCATTATACTAAGGCTGCCAAAATTATACATGGCTCCAGGTATCGTCTATGTGTGGAAAAAACTGACAGTAGGGCTGGGCGACAATTCGATAATGATAATCAATGTGACATAACTTTTTATCAATATAAATATATAAACTTTTTGGTAAAAATTTGATATGAATAAACCTGTAATTACATCCCCAACCACTAAAAAGGGAGGGGCATTGAACAGCCAATCATATCGCAGGGTAAAAGGTAGGTGGGGCTTAAAGACGTTTGCAGCGAATGTAAACACAGCTCAAAGGAGCAACAGCAACACTGAAGAACACTCAAAACCTACCAGCTCAAAGCAGAGTCGTTAATGTGACACTGTGCTGACTCTGCATTAACTATTAACTTAATACACTTCATTTAATATTCTTTCAGGATGTGGGTAAAGGAAGAGCACAGAGACAACTTCTGCTGTGTAAATGTATAATGTCCACCATGACCATCTTGAATAACCGTGATGCATTCACTGCACTGTGGGAAACAACATCACTCTGCCCGTAATCCTTAGTAATCTTAAAGGCGAGTGCACAACTCATAACAATGCTCTTATATATATATATATCTTTGTTGTACATTTAAATCAAATAATGCAAATAACCTCAACCTGAGAAAAATAAAAATCTACGAACTAAAACTTCACAAAAATCTCATCTTACTCAAAAAAACCTCTTTCCTGTTAGCACCGTCAGAAATGATGGATTCAAGAAGCTCATCAGTAAACTAAAGCCAGATACAAGCTAACAAACTGTCTAGTTTCTCAAACTTTGACTCAGGGGCAAAAACCTGCCTTTAATTTTAAATGAAATCGTGATAATTATCGATATCGACTGATATGAAATATGTAATCGTGACAACATTGTTTTCAATATCGCCCAGCTCTAAGTGTTACAATGTTACCATGTCATTTAGCAGACGCTTTTATCCAAAGCGACGTACATACGAGAACAAGAACAACACAAGCAAAGATCTAGACAAGAGGAAACAAGATCAGTAAGAGTAACAAAGTGCTTCAAGTCAATTTGGGTGCAGGTACTGCCAAGCAGTGTAAAGGCAATGCAAAAAAATAAGTAAAGAATTTTTTTTTTTTTTTTTTCCCGAAATAAGGAACATCTACAATGAAGCAACCAACCAATTTAAGACCTTCCATTATCATCATCAACAATTAACATCACCACAATAATGACCAAAGTACCAAGTGCTGGGTCACTCAAGAGCTGAACACAGATTCCCAGAGTAGAGCAGGACAGTGCGAGTCAACTGTAGCTGGAAGACATGATCTGCCACTGGGGACAACAGTGGAGAACAGTCTAGCTAAGTGCATAGTGCTTCCTAAAGAGCTGGGTCTTTAGCTGTCTTTTGAAAGTAGAGAGGGACTCTGCAGATCGAATGGAGTTGGCCAATTCATTCCACCATTTAGGGGCAACAGAAGAGAAGAGTGGGGCTAGTGATTTTGAGGCCTTGTGTGCTGGAAGCACTAGGCGCTTTTCAGAGGCTGAGCGTAGCGGGCGAGAAGGGCAGTAGACCTGGATGAGGGGTTCCAGGTAAACTGGAGCAGTTTTGGTTACTGCTTTGTAAGTGGAGGGTCTAACATGAGTCAGTTGACTTCATGACCCTCAACATGAGCAGACAATGAGTGCAGATTGTTTGCTGTCTGGCTTTGGTGGATTTCGTGAAACATGTAGGGTCGATTAGAACGAGGAAATAAGATTCAACACTTTTATTCAACTGAATAACTTTAGGAGTGCATCTCTTGAGAAACTATCTTTAACCAAATTAGCAAAATTCTAATCAGTGATGAAAGCCCTTGAAATTACAGTGAGTCGACATATTCACATGGTATTCAGCATCCATTTATGGCTGGTGCTCCAGCAGTGGACTGGCTAAAACTGACCAAACAAAGACAGACTGATGACTACAGATGATTAAATGTCCAAAGCAAGTGCAAGTTTAATTTACAGATGACAACAAACAGTCCGAGGTGTTAATGAAGAAGCTGTTTGGATCTCTGTTAGAAAGAAGGCAAACAACAAGGACAAAAGGAGCACACAAGTGATCTTTGACTGAGTGTACAGAACTAAAACAGACACCAACCTTTTTTAATTGTGTATTAAAATGTATGTATTTTGATTTAACAAGTACAAGCATGAGACCAAAGTGCAGACTTTCTGAACACAAAGGCATGCATTTGTGAAACCATCCTTATATTAATGAGTTAAAGGCAAGAGGCTTATGTGACGCAGAGACCTGCATCACACTGCCTCTCCCATATATAAGAGGTATAAAGAGGTTTTATAGTAAGCCTCCAGTTCTGTCAAGTCAGTGCTGCATTCAATTAAAAATAAATAACAGTCTCAACCTGCTGGAGTTTAAAGTGACGAAGAGAAAATGTCAAATCAATGTGAGCGTCCCCAACATTGATTTGTTTTTAATAACCTGGAGAACAAATACTGCAACATAAACACTGCAATCTTGTTCGCTCACTGGATAACATCCCGTGAAAGTTAATTTATTGGTTTAGTGTTTCTTGAAAACACTGTTATTCATTTTTATGTGTCAGTGCAAACACTGGCACGTCAGCTGACAACACAGGGCACTGACAGCCCGAGAAAAAGAAACACCAACAGGGCGATAAAAGTGGAGGGCCGAGGACAGAAAGTACCAACGCAGAGCAACAAAAGGCTGGCTGTTATCACTCTGGGACTGTAACATCAGCCATTCCTGTGAACCCACTCTGATGCATTCGATGTAATGTCACATGGCTCGCCTGCAAAATCACTTATGAAACACTTATTAGCAAGAAAAGGCCTGTATCATCGCACATGCTGTCCCTTAAGGCATCTTGTGTTAAAGACATGACACAAGGAAATAAATCGTAATTTTTCTAATGAGTTCAAATCGATCTGTAAGCACAATAAAACAGAAATACCCCAGTTTATTATTTATCATTCCAGAAGATTAGATCTGCCTAAATGAAGCATGCTTTCTAAAAGAACATGTTAGTACCATACCATCTGACATTTGACACAGAATTCAAGCTCAACACAACATCAATGGCCCCATACAGTCTAGCTATGTGGCAACATTTTATCTGTGTACTGCAAGAATTCTCTGATGAAATGTTACAGATCCCCAAAAATCTGATTTCCTTGGGTTAGCATTAGCAAAGGCTACTGCTCAGGCTTTTAATCTGCATCAGCAGCAAGAGAGAAGGCTTAGCAGACTGATCAAACTGAACACTGCAACCTCCTGTTGTGTGTACATTTTGTTTGTTCTTGGCTATAAAGTAATGAAATCAAATCTGTAGTTTTTCAGGGCAAACTGGTGAGCTCCCACTACATTTGACTTCAAAAGAATTTCTTAGCTAAGAGACTTTTAGAGAATATCAGTTACAAAGAACTTGTGTTTTCAATTCAAATGCAAAAAGATTTAGGGGTTTATTTAACCTAAGAAGCCAGCAGCCTGTTGCACCAGCTGTGCGTAAGTAGTGTCCTAAGTAAGGATGCACCGAAATGAAAATTCTTGTCCGAAACCAAAAATGAGGAAACCAAGGCCGAAAACCGAAACACCAAAAGAAATGAACATGGGTCAGTTGTAACACTTGCACTTGCTTCAATCAGGAACAAGTTAGGAATCCCCTGATTCACTCTGCACATGCTCAGTTTAGTTGCGGCTAGTTTGTATAGCAGTTTGAACACACTGGGTTAAAAGAGCTCAAAGTTATAGACAGAAATGCCAAAATGTTACAACTGTCCCCGGTATCCCCTACCATTGCATTTATTAACCTCACTAAAATCAAGGATCTCATTGAACATATCAGACAACGAGGGTGCATGCCCCTCATCTGGTTCAGAGAGACAAGTCCTTTTTCTGCGCTCTGTTCTCCTTCTTCTTCCTGCGCTACGCGCTTCTCCGTCTCCAAGTGGGTTCTCCGCATCCAACGCGGCCTGGATCATTTCTCGTGCGCGCTTCGCTACAAGATGCCATCTGTCATCTGTGCTTGTTTACATCTGGTAGTAGATCATCACGGCATTATGGCAGTAGCCATTGACTGGAGTTACAGCCCAGCTAGTTAGACACACATGAACGGCTGTTTGGGTCCACAAAAATAAAAGTTGATCCAACTAGGAATTTTGTTGACGACTAGCGAGGTTGACAAAGTTTAATTTGGTTATTTGAAAGCTAAGAGTTAAGCATAATCAAGCACAATTAGGGATGTGGCTAACTTGACAGACAGGTGGGTGCTTTGTATAGCCCTGAACATAATTAGGGGTGTAGCTGCCTGCCAGGCGGCAAGGCCGTGGCCTCAACTCCACCTCTTGAGGACATAGCCGGTTTTTAGCTAAGCTGGAAGTTCGTTTGAGTCAGCATTTATATAATGGTGACTGCCATCCTTAAGGCTTCAAAACACCTCTTCAGGCATCAATGAGTGGAGTCATGAGACTACTTCCACGTTTCATACAGTCTGTGTAAAGCTGATTGTTACTTCTAATGTCAAGGCTGTCCAATGGCCATTTAATGTTGTCATCAATACAAAATGATCCAGGTTATTTTCATCCCCTTAACATCTTACTCATTTTATCTGTGATAGCCATACAACTTAATTGGCAGCAGAATAAAAACTGTACATAAGAAAGCCCCTGTGTGGATTAGTGGCTAACATCAACAGCATTACCACAACATGGGGCAGTCCGTGATATGTGTTGTGGATGGCTGAGCTTTTGTCTGGCAGGAGGGCTTACGTAACAGGAGCTGCTGACAACACGTGGGTGCTGAGCTGCGAGCCGGGAGAACGGCCTGGATCACTGAGGGAGACAGAGAGGTCACCACAGCCCACTGCGTCAGCCCTCGGTGGGCTGGAAGGGTCAATCTACTGCTGGACACAAGTTTGTTTTGCTCGCCTTTAGATCCTTAATGACGGGATTGTTTGATGTGAGCCCTTCACATTTAAGATTACACTAGAAGACAAGGCGAGAACACAGCCACGGACTTCTACTGTTGACCAATGAGCAGCTGATCTGGAGGAGTTTAAAGACATCCTTCTCTCCTGATTCTGAGAAAGACGAACGCTAAACTTAAAATGGAAACTACTTCCTGCAGATGTAGGAAAGAAGATGAAGTGGAAGAGAAATGTGTAAAAAAGCCTCTGGCCAAATGGTGAAACAGCTATGTAACCAAGCAGTCATACACAAACAAGACATTTTTGGATATGGGTCCACACAAAAAGCTAGTCTGGTTCCAGACATCTGAATCACAGTGCACATGTCTGATTTTTACTTTTAGAGAAAAACTGAATGTCAATGCAACAGCTTGATGATCAGACACAAGACAGCTTCAGCACATAAGCAAAAGATGGAACAATATGAGCGCTTATTTATCTTTATTGTGACCAATTTCACTTGTTTTAGATTTTTTCTTTCTCTTCTTCTCTTCTTTAATGCCAAACTGCTTTTCAAGTCCAAGAGGTGTCTAATGGAAACATTGTGTTGCTGTTTATCTTAGCAGCAATAAAATCCAAACAGGATCCAACAGCATTAGCACAATGAGCAGTTATCAGTCTGGGTGGAGGCCACTACTGTTCAAAGCAAAACAAGATAAGGAACCAAAGCAGATTTCTGTCATAAAGCCAGTGAAGCCACTGAAGACAGTCAAATGTTTGACACACACACAAGGGGCTGAACAGAGGGGCCGGGCCTTTTGCCTCCTGCGTGCAAAAGATGCTGGGGCTCTAAATGCTGCGTCATGCTCACTGTGTAGGTCAGTCAATACAGCATGACCTAAAAAATGGGAACAGAGAGGACTATATTTTCTATGATGTTGCACAGGAGTTTTAGTAACTTACCAATTATGAAAAAAAAACGACTTTGCATCATTTTCTTATTGACAGATACACAATAGCTTTGAAAAGTAAAATGATCCCCAATATTTTAAACTTAAAAAAACAGACAGTTTCACACCCCACTTTAGGTTGGCCAAAACAAGTAACTTAAACAAAATTCAGTCATCAACCTTCTAACTGATCTGGTTAACAACACTTTCTTTACCATCTGGCTGAAATCAATACATTAAAAACAATTCAGCCGAGTCTGATGATGTTACTTTTCAGCACAATGTTGTGACTGGTTTTCAAATGAGCCGTGAGGTTTGATGCATTTAAATTGCTGCTAGAAGTCCCTTCTCTTTAAATGTCACTGTATGCCTCTGATCTGAGATGATGTAATTCTCCTTCACTGGCACTGCAGATATCCTCTTTAACATTTCACCATTAAAACAAATCAGAGTTTGTCTAACAAGAGATTTCTTTGAGCCCAGTAAGAACCCTCTCCTCTGAATCAGAATTAAAGTGATGTGACACAACCATAGACTGTATGAATAATGGACGTAGTATTCGTGACGTCACCCATCTGTTTCTGAAGCGCTGTTTTGAAGCCAATCGTCGGCGGGAGCCATATTGGAAATGCTGAAGTCAACCTAAAATCTGTTGAGCTAGTGTGAGGTAAAGAGGCAGTCAAGTCAGCTGTGCCTCTCATAATGGAAAACTCTTAATCTTAATACCTTTCGAAATTGCCACGTTATGAAAATATTCACCCCCGTACAGTGTGTGCCGATCGAGAAATTAGCTGTCCAGACTACACTTGTTTTTTGTACCAGGCTGTAAACATGTTTATTTCTGCTGTAAAGATCGGCTTTTTTGAATTGGTGTGTATGTGGTTTCCGATACTTCTGGAGCCAGCCTCAAGTGGACACTTGAAGAACTGCACTTCCGCATTGGCTTCAGTTCTTATGCCTGGAGGTTGCCGCTTGGACACAACACATGAAACCTCTGCCTCTGACATCATTATGTGCCGATGGGCCAACACAGAAAATATCAACAACTAATATTTGGGTTCATCCCTGTTGAAGAATATTCCTTTACTTTCTGCTTACTATGCTTATCTACAAACCAGTTGCTAATTGTTTCCTTCTTCCTGCAGTCTGGTGATGAGCAGGGTATTCAGAGCTTTTTTGTCGCAGCCAAAAACCACAAAGAGCAGTTTCTGTGACACAAACAGGAAGGTCACAGGTCACAGGTCACAGGTCACGACCTGCTAGAGAGCATCATAAAGCTGAAAGGAGCTGCAGATTCAGGTGAAATGTGTCGCCTTTGTAGATCAGTGGGTCTTTAAAGGTTCACCACTTCAAGCAAAGCTGTTCATTGTCATTTGATGTATCATTACCATAACAATGTTCTCTACAGAGGCTTTAAAGATGCTATGAAGTAAAAGAAACAGGAGGTTTCATGTCCAAACATCATTTTTTATTCCATATTGTGAAATATACAAGCATTTTAAGGACTCATCGTTAACTCAGGGGTGTGTGCAACAATTTATGTATTTGGTAAAAATCTGGGTTGGATTTTAAATTCCTCTCAAAACCACTCTGAAACACGTCGCATTACCAAACCTCAGGATTTGTGAATCTGTGTTTCACTGTGACCATAAAGAGTGAGACATGTTAGGAAACCAAGTGTTGTGTCTTCGTCTATCACTGACAATACTGCTCTCATATTAATCTCTATTAATCTGAATAGAGGAAAAACATCCTGTGTTTTAAAAACTGTCAACTGATTGGTGCCTTGACTACAAGTCGATCATTTTCGAAGTACACTTTGCTCTTTTTCATCTGCTTTAGGTCACAAAACTAAGATTTCTGAAAAAGAATGAGGTCATGTCCTGTAATGTGTCCATAATGGAAAGACCCAGCACTAATGTTACTCACTTTAGTGTGGAACATGAGCTTTCTTGTTCAATTAAGAGAAAAATAAGCTGAGGTGAAAGAACAGCACAACTCTGCTGCGTCTAAATTGACACTTCTCAATGACCTCAGCCGGAGAAATGTTTTATTATCAGCACAGTTTATGTTCAGACTTCACCAAAAGAGGACGACTGACTTGTTCTGTTTCCCTTTAAAGGTCAAGACATGATGAATGACCACGTCTATAAATGTGTCAGTTCTATTTTAGTTCAATCACATAAACCTTTCCTGTGATCTCAGTGAGTGTAACACGCCCTCTCAGCCGTGCAAAACAATATGAGTAATGAGATAAAGGGCATAAAGTAAGCAAACAGGGGAGGGGAGTGTAGGAGGAGGGGTGAGTGTGGTCCGGTGCTCCATCTCTCTGGTGCAGAGTTATGATGGGACAGAAATCAAACTGTTGAAGCCTCTGGACAAAACAAAGAGGACTGACGGATAAAGTTACACCAATATAAATACCTGTTAGCTTATGGGAGATCTTTCAACCGGGCAAACTTCCTAAAACTGTCATTACATGGTTTCCTAAACAAACAGCACTGACAAGTTGTTCTGTTTCACTGTTCAGCACACAGATTTTAGGTATGATCCCCCTAGAATAACTGAAGGGATCCGATTCAAGATACAAGGTTTATCTAACCCCTTTAAGATGATCCTTAACAAAAAACCATAATGGCTACAGGTTAATTATAATGTATATTAGTTGGTCAGATTCTTGGGATATAAAGCCTTAAAAAACATTACTTTAAAAAATGTACTAAAATACCAATGTAGGTCCTGTATATTAGGGGTTCCCAAACTTCTCAGCCTGCGACCCCCAAAATATAGGTGCCAAAGACTTGCGACCCCCACTGTCCCTCAAAGTGATTTAATGTGGCTTCATTTAGCTGGTCTGCAGAAAACCTGCCTACCTATATGAGCATGTGTCTGTGTTTCCAGTGCCGTTATGAATTAGCCTAATGCTACCGATGCTTCTGATAATGAACTGTTCACTAACTTTAAACTTAGGAGTCATCTGGCAAAAAGAAAGGCAGAAAACTCGTTACATTTTCTGTTTTCAAGGTTTTATTTCAAATGTAGCTACTATTTCTGAAGATATTTCTCCTAGAATGGGTAAAATATACTATTTTCAGATAACTTGAAAAAAAAAAAATCTGGAAGACATCTCACGACCCCCCAGAGGGTCCCAACCCCCACTTTGAGAACCCCTGCTGTATATCAACCATAGACTGTGCCTTGCCTTGCCAATCGTCGGCGGGAGCCATATTGGATATGCTGAAGTCAACCTAACTTCTGTGGAGCTAATTTGACGTAAAGAGGCGGGCTTTGAGCCTCCTAGCCAACAGCCAACAGTCAATCAAGTAAGCTGTGCCTCCCATAATCGAAAACTCGTAATCTTAATACCTCGAAATTGGCACGCTACCCAGACTACACTTGTTTTTTGTACCAGGCTGTAAACATGTTTATTTCTCCTGTAAAGATCGTCTTCTTTGAATGGGTGTGTATGTGGTTTCCAGTACTTTAAGTGGTTACTTGAAGAAACTGCTGTTTTTAACACTTCCACATTGGCTTCAATTCTCGCAGCCTGAGGTTGCCGCTTGATATCAACTGAAGATTTGTGTTTCAAAATACTTCTGAACTTTGTCTATGATTATGAGCATGTCGAAACGAGTACAACATACATAGTTCAAATAACTTATGTAGCATTAGATTCTATGAATAATATTTTTGTGCAGTTTTGCATTGAGATTTATTTTGGACCAATCCTTTCTGTGAAAGATGAGGGAAAAATTGATGAAAAAACGTCTTTTTTTTTTGTACATTCATTGTTAACTTTAATACTGTCTGTAATATTATTTTTCATCAATGACTTACATAACATTTGAACCTGGAAAGTACAAGTTCTAGGGATGTGAAGTGACATAACAATAAGTACAAACAACAATGTAAGCACTGCGAGATCCCCTGTAATGCAGGACTCAATGAGTTAAACCTCCATGATTAATGCACTTAAGTCTCTATCAGGCTTGTGTCGGCCCACATGTCAAGATAACTAAATGCTCTGGATGTCTGAGATAGGCGTAGGTTATTGTCTCTGAAACCACAGACGTGTATAAACACTCGTAGGAGCTCAAAGGGAGAACACTTCCTTGTGAATTCTCTCTTGCTGTGGGTCAATGGTCTGTTTTTAAAATGCTGCAGAAACAGGGCTGGGTTCGCTGCGAACAATCAATCACAGTAAACACCTCACTGCCGAGGAAAACCAGAAGCGGAAGACAAACAAAGGTGTGGTGACTGAGATGGCTGTCCTTCAGCTGTCTTTATCTGTGGAGTGCTGTAATCTGGTTACTGACTGAGCCCAGTCAGCCTACACTCACTCATTACATAACACGAGGGCTACAGCTGGGAAGGAGGCAGAGCGCTGCCTGGATGAGGAAGGAATGGAGGAAAACCAAAGCCTTCACACCGTTCTTCCCAGGTTTCTCTCAGCTGATCGGGGACATACAAGAAGGACTGCTGGACATGCACGTACTAAAGAGAGCCATTTCAGCTATACCATGCAGGGATACAGTCCCTCTTGAATTAAAAACAAAGGGTTAAAAAAAAGGAAGGGCTTCTCAGCTTTGGACCAGAATATGCACATCCAAGCATTTCACTGCAAATCCTCTGCTCAGTCTAGCTTTGTATCATTCTATAAGGCTGAGGAGTGCTTTCCTCGCTGACTGCGTTGTAGTTGTTTGGCTGACAAAACAGCTCAGATAAATTCCAGCCCTGAAATGAAGCCCTTATGCAATAAAGGTTGCTCTGCAGAAGATACCCCGGCCAATTCAGTCATTTTTTGCAGCATCAGTTGTCTTCAAGGGCAACCAGGAGCATCATATGGGCAGTGTGATGTAGGCACATTCGTTTCAAAGGGCTTGTATAATGCTAAAGGATATGATAAGCATTACACTGTAAACTCCCTTGGGCTTATACAAGGCCAATGCAGCAGGAGGACTGTGCAGCAGAATGAATCAACGCTCTTCCTCCTTTTTTAAAGTCACGATCAATTAACCCATAAAGGACTTTTATTAGGCCTGGAAATGAAAAATACCATCAGATATATTTTACTTTATTGATCAGCATTAATTTTTATCTCCGTTTATAATTTCACAAAGCTGCCAGTTTGAGAAGTGTCCTAAAAGGAAAACTGCTGACTCACTAGTTTAATTTAAGAATGTAGTTTCTTTAATGTGCTTAAGCTGACGACCACCCTTTGAGATAATTCTGAAGTAAATCACAGAATATTTCAATTTCAAGTTGAAAATATTTTTAATGCTACTCTGCAGATACCACATGTCTGGGGCTGCAAGCTGAGCAGCCACTTACATGGGCTTCTTTTGGATACACCGACCGGTTTATTATAAGTTTCAACAGCACTAATTAAAGTGTTAGAAGATAAAACTCAAAGTCTCTCTGGCTCTTTACAACAGACACAGGAAGTTAGGAGGGGCTGGGGGCTGAGCTGCTGCTAACTTCAGCTTTTGTTCAAATAAACAGACCTGGTAATTATAATTGGTAACAACCAAGTGGCAACCTCCGGTCTAAATATATGAGTCCAATGCAGAAGTGCTAAAAACTGCAGTTCCTTGAGTGTCCGCTTGAGGCTGGCTCCAGCAGTACCGGAAACCACATACGCACCAATTCAAAAAAGCCGATCTTTACAGCAGAAATGACGATGTTTACAGTCTGGTAAAAAAGTCTGGTAATCGTTCGACAGCAGCAATATGGCTGCCGCCGCCGACTGGCCTCAAAACAGCGCTTCAGAAACAGATGGGTGACGTCACAGATACTACGTCCATTATTTATACAATCTATGGTAACAACATATAGAATCATTATCTCTGGCTACACAACAAACAGAAAGCCAGGAGCGGCTGGGAGCTGAGCTGCTGCTATCAATGGCTCTGCTTGTTACTATGAGCTTAGCCTTATATTTGGGTTAGGTTTCCTTCAGTGTTTATCATTCATGGAGTTTTTACCTAAAGCTGAATCATCCACAAAGATCTCCCACCCATAAAAACAAACAAACCATGTGATTAAAAACAGTGAGAGCGCTAGATAACGATGTGAAGGAAAATAACTGTTTTCATTTTAATGATTTTCAGTGTCCACATCGATATCTAGTAAAGGGGGAGTTAAGCTGCTGCCTAAGCTGTTACTAAGTTGCATGCGTTTCATGTAATGTTTCTAGTTTTTAATCACCCTTTTCTTTATATTTAGGGAAAAACATTGGTTGTCTCTGTTGCCTTCATTTATCTATGTTCTTTGCAGGCAGCTCAAACGATGCTTTTCAGTACGAGGTAGGCATGCACCTTTCCAAGTACTTCACTTGCAAGCAAAAAAGTGCATACTGATTGGCTGATGTTCATCATACAAGAGACAGACTGAAGGGAAACACACAACATGTAAGATTCTGTCAGCATGGCACTGCAAGTCATCGCTTCCTGTTGATTTTTTAACTGCTGCCTCACTAATACACCCACTCAGCTGAGCAGCTGTGCTCCACCGCTAATGAGGGAGGGGACCAGTGTTTTCAGATCTCATTGGTTCACATCTGAAAAATCAATAGAGTAAATTAGAGTGTGACCATTTCCCTGGACAAAAGGAAATACACCAGTAGGCTGGTCATCGGAGTAAAATCAATAAAAACCTCTGAGCTGCAGCAGAACGGAACATCCACAGAGCTGTAGCTGACATGTGAATTATTGGAAGTAGTGGACCGTTTCAGGCCCATTCACTGGAAAAACGCTCCATCATGTGAATCCAGGATGCCTTTTGTTTGTTGGGGAGCTGCTGGACTGGTTAACTTCTTCCTAAATAAGGGCATTCGTGATCTTCAACTAGTCTGCCTACACTGTAAGAAGTGTCTGGCTTACTTACTACGCATGTCCAAAAGATACAGCAATCCAAAATAAACAAAACTCAAAAGGTGGATCAGACTCTATAAAAAGGATGCCAGAACTTACCTCAGCACATTCTCGATGTCTCATAACATGAGGAGTCTAACAGATAACATTTTTGCAGTGTGAAACATGTAGCATGCACATTCCAGCCCTGATGAAGGTTTGACCGCCAGCTGTGGGCGTCTGTGTGTGTGCAATGGGTAAGACAACACCAGCGTGAATGCACACACAGCTGATGTCAGAGATTCCAGCGCGCTCCTGCCCTCTCAGAGGCCGTACCACTCGAGCTGGTCTGGTCCAAAAAGCTGTCCAGTCATCACACAAAAATTTGCCAAGTCTGGCCTCCCTCTGCGGACCTCTTCTACTGGCTCAGAAACATCCAAAACCTGATCCATGTGAGCTCAGCAACCAAGCCCTTTTTTCTCTCCATAAGAGCTGAAGGCAAAATAAGGTGAGAAAAACAAGATCTGCTTACAGATTATGAACTCGAGCTCGGCTTTATTGTTTCGAGAGTATAGAGTCACAACATGTGCCAAACAAAGGGTGCAGCTTTGAACTTTAAGATAATGCCACTCTGACTTCTCAAAGGTTATCTGAGCTAAAACAAAATTAATCAATATTATGATGAAAAAAACACAAAATTCACAGTGGTTTTCGTTTTGTTCATGATACAGTCCCTTCACAACAGATTGCATTCCATCCTTTCTTCCAAACCAGACCAATTACAACTGTGTGAGCATGAGTCCAGTACCAGTGCTAACAGAGAATCACCACCTAATCTCAGAGTTGCTAGAATTAGAGCATCCTCCTGTTTCAGATAGTCTAAAAATAATCTGCTCATAATCACAGTTGAAACATAGAAACTCTGCAGAATGCAGATCAAAAACATCCAGCATTTAAACACCGTCAGGAACTAAACACACCCTGGTGAATGCCTCGTGTCTTCATCATGAACTATGGAACACTGGTGGTGACATTATGTGCTTAATCAAACCCTGTCATCAGGCAGGGACACACACCCTTTTAAAAGCTCATTTCCATTATCACAAACACAATGATAACCCTGAGGCTAACACCATGTACAATAAGGACAAGAACTTATTTACAGACAGGGCGCTCTGAAGAGAGATTTAAATGACATGAACTCATCTCGCAGTTTGACATCTATTTAAGTGACAGGGTGTAAATATGGACTTAGGAAATGGAGCATGACATCAGACAAAACATGACCCGGTCACTGGAAAGCACCAGAGTGCTCAATAATGGTTACCTTTAGCCTTATGTGGATGTTTGAGAGCTTCAACTGATGACTATTAGTCGTTACTAGACTGTATAAATAATGGACGTAGTATCCGTGACGTCACTAATCTGTTTCTGAGCACTGTTTTGAGGCCAATCATCGGCAGGAGCCATATTGGATATGCTGAACTCAACATAACGTCAGTCGAGCTAGTGTGAGGTAAAGAAGCGGGCTTTGAGCCCCCTAGCCAACAGCTACAGTGTTCCAGCCTGTCAATCAAGTCAGCTGTGCCTCTCATAATGGAAGACTAGTCTGTTTTCGAAACGGCCTACTTCATAGTAGGACGCAGTATGACTGTTCGGTTCTGCCGTATGCTGGGCCAGACATTACTGGATTTCTGGTTTCTGAATGCGGAAGTAAACAACGGCCAAGCTGATAGCGAAACTGCTTCAATAACATTCACTTATGATTTAAAAAGTGAAGAAGTGGGTTGCTGATGGCCTAGCGGTCTAGGCGCCCCACATACAGAGGCTACAGTCCTGGTCACAGCGGTCGCCGGTTCGATTCCTGGCCGCCACGATTTCCTGCACCTCTTCCCCCGCTCTCGACTCCTCACATTTCCTGTCTCTCTTCAGTTGTCCTATCGAATAAAGGCAATTTCTTATTTCTGCTGTAAAGATCGGGTTATTTAAGTTGGTGTGTATGTGGTTTCCGGTACCTCAGCAGCCAGCCTCAAGTCGACACTTGAGAAACTGCAGTTTTTAACACTTCCACATTGGCTTCAATTCTTGTGGCCACAGTTTGCCGCTTGGTCGTCATCAATGAATCTCTGTAATATGTTTGGAAAAAACAGTCTAAATTCTCTGATTTGAGTGTTTTCAATGGGAACATTTTGTAGATTCAGCACTCATGTAAGACAGTTATCTGAACATCTTTAGTTCGGGAACATTCTGAGAGTAAATTTGGGCTTTAGCAAACACTGTTGGGCATTTATCATAATTCCCTGGCATGTTAAAAAACAAATACCCAATGCAGTACCTCATAAAAGATTAATTGACAATCAAAATCATTACTAGTATGAGCTACAGGGTTCAAGTTTTTCCCAGGAGTAAGTCCTGCCAGCTGAAATGAGTAGTGTAGAGTTCTGACCACACGTGTTTATCAGTGTTCAAGAGCTGATGTCATGGTGCAGCAGTGCATGTAGCAGAGATCTCAGAGTTCACTGAGTTCTCTTTAGTACCGCACAGCAAGTCAACACCTTTGGAAACAAAACTTCTTTTGAGTAAAAACTTGTTCAGAGTTTCATTTTTGGAGCAGAGATCTCTTTACTATTTCATATTCAATGACTTGTATGTCAAAAAACAATGAAGCCTGTTCATATTGTTTTATTTTGAACAGGATGTGTCTCATGAGAACAGCTGGGTTTTCTAGTCCACAATCTCTTACTCACAAGCTCACAAACAAACCCCTAACTTTGGGTTTCATCTGAAAGCAGACAGCCAAATATTAACCTAGACTTTACCTGGATGTTCTCCTGCCAGCCCACTAATAAAAATGTCAAAAGAAATCTGAATAAATTGGGGAGCTGATGTGCAAACACAGCAGGGGACACTCAGGCAAACTCAACACAAGCAGGTGGTCGTTGGTGATGACATTTGCATCATGCGACCGGTGCAACCTTGGTGCACGTGATGAAGCTGCTTCATCCTTTTTGTTCTGCTCCCCAGCATGTAACTCTACACTCTTGGTATAAATAAAAAGGCATCAAAGTGTTTTATAGCGTCAAGCTTTGATCGCCTGCCATCGTGGATGTACAACATCCTTTTAGTGTCATGTTCAGCCTGCTGAGGCCCGGAGTCCTTCTGTCCCACAGGGAGAACTTACACTCTGTAAGGGACATGTGTGAAAAAGCAGTGTTGGGAAATTTTGGGGCAGGCTGTCCTGAAGTTTTCTAGAAATCTTCATGAGGGTTAGGGTCAGCAGCTCCTCTGGCTGCTAAATATGTGTCTGCCTGTCACAGTCTGAGGGACGCACCATCCCATGGTGATTGATTTTGGGTGGAGGTTTTGTGAGCGCGCCGCATCGGGTGAGGACATTGATATGCTGTATAGGATGACACCATCGTTCATTAATGCATATAAAATATGTAATATATGGGTGATATGTATGTGATGAATATAATATGTAATGAATATGGTGTGTGATTAATGTATATATGGTGAGTGTAGTGTGTTGTGAATATATATAATGTATTATATGAATTTATGTGCTTTGGCAATAACATCTCTTTGTTCATGCCAATAAAAAAAAATTGAATTTGAATTTGAATCTTCATGAGTACAAATGTGTGAATAAGCTAGAGGTGAGTAAAAAAGATATTAATTGCAGTAAATGCAATGTCCTCTCAGATGTGACAAAAATTACATTTTTGCTGGAGCTTAGATGTACGGAGCTGAGATAATGATCTTGTGCCCATGAGATAATTACATTGCTTGATGACATTAGGCTTTATGACTCTATTTCTTTATACGGTGAATCTGAAATAAACAAACAGATATATAAAACTGGGGAGTAATCATCTGTTATATTGATTTTATGATTTTGCTTTAATGTTCAGTATTTTGTGTTTAAAACTCACATCGAACACTTTTGAATCTCAGCTCATCGCATACCAACTGTCGAGAAACCAACGTATGATTATGATCTTAGGGACAGTTTTAAAGCTAGGGTTGGTAGTCTCGGTAAACCAGCATGAATTTGAATGTAGCTTTTCCTCATGACTCCGTCTAACCCCTCCCCTCCTCCCTCGGAGCTCCTCCAAAACGACGCCCCCCCCGCTCACATGCACGAGCGCCGCTGATTCTCGACCATATGATCGTGACTGATTCAAAACCGGTCCTCACCAAAACATTATCATAGTGAAAGTTAAAAACACAAACAAACATGGCTGCTGTTAGTACTCACAACTAGCATGCTAGCATTATCCAGTTGTACCAGTGACACGATATCAGGAGAAAAGTTATAACACATGTAATACTGTAACAGCTCTACTGTTTGTTAAACATGTTCAGTGTAGATGTTCTTAATTCCTACAGTGTTGACGGTCAGTGAAGGCATCAGGAGAGGTGTAGAGTGTGTGAGTGGGAGAGAGGAGAGAAGTTCTTCATTCATTCAAACATTGATTGTTGTTTTGTTGGTTGGCGTGATCACGGCCGACAGTGACCGGTTATTAAAGCTCAACGTGTTCACGAATCAGCTCGTCATCACTACAGCGTCCGGACGGACGCTACAATAAATGTATATTTTCTGTAGGACTTACTGAACGTCATTAATTATTCTGCTTGTTGGTGAGAGCTTTTTAGACTCTGATCCGGACTACAGTCCTGAGCAAAGCACCTCATCAGGTCAGAGGGGACAGGCCCGAGAACGAGCGAGAGGGGCAGTAAATAGAGTCAGGGGAAGTAGAGGCAGGAGACGGGGACTCGGAGGAGTGCACGCCGGGGAAATGTACGCGCAGGAGGAGGGCAGAACGGCTGGACGGGATTTGATTGGTTTAAAATTTGGGGAGCCAAAACACGGTGGTTGGTTAGTGTTTTCCCAGGTTTACTCCGGCTGTAGATAGCAGTTTTTTTCACTCTTTTTTAGGAACACATTATGTATTGATTGCCATCAGGACATAAAGATCATTTTAACCAGTATGACAAAAAGTGTATCTAAATCTGATTACCAACCCCAGCTTTAAGGTTCGTGTTTTTGCCGTTATTAAACTCAGGTGATGTGAAGTTTCAGAGAAGTCTGAGTGATGTTCAATAAGGGGGCGTGTCTGTCAGGCGGAGCAGTGTTGCCAACTTAGCGAGTTTTCAGACCCCTCTAGCGACTCTTTTTCAAACAAGCGACTATCAACAAATCTAGCGACTCTTTCTGGTGTTGAATGGAGACTTTTGGAGACTGGCGTGAAAGCATGTATCGTTCTTACTCTACTCAGCAAGCAGTGGATGCTGCTGTCAGCCCCTCCTAGCTGCATTCAGAGCAGGAGGCGTTCACCCCTCCGCATCCAGACTGCAAATGTATCAGGCATGTACGAAGACACCACTGGCTGATCCCGCTTACTGTCTCTTTTTGGTCCATTTAGATAGCTAATGTAAATTGTACAATAAACAACTTGAAAATGTTATGGTTGAAAAATCTAATGTTTTACTTTGATTTGTTGTCGGCTCCTGAGCATAGTTATAAACATATTTAGGGTGTTTTTTAACCTCTTTTGGTCTCTCCCTCCAACGTTACACATCTCTCCTGCAGCGTCCATTACAATTCAAGTTATGCAAATTCAATAATGACGCCATTTAGCAACTTCTAGCGACTTTTAGAACAGCCTATAGCTACTTTCCTTACTGAGGAGTTGGCAACACTGCGGCCAAGCCTGTTGTCTTTAAGTAAGCGAAGCAGATGATTTCTGCTAATAACATAGAATAGAATAGAATAGAATAGAATAGAATAGAATAGAATAGAATAGAATAGAATGTACTTTATTAATCCCAGAAGGGAAATTCAGGTGTCTGGCAGATAAAATTATAAAAATCACTTAAAACAAGTCATTCAGGTGTCTGTCTCATCTTCCGTTGGCTAGAGAGTTATGAAGCCTAATATAATATATATATAATATCCTTTAATTCCTTTAATGGCTGCAGGGATGAATTATTTTCTGTATCTCTCAGTCCTGCAGCACAGAGAGATGAGCCTTCCACTACCAATGTTTCTCTGGTCCACAAAGAAGTTGTGACGTGGATGATCTGTGTAATTTAGAATGTCCTCTAACTTCTTCTGTGTGCATCTCTCCACCACAGCCCCCAGTGAGTCCAACCTGGTTCCAATCACAGTGCCAGCTCTTTTCTACTTGTCTACTTTTCAGTACCAAGTCTACAAGAGCAGCTATAATATCAAATAAACCTTGATTAAATTAGTGTCCTCCATTTGGTTTTATGTTATCTGAACTAGTTGGAGAGGTTATAATTATCTTGTGCGCACAAGATAAAACATATTTCTTTTTGGGACTTCAGGGGCTCCGTATAAATGACTTTTTTTGTTTAATTCAAAAGTTAAAGTTCCAGTAAACCACCAAAAAATGAGTGGACAGACTTTGGACAGCTTATCTTGTCATTGTGGACATGTATTTCATGTATCATTTGACATTTTATCAGGAAAACGTCCTCCTCATCCGGAGAATAACTGTGTCCATATCTGCCTCCCCTTACTGTTAGTCTTGGCTTTATTTCCTTCCTCTCTGCTGTGATGGTTTATAAGCCAGTCTATTAAAACAGGCCTCAGAGGTTCTCAGTCTCTGCCCAGGGGCATGTCACTGCAGTCAGGCCCAGTAATCACCAGTCAAGGAGTGCTAATTAACAGCCGCATGAAGCAGGCCACTGTGGAGAGGGCTATAGGGGACCAGAAGTGGCATTCCCACATTCCACACGGAGACCACATTACATGCTGCTCAGTGTGAGTGTTGTGGACACCTGAAACAGCAGAAAAATGTAATGAGGGTATGTGATCCTCACAGCGAGCGAGGGAAGTGGAAGCTAATCTGCTATCAGTGCATTTCTGTTTGAGATGCGCACAAAAGGCAACCCATAATAAGACACTCAGCCACAGAGCATCCAGTGCAAAGTGTTGTTTACCTCTGAAACACAGCAGCACAGAGGAGGACGGATAAACTGCCTCACTTGGAGAACGTTCTGCTTTGTTTCTTCAATATTCCAGGAAGCTGCCAACCTAAACTCCAGACTCTGTGGGTGAGAAGTCCTCATTCAGCCCCGGCCTCTGTATCGATTTTTTCAGCCTTTGTGAAGAAATCCAAGCCTCTGCATCCTTCTGAACACTGAGTACACTGCCCACCTATCTATTAACAAAGGAGGAAATCTGAAAATGAGTGACTAAACATGTGACTGAAATATCATTATCATATCATTTATCTAATAGTTGATAACTTATAAATAACCCCAGCTCAGTACAAGAGTTCACTTCAGTAGAGAGCTGTTTTGATGCAGTTGCTGCTCATGCAATGCAGCTTTTTTGTCCAAAAATAACTACAAGCATCAGCATCGTACCCTGTGTCTCTAAAAGTGAAGCAACATAACTACTTTTAAACAAAGCATTGTGAAGTAACACAGCTACAAAGACAGGAGCCATAAGGAACAAATGAACTGTGCTTCTCACATTCATGAATCAAGCACTCCTTAAAATGAATGTCTCTGTGTTGACACTGATGTCCAAACATCCCTTTGTTTTATGTGGAGACACTGTGCTTATTATTACATAATTCACATTCATAAGGCATGTGCGATGATGACTCCTGCTTTCATTTGCATATTAACCCTTGAAGAATGACATATTTATTGACCCCAGCTTGAACCTTGGGCTCTGTTTTTCAGAATTAACTCAATCTGTTCCGCTCCAATAAAAATGAATGCAGTTACAGGAAAAAGAAGCTTAAAATTGGCAAAACGATTTGACTAAAAGAAACAAAATGCTGGCTTGACTTGTGTCTACCAGGCTTCAGGACATGTTCAAGATCTCGCTATGCCAAATCAGCCTGAATGTGAAGCCAACCAAGTCCTGCTAGATCTAAGGCCAGTGGCTAAACAAGTACCCGCCTCTGCAGGCGGGCAGCACTAATGCTCATGTGAATCCCCACGTGCTGCAGGCCGGGCCCGGTACACAGCAGGGCGGCTCCACGTCACTCCCTCAGTGATGTCATCATGGGTGGCAGGCTCCTCATCAGGGCAGTGTGTGGGATTACTCCCGCTGTCCTGGATCAACAGGGCAGGGTGAGAGGGAAGGACTGATGACTTCAGTCCCACAGGAAACTACACTCCTGTCTGCAGGTTAGAGGGGCGTCTGAAGCTCATTATTCACCTGCTGCAAAGCTTTGAAATGAGCAGAGTCATCGTGACGACATGTTAAGAGTTTGGATTAAGATCCTGAATGTATCAACTCTACGACACATTTTGACTGGTGTCATTACACCTAATGGAAACTTCTCATTCGTATACTCTGAAGTAGTTTCATCACAGAGTCAGGACTGGATTGGATTTATTAGTCTGCTTCAAACGGCACAGTGGTCAATTAAATATTAGGAAATATATCACAGGTTCAAAGAGGACAAATCATCTGCCGGCTGGGATTGTGCTTCCAATCACATCTTTATTTGTATAGCGCCAAATCACAACAAACATTATCTCAAGACGCTTTTACAAACAGATCAAGTCTAGACCTTACTCTATGTTAAATTATTAACAAAGACCCAACATCAAGACAGGGTGAGACTCAGTCTGGTCTCATCTGAATCCACCATGAGCATTGCACCTTGCAGTGTTTAGTAAGTTACAGCGGCGAGTACAAACTTCCTTTTAACAGGCAGAAACCTCCAGCAGGACCAGACTCATGTTAGACAGCCATCTGCCTCGACTGAGTTGGGTTGGAAAGAGGGATAGAGGAGAATAAGAGAGAGAGAGAGAGAGAGATAGTGATGAGACGAGTAGTAGCAGTTGTTGCTGCTGGAGTCCAGCACGTCTGTATCAGCTGAAGTCTGGAACTTGCTGCAACATTTAATCTGTGGTAACATGAGATAGGATGCTATCACTGGTATAACAATGACATCCTTAGAACATCAGCAACAAGCATTACAATAAAAAAGGCCGTAAAGGCGAATTTGTGGAAGATAGCCCTATGTTCCCACAGTCTTATGTTCCCACAGCCTATGTTCCCACGGCCCTATGTTCCCACAGTCTTATGTTCCCACAGCCTATGTTCCCACGGCCCTATGTTCCCACAGCCCTATGTTCCCACAGTCCTATGTTCCCACAGCCTATGTTCCCACAGCTCTATGTTCTCACAGCCCTATGTTCCCACAGTCTTATGTTCCCACAGCCTATGTTCCCACGGCCCTATGTTCCCACAGCCTATGTTCCCACAGCCCTATGTTCGCACAGCCCTATGTTCCCACAGCTCTATGTTCCCACAGCCTATGTTCCCACAGTCCTATGTTCCCACAGTCCTATGTTCCCACAGCTCTATGTTCCCACAGCCTATGTTCCCACAGTCCTATGTTCCCACAGCCCTATGTTCCCACAGCTCTATGTTCCCACAGCCCTATGTTCCCACAGCCCTATGTTCCCACAGCTCTATGTTTCCACATTTTTAAGATTTTTTTTTCCCACTGAAAATTAGGCCCTATGTTCTCAAAACCCGATCTTCCCACATTTTTAGCACATTTTCCAAATTAGGACTACAAACTATGGTTTGCATCCAGTTGCTTCGCTTCCTTCGACTGATCTGACCGGAAGCCAGCCAATGTGAGACTTCTGTGCTACTTAGTTTAGTTTGTTTATTTAAAAAGGACAATGTGCACTTACATTAAATATTTGCAAAAAAACAAAGAGATGGGTGCACCAGACTTAGCTAAAAGCTACATTCCATCTGTAGTCCATTGCTACTGGATAATAGGTTGGGTGTAATTGGCTACCAAATTGGGGGAAAGGGGGATAACATCTCAAATTCATGAAAAAGGAAATGTGGGAACATAGGCACGCTCCCACATGCCTGATGGCTCATGTATTTAACATTTTACCAGCAACTCAACAGATAACCGTTGGATTTTATAGCTGGTCAGTAAACAATATCTATCAGCCACATGCATAGTTAAGCACCATTAAGTTGGGCTGACTTTATGTCCTATTAGCAGTGTAAGAAGAAGAAGAAGAAGACAAAAAAAGAAGATTGCAACAAATTTGAAGTATTTCCCTATATTTCTAAAACTTCACAGAAACCCAGCGATCATGGCAGGAAGCTTGTTCGAACTCCAACAGACTTATGAAGACTTAACATCGAAATTATTTTACTCCACTGTCAAAAAGTAGTTATCAGAAAAAGTGACCAAGGCACACCTACCACAAGTGATCATAAACCACAACATGATCTCACGAATGAAAGTTCTCATGACCGTGACACTATCCAAAAGCTGACAAACAGCACTGAGAATTAACCAACAGCAAACACGTTGATGAAAGAAAAAGATAAAGACAAACACTGCATGACTCACACAATCATCAACCTTTTGAGCTGTGTTTGCTGAAGTCATTTATTTAATTCAAAGCTCTTTTAAATGACGTAGTGAGGCAGTTTTGCAGCTGTTTCACAAGATGTGCTAAAATGACAGACAGGGCAGAAAAAGTCGAGTCACCGGCTTGTGTAGTTCAGTACAGCGATTATAATTTCCTCACCCTGCGCTTTATGTAGACGAGGGAAAGGAAGCGTAACTGATACAGCAAGCTCTCATTACCATAGCTTCTCCTGTGGGAGTGGCATCTCATACTGTATTGGATTATAGCTGCCCAGCCGGTGCCATGAGTCTATCTTCCTCATATAACCATTAACTCTCCCGTCACACCTTTTGTATAACTGCTGTGTGACTTATCTAAATATAAGTTAGTCTTCTGTCCACAACAGAACGTTCACAGTGATGTTGTAGCTGCTGGCACCCAGGTAGACGCCTGCCAGGTCTCTCCACCCTGACACAAACAGCCGAGGGTACTGGCTGGCTGGCTGCTGTGTCACAAGACTGGCAGGCAACCAGCCATTCCTGTGAGGGTGGGGCCCAGAGAGTTTTATAGGCTGCTGTCTGGACACAGAGGCCTCTCGGAGACAGGCCACCTATTGATCGCCGTCTCACTGTGGCAGCGTGGGGACGCAGGTAGTTTTCTCTTTCACATCCCTTCAGTTCCTTCTGAGCCGTGCTGCAGATAAGAGCGCAGATGCACGGCTGCGTGGATGTGAGATTCTTGAAATGACTTTATTTTGACAACGATGAAAGCTGTCCTATCGGAGCAGGTGCAGGGCTTTGCTCTGAGCTCCACTGCCAGAGTAGGCCGAGTTCCTATGCTGGGAAACTGTGTGAACATTTGACACAAAAGTCATGTGAGTGTCCCACTAACCTGAAGAAGCACTCATCTACTTACTTATTAATCTGACCGTGTTTGAGAGATCCTATGGGAAAACCTCCACGGCCTAATGGGCCAGGCTCTGACACTGAATCCCTCAAGCACACACACACTCACAGACTCACACACACACAAACGCACAATGAGCAGCTGTTTGGGGGAGCCCATCGAGAGAGACACATTTAAATTTTCATACCCTCTGCAGTGCTGAAGCAGCATGGTCACCCTGTGAACCACTACATTCACTAATGCAGTCAAAACAGTCTCAGCCGGTGCAGTAAGGTCCATGTTAAAGCCGCTGTAAACCCAAATCCACAAAAGCCTTCTAACTATGTAATCTGGGGTTTCGTGTACATGATTATATGAATTTGAGAAGTATTAGAAAGCAGTTTCAATCAAGATTTAAAGTCAGGAAGTCTTGGAGTTTCTGAAAACTTTCCTGCATTTTTTTACGGTTAAGCCTGGTTAATGTGTTACAATGATAACACAACAAATTCTTCAAACCAATACTAAGAATAGTCATACTTTTACACCCAGCATGGAGGGTTTAACTGTGGTTGCAAACTTTTGGCAGCAAATGTTAAGCCCTCTCAAGGAGTTTAGTTTCATCATAATACAGCACTAGCGTTGCTCCACAGACATAATTCAGCATTTCATTCACAGCTATGAGGACTAAAAGGGGGCATCTGAGTCTAAGTGGCATCTGTATGCTAATTGCAGACTACAGTATGGACAGCAACATGCGTTTCAACCAAGGAGCAACCTCTGGTATCAAAATATGAAGCCCATGCAGAAGTGTTATAAACTGCAGTTCATTGAGCGTCTGCTTGAGGTAGGCTTGCAGAAACACCGGAAACCACATAGACACCAATTCGAAGAAGACGATCTTTGCAGCAGAAATAAACATGTTTACAGCCTGGTACAAAAAAACCACTGTGGTCTGAAGAGCTCATTTCTCTTATCAGGGTGAATTTTTTTCTAATGCGATGGTTCAGAAGATATTAAGATCACATGTTTTGCGCATTTAAGGACATGACTGACTTGACTGACAGGCAGGGGAACACTGTAGCTGTTGGCTAGGAGGCTCAAAGCCTGCCTCTTTACCTCACACTAGCTCAACAGAAGTTAGGTTGAGTTCAGCATTTCCAATATGGCTCCTGCTGACGATTAGCGTTCATGAACAGATGGGTGACATCACGGATACTACGTTCATTATTCATACAGTCTATGGTTTTAACCAAGCGGCAACCTCCAGTCTAAAAATATGAGTCCAATGCAGAAGTGTTAAAAACTGCAGTTCATCGAGGATCTGCTTGAGGCTGGCTCCAGAAAGAAACCAGAAACCACATACACACCAATTCAAAGAAGACGATCTTTACAGCAGAAATTAACATGTTTACAGCCTGGTACAAAAGACGAGTGTAGTCTGGATAGCTCATTTCTTGATCGGCACACACTGTACAGGGGGTGACTTTTTTCATAACACAGCATTTTCAAAGATATTTAGATTACAAGTCTTCCAATGAGAGGCACAGCTGACTTGATTGACAGGCAGGAACACTGTAGCTGTTGGCTAGAAGGCTCAAAGCCCACCTCTTTACATCACAATCGTTTGACAGCAGCAATATGGCTGCCACGGCCGACTGGCCTCAAAACAGCGCTTCAGAAACAGATGGGTGACGTCACGGATACTACGTCCATATTTTATACAATCTATGTTTGTAACCCATATAACACAATATCATGAGCCTCTTTGACATAGTTTGAAAAATCAGTCATTATTTATCTGGTGCCTGGATGGGAGTATGAGACGTTATAGATCAGAAGACATTGATCTGTGTTTTCACTTTTAATGTGATCAATGAGACAGTATAGCCATCCACACTGATGTATTAAGACACCCGTATTAATAGTTAAATAGAATAAACTACTAGCTTAATGCTAATGGAAATGCTTGGTTGGTTTTCCGACCCCCCTGTCACAGTGCCGGTATTCAACCGTGTCTTCTCTCTGTGTCTCTGGATCACTGCAGTTTCCTATCAGACCTGGGACACACCTTACACTGTAGCTCCAACATGAATACAATGTTCATACCACCCTGATGCACACTTTTTGTGAGGTTACTCCGTCTGCTGTGCTTTATTATGCAAGGCCTAAACACTTGAAGGAACATATTGATGCATACAGCTGCACACAGAGCACCTCGGGCAAGTATTTTCAGCAGGGTGTTGCATCCTCCCCTATAATGCGATTCAAATTCAAACTGTCGGGGTGTCAGAGGAAACATATCATGAGAAATGAGTGTTTTTATTTACCCTTCAATACAGCAGAAACACCGTTTAGCTACATTGTCAGCACGTACATGATAAGAGCTGGTTTGTAAACGCTTGAATGGCTTCATCAGTCAATGCACAAAACAGTGGGTAAATAAATCCACTCACAACCTGCCTCCAGTGGCACCGAACAAGGCAGAGTCTTTTTAAAGCCGTTGTTTCCCAGAGTTATTGCAATTGGATTTTCTTTGAACCATTTGATTTCTGTTGATCCACATGAAAATGTGCAGCTTGCAATCTGCAGCTTATCCCACAGGGATCTCCGACTGTATTCAAATAGGCTGCGGTAAGCATTTCACAGTAGACTTGTTTGAAAATGATACAGAAGAGATTGCATGGATGATGAGAACGGAGAAATGTTTTCACTGTTATCTTAAACGATCAAGGGCGAACGCTTGTAATGCCAGTGGAAAAGGGTTGGTTATAGAAATATCATCTTAAAAGTTGTTCGACTTGCCTGCAATGGGATTATTGACACACTGTTTTAGCTGTGACATATGGCAAAGTCATAAGATTACACAACAGAGGGAAGAGCAGCAATTAACCAGTGAGTCTTACTTTATATTTTCACAGTGCAAGCAGTTCTCAACACACGAGAAACACCGAATTAAATGACATCAAACCCATATCACAGCAAACTCTGACATAAGCAGATACTGTATTGTTGTTGAACTGGTGATCCTCACAATTAAGCAGTTGATTGTGTCATTCTAAATGTCATCCCCTAAAAGGTACAGGAGAGTACAGGTGTGAAGGTTGGAGGCTGTTGTTTACTTTAACATAGTGTCTTTCTTCTTGGAATTTCATCAGACCTGCGTAGTGAGGTTTCAGCTTTTAAACACAATAACAGTCCCAGTAGGCCAGGAGCAAAGTGTACAGCTCTTGTACCTCTGTCCCACTGCATGTCCACTGTGTGTCCTGGTGTCCAAGCAAACAAAAGCACCCACAAACACAAGAACCTGAATAATTCAAGGCAAAGTGTAAGGCAATACTCTGTCAACGTGGTGATGCTGAAAATGATGGCGAATAACCACGGCTATAGTCTAAAGCAGGGGTGTCAAACATGCGGACCGCGAGACAAAACCGGCCCGCTAGAGGTTCGAATCTGGTCCGCGGAACGACTTTGCAAAGTGAAAAAATTACAGAGGAGACGGTAACTACATTTTTACAATAAAAGCAACTACTATTTCAAATCATTGTCCTGAAGGAGCGCACCTGAAGGGTGCTTTTTTCCGGGACTTTTTTCCCAAAGTGAGAAAATAGATGACTTGCTGTTTGCATAATCTGGTTGAGATTCATAAAGACTTTTTAGAGCACTATAAGATGATCCACTAACACTACACCCCTGCATACAACACTGTCCAGCAAGCAGACTGTTCATGCTGGAGCTGAGGGGTCCAAAAGAGTCCACTTTACCTTCTTCATTATTATAATCTATCTGTTCTTTTGCAGTAAACATTACACTCTGTGTCAGGTGAATGGGTAACCTGTGTGTTTGGTGTGTTGGCAGCAGGTTTCAGGGCTTAAAGAGTAAAATATTCTGCCCCACTATGAGACTCATCATGGTGAAAAATACAACAGCTGTTTTTCTAGAAAGATAGTTCATTAAATGTTACAATGTTACAATGTTACAATGTCATTTAGCAGACGCTTTTATCCAAAGCGACGTACATACGAGAACAAGAACAACACAAGCAAAGATCTAGACAAGAGGAAACAAGATCAGTAAGAGTAACAAAGTGCTTCAAGTGGCAATGCACAAAAGTAAGTAAGGATTTTTTGTTTTTGTTTTGTTATAATAATAAAATAAGGAACATCTACACTGAAGCAACCAAACCATTTAAGACCTTCCATTTTCTTCATCAACAATTAACATCACCACAATAATGACCAAAGTACCAAGTGCTGGGTCACTCCTGAGCTGAACACAGATTACCAGAGTAGAGCATTTGAACATGAATGTGAATATTTTCAGAATGTACTTGATTTTTTTTCACTAAAACAAAGGGAAACATTCAGAGTGGTCGTTATTTATAGGTTAATATGTTATGATTTTAATGATCCGGCCCATTTCAGATCCACTTGGGCTGTATGTGGCCCCTGAACTGAGAGGAGTTGGACGCAAACAAGCACAGGAGCACTGAACCTGATGACCACTCAGGGGGGAGTCACATACAATATCTGACTGGGGCAGAAATGCCTTTACATGCACACTGTCAAGTTTCCCTCTTAGGGTTGGCTTAATGACTGCAGTCCAGTGGAGGTTAGAAACACTGGTGCATGAGTAAACAGTTAACACTGGGTTTCTCTAAGCTGGTGCTTTAAGTAAATGTTACATCACACACGCACCTGAAATACAAACCGGGCTCTGGTAATCTGGATCGTGACTGCCAGTGCCAGCTCTCAGAGAATAGGACATAAAGAAAACTCCACTCTAAAAGGGAGCAAAATCACCTCTAATTAAAGGGACAATAAGGAACTTGTGTACCTTTCAGGACAACTTTGAGATGCAGTATTTAAACTGCACATCTCCAGCTGACAGCTCATCAAAAATGTAATGTTCTGCAACCACCAACCTGCACCCATCTACACAATGATGCAGATTAACACTTGTAATGATAGCTTGTCCTGAATGTGGACTCTGATCAAGCTTCTTCGGGGATTCTTTGGAGGAAAATATCCACGAACAATACACATGCTTACATAAACGCATTTGAGGCGTTCAAACGCATGGGGTTCATTTCCACTCAGCCCTGTAACTTTATTGCCATGTTATATACTATTCCATCACTCTGCAGTGTATATGCATTAATTGCTCTTTCAGAATGAGTTCACCTCGTTTGTAAATAAGTGAAGCGAACCGTGACGTTTGGCTAGCAAGTGGCTACTTCAAGCTTTGGCTAATCAGCAGCTAACGTAAGCTAACGCTAGTAGCTGGAGTATCTCTTTACTGCTTACCTTGAACGGCCTCGCAGATGTTTTTCTCATCGTCCTGTGCAGTTTTCCAGCAAGTAGCAACTTATGAATATCATGTATGTTCCCAGGAGCAACAATTCCTAACTTTTTAGCATCTTCAGAGGTGGAACTAGGCGTAAAATCCCAAACCGGACCACCACCGACAAAGTAATTTCTCCAGCACTTACAACAACAACGTCAACCGAAGAGTTAGCCCCGCCCCCAACAGAGAGACAGCCAATCAGAGCGGGGAGTCAGTTTCACTCAGCCAATCAGAGCGATGAATCTGTTTCATTGACGCTTTAAAGCACCAATGGGCGTCCTCGGGGTCTTTGACTGATGCTCCCCGATAGAGTAAACACCAAATGAGAGCAGTCAGAGTACAACGCACCCGTTTGCCAATTGGCTGCAGAAGGATGAGGGGCAAAGCGGGTTTAGTTCCAGCAGCCTATGAGTGTGTCACTGCATCCAGAGTGACAGGTGCTTTAGAGTGGACAGAATAGCCTGGGTGAGGTCATCTCTAGGATGATGTAAACCCTACGTCATGAGCAGAGCTATATAAAAAGACAACACCAGGTCACTATAGGACTTTTAAAAAGTTTAATATTTCCCCAAGTGATATAAAACAAAACACTCCAGCACAATAAAATGCACAGTACATTGAAAAAACTGCAGAAACAAATAAGGAATCAGGAAAATTATCTAAATGCAACACTACAGGTTACTGTTCAGAGTAAACACTTAAACTGACACAGCTGTATTATCATCATCCTGTTATGCAAAGGACTGAAAATGTTAGTTGTTTATTCTCTTATGAGCAATTCTTCACCGTAGGAATTGAGGGAATGGCTCAACTTGAAGCCAAAATGTTGTACGAAAAAACAGAAATGAGTTTCTAATGGAGAAAGAATTATTGCCCGTCAAAGTGACGGACAACTCCTCTATTTAATTACAGCTGCAAAAAACTCAACGCCGCCTCCTGTCTGGACTTCTGCTGCGTCTCCGTCCGCCAGTCCTGTGGGGGGAAAAAAAAGGCATTTAACATTTAACAAGATATTAAATATCAGTTATTTATTCAGTGAAATGTTCTACAATAAAAACTAATTTTGGGGGGCTTTTCGCCTTTATTGACAGGACAGCTGAAGAGACAGGAAACGTGGGGAGTAGAGAGTGAGGGGAAGACATGCAGCAAATGGTCGAACCGGCAACCTTTGTGACAAGGACTGTAGCCTAGAAACGTGGGGGCGCTTAGACCGCTAGGCCACCAGCGCCCCTAAGAACATAACTTCAAAACAAGGATGAAAGTCTGCCACGAATATCTTGCCACACAGTTCCCAAACAAAGTGATAACCAAAGTGCACCGTGCAAACTTTGACAACACTTCCTTTACTGGCGAATTACTTCCACACGCAGCACTCTCACCTCCTCTTGTTCTTGGGGGGCCCTCTGACGAATCCCCAGTCGACGCTGATAGGTTGGCCCATCAGGTCCTGACCGTTAAGACCCTCCATCGCTGCCTGGGCTTCCTTGTACGTCTCATACTCGACCAGTGCGTAACCCTGTGGATCGTTGGAAACATTTCAGGATTTGGATGAACAACGCTGTTTGTTTGATGATTGATCAAAAGTTATTCTTCACACAACATGTCAGGAAAATACATATTCTCTCTCAGAGGCTGTGTGAAGTGGAAAGCATTTCTGGCAGAAGACACTTTGTTCTTACTTCAAATTTAAAACCATGCTGCCCCCTTGTGGCAAAGAGGAAGAATTAAGTATACCGTTTTATTTATTTTGGTGGCAATAAAAACAAAGAGACAATGAGACATTTCTGAACCTTATTTAACACTGCTAAATAAACCGTTCATTTCTTGGAATGTCGGCATCTTTTCCTGTTTAAGAATACAATTAAACTTAAACTCTCAGTCGATGCATTACATATTTTATAGTAACTATAATTGAGCTGGTTTAAATGTTTCACTGACCATTTTGATTTTGAGTGGGCACGTTTTTATTCTTTCATCTCTAGCGTGTGTGTGTTGTTGGTTCACTACTTAGTTGTCTGTTACTGTTTGCTTATTATTTGGTTCCCTTTCTGTTGATTTCATTTATTACATAATTATATTCTTATGTAACATCTATTTGTGTGGTTCTAAGGAAGACTATCTGCTAACTCTGGGTAGTAGGTGACAATTCCTTAATATTATGAAGGGGAACCTCTGATTCTTGTGATTTATTTATAAACAGCTACTACAAAGTAATCAAGTCAGCTCTACTCAAACTGTGAAATATCACAATGTTCCTCAACAAGGAGTCTTACGATTGATACAACCTACACTTAATCCTTAGACTCTTTATTAAAGGTAATAAACAAACCCATTAACATGATTACAATGGATCAAACACCAAAGAAGAGTCTACCTCCCAGAACAGAGATGTCAAAGATGCTGTCTTTACAGAAAAAGACTAATGTGGAGTCAAAGCTAGACTATCAAAATAAAAGACAGGTCACAAGTACATAAAATATAAAGATCCAATGGGGTTACTTTATTTAGAGACCTGATTTACGCAGAGTAAATTACTTGGAAAAAACTTTATCAGGCTGTTTCATATCTTTTAAAATTCCCAAAATTGAAACAGGCTATTATTACAATCTCTATATTTGAAGCTCAGTATGATCATTTAAGAAGTATACGGTGTGTTTCAGCAGAACTGAGACAGATTTAGTTTTCTGGTTGAGTCAACTTTGTTCACATAAGATCCTAACTACCTTTGAATAATCCACAGTGTAAAAAAAAAAAAAAAGACAATTGGATGGCATTTTGTTCTGGATTTGAACTTGCAGAGGGTCTTCTTGGTTTCCCCATTAATCTTAAAATAAGTTTCAAGGCATTTAGAACCCAGTTGCTGATTTTACCATTTTGTCCTTGTTGAAAAAATAAACAGGACTGATCTTTCACTTTTCCCTCTCATTTTAAACTTTAATGGAAAGGCTAAACACAATCATTTTCCACCAAAGGCAAACTGATTGAATCAGTCCTCTCTTGCAGAAAGGATGTGTGTGCAAAAATCTGCCAGTAACTAAGAACATGATCAAGCCAGAATAAACTATAAAATGTATAAACTGGGCCACACTGAGGAAACTAAAGAGTGAGAAATATAATATACATTTATAACAGAAAATGTTGTGTATACAGTACATGATGCACGAAATCTAAGTATTACACAGCATCAGTGTTATTACTGCACCGTACATGGTTTCACTTGCAGTGGTAATGATTACATATTTGGCTGAGCTGTACAACGGACCTTTTAAAAAAAAGTAATATCACATCTAAAGGATTCCTGACGGGAGTTTTAATCTGCAAAACATGCATGCACATGTTTCCTGGTGAGACATCTATTTGATTGATTTAAAAAATGAGGTTTTCTTTCACCGCCTGATAATTTAGTACATGTGAATTAACCTTAAAGACAGAGAAGATTACAGAGCCCTGAAGTCACATGGAAGGGAAAAAACAATTGAGTTGATTCTTAGAACCTTTTGTAAATACTGAGATTCCCCCCCTTTATGTCCCTTTGCCAAGATTTCCGTGCCAATGAGAAACTGTGTGCATTATCTAACTATGTTCATCTCTTCCATTAAATGAAGGACACAAATATGGTTCATGATTATTAGTCTCACCTTAAGGTAACCTGTTCTGCGGTCAAGGTTGAGATGAAGGTTCTTGATTTCTCCAAACTCTGAAAACTTGTCATGGATGTCCTCCTCGGTGGCCTCTTCATGCACACCGGTCACAAACAGGATCCATCCCTCCACAGCTGCAACAGGACAAGGACAAGAAACACATTAGGGGGTCAGATCATAAACCGAGCAACACCTTTTACACATTTTAGCCAAGTAGAGTTATGATTACTTAAGCTCCCATTTCTTGTAAGACGTGCAAATACGACTTGTATTGCCATCAAACTTCCTGAACCCAGGTTTGAGTCTCTCTTTTTTTTTAAAGGATTGGATTCAAATATCCCATGACAAAGTATTGACAGGAAAACAAGCAGTTCATGCATACCCACTTTATGTATACGTATAATGGTAGTGACACTTTTTGTAAACATAAGAGTTGGGCAGCAACATAGGCCAGGTCTTTCAACAGGACGCAGAGTTGCAAGTAAAGAGTAAAGTTTTTTAAAGTTTACATAGCCAATTCAAACTATTCTGAGCTTGTTTTTTTATTTCATTCTATTTTATTTGATCTTTATTTCATCTATATTTTATATTCTTCCATTTTCTATTAATATTTTGCTTTCCTATGTACTGTTTATGTCTATAAGAGCTCTGTAATGACTGAATTTCCCTCCTCGGGATAAATTAAGTATTTCTGATTCTGATTTGATGTAAATCATATATCTATTCTTGACAACTGAATAAGTTTAAAAGCATTGTTGAGGTATATGGTTGCAAAATTAAGCCAGCTTGACCATCAGCACTTACATCTCTGAGGGCCTGGCTCGTCTCCGTCCTGTTCAACAGTATCGTAGTCCTCTTTGATTCTGGACCTGGCTCCTTCCTCTGAAAAAAGCCACACATAAAATATAAAGATCTGTGTTACTCACCTAACAAACTTTATTTCAAGAGAGTACGTGAAGCAAGATCACAACAGAGTGGAAACTGACCTGAGCCGAAGCCTCGTCCCTTCCTTTTCTTTGCCTTCTCTTTTAACTTGTGGATGCTCTCTGTGGAGGGAAAACAAGAGGAGTTAGAATCTTTATTTGTAATGCTGAAGCCAAAGTCCGAACACACGTTGTGGAATTTTCATAGTCTTATATATATGTATGTAGGAATGTTTAACACTTGTATCTTTCCCGTGTCAGGTGCAGAGTAACTTCCTTCCAACGTCAGCTGAGGCTACTGGTTGATAGGCGGGACAGGGTCTGCGCAGTAATCAAGGTCTTTCTCCCTGCTGCCGTCTTTATTTGTATGTTTAGACTGACGTAGTGTCTCCAGACTAGAGCACCGCTCTTCTTCCCAATTGTTTTGTTTCCTATCGTCCAAATATGGGTATCTAACTTTAGTGTCGTCTTTGGGGATAAAATAGCCCGCCTGAGGGATTGTCTGGCAGAACTGATTTGGCATTGCACTGCACAAAAAACCTTATTTACTTTTGTGCATAGCTTCCACACTGCTTGGCAGTACCTGCATCCAAATGGACTTGAAGCACTTTGTTACTCGTACTGATCTTGTTTCCTCTTGTCCAGATCTTTGCTTGTGTGAATGACATTGTAACACTCTCCTGCCTGTGTACTATTATGTTATTTCTCCTTGATCAAGTTCTACATAAACTATTTCAACGTAAGCCGTCAGAGTCTTGTGTCCAGAACTGATAAATGCCACCACAACACTGGCACACAAAAGTTTGAACATAACACTCCAGCCCCTAAACACTTGATCTGCTCCCTCTTCAATGCCTAAACCCTTTTGAAATCCTATTATTAGTCTGTGAAGCTCTCAGTGGTTCAGATGATTAGTATATTTCTGAGCTGCTTGCACATCCTACAACCCAATCCAGCTTCTCAGATCAAGTGGAGGTCTTTAAAGTTCTGTACTTTGAATCATATATTAGTTTAGTGAGGGGGTCTGTAGTCCCTGTAGTACCAGAACAAACTAACATGAGGTCCATCACACCTGTCTCTACTTTTTCAATCGACCTGTTCTTGTATTTTAATCAGAATCAGAATCAGAATCAGAATCAGCTTTATTCGCCAAGTATGCTTGAACACACAAGGAATTTGACTTTGGTAAACTGTGCTCTCTTTGTACAAGGCATAAGAATAGGAATAAGAATAAGAACTACAATAAAAAATAAAATGAAAATATAATAACAATAACCTTAGCTATAAATACAAAGAAACAACAAATAGCTTGACTAATATGTACAGGCTAAAATAATATGATAAAGTGCAGTGGTGAGTTGCAGAGGTAGTTTTACATTATAAAATAGAAGTTAAATAATACAAAAAATAGAAATATGGAATTCTGCTTGAGAATTGTTGCATTGTATTTACCCTCAATTTAAAGCACATCCAATTTACCAGTAATGAAATGAACTTTATGAATAAAGTTGCTATTGCTAGACAACATCAAAGCTGAATTGCATGGATTAAATGCATAGGTTTAAAACTCTTCTGTTAAGCTTTCTCAGTTTCGTGTACAACGAGAGGATAAGTGTGGCATGCTAGCAGTAGCACTAGCATGCTAAGCGTGACTCCATTGATGAAAAACGCGCCATTCAAGCAAATAAAACACTTAACCTAACCTAAATCCTCACAGAGCTGAACGTTAAGCTCAGAGTTGTCAAGAACAAGTCAGTAGTTGTCTTACAAAGCTCGTTTGAATTAACCACCAACGTGTTATTAGCTTAATGTTAGCTAGTTAGCATGTTTTGGGCCTACAGCCATGCAGTACGCGCACTTTCAGCCAAGGCACTTTTACTAAAACACTAGACTCTAATATTTACACACCACTTGTCTGGCAGAACTTTTTCTAACCAAACTAAATTCATTGTGTTGTTACCATCACCATCCTCATCCATAGGAAAGTCCTCTCCTCCCGCTTCATGAAGGTCCAACACGTCCGCCATGGTGCCTGTGTGTGTTTGGTGTGTTTGCGTCTGTAACGTGAAGTGCGTGCGCAGAAAGAGCAAACAAGTCAGCGGATGTTAACAGGATCATGAGTGAAGGTAAGAACCAGAATCCTCTTCATTGGCCAGGTGCACTTACACGGGATTTGACTCTGGTTTGAATGAGCTCTCTTTGCAAAAGCAGAGGTGTCAAAAGTTTTCACATTCATTACTCAAGTAGAAGTATAGATACAAGGGTTTAAAAAAAACTGCTCAAGCTTTTTACTCAAGTAAAAGTGTAAAAGTACTGGTTTCAAAACTACTTAAAGTTTAAAAGTAAAAGTAATTTAAGGGGAGAAAAATGCCATTAAGGACAAACGCTTAGGCTGCACCACATGAGCCTATAGTGCACTACCCCACCTCCCAAAAAAAACATGTGTCTAAAGGCCATAATGGCTACAGTATAATGTTATATGAATATGTTAATGTTGAAATAATTGGGTTGCACCTGTTTCAGCCACATTCATTCCCATTGAAAATGAAGGCATTTTCGTGCAATGCAAAAAAATTAAAGTACCATATATGTGTACTCAGTGGCGCCATATAGGGGGGAAAAGTTAGGATGATTCTAAGGGCCAATGACTGACAGGGGGCCCGAAAATAGTAATATAAAAAATAATAATAATAGAAAAATCATAGTTAATATTTTATTCAGAATAAGGTAATTTAAAAAAACGGTCCCGTTGTCTTCATAAAATGGGGCAAATTCATATTAACCCTTCCTTGTAGTGGCATGAAATGGTACAGCCCAGCCTGAGTCGCGCTAATTAGTGATGGGAAGTTCGGCTCTTTTCAGAGACTCGGTTCTTTTGACTCGGCTAGGGTTAGGATTATGATTAGGGTTAGTGTTAGGGTTAGTGTTAGGGTTAGGATTAGGGTTACCGTTAGGGTTACCGTTAGGGTTACCGTTAGGGTCAGGGTTAGGATTCTGATTAGGGTTATGGTTAGGGTTAGGGTTGGGATTAGGGTTGGGGTTAGGGTTGGGTTAGGGTTAGGATTCTGATTAGGGTTAGTGTTAGGGTTAGGATTGGGGTTGTGATTAGGGTTGGGTTAGGGTTAGGATTCTGATTAGGGTTAGTGTTAGGGTTGGGATTAGGGTTGGGGTAAGGGTAGGGTTAGGGTTAGGATTAGGGTTGTGATTAGGGTTGGGTTAGGGTTAGGATTCTGATTAGGGTTAGGGTTGTGATTAGGGTTAGGGTTAGGGTTGTGATTAGGGTTAGGATTAGGGATAGGGTTGTGATTAGGGTTATGGTTAGGATTAGGGTTAGGGTTAATATTAGGGTTAGGATTAGGGTTAGGGTTGTGATTAGGGTTAGGATTAGGATTAGGGTTAGGATTACGATTAGGGTTATGGTTAGGGTTTGGGTTAATATTAGGGTTAGGGTTAGGATTAGGGATAGGTTTAGGATTAGGGTTAGGGTTAGGGTAGGGTTAGGGTAAGGGTTAGGATTATGATTAGGGTTAGGGTAGGGTTAGGGTTAGGGTTGTGATTAGGGTTAGGGTAGGGTTAGGGTTAGGGTTGTGATTAGGGTTAGGATTAGGGTTAGGGTTGTGATTAGAGTTATGGTTAGGATTAGGGTTAGGGTTAATATTAGGGTTAGGATTAGGATTAGGGTTAGGGTAAGGGTAGGGTTATGGTTAGGATTAGGGTGGGGGTAGGGTTAGGATTATGATTAGGGTTAGGGTTAGGGTTATGATTAGGGTTAGGGTTATGATTAGGGTTAGGGTTAATATAAGGGTTAGGGTTAGGATTAGGGTTAGGGTTATGATTAGGGTTAGGATTAGGGTAAGGGTAGGGTTAGGGTTAGGGTAAGGGTTAGGATTATGATTAGGGTTAGGGTTAGGGTTAGGGTTGTGATGAGGGTTAGGGTTAGGATTAGGATTAGGGTTAATATTAGGGTTAGGATTAGGGTTAGGGTTGTGATTAGGGTTAGGATTAGGGTTAGGGTTGTGATTAGGATTAGGGTTACGGTTAGGATTAGGGTTATGGTTAGGGTTTGGGTTAATATTAGGGTTAGGGTTAGGGTTAGGATTAGGGATAGGTTTAGGATTAGGGTTAGGGTTAGGGTAAGGGTAGGGTTAGGGTAAGGGTTAGGATTATGGTTAGGGTAGGGTTAGGGTTAGGGTTGTGATTAGGGTTAGGGTAGGGTTAGGGTAGGGTTAGGGTTAGGGTTGTGATTAGGGTTAGGATTAGGGTTAGGGTTGTGATTAGAGTTATGGTTAGGATTAGGGTTAGGGTTAATATTAGGGTTAGGATTAGGGTTATGATTAGGGTTAGGGTTATGTTTAGGGTTAGGGTTGTGATTAGGGTTAGGGTTATGATTAGGGTTAGGGTTAGGGTTATGATTAGGGTTAGGGTTAGGATTAGGGTTAGGGTTAGGGTTATGATTAGGGTTAGGGTTAGGGTTATGATTAGGGTTAGGGTTATGATTAGGGTTAGGGTTATGATTAGGGTTAGGGTTAGGGTTATGATTAGGGTTAGGGTTAGGGTTAGGGTTATGATTAGGGTTAGGGTTAGGGTTATGATTAGGGTTAGGGTTAGGGTTAGGGTTATGATTAGGGTTAGGGTTAGGGTTAGGATTAGGGTTAGGGTTACGATTAGGGTTAGGGTTAGGATTAGGGTTGTGATTAGGGTTAGGGTTATGATTAGGGTTAGGGTTATGATTAGGGTTCGGGTTATGATTAGGGTTAGGGTTAGGGTTTTGATTAGGGTTATGATTAGGGTTGTGATTAGGGTTGTGATTAGGGTTAGGGTTAGGGTTATGATTAGGGTTAGGGTTATGATTAGGGTTCGGGTTATGATTAGGGTTAGGGTTATGATTAGGGTTAGGGTTATGATTAGGGTTCGGGTTATGATTAGGGTTAGGGTTAGGGTTTTGATTAGGGTTGTGATTAGGGTTGTGATTAGGGTTGGGGTTAGGATTAGGGTTAGGATTAGGGTTAGGATTAGGGTTAGGGTTAGGATTAGGGCCAAACGCAAGCAAACAGAACCAAAACCGAACCAGAACCAAACTCACGCAAACCGAACCAGAACCAAACTAGAAAAGAACCAGACTCAAGCAAACCGAACCAGAACCGAACCAGAACCGAACCAGAACCGAACCAGAACCGAACCGAACCAGAACCAAGCAAACCGAACCAGAACCAGAACCGAACCAGAACCGAACCAGAACCGAACCAGAACTAAACTTAAGCAAACAGAACCAGAACCAACTCAAGCAAACAGAACCAGAACCGAACCAGACTCAAGCAAACCGAACCAGAACCGAACCAGAACCGAACCAGAACCGAACCAGAACCGAACCAGAACCGAACCAGACTCAAGCAAACCGAACCAGAACCGAACCGAACCAGATCTAAACTTAAGCAAACAGTACCAGAACCAAACTCAAGCAAACAGGACCAGAACCAAACTCAAGCAAACAGAACGCGAACAAACTCAAGCAAACAGAACCAGAACCAAATTCAAGCAAACAGAACCAACTCAAGCAAACATTATTAATGTCCTCAGTGCAGGTTGGCATTGAGAAAAATCAGATTCCTCAGCTTGGATGGGCTGATCCGATTTCTCCTCTCAGTGAGTATTTGCCCTGTCTCTGAGAAGAACCCTAACCCTCTCAGAAGGAATAGATGAAGCCACGATAAGATACAGCCTCCCCTCCATCACCTGTATCCTATATCCTCACATGTGATTGGCCACATGGCCGCCATGCTGACCAATCAAAACAAAGTTCTGCTGTGAGCAGAGCTGGGGCTGAGCACTGAGAGAGCTAAGCAGGGAAAGGTAAAAACTGGGAGCCGGCTCTCTCTCTCGATGCGAGCCGGCTCTTCTGATTCACTATAAAGCATCGGCTCTCAGAGCCGCAGCTTTTGATCATGACACATCACTAGCGCTAATCATCTGTGCCGCGCAGTCAGACAGAAGGTGCACAGTGCGCACAGAGCACAGAGTGTGCTTAAGGCAACTAAAATGTCTGGAAAGATAAAGTCTGGGTCCCAGAAAAGGAGGGAAAGAAAGGAGAGAGAGGAGAGAGAGAAGAAAGGGCAACAGTATATGACCCAGTTTTTCTCCAGGAAAGGTTGGTATAGTCTTTGAGTGGTTAAAATCAACCTGTTTGCTAGTTTGATGTCCATAATGAGATGAACTAAGTTTCAGCTAATTATACTAAATGGGTTTCCCCGCCCTCCCTACCAGACTCAGCAGCTGATATGCTGCTCCCCAACCCAATGAACAAGAAGGTGAGCAACATATGTCAATTAGCATTATTGAAGGGGGTCTGTGGGAATCTCTCTATCTTGCTTTCTCTCTCTATCTGAACTATTACAAAAGCCTATAAAAAGCTATAGCTAAACTACATAAGCTACAGCCTATAGTCTGTTTTGGATGCAGGGCAGGTTGAAGCATTGAGTGATTTTGTCCGTTTTAATTTCACGTCTGGGTCTATTGGATCCTGGAGATATGGTTACAGCAGTTGCACAGGGTTCTTGTGGCCTTTGATGATGGGGCCCAATGTGATATTTTTCATGGGGCCCAAAATCCCTGTACTACTGAGCATTAACGTGTTTCATGGAGCAGAAGATATGATGACTAGTTGCCTATAAATGTTGTAATGGTGCAAAAAGTCAAACTTCACAGGCATGTTATCAATAGCCTTTATTGGAAGGTCAATGTACATAAATGTGTTTTTTTTTAACGATGACAAGCTGGAATGAAAACAAGCCAAAATGAAATAGGAGTAACGAGGCTATTTTAAAATGTAACGAGTAGAAAGTACAGATCATTTTGTGATAATGTAAGGAGTAGAAGTAAAAAGTTGGCTGAAAATTAATTACTTCAGTAAAGTATAGATACCGAAAATTTCTACTTAAGTAAGGTAATGAAGTATTTGTACTTCATTATTTGAAACCTCAGTGTAAAAGCATTAAGTACTGAATGTCTGACTAATATGTAAAACACATGAGACAAAGGTGCAGTGGAGAGAAGGGACTTGAGCACACATATTTTATTGTCCATCTGCAGTTTTTTGTATCACTATTTTCAAGCAATTCAGGCCTATTTTTGTCATGTGATGTCTTGAAATAAGACATTTTCTGGATTTTTCTTATCCAGAAAAACACTAGCTGAGTTTTGTGTGTTAGCTTTGCTAATCTAACAGGAGCAATGTTTGTTAAAATAATTCACATGACCAGCAGAGGGCTCTCATCTATTACACAGAGGTTTCATGTTCTGGTTGTTGGATTGTCACTTGATCCCCATCTGGTGGTGAGTTGGGATCAAATGACTGAATGGGACTGAAACGAAAACACAGCCTGGACCGAGCTGGTCAAGTCACATGAGGCAATGACAGAAATTTGAATTTCAACCTGGAAGAAGAGCTTAAAAGCAGCCAGGGTTATTTCAAATATTTTCAGCATCAAAGTGTGAGAAGCAGGACAGTAGCATGCAGGAGGACCCGACAGAAACAGCACTGATCACTTGAGCACCATAATGAGTCTTTCTCCCATAAGAGGGGTAACAAACAACTGTTGATCCTACACTAGGGCCTGATTGAAAACCTACAGTGAGCTTAACATGTCGGCTTTATCTAGGATTCAGCTGAGACTTTATGTATCAAGAGTGCCCACATTGCCTTTATTGTTGTTAACACTGATATCTACCTGGCTATACAATTTCCTCTACTTTGCTGTACTATTGAAAATATTTTATCTGTACCTGGAACATAAAAAGATAAAAAGAAAATACTATGATACAAGAAAATACTGTTCAGTGCATCTGTTCGGACAGATTTGTTTCCATCATTATCAAAAAGAACACAAGTAAAGGCTGGATTTGGCTTGTAAAAATATGTAGCACACATAACATCCTGAACATTATCTTCAATCAATCAATTGTTATTTGTAGATTCACATTTAATGTTGCTACAGACACTTTTACAAAAAAATGGGTCTACACCATGCTTGTCTTTCAATATGTTTTACAAAGACCTATCATAAATCCACCATGAGCAAACACTCAAAAATTAATTTTTAGCAGGCAGAAAACTTGAGCAGAACCAGACTCATGCTGAACAGTCATCTGCAGTGATTGTGTTTGGCTCAGAGGTGGGATAGAGGGAGATGCAAAAAGGGAGATGGATAGAGTCAAACAGACAAAGCAGCAGCAACAACACCAGATAATACAGGCTCATGTCCACAGTAAAATATTGATGGTATAGATTGTGTAGGACTTGCAGAATCTTAAGGACAGATCTTAACAGCTGCCATTTGCAGAGTTTCTCCAGTCCTTCCTTTCAGCGATTACCAGAGAGCTGTAATGGAAGAGATCATTTTCTTGTAGTCTCAGGGGCTCTTGCTGCAGTAACGCAGGAAAAATAATTGGCAGGTTATGTCACAGATAAATACTTCTGACCTCCACTCCTGGTCACAAGATTAAAGCAGTGAACTCAGTAATAACTGGTTTAAACACACTTTCTTGGCAGCTGAGGACTGTTTTCACAAGTAGAGCAGTGACTCAGTCTGTAAGGACTTAGGTATGGAATGGAGGGGTCACCAGGTCAAGTCCTGGCTCTGACCAAGTTTGGAAATTGGTCCTGTTACTAGAGAGAAGCCAGTTCACGTAATGGGCACTGTGGCTCCTTAGAGCAAAACACCAAAACCCTGAACTGCTCAAGGTGCAGTTTCCTCACTCTGATGTTTGTGGCATGTTTCAACAGAGTACAAAAAAATGGAATGTCCTCTCAGGGATTAATCAAGTATGTAAATGACTGCCATGTAAATGAGTTGCAATGCTGCCATCCAGTGGTGAGAAATGCTTCATCTCTAAACTTACCAGAAAGGACCAGTGAGCAGTGCTCTAGGGTTAAGATGGATAGATTAATAAAAGGAAGGTTCATCAGGGGGTGAGAGAGACAAAGGTTTGGTTTATGAGTATGAGTATGTATCACTGAAACTGCATGTGAGTTGTGTCATGTTGTGGGTTCACATAAGTTCAACTGATACATGTATGTGTGTAGATAAGATAACAAAAGATAGACATTTTACACATTTCTACATTATTTTTAATCTCTGTCAGGTAACTTGAGTACTCTGTTTTGACATGTCTGTCCTATAGCACCAAACCACACTCCTAAAGGCCTAAAGTCTCTGTAATGCATTCTAAAGAAAGATAATAACTAACCATGTTTAAGGCGGTTGAATGAGAATATGAACATGCAAAACTGTACATCACCTCTGAAAGGTCAGAGCAGCTCAAGAGTCCAAAGTGACATCCATGATCTGATATCAATCAAACTGGGAAAAAGTTGGCTGGTTCATGTGTTAATCCAGTTTAAAACCAACACCCATCATTCAGTTATTTTACCACAAATGCTCCTGTTGAGTGAGGCACACTGTCCGTACGATCTGAAGCTTTTTACTCTTCAAACCTGCTTTGAAAGACAAACTCTGAGTTGGCTCCTTCAGCACACCTGCAAACACTAAAGTATTAAGAACAAGCTTGACAGAACTTTTTCTGAAGTATGCTGGAGACATACAAATGTTTTATCCTCGTTGTTCCTGAACAAAGAGTGCTGAAAAAACATCCAGAGCTACAAGAACAAATGGATAAGAAGGTTTCCATAGTGATAGTTCAGACACTCGATGTACAACCTTGTGTACAGCTGTAAGAATACAAAACACATACAATATAATACAATATGTTAAACACAAAGAACAGACTCACAGAAAACACACTAACTAGTTTTTAACTCTAAGTTTAGTGGACATACACAGTTTACATGTCTACAGGTGAAACATGTGCATTCACACACATGGGTACTTTAGTATGACTGTGTTGTCTTTGATAAGTTAATCAGGTGATGTCTTTAGTCACTGCATATTCAGGATGAACCAAGTACTGATAGGATTAAGCAGAATGTGTGAAAGGTCAGCCCAAGTGAGAAACTGTCCCATCAGTTGTCTCTTTGTTGATGTCACTGTGGGTATTTTGAATACATGAATAGTGCTTTGTAATTATAATTGTATTGTTTTATAGTATTTAAATAGTGATTTCTTTTTGTTTTCCTATGACTGGACTATTACCTTAGCTTGGGTTAGAGTTTACTCTGAGTGTGAGCTCTTACCTTCAGGCAGATAACACACAGTCCCCCAATATAAACTCTTTAAACCCCCTCTGTGCTCACCTTCATCCAAATCTTAAATAATGTGTCCTGAGTCTGTATGGCTTGTGCAATAACATCATGATGTTCTTATCTTCTTATCCTTTCTCCTGTTTATGCTGCTCTGAGCAGGTCTTGTGCAATATGAGTGATGTGGATAGTATGTTGTTTATGGTTCCCTTTGATGTGTGCTTCTTTGTTTGCTTGTGCAGGTTATGCTGCTTTTTTAGTGCTTTTATTCATGGTTTCTATTGTGAAGGCATTTGAGCATATACAGCACAAGCTGCTTGTCCCAGACAAATTTCCCAAAATAGGCAGTTAAGCATATATTATCCAACGTATTGTATCGCGTCGTATCGTATCATATGGCATTGTATCGATCGTATGGTATTGTATGGTATGGTATCATATCGTATTGTGTTGTATCAAATTGTGTCGTATTGTATCATATCATATTGCATTGTATCGTAAAGTAATGGTATTATACGGTATGGTATGGTATGGTATCATATTGCATCATATTGCATTGTATTGATCGTATCATATGGTCTATAATGGTAAGGTATCAAATTGTATTGTATTGAATCGTATCATGTTGTATCGTACCATATTGTATCGTATCATACTTCATCACATTGCAATGTATTGATCAATATGGTATATTATGGTACGGTATGGTATCATATTGCATCATATTGCATTGTATCGATCGTATCGTATGGTCTATAATGGTTTTGTATCAAATTGTATCGTATCATATCGTATTGTATCGTATCATACTGCATCATATTGCATTGTATGGATTGATATGGTATATTATGATATGGTATGGTATGGTTTGGTATGGTATCATATTGCATTGTATCAATTATATCATGGTATTGTATGGTTTCGTATCAAATTGTATCGCATCGTATCGCATCGTATCGCATCGTATCGCATCGTATCGCATCGTATCGCATCGTATCGTATCATATCGCATCGTATCGCATCGTGTCGCATCGTATCGCATCGTATCCATAGAACCCCACAAATGTTCAAGGAGCTCTCCTTTCTCATTTTTTGAGTTCCAAGATGTTTTAATTGTTTGAAAGAGAGAGCCTCTGAGTTTTTCTTCTGTTCATTATGACTTTGTGAGACACTCTCTGTAAAAATAAGACCATCCCCATTTTTCCAGTCTGCATGTTGTGGTGTTGTCTTGTCTGTTAAAAAAAAAAAAAAAACTTAATTCTTAAAGATACATTTTGATTTTATATGTAATATTTGATAAGATGATCATGTCTGTGTAAAACTTTGGATTTTCAACGTTACCAACATCTTTTACTGTCATGTAACTGTAATGAAGGTAAATCTCCTTCACTCTGTGTCACTTAAAGACCTATAGTACAATAGAAGTGTAAAGTAGCATTCAATTAAAACACTCTTAAAGCAAAGTTATTACCTCACAAGTTTACTCCAGTTCACTTCTTGAGATAATTCACACCAAATAGGTCACAACAGCCAAACGTTGTCACACACAAACATTGGACTTTGGGTCTTTCTTGTGACAGTCATCAAGCATCAAGGTTCAGCCAACACAAAAGGTTGTACTCATCATGTCAGGCCAGGTCTTCACATTGGAAATGATTACACCCTGATTAGCTGTGATTTACTCATCCTGTGGGGTATAAAAGGCTCTCCCTCACTGGCAGAAGGCACCATTTGGTCAAAGAACCCCAGGAGTTAAGGTAAGTCTCTGCCTGCATTACCTTAGTGTACTGGAAATTGCAATGACTGTTACTTGTAACTCATACATTCAGAGTATTCTCCACATTTTTGAGTGTTTCCTGACTTCTTGACTCTCTCCAGGTTGGTTTTGCTCATCTGCAGCCATGAAATTCTCCCTGATTGCCGCTCTTGTCGTTGTACTGGCTGTTGCCCATGGTAAGACATCTTTTCACTGATTTAAAAAGGAATGTTCTTTAAAGATTACATATGTAAAAAACAGCACATAGACCTACGTTTATTTTAAATATCTGCTTTAACTGTGCATAGAAGGCCTTTCCTCTTTGACTGAAATGCTTAAAAAGGCCTTGATTTTGATATCAACACTGTGTTTTAGTCTTATATTTATTGTTTGTTAAATGGCCGAGAAGAAATGCTTGCATCACATCTTAGAACATGTGCATTTCCACCCTTCAGTCTTGAAGATGTTACTGTAAACACTTCAGCCGTGTCTTGGGCCTGCAGGGTTTGATTTCTAACAGATTTGAATGAAATGTGGAGGCTTCAGATAAAGAGTGGTGACCGTGTGTTTGCAGGCTCTGACGCCGGGTCTCTGGTGAAGCGTGACGTCCAGGCTGACGTTGAGAAGATCAGCGAGGTCATCAATGAGATGTCCGCCAGCCTGACCGCTGCCACCGAGGACATGGTGGAGAAGGTGAAGGCTATGGAGGTTACCAACACCGCTCAGTAAGTCACAGAAACATCCACCTCTGTTTTCTTGTTCTCCATTATGTTTCTTTACCTCTTTCAAAAATGTTCTATGGACAAAATGATCATGTTCAAATGTTTGTTAGGATTGTTTGGTTTGTAAATTTGGAGGTCTCATAATTTAAAGTCACTTTTGTTGTCCTATCACTCCATGAACTGTAAGAACAAAATAGTCATTACTGGACGGCACAGGAAAGTTTAAGAGGGGCTAATTACTCCTTGGAAAATGTATCTATATTTTTAATTTATGATCTACTCTTATTACAACCCAGATTTTCAGGAAATTGTGTTCCTGTGTTAAATTTAGATCAAACAGAACACAATACATATTCAGATCTTAAAAGAAAAAAAGTACCTACACACAGTATTTACTCTGTACCAATACATATTTTTCTTCTTTCTAAAATTCACTCATTCTCAACTTAATGCATGCAAATTTTCAAAATATGTTACTGGGCTTGTGGCTATGCACAAATACATATAGGAGTGGTTCCCAAACTGGTGGGTGCGACCCTAAGAGTTCTCATGCGGGGGTGCAACAAGACTTATTTAAAACAGCCCTCAGAGTGCTACTCTTCTAGCAAAGAATAGCCATTTTTTAAAAAGGACTGCCAGGGAAATGTAAGGCTGACACAGAATCTACAAAAAACATCACTAGCACAAGTAATAATTAATAAATCAAATACAAGAAACTACAGCGAGTCAAATCTCGCCCCAGTTTGACACACGCTGAAGCTGAAAGTCTGTAATATTTTTCGACCATGTTTGATTAATTCTAAAGATAAAGGTATTTGTTAGTTTAGGATGCATCTGATGGTGTGATTTAGTGTATGTGGACGTATGTTTATGTGTAAACGTGTACAGTGAGGGGCAGGGGGTTTGGAAATAGAGGAGAAGTTTATTTATCTGAATTTTAACGGGACAAATTCTCTCATTTATTTATTATATTCTACAACTGAGAAAACACAACAAATGTGTCTCTTTGATTCATTAGTCAGGAGGAAAAAATCATTTATAACTGAAAATGTCATGTTAAATATGAGGCCAAAGGTGAACTACTTTACCGACACTAACTGGTGAAACTTTCGATCATGACAGATAATCTGCTTTCATACATGCACAAAAGCTCAGATTGTTCAGTCTGATCAACCTGGTGTGGCCGCAGTCACTTCAGAGTCATTCAGAGAAATAGTCAGACACTTTGAGTTTATTTTACTTTATTTAAATCAGCAGCAGAGATTAACACAACCACCTCACTTCCTCTCCCTTACTCAGGACTTACGTGGACGACAGCAAGGCCAAGATCCAGCCTCTGGTTGAGAAGTTCCAGGCCGAGGCCGCCAAGCTGCAGGAGCAGGTCAAGCCCTACATCGCCAACTTCGAGGAGCAGATGAAGCCCCTGACCGACAACTTCAACGCTCAGGTCAAGCCTCTGACTGACAACCTCCAGGCCCACGTCAAGCCTCTGACTGACATGATGGAGAAGTTCCTCCAGCAGATCATGGACCAGACCAAGGCCCTGATGCCCCCCCAGTAAATCCTGATGAGGGTACCTTCCAGCTGAATAGGGCTAACGTTCAACTCTGCCCTAAATGCTTCACTGGTGCTTGACTGTCTTACTCCTCCGTCTCCAAGTTATCTGAGATGTAATACTTGACTTCCATCATTAAAGGGGTTTGAAGTCATCATTTTGAGCTGAGTTATTCTTTATTTTGACATAACTGTATTTCATTTACATACTAAGCACAGGTATAAATCAACAGAAGCCAAAGGTCAAGTAATAAAGTAAAAATGAAATATATGGAAGCAGAATATGATGTGAGTTACTTATCGAAGTGGAAATCAATATCAGCATTACCTCTAACCTTTGAGTCGTCGATGTTCTCCATCATTTATGGCTCAATATTCTGAAGCACGCCGTCAAATCAGCTGGAGTCCAGCTTACTACTCTTGAAATCCAACTGAATTTATGGATGCATCGACGTTAGGGTGATAATTAACCTAATGCACATTCAGAATGATAACTAGAGCTCATCTGTGAGTGCGTAAAAGATAACCAGGTGTGACTTCATCTGCTTCTGTAACAGGACAGGATGATACAGTTATTTCCATCAGAATATAAGAAGAGGTCAGAAACAGATGCATTTGGATGTTTAATTTAACATGTGTGACATTTTAAAATAATCAGCATCAGAAATACAGGAAATACAGTTTTTAGAGGAGCAGTAGCTCCTCTAAAAATACATAATGAGACAATTAACAAGCAGAAAAAAAAAGAAGAGGTGATGATCTTTAATATTTATATTTGAAACAAAGATTATACGATGCATTCAGATGTATTTAAAGGTATTTTCAAGGCTAAATTTGGCTTATTTCTTTGATCACCGAAATATGTGTTTCTTACCACTCAGATTCTACCAGGTGTGTTTTTTTTTTCTTCTGCCGTTTGCTCCCTTGTAGACGATATAAATGAAACTGACACAACTAACTAACGACTGAGAGAAAATCACCCTTAAACGACCAAAAACACATCTTTTAAAAATCTGCCATCGGTCTCAGCGGTTGTGTCATCTGTGTTCAGAGGCCATAGTCCTCTTCACAGCGGTTGCAGGTTTGACTCCCAGCTTCAACCATTTTTCTGCTTCTCTCCCCCTTCCTTCTCCCCACTCCACACCTTTCTGTCTCTCTTCAGCTCTCCTATCTTAAAGAGGCCAAAAAAGAGCTTTCAAAAATCTGCAACCGTATTTAAACACGCAGTTAAAACAGCCAATCCCTTAAGTGTTATAACACAGCTGCAGTCTCCCATTTAAATGGATTGGTAATATGATTTGCATACTCGTGGGATATTGCATTTGTCCTGTTAAAGATGAGCTTTTCATTGTGAGCTGGAGCATAAAGGTTTGAACAATGACTCTTATAAAAGCTGTCTCTTTAAACCTTTGAAGCCAATTGTAAGCCAAAATCGCACACCTTCCCCCGTGGAGATTAATGTAGATTTGACCCAGTTTGGACTCCTCTGCACAATAGTGAGACATCAGGGTGTAATTACTGCTCTTATTTATTACTTATAGGGCAAAAGATGCACTCCATGTTTTGTCAAAAGGCTATTTCATGGTGTAAAATGGGAGCCTGGTGTTTGATTTTTGTTGGGACTGCCGATTTAGCTTCAGTTTGTATCTCAAAGCAGTGCGGGAGACAAGGACTTGTTGTCAGTTTGACCACAAAAACAACAAAATCACTAGTCTTCCACGCCGCTATGGACTCCAATGCAGACAGTGGAGGAGATTAAATGAACCTTTTTGTCACAATTCAAGCAGCATTCTTTAAAACTCTTAAATTCTTGTTTCCAGCAACAAATGTACAAATTAAAAAGAGTCTGAAACACTCAAATGTGTATACTTGCTCCCAGAATGAAATGACCAGCAGCTTTAATCTCTAGTCTTAATCTGTGGTGCTTCCTGATGTGTTGCCAGCCATACTCAAGGTGGCCTCCTTGAGCTAATATATGATGCAAGTCCTGAAGACGAGGGAGGTTTCAAAGGGGCTTTTTGACACCCTTCTGTCAAAACCCGACTTCCCTCAGCACTTATAACTCTGAGTTGAAGGCCGGAGTCTGTGTGTGTGTGTGTGTGTGTGTGTGGCAGCAGAACAGGCCATCCTGAGCGGCCTTCTCCTCTTGCTGGTAGAGATTAAATGAGCGAGTTGGCAGCCTGTCAACAAACAATCTGTAAAAACGCTCCGAGTTGTGCTGGAGAGAAATACACTTAAAGACAAGCCCCCCTGCCAGAGTTATTATTTCAATTACCTCAATAATCTGTGTACCACTGCCTCATTATATTTGAGAACAGGGATCATAAAGTCATCATGTTGCCTCTGTATTTACTCCAGTTTAACATTTCAGCATACACTTTCATCTTTGTCTGAAGCCACACAGCATGAATCTTTCTACCTTGAAACACGGGACCAAGGAGGGCTGGACTCAGGGTTCGGGATCCAGATGTTCTGGAGGAAGGACGAGACGAAGGGAAAGCTGAAGATAATGAGGCTTGATGTAGGGTCAGAGGTCTGAGATATCTGCCAGGACAAACTGTGTGATTCAAGGCTCAGTACAGCCGGGGGACAAACCTGCGTGCAGGAACAGAGAGAGCGACACACACAGACACACTCGCACACACACTCACAAGCAGTTGTTCAGTAGTGTGATTTTATGTCTTGACCTCAGTGTTCATCAGTTCAGTGTCAGTTTAATTCAGCTGTCAGTCAGTACAGTAGGTGAAGGCTGAGGAGAACGCACACTGTGAGCATATACGTGCATCATTTCTACCACACAGTTTTTATAGCTCCATTATAATCATGTTTTCATGAATTCAAGGAGCTGATTATTTGTCTTTGTAATAAAACGAATGAAAGGCTGAAGACTTCAGAAGCCTTGGCCAAATGTTTCAGCAAATACTGTGAAATGATGCAGATTAATAAAACTAATAAAAGAAAGTTGAACTGCAGCTGTATTGAAAATGATGACTCATATTTTGAAGTAGTTATGTGATGATTCCAAATCGTCAAAAGTGAGAATTTGCTGCATTTTTTATTTAAAATTTGATATTTCATGTAACGTTGATTTTGGCGAGACATTCAAAGACGTCTCCTTGTGCTCTACTGTATTGAAAGATTATTGATTTCAAACTGATATCTGCTTTTCATAGATGCAACGCTTCAGACATTAATTCAGAAAATGAGCAGCAGATTTAAGTGACAGGAGAATGATATTTGGTTTCTGCCTTCAGTTAAAAGAAATATACTCATATATATTTAAAAAATGATTTGGGATTTGCAGTATTACACTGAAGCAGAATTCAACAATGTGCCCTTGAAATTGATTTTTCTTTCATTTCTCTCCCGATTCGATCAGAAGCTACAAGTGGCTGCCAAACCATTTTTTTTCCACGTACAAATGAAGCTCTTCACATTCCCCCCCCTGCCCTCCTCCTCCTCTCTGAGCTCAGCTGAAAACTGCTGCATTAATTCATCATTCCTCCCTCATACATGTACTCTACTCTTTTCCATACTGCCAATAAGTCTACGTGCTGCAGGTAAGTTCTTTCACAGCGTCAATCATGATCAATAATTTAACGTGAATAATAATGTTTCGGACATGTGAAGTCAGCTTTTGAGGGGAGACGTACAGTCAGTTGTTTCTCTTCTGGCACTTTGCCATTTTGTTAATGCTTTAGCCGGACACACAGTGTATTACAGAGATGGACAGATTACAGTGATGGACACTTATTACATTGAGTAGATTAAACCCACACATGAGATGCTTCCTTTTTTAAAATCAGATAAAGCATTTTAATTTATGTAGTTAAGCCTACACATCAGCTCATAGATTTGAGTTATCAACAGTATAGAAGTCATAAAATCATATATAAGATATTTACAGCACTGATTGGCTGTTGGCAGTAAGATTGTATGAATATTTCTTCCAAATGTTCAGATTCTTGCAGATATTATTCACTCTCTTACCTGCAACTGCATTTCTTTCAAATTCAAACCTATTTTCAGTTTCTCCTGCTGCACCCTGAAGATAGGGGGACTTTTTTTTTTTTGCTGCATTTCGCTCTACAAATCACTAAAATCTGCTTTTCTAAACTGACTCCTGACTCCTCCTGAATGTGAATCCTGAACATGGATGCAGGAGGAAGATGTGAGTATTTACTGAAACTTGAGAGCATGTCGGCCAACAGTGCTGCCATCTCACTGGACCTTCTGCACAGACAACCCTGTTTGTGTGTTTGTGCCTGTGTGCCTGTGTGTGTGTGTGCATTGCATCGCCACAATGAAACCTGATCTGCACTAGTGTGTGCATGCATGTGTGTGGCTGTTTTTCGCTGGTATTTGTGTGTATGTAAGTGTGGTGTGTGTGCAAGTCTAAGGAATGCAAGTTGATTCAAAAAAGCCACTTTTTTTTTTAACGATTGTGAGCATTTTTTATGCGTCCTTTGAGAATAATATGAAAAAGCAGATTTGTATGAATCTATATGAAGTTTGATGATAAACGGTTGCAGGGAAGCGGAGACAAAACAGAAAATAGAGAAGAGAAATCAAGAAACACTGAAAGAAAATGGCAAGACGGTCATGATATTTCGGCAAGAGAATTGGACAACCAGGAGAGAATCGGTAAAACAGATATTTCCATAATGAATCAGTCAAAACAAAAACAAGGTCGCACAATTTAATGACAGACGCATTGATTTATCTGAAGGTTAAATTGTTGGTACTTACCATTTCTGAATCAGGCACCTGGGGTCATCCAGGAGGGCGGTGATTGCAGGAGCACAAAAAAGACCAATTTTCACCGCACAAAGAGTAAGCGCAGTCTTTGTAAAGAAAATCACTTGAATTCACAAGAAGAGCGCTTAAAAAAACCATACGTGGAAAAAATAAAGATGCTGAAGTCTTTAGCTTTGAGAGAATGGAGAGTGTGAGGGGGGCCGACTCTCTACAGTAGCTTTACGGACACCAGAGTCGATGTTGGCCTCTGAGGAAAAAAACCCAGACACATCTTTCTCCAATGGCCACTGAAGAACACTGATAGATATGTTTTTGCTGGCACGGGTTATGTTTTTACTCAGGACTGACGGACAGACAGCCCCCATGCACACAGGTGCTATTCAAGGAAACTGTGTAAAAAGTGACGTCACCGAGAAAAATCTAGCCCACAAACCTTTTCAGCACTCAAGTCCCGCCCCACTACATGTTGCTCTTTTCATATTTTTCCCATTTTCTCCAACTCTCTCTCTCTCTCTCTCTCTCTCTCTCTCTCTCTCTGTCTCTCTCTCCTTCTCTTTGTCCGTCTGTCTTTGTAGGTTTCTGTCTCTCTTTATCACTCTATAAAGTAAATTTCAACAAACTGAAGCAATAAACACACATCTGATATAAACCCTGACAGGCATCCACTCAGCTCTTTATCTCTGTTCCTGCCTTCATCACAGATACACAGATACACACACACACACACACACACACACACACACAGAAACACACACACACACGTAGGTATATAGATTGAGTATGCTCTACGATATAAATGACTCAGTGTTTGTTTTCTTTTTTCTGAACACAATCCTCGCTCTGACAGTCTTTACGTCTCCGCTGTTTGTGTGCTTTTTGCAAACATGTCCGACTCCTGATGTGAAACGGCCAAATGAAGCTTCCCCCCAATTTTCATAGCCCTCCAATTTTAAAAACCCGACCATCTCTCTCTCTCTCTCTCTCTCTCTCTCTCTCTCTCTCTCTCTCTCTCTCTCTCTCTCTCTCTCTCTAATGCTGAAACACCACTTTGTGAAATTACAGTACAATTTTGAAAAGTAGAAACAGGCAGCAGGCAATTCAGGTGCTCAGCCTCCGCAACAATGGAGTGCTGGCCTTGGTGATGGTTGCTAGGCGATGGAGGAAAACACAATGGCCTCCTCTGAAACCAAAGGCCCTTAAGTGGACTGACAGCAGCGAAAGCACACACACACATATACACATACACACACTCCCACAAAATAGAGCGATGCAAGGAAAGGAGTAAGTGGAGCTGTGCACCTCTGTGCGCAGACGTTCGACCGAAATATTGCGGTGTCTGTTTGGAAGATGAGGGGAGGTCGAAGTGAACAGGAGTGAATCAGGTTTTTTTTTTTTTATCTCTGAACACAAGCTAGACGTGGATATGTGGAAAGGTTACGTGCATGTATCGACTGTTAGGATGTTGCTACATGCCTGTATTGAATAAATAAGTCGCAGGGTCGTTTTTTTGTTTTCAGAGACGGCTTGGGATAACCTGATAGTGGGAGATAGTGTTTCAGACGGAGCAACGTATTGACCAATCACATGGTCAATAGAACAACAATCAGTGGCTGCTCACGTCTGGCGGCCTGTCTGCTTCTCCATCTGTCTGCTCATTTCTACATCCATCCCTCAATCCTCGTGTGAAACCATCTCTCTGCTGCCGTGCCTCAACACAAGTCCATCAATCAACCCATGAGTCAATCAAATCAAAGAGCTAACTTCACCATGAAGTCCTCGCTTCACGTCCATCTCTTCATTTGAACCAAGGCAAGATAAAAACAAGGAGTAAAAACATGAATAGAAACATGTACACTACCAGTCAAAAGTTTGGAAGCACCTTCTCATTCAAGGGTTTGTATTTATTTGAATTATTTGAAACACTGTAGATTAATACTGAAGACATCAAAACTATGAAAGAACATATATAGAATTATTTAATTCACAAAAAAGTGTTAAACAAAGCAGAATATGTTTTATATTTTAGATTCTGTAAAGTAGCCCCCTTTTTCCTTCATGACAGCTTTGCACTCGCTTGGTATTCTCTCAGTCTGCTTCATGAAGTGGTCTCCTAGAATGGTTTTTAATTAACATGAGCCTTGTCAAGAGTTCATTTGTAGAATGACTTGCCTTCTTAATGTGTTTGAGACCATCAGTTGTGTTGTTCAGAGGTAGGGTTAGTACACAATGGATAGCCCTATTTGACTACTGTTGTAATCCAGATTATGGCAAAACCAGATTATTTCATAGTTTTGATGTCTTCAGTATTAATCTACAATTTTGAAAATAATAAACATAAATGAAAACCATTGAATGAGAAGGTGTGTCCAAACTTTTGACTGGTAGTGTATATATACAGGGTGTGTGTAAAAATATTTACAGGGTATGGGAGTGCTGAGGGTCCTGCAGCTTAGACACGATAAAAAACCTTCAACATAAACACATTTCAATCTCTTTTAGGTCACATAGGGGTGGAAGCATATGCTATACAAGTACTTACAGTGACGTCACCTGTTGGTAACTGAAGAGGTGTTATAAAGTCCATCCTGCTGTTCTTCAAGTGTCCACTTAAGGCTTGCTCCAAGAAAGAGCCCATTAAATCTCAATGTGTAAGGTTATCAGAATCCAACATGTTTACAGCCTGATGCACAAATTGGTTTGTTTCTTTCTTTGGAATAATTGTAAGCGGGGTATTTTTTTTAACAAGTAAATAACTCATTCATTTTGATTAGACTAAGACTAACTAAGGGTTGTGTATAATTGGAGGCACGGCTGATTTGACTCACTGGTGGGTGCATTGCAGCTGTTAGCCGAACAGCAAACACCTCTTCAGAACCCAATGGGGGATGTCACTGAGCCTAGGTCCATGTTTTTTTTACACTCAATAGTCTATATGTCCTAATTCATTCAATTTTTATTTCTTGAAACCAAATACCAATTAATCAGAACCACTCTCATCGAAGAGAAGAAATTATCTGCATACAATACGTTTTATTTAGGTGGTATGCCTCACCTCTGGGAGCTCCCTGACCTTCCTTGTGCTTATGTGGAATTCCAAAAGCCTAAGGTGGGGAGAGCACACCTCCCCTCTCTTTCATGTGCATACCTAAAAACCCAAGGCAGGGAGAGCAGCAGCTGCAAAGACCCCCAGGGTACAGAACAAAGCAGACATCAGAGACAACTTGTATGTAAAAAAAGACTCAGGAGGAGCTGGGGTGGAGGTGGGTTGCAAAACGGTTTGCAGGAGAAACAGGAAGAGAAGGCAGAGTAAAGCAGATTCATTGGAACACCCATTTTGCTATTTGCCATTTGGATGTGTAGATGTAATCAGCAGAGCTGTTAGCTGATAAGGGCCGGTGTTAAGAGCAGCTGATGTACTGTGGGCCAAGCTTGACTTCATGGCCCGCCTGAACTAACACTTTGCCCGATTTATTTAAAAAGGTATTGTTCAGCCTCTTGCCCGCCATCTGTCTAAACTGCTGTGCAAAGAATCAAAGGATATGTTGGCATTGAAGGATGCACCTGATGCACCCCGCATGGCCTCGTGCATGTGGGATGTTTTTGAATGAGCCTTCAATGTGCCACTGTCATGAAACTGGTCTTCGAATGTGCCCTTCGAGGGATGCAGCCCCTGAACTGTGACACAGCTTATGATTTCAACAAGGTACTGTTGACTAATTTTTTAACAGTCTTTGTGCAATTAATGGAAATGTCGATTGCAACAATTACAGCTTCCTGTTCTTTCAAATTGCGGCCAGGCTCGGTATTGGCACCAACATTTGAGAATAATTGTCCTCCCTACAAATATCTGCCGGCTCGTTGGATAATTAACTTGAGTTTAATTTTAAACGAACAACATGCTTCTACTTGACTTGCATGTAAAGTAACAGGAGGTACTTATAAACCCGCAGTCTGTGGCTTACTCTGCTTCTTCCCCGAGATAGCAACCATTGATAACGTGGGTCAGGCTTTCCTACTCACCATTTTGACCAATGGGAGTGCACCATAAAGGTTCCAACAGTGCTCTGCATTTTGCCTTATTTGTCAGATTGAAAGCACTTGTGCACAAAACCGCTCTCTTGTTACACATTACAACACTAATACAGGGAAGTTTGTGGTTTTTGAGTTCTGTAGTAAATGTAACCATTTCCTTGATGTCAGTGGGATGTATTCTTTCACCAACACAATAAATACATTGATTTATTAGATTGGCTACACTGAAGTTGCTCATCTATATACATGTAAAACTTAATTTTATCTGCAAAAGACAGATGGCCCTGTGCTGAAAACAGAAAACTATGATTACAATTTATCAGATAAAACAGAACACATCGTTTATTAATTACTTTCTGTGATTTTCAGGAACAGCCAGAGTAAAAAGGATCACACGTTCATTAGCAAAATGAAGCCATATTACAGAATGATGTTACAAACAGCATTACACTGCAAAAACTCAGAACTAAACAAGTGAAGAGTTCATTTGCAACAACAGACATCTCCTTTTTCATAAATTTTCAAAGACCAAATTTCTTTTAAATAAAGATTTTTAATAAAGTTACATTTTTAAGATACCTCTGATTACTAATGTCATTTTGACTTATTCAAAGCAACCCAACTTCTATTGATTGATAATACCTAAAGCCAGTAATAGAAACTTCTCAACATTAACCCCAGGAGAGAAACTGTCAGTTCTCCTGGGGGAAGGGTCAGCAGCTCCTCTGGCTGCTAAATATGTGTCTGCCTGTCACAGCCAGAGGGACGCACCATCCCATGGTGTTTAATTTTGAGTGGGGGTTTTGTGAGCGCACCGCTTGGGGTGAGGACATTGAGATATGCTGTATGGGTAATCGTTCATTAATGCGTATAGAATATGTAATATATATAATATATGTTTGATATGTATGTGATGAATATAATATGTAATGAATACAGTGTGTGATTAATGTATATATAGTGAGTGTAGTGTGTTGTGAATATATATAATGTATTATATGAATTTATGTGCTTTGGCAATAACATCTCTTTTTTCATGCCAATAAAGCAAATTTGAATTGATTCGAAAAGAAAAAATGTTTTTTGAAACATTTTTTTAATTTTATAAAAGTGAGTGATCTTTTTTTGCAAATAAACTCTTCGAGTGTTTTTCCTATTCCATTGGCATTTTTTTACTCTATAAAATAAATTCAGGTCTTATTTTTCTCTAGTAATATCTTCAAAAAATACCCAGTTTTGCTAAGTTTTGAGTTTTTGCAGTGCAACCCTCTGGAAAGAACTCCTGGCAGCCTATGTGCCTCTGTAATGTTTTGCACTTTGGTAATCACGTGAATTTTCCTCTCAGATGTTGGACTGATTGAGAACAACAATGTAACGTATAAAGAACACATTATGATGTGTTTTTTTTCTCATGACACTCTGCAGTATTATCCTGTAGGATAAACTTGAGTGCATCAGTGAAAATAACCTCATTAAATGGCCATTGTCTGGGTGTATATCAGTGAAATTAGCTGTATTACGGCCACAAAGGGTGTATTCAAGACACCACAAGACCAATAGTAATGTCTTTTTGTCTTTAACAATAGCCATCACAATTTGGAGGTGCAGCTTTGATAATTACAGCCCGGCGGTTTGGACTTCCTGTAAACACTGTGCAATAAAATAGGTCGCTAGGCACACGCTGACCTTTTGAGATGTTTCTAACAACCCTGAAAATACTAAGAAGGCCAGTATCTCTCTGAAGTACCCTTCCCCTTCAATCTCATTTCCCCCCTACACATCTCCCTCGTCTGCTGGAGAGAAACTGAAGCACCACTTCAAGCCGCCGCTATTATTTGCTCCTTTCGGGCCGGCCCCTGAAGTACTGCACTCAGTTAGGACCTGTAATGTAGATTCCATTTCAGCTGCTATTAGGCCTCATCCGTTACAGAAGACCTGCCTGTTCGTTATTCCTCCACCCGCTCTCTGCATCCTCCACGTGTGCCCCCCTCCCAACCTCCACCCTCCTCTTCCTCCTTCTGTTTTCATTCTTCTGTCCCTCTACTCATCCTCTAATTCCTCCTCCATCTGTCCCCCCATCCTACCATCACTCCATTCCATCTGACCACCCCGGTTTCCACCCACCCCTCCTCTCCCTCCATCCACTTCTCTCCACTCCACTCCCATCCCCAGCCTTGCCCCCAGGGGAGCACTGCAAACTGCTTATTCAACAATCGGCCGCCATAAAGATATGTAATGACATTTTCCAAGGCAAAGAGGCCTGTGTGGTTTTTAATTCATATTTAATGGCTGTCAGGCTAAATAGCCCACTATCCTAAATGGGAGACAGGCTGCTGCTCTTCCACTTAAGACTGAGAGCCGTCTGCGTGTGGAGATCTGCTGTGGCTGTCCAGAGCGGCTGCTGCCTTTTTATGTTTGTTCTTCTTTGGGAAAATCTACGGCACAAGCTTTGGCATTAATGAGCTTACAGCAAGATGGTGAAAGAAAAGCTTGTGTTTTATTAATCTCCCAAACTGTTAAAAAAAATAACTACTTTTCATTGAGATGGTCATCTCCAAGACATTACTGCTACATCATGAGCAGTGCTGGAAGCAGAACTTAGATCTTCCTAGATGTCAAAAAAGTACAAGAAAAGGACCTGAAGCCAGTTGTTTTAGAGCTCCCCCTGGTGGCTGCTCTGAAAGCCTGCCTCCTGCATTCTAACAGATGAAACATGGGTCAAACAAATTATTCTCCAGCGTGGTTTAATAGATAGTTCTTATCATGCTGATTTATGCTCAAGTGTTCATATTTTTGGGGGAGGTTTAGTTTTTATTAGTTATATGATGCTTAAAGGTTTGTTGATTTTCAGCTCTGTTGACAAATGAGAGCTTGTACTGCTGCACTCATTACCATATTAGCAGAGTAGAGGAGGAAAGGTGTGAGAAATCATAACAAACACTAACACGAGTCATTTAACTTGTGTTAACTGAGGGTGTTTGCTTCAAATCAAAACAAGAATTTGTTCTGCTCTGGACTCACCTGAGGGATGTGAAATGTTTGTTTTGGTTGGCAGACAGGGTGTGACATCAGTCTCGCTGTTCCACACACCAGATTGCTTCTGTGCATGTCATGGCTCCACAAACCCAGTAGGTTAACGGATGGTGCTGTGGTGTCATATTTCACAATGAGAGAAGATGAAGGCCCATTGTGCATTCTGTATAAAGTCAATGATCTAAACCAATTCATCATACTTTATGAACTGAATGCATATTTTTTTGATCAGTTTTAAACAATGATGTTGAGTAGTGCTCCAAAAAGCAGAATATTTCCTGATGCGATGAGATATACTACGTTAAATTACATCACGATACAATACTAAATGATGCGATGCAATACATTACGATACGATGCGGTAAGATAGCATACAACAAGATATGTTACCATACGATACGATACGTTACATTATGTAACGATATGATTCAATTACATGCGATGCGATACGACACAATGCCATACCATACAAGACGTTATGAAACGATACATTACTAAACTATACATTACGAAACGATACATTACGATATGTTATGATACGTTACAATAAGATATATTACGTTAGGATACGATGCAATTTAAACGATAGGATAAGCTGCGCCTTGTTACCATATGATGCGGTGTTAAAATACGTTACATTAGTTATGTTAAGTTATGTTACGTTTCGTTATGTTACATTATGTTACGTTAAATTATGTTACGTTATGTTACGTTACATCACGTTATGTTACATGATGTTATGTTACATTACGTTACATTATGTTACGTTACATCACGTTATGTTACATTATGTTACGTTACATCACGTTATGTTACATTATGTTATGTTACATTACGTTATGTTACATTATGTTATGTTACATTACGTTACATTATGTTACATTACATTATGTTACGTAACATTACGTTACATTACATCATGTTATGTTACATTATGTTACGTTACATCACGTTATGTTACATTATGTTACGTTACATCACGTTATGTTACATTATGTTACGTTACATTGTGTTACGTTACATTATGTTACGTTACATCACGTTATGTTACATTATGTTATGTTACATTACGTTACATTATGTTACATTACATTATGTTACGTAACATTACGTTACATTACATCATGTTATGTTACATTATGTTATGTTACATTATGTTATGTTACATTATGTTATGTTACATCACGTTATGTTACATTATGTTATGTTACATTACGTTACATAATGTTACATTACATTATGTTACGTAACATTACGTTACATTACATCCCAACTCGAGGCATGATGGCTGTCTAACATGAGTCTGGTTCTGCCTGAGGTTTCTGCCTGTTAAAAGGAAGTTTTTCCTCACCACTGTAACTAGCTAAATACTGAGATGTGCAATGGTCATGATGGATTAAGGTGGGGTCAGACTGAGTCTTACCCTGTCTTGGTGTTGGGTCTCTGTTCATAATTTGACATAGTGTGGTCTAGACCTCCTATGTTTGTAAAAGCGTCTTGAGATAACGTTTGTTGTGATTTGGCGCTATACAAATAAAGATTGATTGATTGATTGATTGATTGATCATGTTATGTTACATTATGTTACGTGACATTATGTTACATTACATTACGTTACGTTTCAGTACAATACACCATACAATAAGAAAACTGTGTCATTTACCTTTTAATCTCCAGTATATTTGCACTCGCATTGGGGGCTATGTCTTGTTGTATAACAGGTAGCATGACTTTACATTCATATCTCTTTATCTCCTTGACGAGTGATCAGATTTTAGCAGATGGACCACTTCAACTGTAACAGCCTCAATCAATGTTAGAGCACTGAGGGCTGAGTTTGTGTACATTCCTCTTTAAATGTCATGGAGTCAATCAAAACTTCCCCAAATTAGCCGGCAGATGTTTTGCAGAACAAGCATATTGCTTAGCCTGATAGCATGCTAGGAGAACTAACTTATGTTAGCTTGCTTCTAATAATGAAGTAGCATTATTCTCGTTAATTTTTGTTCAAGAAAGCGCAGACAAAAGTAGAGGAAAATATCTTTCCTGTCATTACTCTACAGCCTTCTTTTACTGCCAACTGAGTCGATGCCTGACGTTAGCCTGTGCCCAGCCCTGAGGTTTTAGAGGTTCGCCTCTGTGTGGTTTTTACCAGGACCGTCTGGAAAATGTGAGTAAGAATTGATCCGTTTCTTCTTAAAAGCTACGGTTAGTATTCACAGCAAGGCATCAGCGGTTATGCTGTTCTTGTAAATAACCATCCAGATGAAGCTGAAGAATGTTATTTTTCTTCTTCGGGGTTAATCTAAGCTGTAATTTCACACTTTACAGGCAGAGATGCAGTCTGACGGCTGAGAGTAAGTGTGGCATTCAGTGGTTAATTTGTAGTAATTATAGAGTAGGCAGAAATTAAAAGCTTGAGGGCCATTAATAGTGTAAGATTGCACATTTGCTCTAATATTTAGCACAGCAGGGGTTCTGCACAGATGTCTTCAAGCCTTTCAAAATAAAGTGACAGCCATAAGAGCTTGGATTGACTTGAGAGTGAGGAGTACTGTGTTGGACTCAATCAGATGCGATAATGCAATCATGCTCATGAAATAGCCATTGATTAAGTGTTAGTTAAAGTTAATTACAGAAAAAGAGACTCTCAGGCTCCTGTCCTCAGCCATAGCAAATAACAGACTATGGATATAATCGTTGTACTTCTGTACAAACCAGCCAATGACCAGCCGGAGCAACATGCAGGTTCACCAGCAGCATTAAGTCATCATCATGAAACAAGAGAGCAAAAGGAGGGGCTGGTGAAGCAGGACCATCACTACTACAAAATATTGATGCCCTGGCCGCCTCGTATCATTTTTTTCTGAGTGGGATCCAGGCGCTGAAATGTAAATAAATCTATCAGGGCAAGGAGCTGGGGGCTCCAGTTACCACTCCTAACAATCAAGAGGCTTTTCATGCTGCCCTGGAGGGCCATTCCTGTAACGCTAGCACGCTGGAGAGAGCCACAAATCATCGTCTCCCCACAGCTCGCCCTCCCCCTGAGTTTTCCCACCTCTTGGACTCTTTCTTTCTTTCTCTCCTCCCTTGCCTCCTCTATTTTGTCTCTGTCACTCATTCAAGCACACACTGACTGTCCTCATTCCTCTGTTTCCTCTCTTCAGCCTTCCCTCTTTTTCAAGCCGCTTCCTTTTATTCCTAATGCTCTATATCACAATCCCCTCATGCTTTCTGCTCTCCCACAGCTGTGTCTTTATATTCTCACTCCCACTCTCAGTTCTTCACAGCTCCCTGATGCTCTTTGCCGAAGCTCACGCTGCAACAAAATGAAAGACGAGCGATACTGTCATATTTATCAAGATCTCAAACATCATGTCACTCTGAGCACATTTCTGTGTCACAAATCCATCCATCAGCATGTCATATATGCACAGATAAAGAGCAAAGCTGGCAGAGGAATGGGTCAAAATATGTTACTGACATCTACCTCTATACACAAACCTGTCTAGTTATATACTGTCATATTCTCTCTCTGCATTTGGTGATTTCTGCACATCAAAACTGCAAATCATTTAAGATTTCTGAAAGCATGATCCTTCAAACTGTCTTTGTATTGTTGTCAAGAACATCCGGCAGGTCTTTACATTGCAGGGAGGAAATACACAGTTTGTAACCTTCCATCAGACATTACTCTGATATGAAGCCCATATTAGCCTCTGGAATATAAAACCTCAATAAGCTCCTCTGGATCTCAAATATAGTTATACTGTATATTTGATCATTTGTGTGAGGGACATATGCAAGAGAACTATTGATAAAATGTTTACAGTAGAGATGACAGCAGGAACTGGTATGAATAACAGACATGTATGAGTGTAAATGTAAGATTAAGAGTATAAATGGATGCTTTCACCTGAACTGATGATGGAAGACTGAAATGCTTTCAGCACAGAGTGGACTTACACAGACCATATGGCCTCTCTACTACTATCTGTGCATGTACAGTTGTGCTCATAAGTTTATATACCCTGGCAGAATTTGTGATTTTTTTGGGGCAATTTTTCAGAGAATATGAATGATAAGAGAAAAAAAAAAATTCAATCATGGTTAGTAGTTGGGTGAAGCAAAATTTCAAACAACTGTGTTTACTCTTTTTATGTCATAAAGACAAAAGAAACTACCAAAGAAATCATGAATTCTCCCAGGGTATGTAAACTTATGAGCACAACTGTATATGAAACTATACATATGAGTATAAAAGAATGAAACAGAATAAATAAATGTATTGAAGTGTTGTATATGTTGAGTTTTAGAAACCAAAATGTTAAAAAATAAACCTATTTTTACGCCTCTTGGGTGCAGGAACCAAAATACAGTCTTCATAACTTGCTAGTTCAACATGATGCATGACATGAAAACAGTTCCAAGGTAATCCTCATCGCTGTCGGCCATCTTGGTTGTTTACTAAAATACTTACACTAGAAAAAAAGTTGTGATCCACCCGACCTGAAGCAGGCCAGATAGGAATTTGGACACATGCAAAAAAGTTATACAAGAAAATCACATCAAGGGCTTGTTTAGGTGGATGAATGGGTCAAACATGAGCCAATTGTATACGTATAGACCGGTATCACAAATAAGTAAAGCATAAACTTCATTACAAGAGCCCCAATTTAAAATACCGTCCTCCAAGAGAACCCTCTGTAATGGGTTACACACTTCAAGGTAATGAAGGATGATTCTGGGCTTGATTCCCTGCTTCCAACAAAAGTCAGCTAAGTCCAGATTTTCTGATGGTTTTAAAGATTATCTCACCATTTTCCTGTGGTGTGAGGTTTAGTAAGAGTGATTTCACTTCCCTAGATCTACCTCGAAGAAGACTGTGGACAGCCGAGCACACATGGGCTGTCACGTGGAACAGAAAGATAGCCAATCGGGAAGAAAGGTGACGAAAGAGTGTTGATAAAAGAAGAGGTGATGCAACACAAAGGTGAACCTCTGTCCAACCTGTTTTGAAACATGCTGTTGGCATCAAATTTAAAATGAGCATATGTTTTTCATAAAACAACATTTTTCAGTTTCAACATTTTCAATCAAATACAGAGTTTAAATGATTTTTTATTTTTATTTTTATTAACATTTTACTCAGCGTCTCTCCTGCAACTTTTAGTGGAATTTGGGTTGTACAAAATTAAATCAGGCATCTAATAATAAAGCTTGGACAAAGCTAAGCTTCGTATAACAGAGATTATAATTCTTGTTTCAAATTTTATAAATTGGTAACTAATTCACTGGAAACAAACCATTACACTTTGATTGATCCACAAATGTAGAAACCCGTGTTATTAAAACCATTAGCAGCAAATTATTAGATGTCATATTTGTGTCCGTCCATCAGCTCAGCTCACGCACCTCAGTATTTTAGCATCAGCTGTTTGTGCTGTGCTGTTTACCCCTCACTCCTCTTTTGTGGTGGAGAAATGGATTTGCTTTTAAAGACAGCATGCTCTTTAGAGAAAATTTCAGGAGACTGGACTGAAATAGTACATGTAGGTGAGGATGAGGAGGTTTTGTTCAGAGGAGAGAAAGGAGCTTTTTCTCAGCCACTGAGTCACTGGTATTGATCGACAACCTCACAAACCCCTTACAATACATCTTATCAACAACTAGGGCGCTAAAAGTCCTACTTACTGCACATTTAAGCATCATGAAGACGTATAGGGGTTGAGCGTGAATGCCATCTTGTTTCCAGCCTTCATACAAATCATGTTTATCTGGAGCTGCTGCGTGTTGAGTGATGATGCTATCTTCTCCCCCTGATCAATGCTGGTCTGAGCCTGTCATTGATCGTCTGGCTGGGGCTCTGGGACTCGGCCTGTTCTGTTCTGACCCGCAGAGGCCGACTGGGTCACACAGGTCAAAGCCACAGTTTGAACTGATGCCGCCAGAGGTTAATAAGCACCGGGTAAACAAGAAAACGTGACACCAGGAGGATAAGAGAAGTCGCTGCTGGATGATTTTTCTGTAAATCGATGAGGAGGAAGAATAAGAGGCTTGTCTGAAAGTCATTTTGTGACCGTAGGAATATGCAGAGATATTTAACTTAAGTTATTTGTTCCATGATTCCAAATAAGACTGTACGAACACAACCACCTGGATTCTACAGCATGTTTCAATGGTAGTGCAATGTAGCCTACAGTTTTGGAGTTTGCCGTGTCATGGTCTGTAATGACCTAAAGGTTATTAATTAGTAAGTTAAATGTGTGTTATGATAGCGAAAGTGGTGTAACATCAATCCCACGGCTTAATGCTTCATTTTCAGAGGTGATGGAGGCACGTCGTCCATATTTGTCATGACCAGGAGTTAGTCTATTTTGTTTGACCTACCTCATGTTTCATGTCTTGTGTTTCCTGTTTTATTTTGTAGTTTACCTTCTGCCTCTCGTCACAGATCCCTTAACCTTAACACGAGAACCTTATGTTCCTGCATTTGTGATTGCCCTAATGTACCTCACCTGTGTCTTGTTATCCCCATGTCTTCTCTGTATTTAATCTCTGTGCTACCTCCCTCCTGTGCCAGTTTGTCTCGTCTCTGTGTCAACATCCCAGCAATCTTTTCTTGGAGTTTACCTGTGTAGTCCAGGGGTAGATAATCTCCCCCCTGAAAAGCCCCTGCTTGGGGGGTAGTACTTTTCAAAGGTCCCGGGACTTTCGGTTGAACGTTACGGCGTTTGTGGAGTTTACACAGTTGTTGAAACACAGAGGGAGTTCCTGGGAATGCAAACTAGTTTAGCTTTTTATTAAGATTTCAAAATATTATTTAATATAATGTTGTTTCTCCATACGTCACTGGCCTGATTTGCACAATCTACCCGGGACATCAGCCCGCGGTCGAGACGCACACAACAATGGGGGCACAGGAACCTTTTAGTTCTGAGGAAAGTAGTTCTGTGGGCTACAAGACCCCGGAACTCTTGGTCGAAATGCATCTTTGAACTCCTGTTTTTTGATACCTCTGCCTATGCGGATTGTTCTCCCGTGTACCGACCCTGTACCGACTCAAAGCACTTTCTGTCGTCCCCCACCTTCTACTGTTACTGTACCAAAGCATCATCCAACCCATTCTCCTCTACTGTTCCCCCTGCTACTACAACATGCTAACTGTCTCCAACAAAAACAAACTCATACACACCACAAACACTGCCACCAAAATCATCCGCCTCCCCACACCCAACCTGTCTGACCTCAACAACAGAGCCATCATACGCAGAGCACGCACTATAACACTGGACCCCCAACACCCCCTCTACTCGGTCTTCACACTACTCCCCTCCGGTCGCAGATACAGATCCCCTTACTGTAGGCGAGCCCGGTTTGGCAGAAGCTTCGTCCCATCGGCCATAGCACTGCTAAACAGAATGCCACTGTAATGTGTCCGGTGTGTTTATATGTGTCCGGTGTGCATATATGTGTCCAGTGTGTTCATATGTGTTCGGTGTGTTTTATATGTGCCCAGTGTGTGCATATGTGTCTGGTGTGTATATTTGTGGGATGCGGGGCACCATTGCTGTGAGGCTGGGTGGATGTTTATGGTTATTGTGTTCATACATGTATTCCTGTACAGACGGTGGCAACAAATCTCCTTATTAAGGACAAATAAAGATCTATCTATCTATCTGTGTTTTTTTGGATTAAAAGGACTTAGAACTCTGAATCCAGGAGTCTTGCTTTTATTGGGTTCATTCCAGTGGTTAAGTCTGACAATATTTATATACTCTCATTGCTTTAGATGTTAGCTAACGTTAGCATGTTTCATTATTTATCAAAGAAATGGTTACTTATGTATGTGACATTTCAAGGCCCACTTGGAAAATTGTGACAGTGAAACCACCCACTGTTCATCCACTGTGACTACTGCCAGGCCTCTTAGGGGCATCTCCCCCCGCCTGGTGACTGATCCTATCCATCCTGACAAACTGGCAGCTTTATAGCTTCATCTGTTCTCAGCTGGCCGGTTGGACGGGGCAAGCCTCTTCTTCAACAGGGTCCTTAAAAAACAAGGGGACTACATCTGGCTGTTAAATTAAGACGTTGCCTGAGGCTTGTTGTTTGGTACACACACTAATTAAATCATCATCCTGCAGTCAGTTATGCTACCCTGGGACTGCATCTCTCTGCTTGACCAAGTCACGATACTGCTGATTACTGGGCTGATAAGAGAGTTTAAAAGCTGTTTTCAGTGATCTGTGAATCATGTTGATATGAAATTAATACAAAATAGTCAACCCTCTTATGGAAGACTACAACACTTTTGTTTTTTCCCTGTTTTCTGACATTTTACAAAAAGCTTAAAGCAAAGCTCTTTGGATTGTCAGTCTGTTGGTTTATCTGTCACTCTGGACCAATCTGAAAACTGAAATGGACTGTACTAACATTTTGATCAGACTTTCATGGTACCCAGAGGATTGACTTTTCTGGTATCATGACTTTTTTCTCACAATAGCATTGAGTTATTGGTTTGAGAGGTAACTCAGTGACTGTTAGTAGGACTACCATTGCTACAGACCTTAATATGACCCTTGTGATAACTTAATAATAATAATAATAATAATACATTTTATTTATATAGCGCTTTTTCAAAAACTCAAAGACACTTGATGACTTGTTCCCTTTGCAATCACATCAGCTGCAGCTGCTCTTAGCCAGTATTTGATAGAGGTGTGAAAAAATATCGATACAGCAATATATCACAATACTTTGACCTCCGATAAAATATCTATATTTCAACTCTTAATATAAATTTTTTTGCAAGAATAAAAATTCATATTTTAGCCGAGTAGGAACTAAAATATGACCTCAGTATTTCAAAAACAACAAAGTGGAAAAGTTGATTTCAATCAAATATTTTTGACTGAATTTGTCCTTTCAATTTTGAATAATATTGTGATTTACATATACACCATCTCTATTTTTTTCTTTGTTAACTGTGTAGAATATCGCAATATATCACAATATTGTGATATCTCATGATACTATTGTATCATGACCCAAGTATCGTGATGCGTATCGTATCCTGAGGTTCTTGGCAATACTCACCCCTAGTGTTCGATTACCCTTTGACCAAAATTGGTAAAAGGGAAAAAAACACTGCTGCTAGTTATAGTACAAATATACAAGTAATCAGTGTTGTGAAAACATTTGCATACTATTTTATCTAACATACTGCATTTAATACTTTTTCACTGGTTTCTTAAGAAGTGTCTTCAAGCTAAACAATGGTGGTCCCAGTATTGTGAATACTCAACCTAACTTTTGGTCATTCTAGAAACAACACAGAGGCGGGCCTTAAACCTCCTGGCAAACAGCTACATCACTTTTGCCTTTCAGTCAACTTGGCCGTGCCCTGATTATGTAAATATATATATATGCATAACTCAAAGTTAGCCTTATCCTACAGTGTGTATGAATTAAATACATACCGAACCTTATTTTTGTTCCAGACTGTAAACATTGAATTTTGGTGTAAAAAGGAGTAGGCTTTTGGAGTGAGCCTCAAGTGCACACTTGAGAGGAGCTGCAGTTTTTTGAACTTTTGTACTGGCTTCATTTTTCAACACTGCGGGGGGTTACCGCTCATCTTTTTCCTGTTTTGTTAGTATTTCTTCCTTCTGCTCACCCTAGTACTGTCAGCTTTCAGACTATCACACATTTTAGAAATCATCTTAATGGGAAAAAATGGACCCCAGCAGGGATCAAATGACCAAAGAGGAACTGTGTGAGTCGGTCCAATTTGGGATGGCAGTGGCTCAGTGGTGGATTAGATTGTCTGTTGATCAGATGGTTGGTGGTTCGATCCCAGCTCTAGCAGTACACTTGCCAAACTGTCCTTAGGCAAGACATGGAACTTGATAAATTACTCCTGAGCAGCATAAGAATGTGTATGAATGGGTTTAGTTAATACTGGTGAGTACTTTATATAACATCCTCTGCTATCAGTGGATCATTTTATGTGTGAATTAGTGTTAAAGTGCTCTGGGTGAGAACAGTCCATTTAACAGTTAAGGCTGATTTATACTTCTACGTTGAATCAACGGCGTACCCTACGCCGGGGGTCCGCGTAGCTCCCGTACCTACGCCGAGGCCTACGCACGTAGCTGACGTGCACCTCCTCCAAAATGTAACTCCCCGTAGAGCCGACGCGGACCGCAAGCTCTGTGATTGGTCCGCTCGGCGGCTTTGTCTTTCCCGCATTTACAACACTTCCGGGATCCCAGACATCGGCCGCACATCAGCCGTGTATTTCATCTCCTCCTCTCTATTCTTCATGTAATCATGTCTGTATGATAAACAGCAACATGTATCAGCTGTAGATTAACATAACACGCTCTGAATCTCTGTGGAAAAGTAAACAGAGATCGTAGCGGGACCGGAAGCAGGCGGCCGGCTATCAGAGAGACCGCACTGCCCTCAGGCGTTTTGGCCGAGAATTGCTGCGCGACACAGTCACACCGACGCACAAGTATGTGGGGCTCATGTCTGCGTCAGCCCCTGCTGCGTAGGGGCGACGCAGAAGTATAAATCAGCCTTAAGGCCCGCATTTACAGCACTTCCGTGATCCCGGACATCGGCCGTGTATTTCATCTCCTCCTCTCTATTCTTCGCTGTAATGATGTCTGTATGATAAACAGCAACATGTATCAGCTATAGATTAACATAATACGCTCTGAATCACTGTGGAAAAGTAAACAGAGATCGCAGTGGGGCCGGAAACAGGCGACTGGCTATCAGAGAGATCACACTGCCCTCAAGCCTTTCGGTGGAGAATTGCTGCACGACACAGACACATCGACGCACAAGTATGTGGGGCTCATGTCCGCGTCAGCCCCTGCTGCGTAGGGGCGACGCAGAAGTATAAATCAGCCTTTAGTTGCAACGCCCAACAGAACCTTAATTGTTGCAACAGTTGCACCATGTTATCAAAAACACAGCCCCATCCAGCCATTGAATAAAAGACCCCCCTGCGTGCTGCAGTCAAAACCATGAATTTGGCAGGAATTGCTAAGCTGTTATCTTATTGGGTTGTCACCTTCATTGTCTCACAGTGGGGAAGTAATCGCCTCTGATGACAGGGTAGGGAAATGTCTCCCTTTAACAAACCAAATGTGTTAATGAGGTTCTGATTGAGATTGCTACCTTGGAAAAATCAACTCCCAGGTCAAATTTACCCTTTTTACAAACCAGTTAACTGCACTTTGAGGGCATGTTTTGTAGGCTTTTCATATGCATTCAATGAATCTTTTTCTGTTGCCTTGCACATGACAAGAGCCCACTTCTGCAGGAAAGGTCAAAATTACTGACAAAAATCTATAAAATTGCATGTAATCTTTTATTCCCCGAAAAGAATGCAGATGAGACTGAGTGCCTCCTGCTCTTCACCAGAATCAACAACTTCACACACACTTTTTAAATATGCATTCAGTAAGATAGAGAGGGAATGCAAACATAGAAGTGTAAATGTATTCTGTGCTGGCCCAATTTCATTCACAATAGAAGCACATGCTTTCTCCTTCTTGGCTTACACAGATAAACACACACATACACACATACACACATACACACACACATACACACATACACACAAACAGCTCTCTGGTCCCTGGTTTGGCTCTGCAGGGTTCTGCGTGACTTGGAAAGAGCTGCACTGACTCCCTCTGGTGCCGCTAACAGCTGATCTCAGATTCTGATCACAGAGTAGAGGCTGATCCTGCCAAGCAGACACTCTGAGGTCTCCCAGCAGCTTCTTGTTCACACAACAAGTGACACAGTGAAATACAGGGAATCTGCTCAAAGACACACACACACACACACACACTCATGTTTGAACTGAAAGCCATTTATAGTGAGACGCTCTCACTTGCTACTGTACAGTGAAGTGGTCCAAATGGAGATGGGATCATTAAGTAAAAAAAGGGAACTTTTACATTGTGTTATTTACTTTCTTTCTTTTAGAATTTGAGCTGACAGACATGAAGAAGTGTTCTACATGCACTTCATAACAATCAGCATGGCGAGGGTTTAGAGAGGTCGGCCAGAGTTTATGAAACCAAAGCTATGTGCTGATGTGGATGAAGACGAGAAACATACTTTAGCTGTTTGTTAAAGCGCTATATATAAACATTAATGTCATTTAAAGTTCATGTTATATTTTGGATATTATATTTGATCCTCTAGAGCAGGGGTTCCAAACTTTTCAGCCAGCGACCCCCAAAATATAGGTGCCAAAGACTTGTGACCCCCACTGTCCCTCAAAGTGATTTAATGTGGCTTCATTTAGCTGGTCTGTGGAAAATTAGCCTACCTATATGAGCCTGTGTCTGTGTTTCCTGTGCCTTTATGAATTAACCTACTGCTACTGATGCTTTTGATAATTAACTGTTCACTAACCCTAAACTTAGGAGTCATCTGGCAAATAGAAAGGCAGAAAACTCATTACATTTTCTAATTTAAAGGTTTTAGTTCAAGGTTAGCTACTATTTGTGTCGATATTTTTTACTATAATGGGTAAAATGTACCTTTTTTTTGGGATAACTTAAAAAAAAACATTCTGGAAGACATCTTGATTTGTTTCCCCATTTGTGTCTCAAATGGGGGGGGGCCTGGTCCATCAGTCGCAGGGCGTGGGTGGGGGGCGTGGGTGGGGGGAGTGGTCGGGCCGTCTGGGGGGGGCGGGTGGGATTGGCCCTGCCGCCTCCGCCCTCCCCCCGCTCCGGCGCGCCGGTTGTTGGGCTCTGGTCCTGGTCCTGCCCGTCTGCCTGGCTGTCTGCTCCTGGTGCCGGGCCCCCTCGGCCCTGGTGGCTCCTTTGGCTCCGTCTTGGGGGGCTGTGGGGGCGGTGTTGTGGGGGTGTCCCTTGGGGGGGCTGCGGGATCTCTCCCCCCTCGCCCCCCTTTCCTCCTACTGGGTGACCTGGGGGTCGCCCTGGGTGCTCCGGCGGTACCTGCTTGCTTCCGGTCTGGGTCCTTGGCTTGTCCCCTGGCCTGGGTCTCCCGCGGCGGGTTGGGTCCTTCGGTCTGACTGCTCTCGCGGCCCGGGTGCCGGGCCGTACCGCTCGGCTGGTCTGACCCAAGTGGTTTCATCTGCACCAGTGGTGGTCTTGTTACACAAATAGAACACAGCACGGCGGCAACCCTCTGCGACCCAAGCTTCAGTAATGATTGTGGACACTAAGGGTTGCTTAATCATTAGTATCACCCCACGGATTTTTTTTTTTTTTTTTGGCATCATGGTGAGATGGTCCCTCTCCATCTAAGTGTGTTAGGTCTCTCTCTCCTTCTCTTTCCCTGTCCCTTTGTATATCCTTATGTAATCTTTCTTTCACTTTCTCTTATTTTTTTTATTTTATTTGGCCCACCTAGGTGTGCACGCCCTCTTTTACAGAACATGATATTAGCTGCCAATAAAAGATAGGCCAGAGTACTAAGAGGGATGGTGATGGTTGCATGCACACAGTCACAAGCACAGAAGAAAAAGGTTTTCTTTCTTTTCTTTTGCTGCAAGAATAAATTGCATGAATATTTGACAGTTTGTGACAAACATGACACAAACCAGAAATATATATGCAGACAAGAAAAAAAAAAAAAAAAAAACCCTGCTCTAAAGTGAGGGAGCATGTAGGATGAAAATATCCTTTTGTTTTCTATCAACACTATCTTGACTCTAAGACATTTTGAATCAAAAAAGGGTCAAGAGTTAACTCTTCTTTCAGAGGTTAGGGGCTGGAAAGGTTACTTCCCTGAACAAGCCTCCAGACAATTTCCTCATCTTTTTATCTCTACCATCATGTCCGTGAACTGTACATAAATGTGGACCACTCACCTCCATCACCTCTCATTGTAAAAAGAAAATGAAGCCAAAATATTACCTTGATACATCTTGAACCAAGACATGCAGAGAAGCATCTGGTTGGTGAAGCTGTGAGCACACAATTAACACCCTGTTAAATAGTCAGTCCACAACAGAACAGATCTTTTGAATTGGATTTAAACCGAACACTTGGGTGCGGTTATGGCTTCACTTTTGAAGAGCTGTCATCTCGTCCATTTTTGTACAAAAACTTGGCTGGTTTGAGTCTGAATTTTGAATTATAAAATAATGATTCCTCCTTAACACACTAAAGTGTGAGCCAGCTTCTTCCCTGTTTTGGCAAAGCCCTATACTGGGTGAAGAGCTGTATAGTTTTAGTCTGAATATGTGAATGGATTAAAATCTAAAAGAGCTACCCATAACTGAGGATGCATCATATTTACTGTAATGCAGCTTTAGGGGAGTGAGGGGTGAATAATATAGATTTTCTGAATATGATTTGAGTATGTAGGATGGCATGAGTTGCTTAACCCTCCTGTTATGTTCGTTTCATAGGGACAGCAATAATGTTCTGGGGTCAACTTGACCCGGGGCATATTTAATGATTCAAAAGTGTCAGAACCCAGAAAAATCCTAATAAATATTTTTGAAATCTTATAATTAACTCCATTACTAACCATTTAAATCAATATTTAGTGCATTGGTGTCCTTTAATTCTCACAGATCATAGTTCAATGAGGATAACTCTCTGTTTTTTATGAAAATTCATGTAAAAGCTTTTTTTTTTATGTACAGTGGAAAGTGATTGGGGAGAAATGTGTCACACAGTTGCAAAGAAACATTTAGTATTTGACACTTCTGACCACTTTTCACCTCCACTTTGACTGCAGGATCAAATGAACCCACGAACAGTATCATGTAATGTAATCATGCATGGAGGGGTTGCAAATGTGTGAAATGAACCATTTTTATTTTATATGTTGTCCATGCTAATTAAGCCAAGCAGAAGAAGTTTCATACCAAAAAAAAAAATCTTTTAACATTTTTATTTTTGAACTTTAAATGGGTCAAATATGAGTGTGTGTGTTTGTTAGGATTGTGTGCTAAATACTACAAACTTCCCTAATTCCATTGTTAATTTGTCAGTAACTGCTGCTGTAAGTTTTGCATTCTGCCAGAAAGAGAGCACAGGCTGCACCTGTTCATAGAACTGGTGTAACAGTAACAGTGGCTGATATTTGTTGTTTCCTGGTGTACAGAACAACGATGAAAGACTCAGTGATTAGAGAAGAAAGCTTTTTTACTGGCTCAGCTGAATGGTTGTTGTGAACACTGTGAAAGCAAGAGAGTCAAAATAACGGTGAAATCGCGGCGTTATTAAAGTGAAAATGTTGCAGATGGTTTTCTCAGAAAAACACATTATACGTACAGTTCTCATCACACACATCACTGACTGTTGGGCTTTTACTGGTTAATCCCTACATCAGATAACATACAGTAAACGAAGAGACATATGTGATGTAATTGCTTCATAATCTTCAGAGCCTTGTTGTTTTTCTCCATCAGCTGGATCCACTGTACTTCACGTTGTGCTGTTTTTGTTCTTTATTTCCCCCCCTAATAACTCGTGGCACCACAGAACGAGAGCAGTGCGCGATTATGATGTTCCCGCTGTGCATTTGTTTTTATGATTCAATCAACATCCAAACCATCACGCTGCTCTTTGCCGACCTGCAGCAGGTTTCTTCTGTCTGAGAGCATTTTTATGTTGCACTCTTTCTTTATATGTCATCTCACCCTGAGTGGGTTGGACCCAAACACTAGTACTTTTGTAGGTGTACGCTCCATTTTGAAAATTTTAAGTTCTTTACTTTGCTGTCAGTCAAAAAGCCCTTTAGTTTTTACATGATTCGCAGATACATACATGTTCCTGCAGAGCACTGATCCACTATTCAGGTCTATTACGTACAAATTAACTTGACTTAATCACAGTACTGACTGTAGAGGTTGTTGTTTCAGCTCTTCATCAGCTCACACAGTTTATTTTGATAAGGTAAACTTAGTGTGCGCACCATTGGTTGTGTCATTATGCTATTAAAAGAAGGCTGTCATAACAATAACAATGACCAGATGATTCATCAGGACTAAACTTGCACTTTTTTGTGTCATAGGTGTGTGTTTAAATAGATATTTGTGCTGTGTCTCATGTATTTACTGTAGATTGTTGAGTTTTAACATCTCTGTTATTTTATTCTGGACAAATAATCGTATAACGCTTATAAAGATAAAGCAAAAAGTGTTAATTTATATAATATACTGTAGTCATAAATATTCACTTTGCTTTTGTCATCTCTCAGCAGTGATACAGTAGCAGTGCTGTTTTTGCTCTGGCAGGCTGAACTGCAGTGCATGAGATGAATAGAGGGTTATATGGCCATGTATTGTGTATAAAGTGGCACTTTACTCTCATTTTTCAATTAGGATAATGGAGGGCAGCTCTTTATAAACATGGACATGAGCTGAGATGTGGCTGCTGGGAGGGAGGCAGAGATGGAGCGAGACAGTCAAACAAAGAGGGAAGAAAAAAGGAAGACCTATACAATCTCTTACCTTTTATTCTACATTTGTAGTTTCTAATCAGGTTTTTAATTTGTCCTCCTTTTTTTTTTCCATTTAATTTTTATATTTTTGTCAGTGAGTAAATGAATGTCTTGGTTTGAATTTTCAAGGTGCGGCTACAACAGAGAAAAGGAATGACCCATTTTGACTTGAATATGCAGATAATTAAAATTACACTTTAAAATCTTTCTCTGGATTAGCAGCGCCCAAAGAAGGATTTCCTTTGGAGAGTTTTTACCTTAAATTTGGAGAGGAGGGTGTGTTCTGTGAGAGATCAGTTTGGCTCTTTAAGTCCATATGACATGATAATGAAATAAATGTTTCCTGACTGAATATCGTAAATGGACTTGTACTTATATAACACTTTTCTAGTCTGTCTGACCGTTCAAAGCGCCTTTACACTACTCGTCACATTCACTCATTCATACCCATTCAATCACTGATGGTAGAGGCTGCTATGTAATGAGAGACCATTTGTATTAGCTGATCTCATTTGTTCACATTCACACACCTCTGAACAACAGAGGGAGCAATTTGGGGTTCAGTGTCTTGCTCAAGGACACCGACATGTGACTGCTGGAGCTGGGATCAAACCGCCAACCTTCTGATTGATAGACGACCGACTCTACCCACTGAGCCGCCCTGATATGTATTTAAGAAACAAGAAGAATGGGAATAAATCAGAATTAGCACACTTGTTGATCATAGCTCAGCAATCCATGTATCATTTGTTTATTCATGTTTCAATATGAAACAAACCTTAAAAAAAAAAAATGAAAACATTGGATAATGACTTTTTTCCTGATTCTGATTTTGTGCTGAAATTGAAAATTGAAAACGTGGATAACAAACTCTCAAATCCCATCATCCTATCTTGTTTTTTCAATAGATACTGTATATTCCTACATTTTCCAAAGTAGTGGTTATAGAATAATAATTCTGCTTGCACAAACATTTCACCTTTCCTGTTATATTTGATTTTTGGACGTAAATGTTACCAAGGCAGTGGCTCAATGCTAACATTAGCTGTGTTCTGCTGTTTACTGATGGACTGTCAATTTGTTTTGGGCTCCTGACTTTCACTCTCCATCGTCTTTATTAATGCTCATCAATCAGTGGGTCAGATTATTGAAGTGTACATGCCTTACAACCTGGAACACAAGACATGATATTGTTTGAGCTTCCCACCCTGTGTGTGACGTCAGAAGAAGATGGCCACTGTGGGCATATAGTCTATTTAGAAACAAAATGGGATAAATGGGATTTAAGCTCTTGTCATTGTTTTTTTTTCCCATTTTTGATTTGGAAATCAGAAAACAAGTTGCCATCTGTTTTCATGTTTTAGGAAACAAATATTGAAAAAACAAGTGTATTTCCTGTTCTTTCCATTTTGGTTTCATTGAACAAACTTAACAAATTATACAAAGAATTTTAGCAATTCATTGTAGGGTTATCTTCTGCAGAGGCAATCTGACACCATCCAGGTACTTGTTTGTTTGTCTTTTCTTAATTTTTTCCCTACAATTCTTAGTAAAAATGTTTTTTTTTGATTACATTATTACAATATAACATCAGAAATTCTTTATGAACTTTACATTTTGCTTATAATTGGATGTTTCTAAGCTCAGAAAGAAGTAAAAGTGAAAAAAAAAACAGAGCTAAACCTCAGAGAGGCACAAATAAGATACGTTAGTGTATGTTATTGAGTTCTTATTTACTTTCCCTCTATCTGGTCATTGCCTGCCAGGTCTACAGTTACCAGCCTTTTACAGGGACTGTGTTTGACACTGTGGTGGGAAGGAATAACTGACAGTAAAGGTGATGAATGTATGAAAGAGGGCAGACCATGTGATGCTGCTGTAAAAATAAAAGGTATAGAGCCGTACATTTCATTTTCTGCCCAGCTCCTTTCTTTAGGAGGCTGTACCTCGTGAACTGCTGTCACTCAGCCTTGACACTCACCTGAGTGTGCTCAAGTGCTCCAACAGAGCAGCTGGAGATTGAGACGTGGCGAGAGAGGCAAAGCGAGAGATTGAGCGAGGAATGAAAAGAGTAGAGCTAAGTACAAGGTAAGCTTTCAGAAACCTTGAATTAAAACCTCGAAATACATATGAACATATAATACATATAATACATATGAAAGTATTCCCCTGATGTACCATCAGCAGTACGACACTGTTTGTCTGGGACTTCAAATTACATTAGAAGTCAGTATTGAAATGTTCATTCACACAATTCAATCTATTGATTGAATTACTTTGTTGATTCATTTTTCTTTAGTAACGTGATAAAATAAGAGTCTTGTGAAGATGCTTGTAGCAGTTCTCCGAGCCCAAAGTGTTGTGTTGAGTTTTTATTCTTCCTTCACAAGGATCATGCAGTGTTGGCCTCAGTCTTTGGTTTAATGTATTTACAATGAGCTTTGAAAGTAAGTGTGAAGCATTGTTTTGAATCAACTCTTGTAGTTAACATTAGCTTAATTTGCTGGTTATGTTCGCCTCATTGCCCACAACACATTTGACATTTTCATGCGACACTAATTATGTGGAACACGCTCGATCTCTGGCCCATTTTAAATTGACATTCTGTTACAACACTTCAACATGTCGTAACAGGCCTCTGCTAACACATCCCTTTGTACATTAGTATTGAACCCACAATGAAGCTACAAAAGCTCAAGATGCAGGATGTGTTAAAAACAGTATGCAAACCTCTTGACTTTTGGCCTTAAGGCTGATTTATACTTCTGCGTTGAATCAACGGCGTACCCTACGCCGGGGGTCCGCGTAGCTCCCGTACCTACGCCGAGGCCTACGCACGTAGCTGACGTGCACCTCCTCCAAAATGTAACTCCCCGTAGAGCCGACGCGGACCGCAAGCTCTGTGATTGGTCCACTCGGCGGCTTTGTCTTTCCCGCATTTACAACAACTTCCGGGATCCCGGACATCGGCCGCACATCGGCCGTGTATTTCATCTCCTCCTCTCTATTCTTCATGTAATCATGTCTGTATGATAAACAGCAACATGTATCAGCTGTAGATTAACATAACACGCTCTGAAACTCTGTGAAAAAGTAAACAGAGATCGTAGCGGGACCGGAAGCAGGCGGCCGGCTATCAGAGAGACCGCACTGCCCTCAAGTGTTTCGGCAGAGAATTGCTGCGCGACACGGACACACAGACGCACAAGTATGTGGGGCTCATGTCCGCGTCAGCCCCTGCTGCGTATGGGAGACGCAGAAGTATAAATCAGCCTTTAGACTGTATACAAAGTGGACGTCATCTCGATCGGCAGGAAGTGAGGCTGCGACAAAAACTGCACCCCCTAGTGGCTGGCTGTGGTATAGGTCAAAAACTCCTTCTCCCCCATTCATTTGAATGGGGCTGCGGTCAAACATTAAAAAATAAATACACGTTGTACGAATGTTTCTCACATCCGTATGCTGTGGTGATATGTAGTTATTATTTGACTGTTTTGTGTTCAAGGCTTCTTTTTTCTGAAAAGTTTCTTTTTCAGTAGTTACTAGAGGTTAAAAAACAGGGTTTTACATCTGGGTTTGCTGTGATTGACAGCTGCCGTGGAAACACACAAATTCCCTACTGTGCAGACTCTGGCTGCAGAAAATTTACAACATGTCAGCTTTCTGGAACGGGATATTTTGGCTTCGAAACCATACAATAGGAAAAGGCGGAGCGACGCTGTCCATTTTATATACAGTCTGCTTGTGTGAACGCAAACAACAAAATATTCGCCCCGACTAAGTAGTAGAGATGTATATACATGGTCAATTCTGTTTTTTGGGTGTTAAGCTAGAGCGAGAGAAGAAAAGAGTCAGATAAAAAAGAAAAGAAAGACGAAAGCATCAAATCCCATAATTTCATCGCACAAGATAAGAGGTAAGAGGATAGAGAAAAAGAAAGGAGAGATGTTGTGAGATCGTTGTTTATTAGCTCATAAGCTAACGGCTGCTGTCTCACCCCCCTGCTCTTACCACAACTCCTCCTTAGGTTTCTGCTCATCTGCATGAGCCTCTCGAAGGCCTCTGGTGTCCACAGCCTGGCTGCTAATGAGGGGCTGAGACAGGCCGATCCGGTTACACACTCAAACACACGTATGAAACTACTCCAGCCCCTTCTAGCTCATTGATTTGGGTTCCCCCCTGTGATTTGTACACACAGATACACACACTGAAATACACGTTTTCTAGAATGATATTCAGAAACATGCATACGAGGGTACATTGAAATATACATCTAAAAAATGTTGGTGCATTAACTTACAGAGAACATGCCACAGCAGCTCACGAACAAACACATGAAGATATAAGCACAGATGCACCTCGTGATCTCAGACACGCACACACTTTTCTGGGCGTTACCATCTGGGTGTTGATGATCCCGCCACAGATGCAAATGGAAAAATAAGACGGGGAAGGGTTGGGTAATGTAAAAAAAAAAAAACAGAGTAGAAGTGGTGAAGAATTTGAGATGGCTACACCCAACACCGCTGTTTTGCTTGGTGGTGTATCGATCAGGGAGGGGAGGATTTTGTCTGACAAAGGGTGGGTTTGGGGGCTGTGATGTCCAGATATGTAGATAAAGAAACTGTAGCATGAGCAGGCTTACACAGAGTCCCCTCTCTATATCTTGTTCCATTAGCTTGTTCTGATCAGTGCCCCATCTGATAAGAGACACAGGACATGTGGATACAATACAGTGTTAACATGACCAGGGGGAAGACCGGGGCCACCAAGTCATCTTCATCCTCATAATGTGTGTGTCGACCAATGATTCACTTTGTTATGACTAATATTTAATAATGTACCCGCTTGATTGGAAGTATAAGCAGTAAATCCTTTTAATCTTGTCTTTTTCACTGCTTATGTAAAACCTTGTTTTGATTCTGATGTATAACATACAGTTAAAACATATCTATTATTGAAGACAGCATCACATTACAGCATTGTATGCACAGGTATAAAGATGCTAATCCCCTCAGTCCAGGGATTACAACAACATCTGTGTATCTCATGTTATGAAACCTCTATTTCATAATATGAGAGTTTTAATATTGACATAATTTTAACATTATATCTATGCATTAAAACATGGATCAGCATAACAGGTCTCCTTTGATGCTCGATTAGGATTTATTGCTGAGATTCTTTTTTATTAGATGTTCACTTAATTTTTAAAATGAAGTGCGATTATCAGATTTTCCTGTGAACTGGTCCCAGTCCTGAACTGAGAGAACAACACCCACAGCACATGTTTCACTGGAGTAAAGATGGCGGCCTATAGAGTTCACATGGGTTATTGGTTTGCTGAACTTGATGTGCAGAGGAAGCCAGAGGATCTATGAGCAAATAATAATGAAGAGGAGGAACTGCCTTCATCGCAGCTGTCTGTCATGTTTGTTTTTCTTGAGTTTGAGGCTCCTCTCAGCCATCCTGACCACGCAGAGTTGAGACATTCATTGCCATCAAAGCAAGCGACAACCTCCGGCCGTGAGAATTGAAGCCAATGTGGAAGTGTTTAAAACTGCAGTTCCTTGAGTGTCCGCTTGAGGCTGGCACCAAAAGTACTGGAAACCACATACACACCAATTCAAAAAAGCAGATCTTTACAGCAGAAATAAACATGTTTACAGCCTGGTACAAAAAATGAGTGTAGTTCGGATAGCTAATTTCTCGTTCGGCATGGCAATTTTGAAGATATTAAGCCGACTTGATTGACAGACGGGAACACTGTAGCTGTTGGCGAGGAGGCTCAAACTCCGCCTCTTTACGTCACACTCTGCCTGGTTGAGTTCAGCATTTCCAATATGTCTGCCGCCGACGATTGGCCTCAAAACAGCGTTTCAAAAACAGATGGGTGACATCAGGGATACTAAGTCCATTATTTACACAGTCTATGCTTCAAAGTCACGTATTCTGACCTGGCTGTTCAGACTGAGCTTGCTTTGTGAAAGATCTGACCTGTTTCTGATTTAGGTATACAAAGCATCCAGAATCTAATTTGGAAAGTCAGACTCCATGTGACTTGTGCTGATCAAAATGTCATGCACTAAAACACATGTGGCTCTCTCTTGCCTGCAGTGTGAACACAGTCCAAACTTTCTACAAGACTTATTTAAAGCAGCAAACTTGCAACAACAGAGAAATTAAACAACCCAAGTAAGTTGTGTCTCTCTGAGCCTGATTAAAAGGAAAACATTCCTTAATCCGGTGGACCTCCGAATGCACCCACAGGAGACTTAACTATGTCCCCATTTCATAAGATAAAAGAAGGAGAAGGGGTTTTTGTATTATTTCACTGAAGTGAATCATATTAATGTGGAAAGAGATCTACCTTGAGGAGGAGGACAAAGTAAGATGTGAGAGCAGAATTACAGATACAGCTTGAGTATTCTGAGTACACTTGTGCTAAGTGAAAAGTTTCACAAAGGAACATTAAGGACCAATAATCAAACAAAGGAATCTGCACATAGCGGGGTCACCGGCCTTTAGAGGGCAGCTAGAATTAAAATTAAGACAGAAAAGATGCCATTTTAGACGGGGTCATTACTTTTGAAGTGATGTACTTACAAGTTTTTAGAACTGTAAAATAGCTGATACGACAAAGGAGCCATCTTTATTTAAAACACTGACAGGACACACTTAAAACGGGTTGTCTGAAGGATTGGTTTTACAGTTTCTCAGAAATGTTGGCCTTTGGGATTATAATAAAAATTCAAAGCAGATGAGGTTGACATTTTCTAACTTTCGTCCCATCTGTGGGGTTAACTCAAAAACACAGCAGAGTCGTCACTTTATTGTTATTGTTTAAAGTTTTTGAAATATTCCCAGAGACACAGAAATCATTGGGTCACTTTAAGAAGAAGTAACTCTCCAAAATCTGAGAATCTCGCCAGAACATTCAGTAATCTGATATACTCTTGAGCACATTACATGGAATTGACCAGAGGAACAGCTTTACCAAGTTTACTAACATGACATTGTTTAAAATGTCCTTTTTTCTCACAGTGATCTTTTCTATTTTTCTCAGAAATTTCAGTTCTGAAAAAAATCTTAATAATTATGATCCACATTTGACTTCCCACATTCATTCCCCATAATCTACATGGACTAAGAGTGGTGTAAGGTTGCTAATGGGGATCCTATTGAATAAACTAACAACATGCTCTGTACACAAGAGTCGATGTACAGCAGCAAGGAGCAGCACAGTCTACATGCTACGTGCATTTATGGCTTTAAGTGTAAGAGCTTTTCCTTGTACCTGGTCCAAAAGAGCTTTTACTCACCAACTCACACCCTTCGTACGCTCCCTCTATCTATCTCTCTCTCTCTAATGCTTGGCTTCTATATAAAATTGATTGATTATTGTTTAAGGGTCTGATGGAAGGGCAGCCCGTCTTGGCTCTTCCTTACTTTGAGTGTTTAACCCATTTCCTGCTCTGTCTCAGAAAGTTGATTCAGAACAAACAAACAGAAATGTGTCCATCATTCTGATGGACTTGAAAGTGTTAAATAGAAAGTGTCCTCTAGAAAAATACGATCATATAGTGATGGTGCAACAGTTTATAATGAACGAATGGATGTGAAGAAAAAGGCGGTAAACTGGAATGTTTGGAGTTTTCGTGGCTGTATAAGGGTAAGTCAGGTAGATGTTATGAAATATTAAACCAAGCTGTAACAGCTATCAGTGAGAAACATATAGTCCATGTTGACTTTTCACTAATGTGCATAATGTAACTGGCGTACGTGGTCTCATGTTGGTAAGGTAAGTAACATCATTGCAAGACTTTTACATAACTTACATATATATTTAATTAAATGTAACCAGCATATTTATTTTTGACCCAAACCAAACTCCATCAGATTCTTCTTGGTACTATCGAGATGTTTTGTTGTGTTTACCTAACCAAAGAGTGACCATTTACAACATTTACCTTGTGTTTCATGTTTCCATGAAGTGCTGCCATCAGTAGAGACATAAGAAATGTGGTTGTATGTATTGTATTGGAGGACTCTGGGTTCAAGATGGTTAAAAGAATGAATGACTGGATGAATTTGGTGTGGCAACAAAAACTTTCATTCTTAACAATTAACAATTAAATGGATTTTTTTTTTTTTAGTGCCAAAATTGCCAAATACAAATTTAAAAATAAAAATAACTACAGCAGAGTAGGAATTGGAAATGGCAATTGTTTTGACATACACCATAACACTGGGAAAAATAAATGTTCACATGATAGTAAGACCAAAGGCAAAGTACAGGGGTCCAAAAGCATTTCAATACTACATCACAGCACTATATCAAGTTGATATTGAGATATTTACTAAAAGAACACACTGGTGATCTGTATTAAATTCAGGGGAATCATATGTATATCACATGAATATCTGTACAACCATTCAGGGCAGTCCATCTAATAACTGCTTGGACTATAAAAGGAAATTAAGTCGATGCAAAATAATAGCAATATTCTCTTTCTCAGATTACTATAGGTTCTTGGCTCATACAAGCACATTTAATTGAATTCCTGTCTGTAACCAAACACTGAACTGACCAGGAGCAGAGCACCATAGCACGACAGAAACATTGTTTTAAAAGTGGAGATTGGGGACAATATTTGGTTAGGACATATTTCAGCAAAGTAAGTCTAGACCGCAGACTGCATATAAAACTGAAAGGGCCCCCCATCATCACAGAAAAATAACTATTAATAAACAAAAAGAAAACAGAACAGCTGTAGCAATCATTACTACATTACAGATTATCCTAACTCTGTAAGGAAACTGATAACTAGGTTTGATCTCATATACAACACAATTTAAAATGAAAGGTCAAACTCACCATGGCTGAAGAACTGTCTGTCGGTCATTAAGCAGAGTGAGGTCCCTCGAATCTCCAAAATATAAACTCAACTGCTACTAAAACAATTTCGCCCTGAGTCATCGTTGACCTCAGATATGTTTTCCCCACCACCAGCTGAGATCAGGATTGTGTAGAGCATTTGTAACAGCTTGTGCAGCTCTGGTAATTGAGTATTTGTCACAGAGTTCACTTTATTTGTCACTCCAACTGATGGATCTGTGAGGCCTGTTTCATTCACAGGTGTCTGAATCACACATGTCGACAGTTCAGGCTGTTTGTGTAAACTGTCAAAGTCAGAATCCCTCTCCTAGAGTGCCAGAGTGGAAGGTGGGGAACTGACCGTCTCACTTTATGCTGCAGACGTAACCTGGTGCTTCAGGTCAGCTGCCACATGAAGGTGTCACTGCTCATAGTGCTGTCCTCTCAAAGGGCTCACAATCAGTCAGATAGTCAGTCAGTGTGCAGCTCCCTTCACATCTTTCACTGGCAACACCCTGATAGCTGTTTCCCCGTGTTTCATTACTCCTTTAGTATTATGTAAGTGACAGCTATTTGACCACGAATTAAGAGTTTGATGAAAAGAGTTTTTGCTTAGTCTATAATCGTGTTTTTGTTCACTTCCTGTTTTATTTTGTAACCCGGGTGTGGTTTGTATTGTGTGTAGTATTACTTCCTGCCATTGTTCTGTTTCCCGCCCTTTTCCATACACACCTGTGCCTCTTTTGCAATTAGCCTGACCTGCATATATATCCCTGTAGTGTACCACCACCCAAATTGTCATTGTAATCCTAATGTGTTCATGCTTTCAACCCTCCTTGTTCTTGTGTTTGTTCGCCGTTTTTTTTAACTTTGCTTGGATTTTGGATTTGCCTTTACTGGATTTATGTTCTCACGCTGACTGACTTGCTGTGTATGACCCTGGAAATGTCAAGTAAGGAACCTTGTCTTCTAAACTGTATTTAGTGTTCAGGGCCCGTATGCACATCCAGCAATTAGTGATGAAAACGGATCGTTTGTACGAATGGTGAAAAAAAAAATCGATTAGCAGTATGCATGAGCCGGGTTAATGCCTCAACAAAGCATTAAATTTAATGGTGGTAGACCCCACCATTGCAGGTGCTAACGACAGGATTACTGCACCTGTTTGGCCGTTTAAAGGATGGCGGACATCGTGCGTATGCGTTAGCGTTCACGACGAAATATGCAAAGACAACAAATATTTAGTAATTATTTCACATAAATGAATTAGCACTTAATTCTTAGGTAACCTACCAGCAATACCGTGAAGTGAATCCTTCCCAAACAACTCCGTTAACAGGTCCTTATCCTTCAATGGGGGGACAGGTTGTCCTCCACCTGTACCACGTTGGTGGCGGTGCTTGTTGCGCAGAGCTGCTGTCATGTTGCTTATTTTAGTTTTTGGGTCTTCTGCTGTGTGCTCAGAACACCACAAGCATTTACCTGGGTCAATATCTCAAGCCAAACTTTCCCTTTCTCCCTATTTGTTATCTTTGACGATTGACTTGCTGATAATAGCTGTTTGTTCATTCTATATTCTTGTAATAAAATGTCCGTTTCTTCCACTGAAAAATTATTTCTACTTGATCTTCTCTCAGTCACACTGGTACGGCTTGCCATGTTTATTGTTGTTTATGCAAAGTAGGCATGCGCAATTTGAATTTGTTGGATAGGGGTTTTCCAGGAGGTTCCCTGGACATATGATGTTTTGCACCAGCCTCACTTTCATGGCGCAATTAGTTAACTGGCCAGTTATATTTGCAGTCCTGCATGCGGCTAACACTATGACCAAATGGGCCGTTCCATAACGGTACGTTAAGACTTATGGTCCCGTTTGTGTAATGGCTGGATGTGCATACGGGCTCTACAAGTCCCTGTTTTTTGTTTTTTTTTAAATATATTTTATGGACTTTTACACCTTTATTGATAGAGGAGAGGACAGTGGATAGTGTAGGAAACTGGGAGAGAGTGGGGGAATGACATGTGGGAAAGGAGCCACAGGCTGGATTCGAACCCGGCCTGTGGCTACATGGGCGCGCAACTTAACCACAAGGCCAAGTCCACGCCCACAAGTCCCTGTTTTGTTCTGAATTTTAGCAATGACACAGTTAGCTTTATTTTGAAAAACAGGTCAGACCCCGGTTCTACCAGCCATACTGGTTCTGCAGTCCATAGTGTACTGAGGTTGGTCTAGTGAGTGATTACAGTAGCAGAGAAGTTTAGGTGGTAAGGGCTCAGAAGTTATAGTTATATTTGTGGTTATAATTAGTACACAAATATGCCAGCTCATGCAGTAATGTGCAGTTTTCAGACAACAGTGTAGCTCTATTGCACAATTAAATTAGATCTACTTTGCTACAAGTCCAACAATTCACTGCTGATTTGGTCTTTTCCTGAGATTAGATCCTTTATCATTTCATCTCAGTGCATTGATTGATTTTTGTGGATATGCATTGCACACACGCATGTTTGTTTGCATGTGCCCGATATAGAAATTAAATTTGGAGCACATGGTAGAGATATGGCTGCTAACACGGTAAAGTCTATATCACAGGATGCAGAAACCTCTGTGTCTGTTCTTCTTAGTGGAGATCTAACCCGTGTATTTATCTGTAATGTGACAGGGAGAGATTGATTTAAAAGCCAAGTGTCGCAATTAACCCCTTCTATGACCATCAATCAACATAATGCATAAAAAGAGTAATCTTATTAAATAAGCAGAGACAAATGAGGCCATGATTACCCGTCAAATGTCTGCCACTACAAAACATGTTAGGTGAAAATTGTCACATTGCTTGAGGAAATAAGGTTGCCTCTACATTTATTGTGCAGATTGGAAGAAGGGAAAGGATAACGAAAATGACTCTTATTGAATATATAAACCGGCAGACAAAAGACAGAATGCAGTTATACTACATAAAGCAATTTATGCTGAAATACATAACCGTTTTTTAACCCCAAGAGATTTCAAAAATACAAGCTATATTTTGTCATCAAAGGCAGAACATTTTGCTTCAGTGTTGTTTACCGTCTTCTAAGAATAAGTGTCATATTTTTACGCTTTGTATATCTCCTCAAGTGGGCTCTTCATATCCTGTCTCATACTCACTGTCATTGTTTAAAACAGGCACATCACAATGGATGTTTTATTGTCGTTGTTGACTCTGTGAAGTTAACGTGGACCTCTTGAGGAAGCTGATGAAGTGTGTGAACGGTGGATCTGAATAAGTTGATTGGTTATTGTTTATGGGATGTTATTGTGTTTCCTGCATTTAAAATGAAGACCCTTGAAGTGGATTATTTAAGTCCAGCTTTCAAACTTTTCAGAAAAGTTACTTCAAGGAAGCAACATCTTTTGTCTTCATCTCAAATTGATGTGAGGCAGCTACAATCCCTGTGGGAGAACCATAGACTGTGTGAAACATGGATGTAGTCTCAGTGATGTCACCAATTGGTTTATTGGAAATGCTGACTCAAGCTAACTTTGGGATCACCTAGCAGGAGCATAGACTGTGGAGGTGGGGTTTGAGCCTCCAAGCCAACAGCTATGTGTTCCCACCTGTCAGTCATGTCCTTATTTGGGCAAAGCTGAAGTGGCGTGTTAGAAAAAAAGTCACCCCCCCATACAGTGTGTGCCGATAGAGAAATTAGCTTCGTGGACCCAAGACGTTTTTTGAACCAGGCTGTAAACATGTTTATTAATGCTGTAAAGATCATCTCTTTTGAATTGGTGTGTATGTGGTTTCTGGTGTTTCTGAAGCCAGCCTCAAGCGGATGCTCGATGAACTGCAGTTTATAACACTTCAACATGGGCTTCATATTTTGAGACCAGAGGTTGCCGCTTGAGCAGGAGGCAAATTGGTGGAGTTGAAATGGGACTTAAGCTTCCTTGCTAACGGCTACATCGTACCAGCCTATCATTGAAGTCAGCCACGCCTCTAATTATACTAAACTCCTCACCTTAATCTCTTCAAAAGTAATGTGTTATTTAAAAAATCTCCTCCCTACAAAGTGAATGAATGGAGGAATGGACTGTTCAGAACGTGTTAATTTCTGCTGTAAAAACAGGCATTTCAACATTTGTGTTAATGGGGTCTCCTTGGTGTTTTGGAACCTGCCTCAAACCAAGACCCAAAAACTGCTGTTTTAAGCATTTCCAACTTGGCTTTAAATTTTGACTCTAGAGCTTGCTGCTTGAGAAGAACTGAACCAGAACTACAGCAAACAGAGTAATGGTTGTTTTATGATGGTGTCGACCCTATTGAAAACTAGAGTTAAATTCAAAGGGCAACTGGGCTCTTTGAAATATAGTGTCTGGGATAAATCAATACCATTGATGACTTTAATTGTTTCTGTCATAACTTTCGTTTGGACCACTGTCCTTGTAGAAAATGTGGTTCTTTATTTACATTTGTTCTTAGTGAGTTGTGTCAAATGTCCACTGATGGCTCATTTGGATATACAAACATTTAAAGTTCAAAAAGTGAATTGTACAGCACACTTGGTCTACTTTAAACAACTTTAAATAACTTTTTGTGTATCATTATTAAGATTGTCTGCTGTCCTATATTATCCATAAAATGTATTGCCCATATGATTTTGGTCATTCTGTTTTAGTAAAAATATTTAAAAAATAAAAAATATATTTTTTAGTATAAATATTAAAATTATTTTGAATTGTATTTATCATTGACCATTAAAGTCAGCTTTTATTTTTCCATTTCCGAATGTTTTATTTGCTCGGTTATGCTGCATGTTGCTAATTTATCGCTGAGTAAAACTTCCCATTGAGTGTTTCCTCTTTTAACTGATCAGTCCAAGCTCTCAAACACTTCTTCTGTGGATAAGTGTCTTGTCCCTCCGCACTTTTTGCTGAGCTAAGACTAAGGAAAAGGGGTGTAAAAGGAAGAGTAATTAAGCCACCAGATAATCCTGACGACAGCAGCAAAAACGACGATTCAGCTTATGGCCAGTAATTGTGGTCAGGACACTTTGACCTTACTCATGTGCAGAGTGACTAAGAGGAATGGGGGTGGGGCACAAATATTAGACCCAGGGGAGGAAAGCGTCTCGGCTCATGTAAAGAACACATATGTGATGGACAGTCTCAGTCTCTGTAGTAGCTTCATGTTAGCAGTTACAGGATTAGAGGCTCTGTTTGTGATGCTGGGAGAGCTCACCTGCTGGGACAGTTTCATTTTGCTTAAGAGCTCTCTGTGTTTAACAGTGGTTAGAAAATTATGTTGTTTATCTGGTAAAATGTCCAAAATGTGTAACCATATGACACTTTTATAATTCAAATCAACCACAAAAGTCTACTTTGTTCCTGTCCACTCATGTCACAAAGAAACCATGCCTCAGGTTAAGATGAATGCTCCAACTTTAACGATAGATTGTGAACTATGGTTGGTTTGTTATTTAGGAGGTTACACTTGTGGGGAAAAAAAGTGACATTAATCAGATCAAATTGAAAGGAGTATATCATACTCTGCCATCCTATTCTACCCACAACCTTGAATTTGGAAGATAATGCTAAAAGTAGGAATGAAAAAAATCCTTTAAATCTGTCCACAGCAACTTAAATAACTCAGTAGTTTGGGGCGCTGGTGGCCTAGAGGTCTAAGAGCCCCACATACAGAGGCTGAGTCCTCCCTGCAGAAGTCGCTGGTTCAACTCCTGGCCTTGACCATTTGTTGCATGTCTACCCCAGCTTTCTACTCCCCATTTTTCCTGTCTCTCTTCAGCTGTCCTGTCAAATTAAGGCAAAAAAAGGCCCAAAAATATAAATAAATAAATAACTCAATAGTTTTATGGGAATAAAAACTCAGAACAGAGCCAAATTGTAGCACAAATTGTTGAATACAACTAAACATGGGATCACAGAGTCTAAATGGTGTCAAATTGGTTTGCAGAGTGTAGCTAACGTTAGTGATGCTAGCACCACCACCACCCTTGGTCCTCCTTACAGGCCAATGTCCACATCCCTGGGCTGCTTCAGTATGGTTCCAGTCGAGTGGTTTAATGTCAGTTCAACCAGACACAGCAATACAATATTGTCGCCAGTCTCCAGGTCCCAACATGACCAATTCACACACTGCTGCAGGAAGCCATCTGTCATCTGTGCTTGATTACATCTGGGTAGTAAAGCATTATAGCATTATGACAGCAACCATTAACCAGAGCTACAGCCCAGGTTAGTGGTGGGTGGCTGTGTTACAGCTGAGACACAACATATGACCGGCATTTTGGCCCTACAATATTGAAATATGTCTTTTGTTTGACTGACTGGTTACAGGTGCCAACTAATGAGCCCGTCTGTTAACCTACCCTTCACATCCCACATCCACACATGTCTGCATGACTGTCATGCATCTTAAACCAGAGTCTGTGTGGTAGAGATCCACTGCCCATGCCTTCCGATAACCAAAATGCACACAGGTCTCTCTCAGGTCAGCTCAGTCCACAGTGACGGTTTGAGGCAGACTCTCACAGGTATCCAAATGTTCATGTTATGCCTTGTGTTCGTGCTCATTATGCTTCCTCTCCTCTTTCCCCCTCTACCTTGATGTTCCAGTGCACAGTGAGCTCTGCTGGAGCTTCATTTGACAACAGAGCTCTCCATCATGTGATTACGCCTCTTTTCAAAGCAGAAAAAAAACACTAATTATAACTAAACTTCTTCAGACTATTTACGGAAACCCTGTTTAAGAGAAATGTATGATTTGTATTTGAACTTGTTTAACCCATTTTGCATCTGTTAACATGGAGGTGGGCTTTATGGCCTATGATGCAGCCAGTCAGTAGAGGGAGCTCCAAATGTTTTGGTTTCACTTTTGTGGAACTGTCATGTTGTCCCTGTTTATGTTCACTCTGTTAGGGTGACAGATAGTCTGCTAACCTTCTATTACACTTAAGAGGCTACGTGACACAAACATCCTCATTTATCCTAAGTTACAAAACTCTAGGTCACATCCCGAGGAAATCTCATCTCAGGAAACAATATTTTGCTGATTTATTAATCGAGCCCTCTCTTTAGGTCTGGTTACTTCCCATTTCTCAGCCATAAATGTCCAATTTGGCTCCCTGTGTACTTTCCCACTAGCTTTCATTTCCCTTAATACTCATATCACACCCTTTAACCAGATCAAGAGGTGATTATTGTCCACTAAAAAACTATCTCATGATAGTCATGAAAGACAGCATTTAATATTCTTCTTTTTCCATCTAATTCATATCTTATTTTGCTGTTGTGTCCTTGTGTTGTTTTACTCACTGTACAGGGCATGCATCATCTTGTAAGTGTCAACAGTCACCAGAATGAATCGTCTTTTAAACACATTTTTAACATTTTTATTACTGTAGGCTGGAAATGCGTGTCATATGTTGTGTCCAAGCTATAGAGCAGCCACTAGCTGGGGCTGTAGTTCAACAGCTACTGCTGTAATGCTATACTGATCTACTAGTTTGATGTAAACCTCCACAAGATTGACAGTTTTAGCACGGCATGGTTTGGCGTATTTTGGACGTTAACCTCCAAGGAGGACCAAAGGCTGGTGGTGCTAGTTCTGCTTATGTTAGCCACACCCATGCAAACCAATGTGACATTGTTGAACCCTCCTGTTATGTTTGTTTCTTAGGGACAGCAATAATGTTCCTGGGTCAACTTGACCCGGGGGATGTTTAATTATCCAAAAGTGTCAGAACCCCAAAACATCCCAATACATATGTTTTATGAGTGTGTGTGTGTGTGTGTGTGTGTGTTTGTGACTGGGGTGAAATATGTCACACAGTTGCAAAGAAACATTTAGTATTTGACACTTCTGACCCCGTTTAGCCTCCAATTTGGCTGCCAGGTCAAATTGACCCCCAAACAGTTTCTATGTAATGTAATCATGCAGGGGGGATTGCAAATATGTGTAATGAACCATTTTCATTTTATATGTTGATAACACCAATTAAGCACAGCAGAAGAAGTTTCATAGCGACAAAATACTTTTAACTTTTTTTTTTAAATGGGTCAATTTGACCCGCACCATAACAGGGGGGTTAACTGCAGACTTTGTGATCCTGATTAGCTGTGTCAAATAAATTGTGCTCCATTTTGACTGTTTTCAGAGGTTTTTTTCTTGCATTTAGACTTATCAGGTAGGCAGAATTTAAAGTTCAGTTTAAACTCAACTCAAATCAACTCAAACTTTATATATAGAGCACGTTTAAAACAACCGGGGTTCACCAAAGTGCTGTACAGATCAAAAAGCAGCACAAATCACAAACATAACATACAATACAATACTAAAATGAAATACTAAGATACATAAACACAGTACAAATATATAATAAAATAAGATAAAATAAAATAAATTAAAATTTAATTAAAATTATGCCAGATGTCCACTCAACCTTGATTTGGAACATCCCTAGTTGAAGTTTTTTTATACAATGGAACATCATTTAGTCTTCTATTCAAGCCTCAACACACCACACCTTGGGACCAGGAATTGACCTGCATCCATTGTAACAGGATCTGTATGCTCTGTACATTGGGAGCCTGCCATGCCAACTTAGGTAAACCAGCACCACCTTATTTCATGTCATGTCTTGCCTTTGATTTTTCTGAGAATTATAACACCTGATATAAAGAAAAGTGGACTGTATTGGGCTTAAAGCTCTGAATATTCTCCAGTGGTGAGAAACAATGAACTGAGAAAGTCAGTGCCCCACTTTCATTTCCTTTTATTAAACCTGCTGTAAAGTTCAGGCTGTCGAAGCATGGCTTATTGCACGTACGTCTCTGCGTCCCCCAATACTTTCCTACTGCCATGAAATTCCTCTCTGACCTCCTAAGTCTCGACAATCGGGAACCTTCCAAAAATCAATTCCTCCAGAGCAGAGGTCCATCCATCAATGCACACACTTTGATGTTACTACTGTAGTGCATTTATGAGAGCGTTCCCGCACATGTCCAGGCACCCATGAGCCCTGACTTCTTGGCTCTGTTGCATCCAAGCTGTTGGCAGAACAGGGAGCAGATGAGATATCTATCACCATCTCCTCCTTCTCATCATCATCAACACACACCCTTCACCCCATCCCCTCCCTCTTCCCCCATCGGAGGTGTCTGGTGACTCTAGCCCCTGTTATCTTGCCCCTCCCTTCATCGTGGAGGAAAGGAGGAGAGAGAGAGAGAGGCTGCAGCCCACTACCACCATGTCCCCAGAGGCCTCTTGCCTGCCTGCCTGCCTGCCTGCCTGCTCCTCCTGCTGCTCAGTACAGCTGTGCCTCAGCACCAGACTCTGACACCAGCTGGGATCTCAACCCTGCCAGAGGATCCACGAGCAGAGCCTCTCTTCATTAGGTGAACTACACTGACACTCAACTCCAACTACAGCTGCCAAAAAAGACTCTTCAAGCATGGCTGTGGCACCCCGGGCCCTGGGGCTTATGCTGCCCCTGGTGCTCGCCCTGCTCAGCCTTGCACCAGCGCCAGCATTGGGAGGCTGCCCGTCGGCTTGCCGATGCTCTTTTGCCATGCTGCAGTGCCTGGAGCTCGATGGAATCACCAGCATCCCGGCGCTGGCACCGCAAGAGAGTGAGAATGTGACGGAGATGTGAGTATGAGAGGGACACCTGCTCTGCATGCGCTCCTTAAAGAGCTGAAGTGTAATAAAAACCTTGAGGTTGATGGTTCACTGAGCTTGTGTTTTTTAAGTGTATCACTCTTTGTTGATGTTGAATCACTTTGGATTGTCTCAATGGCAGAATTTTGATTTTCATTGGGACTATTTGTTATTGGAAGCAAGTTTGATCTTTGAGTTTTGTGGAAAGAAAATAATCATCACATATTTTTTCTCAGATAGTTAAGAGGAGTCTGTTAAGTTAGTCTGGGAGTTAAAATATAGAAATTATACTGCAAGCAATGATTTGATTGAGCAATGCAGAAGCAAAAGTCTTGGTTCGATACATTTGGAGTCGATGCATTGACCAAATCACTCCAAGTTGTAGAGCAAAGTTGTTTTCCTTTGAATTAGGACAACAGGTGCTTTGCTGCATGTTTTTGGTGACAGGTGTCCATTTGTCCACATTGTAGTGCGGATAAACCTTTGCTTGGTGTCATCACTTCCCACAGTTTGGTTGTTATTTTCTCTCTTTTCACACCATGAAGAAACTTTGTTCTTAACAATGCGATCGTCCACTCTCGTACTCTCGTTCGACCTCAGGGTGAGCCAGCTACAGATGCTGCTTGCTGCGAAGTAAGTCTGCTGTTATTGGAGACTCATCAGCCTGACAGTAATTTGGTCACTTTGGTCACTGGAAATCAATTTTGGAGTGCTGCTGAAAAAAATCTGGCAGAGAGTGATTGGAAGTGGTGTCCAATAATATAATGTTCCTCAAAGTCTGGCTTCATGGTCTTTGGATGACATCAGCGGCTGTGACTCTTGTAGTGTTGTGGAAAACCAACTCAAGTGTTGTTGTTTTTTATGCAATACAAACTCTATTTACATGTTTCTGAAGTCCAGGTCTGAATCTTAAGTCTTTGAAACAGTTTAAAATCCAGAATATAACATTATTGTTGTCCAGTGAGACTAAAAATGTAGATGCAGATGAGGGTTATGTAGCTCCCGGGTTTATCTTACTGTTCAAGAAGTCTCTGTTTGCAATGTATTTTATCTGAAACGTAGGTCTTACTACATGCGTGCTGTTTACATCTTTTACAATATGCTTCTGTGACGCTCCTGGAAACTTGGATTAAAATGTTTTTCTTCAAAACATCAGATTTCTGCTTCTAATTAAAGTTAATGAACACAAGAAGGCTATTCATGTCCAATTTAATAATGATTAACAATGAAATAATTCGACGACCAAACAGTTCTGCTTTTTTGTGGACTTCGAAATCCACTATTTACACTGTGGGAGGGCTGAAGTACTACTGAGGCCAGCAGTGTAACTGCCTAGCCTTCTATTGTAGAAATCCTTCCGGTTTGTTTTTTTTGGGGGGTGTTACTGTGCAGACCATTGACTGTGCACAGAATGAACAACATGATTTGAAGACAAAGAAATACCTCAATAGGTGGTGCCATATTGTGCTGGTGCAGCCAAGGTATTCACAAAGCAACCGAGTAGGTAGTCAAGGGACTTACGTCATACTCCCTACCGCTAACACACATTTAACTTACAGGTAAAACATCAAGACGTCCTTGCTGGTTACAGTCCACAGCAGAATGATTCTTGTGTTGATTTGAAGCAGACACTTGTGGTTATGGGAAGTTCAATGACTCCTGTGTTAAAGTTTGTTACGTCTTCTTTCCACATACCTCCTTTACTATTTTAATCCAGTACTGAACGCTGCAGGAGCTGCATTTGTCAACAGAGCAGTTAATCAATCATCTACACTACCAGTCAAAAGTTTGGAAACACCTTCTCATTCAAAGTTTTTTATTTATTTTAATTATTTTAAACACTGTAGATTAATACTGAAGGCATCAAAACTATGAAAGAACATATATGGAATTATTGAATGAACAAAAAAGTGTTAAACAAAGCAGAATATGTTTTATATTTTAGATTCTGTAAAGTAGCCCCCTTTTTCCTTCATGACAGCTTTGCACACTCTCAGTATTCTCTCAGTCTACTTCATGAAGTGGTCTCCTGGAATGGTTTCTAATTAACATGAGCCTTGTCAAGAGTTCATTTGTAGAATGACTTGCCTTCTTAATGTGTTTGAGACCATCAGTTGTGTTGTTCAGAGGTAGGGTTAGTACACAATGGATAGCCCTATTTGACTACTGTTGTAATCCATATTATGGCAAAATCAGATTATGTCATAGTTTTGATGTCTTCAGTATTAATCTACAATGTTGAAAATAATTAGAACAAATAAAAAGCATTGAATGAGAAGGTGTGTCCAAACTTTCGACTGGTAGTTTATGTAAAATCAAATAATTAATTAGTACTAAACTTCTCATAAAAATGAACAGTTGGACATAAATCAGCATGATAAGAACTAACTATAATGTTGGAGGAAAGTTTATATGGCATGTATTTTAATTTTAGAGTTTGACTTCTGTTCCATTTGTTAACATGAGGGAGGTAAGGTTTATGACCTATTCTGTAGCCAGTCAGCAGGAGGAGCTCTAAATCTTATGGCTTCACAGTCAGTGAGCATTTGTAGCGTCCATTTTAATACACTGTCCACTGATACCCATTCACACCAGAGACAAGCTACCCAACTCTGCTGCTCCACTTGCTGAGTCTTTTCAATAAAAACCACACTCTACAAGAATTATTTCCTTCATAGTCACCATTGTTTGCTTTAAATGCATGATTTTGAAATAATGAGGGAGAAAAGTTGGTAAATAGTGCTTCTGCCAGCCTGATCCCAGAATGCTTTGCGCAGGGAAGCATACAGTTACAGTACACAACCACAGGGAGCACATTTCTGAGACATTCTGCCATGCATGCAGTTGATCAACACTACACAATATCATTTGAGGAACAGGTTTGATTGTTACACGGTATGAAGGTTATCAAATCATATCTCTATGTACATGCACCATGCTTTTAGTCCTCCTGTGGGACTCGCATGTCAGAGACACAGGTGGCTTCTGGGAATAACTTTTTCAATTTGGAAGTCTCAAATGTAAATTAGGTTTCTGATGATCGCTGACCTGCGTGTACCTCTGAGGTTGTTCTGACCTAATTCATGTGCCCTCCCTGTGGTTTCACTGGTATTCAAGGAATGAAACAGAAAGGATGGCTGGTATCTTCCATCTTTGCTGTGGTATGAAGGCTACTTCATTTACAGCCATACTTGTCAGACTTTGGATTATAACACTTTTATGGAGAGGCAAACCCTGGGGGGAAGTGTTTGAATAAAACCCACCTAATTCTTTGCTGAGTTGAAGTCAGACTTCTCGCTCAGCTGCAGCACGTCGGTAGCAGATGACTGTTATTTAAGGCTGGCTTTTTGAAACTTTGCATGGAAAAAGAAGTAGAAACTGACCACCTGTGATTTAAAGAGGGCTGCTGTATTATTATGCAACCCACCATCAGTTCTAACATGGAAAAGTAAATGTCACTCTCCGCACCACCATGCTGTTCTCTCTTTGTTCCTGGCCCTGAATCTGAGCAATTAGCACTTGTTAAGAGGGAGCTGCATTTGTTCAAATGCTATTTCAGTGGAGCAAGTCAATTTACTGCTGCTTTCCTGCCTTTATTCACCTATACCCACCGCTTTCTCTTCCTCTCTCTCTCTCTCTTTCTCCTCCTCTCTCTCTCCCTCTTACCTCGGAGGTATTTCCTTGTACCTGCAGCTTGACATGTTTCGTAGAGCTCAGGGTGAGGCTCGACATTCTCTCCAAACTGTTCAATCGATAAGTGAGCGGGCCTTTCTCTGCCCCTGTGTACCGTGCTGCTCTACATGCCAGCAAACAATAACACTCTGCCGTATTGGCCGTGCGAGGAAATACAGCAGCAAACAAGGGGCCATTAACCGTGGAACAGGGCCCGAAATTCATCATATGCCGAGTTATAAATTCAATTTTGTGAATTGCCAGTCAATGCCCCCACCCGGGGAACAATAGATGATATACAACCCACTTGGTTCAATCCAATAAGTAAGGGCGATGGGTGATCCTGGGCCCACCTGCCTTGTAATCACATTATTGCTGTGTGGGTCAATCAGACATGAATAAAAAGGTTTGTGTGCTGCAGCTGACAAACAGAGGAGTGGATGTTTGAAACAATGCCACATGCTGAAAGAGGCTGTCACCAAATAGAAAATACTGCAGGTATTTTTTGACATAGACACACTGCACTGTGGTATCACTGAAATAAATCTGCATGCACATAAACCTGTATGATAGAGATCTCAGCCTATGCAGTGTCAATCATCCGTCAGTCCATCCATCTGTGTGTATTCCATACTCTGTTTAAGATTAACTTTCAGCTGTCTACATTTTCTGATCAGAAAACATTCCATGAAAATCTGAGTTACTGTAAAATTCTCTGTAATTAAGAATAGCAGTCTACCAGGAGCCTCAGTTGATGGATTTTTCCAATGAAAATGACCCACAGAAACCATTAAAAAGCTGTACTCCTAATGTAGCCTCTTACATGACCCCTCAGAAAACCTAATCGGGTTTCCGTTGTCTGTTGTGTTTGCTTTTTTTTGTGTATGCTTTAAAAGCACACACTCAACACATTGAAGAAATGTCTCTATCGCCTGTATTTAAAGTCCCTTAAGCTCAATTAGACATTCTTTCTCTCATGTGTGATCTATGTTAGTCATGGAAACGTTTTTCAACCTCATTTCACTCTTGAGTGTCATTTGAGGGGCTGAATTGGAAATGCATATGAATACACTATATATGTTTCACTCCCCTGCCTCATAGCTACTGTGGGAGTGCACAGGGTGATTTTTTGCCAACTTTCTGAAGGTCTCATATTTAGTATCTTGAGTGTGGTTTGGAAATTAAGTCTTTGTGGTTTTTTTCCTTGAATAAAGAAACCTCTTGTGTCAACATGTTGGTGAAGTTGTAAAGAGCTTTTGACTTTTTTCAATCATCACTTGAAAAATAAAATTAAAAAAAAACTGGATCATATCAATAATATAATTTAAATACATTTGAAGTACAAAACAGCATCATTAAGGGGTGAGAGTGAATTAATTGGCTGATAAATTAGTGAGCGACAGGTTGGTTGGTTGGTTGGCTGGTGAGTGAGTTGTCAGTTGGTTAGTTGGTTGGTCTGTAATTAATTGGTGAGAGGGTGAAGGAGCAGTCAAGCGACAAGTAGATTGGTTGGGGGGCTCAAGGAAAAAGGGTAACGCAAAAAATATAAATGTTTGCTTTTCATCTTTTCAATACAGTCACAAATCACACAGCTGTGGCAACAAATCTCTTCAAAATGTACATTAACTGAGAGAAAAGAAAGGAGACCCATCCGCCATCCCGCCCAAAACCCACAGACTTGACTGTGTTCATTATTAAAGAGCATATAGTGCGATTACAACAGCTGCAAATCAAAATCTTGGATATCAAGACTATCAAAAAAGGCACAAACAGACAGGTCGCACAAAGAACTCAGCAGAAGCTTTTAAAACCCAGTGAGTGAGTGAGTTGGTTTGTTGGTTGAGTAATTGGTGAGTGAGTGAAGGAGCAAGCGACAAGTAGGTTGGTTGGTGAGTGAGTGAAGGTCAAGTCAAGTCAAGTCAACTTTATTTATAAAGCATTTTAAAACGACCACAGCCGGAACAAAGTGCTGTACATAAATAGACAAACAACGCAGGCATAAAAACAATTAAAACACAGGATAATAAAACAATAAAAACAATAAATAAAAACAAACCATAAAACACTAAAACAGGAGCAGAGTCTCATGCAGGGTTGAAAGCCAAGGAATAAAAATGGGTTTTAAGATGAGTTTTAAAAATAGACAGTGAGCAGGCTTGTCTAATGTGGAGGGGAAGCTCATTCCATAATTTTGGAGCAGCAACAGAAAAAGCTCTATCCCCTCTCAGCTTCCGTTTTGTTGAAAGGTTAGTTGGTTGGTTGGTCTGTAATTAATTGGTGAGTGAATGAGTGAAGGAGCAAGTAGGTTGGTTGGTGAGTGAGTTGGTTGGTTGGTTGGTTGGTTGATTAATTGGTGAGTGAGTGAGTTGGTTTGATGGATGCTTGGCTGATTTAAAATACATCTTCCTGTTGTGGTCACTCAAAGGTGCACTTGTGAAAATACAGTTTTTTTTATTGTGTACATCAGGTTTACATTTTTTCAGAACGGAAGGCTTTCCCAGGGATATGATTATGTTTTTAGAGACGACTGAAGACCCTTGAATTCAGAACATCCTTCACGATTTGTACTGTGTCAATGAAGTGTCCTCTTGAGTTAAATTGACAACATATACGTATACGTAGCACAGAGAGGCAAGTGGGGCAGAGAATAGGTCGGACAGATTGCTCTTGCAGGATCCTTGGTAGGTCCGATCCGGCCGACTATTCAAACATCTCATGAAAAGAGCTCGCTGTCCTTGTATTGAGTGCTGAATTGATCTGCAGCTCACTAATAATTCTGAGGTAAGCTGCGTCTGGAAAATACTTTCCCATCAGCCTCGTCTACCAAGCATCTTTTTTTCCACATGAGCAGTGGATTAAGCTCTTATATGAGCTTTGCGGTTTGTGGGTCCACAGACCTTCTCGGCTGGCTTTGTTATGTGTTGTTAGTTTGTTTAGGAAGATGTCAAGAAGGTCAGACACATCATAGTGGGAGTGAATATGGATGCTACTGTCCCTTTATCTAAATTGCAACAAATAAACCCCTATTCAGCCTCTTCTTTTGCCTTTAGTGCTCAATGTTAACCGCCATTCCCAGAAGACAGCCGTTTCTCTTAGTTTTCACTTTCCTGCATTGCAGTTTTGTACCAACAAACATAATGTACGAAATATGTACACGTGTTTACAGTTACTTCCTATTTCAACAAATTGTACTTGTTGACTTTAAATTGTTATTTCCCCATTCAGTGTCTTATGTTTTGCTTATGTAACTGCTATTTTTTCAGAGGAAAATGTAAAGTGTAAGCAAAGAACATTAAAACCGTCAGTACAGTCCACAAAGAGAGTCTGTAGGGTTTACCACCTGTATGTGTTGGGCCAAACCAACACAAGGTTATCTGAAAAGACTGTTAAAAGTGTGCTTAGTATAACTCTAATGACATCTACTTATTTTAGCACACTCTTTCTTTGTTAACTCAAGAACAAAAGTGAACTAAGAGTAACTAAGGGGAGTATTTATGAGTGAATTATGATCTTTATTCAAACCAGGTTTGTTGATTTGGTGCCTAAATATAACCAAGCAGCATCCTGCCTATCCCTAAGCACACTCACATCCTTTCACTATGTTAAACACAAATTCGTTGTTTATATTATTGACAAAAAAAAGCCCTAAATATAATAGCAGTGACTAATTGGTGTGATTGGTAACTACAGCAACAAAGGTCAAATTCTTATCAAAAGCAATAACAAAATATAAAACAAAAAAGGTAAGACTTGTCAACATAAGGGCACGAGTGGAAAAGTGGCGAGGCGTTTGTTTGCTATGTTGGAAAATTGAACAATTTCATGGCTTGTAAGTCCTGTCATCCATCCAGCTTGAACCATGATAAACAAAAATAATTATAAACTCCTCTTCTTTGTTATTCTGTTTGTGCCCGGTCAAGGTAATCATGTACTTGTTTTTGTCATTTCCACGTGTTTTGTATCTTTTCCATTTATTTCCTTTTTATTTTCATCAGCATGAGCTTGGTTGGTTCATCACAACAAAAGGCTGAGGGTCACGGCAAGATATGTTTACCTTCAACTTTTCTCTCTCTGTCTTTCTTTCTTCTTTCTCCTTTTATTTACCAGCTACATAGAAAACCAAGCGGGCCTGGAGAACATAACAGAAATTGATCTTGTTAACTACAGAGAACTGAAGAACCTGTAAGTAATGCTTATGTCTTACAACTCTGATAATGTACTGTATGAAATGTATAGCCACTTATTGAGGATCACAAGCTTCCTTCTTTGAATTGTTTCACTCCACTTAGTTTTGTTTTTTTTGTCCTGTAAGAAGAATACCGTCAATTAAAATGCTTCAAGTTTGTTCATAATCCCACACTTAGCGAGCTTCGCTGATGGAGCTTTTCACTCACATACAATGCTAACAAGGCAGAAAAGCACTTTTGAAACAATGTATTTATGATTTCAAGCTGAGGTGGATGAAAGTAGGCTTCCCATTTTGAGATCTGACAACTTTGCTGGTAGATTCTGTTTTCAGCTCCTGCTAACAAGCTAATCAAGCTATAATAGTTGCTGTCTTTTTCTATGTTTAAAAATAGCACTTAATCCTTTCTACTTACAGACTTCTTCTAAAGCTGCATATTGCAATTAAAAAGTGACTATGACAGTAAAGTAAAAACGTTATCAGATTATTCCCAGAGGAAAATTTTACTGCTAAAAGCTTTCTCTTCTAAGTATCTGGAGACAAAATTGAGATTCTCACTTCAGCCTCATTCAAGTTTCAAATTGTTCTCATTCGTTTCTCATTCGTTTCTCCTAAAATTCACCAGGAGAAATAGTTGAGACCATAACATGAGTCTTATTTGAGACTTAAATGAGAGATCTCATTAATGGCTAATTTTCTTCTCTTTTTTTAAATATATTTTTGGCCTTTTGGCCTTTATTTGACAGGACAGCTGAAGAGAGACAGGGAATGTGGGGAGTAGTGAGCGGGGGAAGACATGCAGGAAATGGTCGACCGTCCGGGAATCAAACCGGCGACCCCTGCAACGAGGACTGTAGCCTCTGTATGTGGGGCGCTTAGTCCGCTAGGCCACCAGACAATTGAGAGAGCTCCCTGATTTCTCCACCTGAGCTCAAAAGGAGTCACAAAACTTGAGAAATACCTGAGAATCATTTCAGATTTCCGAGATCTCCTTTTGAACTGAAAGGGAGACTAAGCTGAGACTTTTTGCAACTTTTTTTCTGAAGGCAAGAATGAGAAACAGGAGACATAAGCTATAGTCTCATTTTGCTTTCAAACAGATCTCATTGTTGTCTAGAAGACATGAATGAAACACTTCTGAGATCTCCTCTCTAAATTTATTTTACTAAGGGTTCTTTCATGCCAACATAACCCTTATTGGTTGCTTAGTTTAAAGCTGGGGTTGGTAGTCAGATTTAGATCCACTTTTTGTTATACTGGTTAAAATTATCTTTATGTCCCGATGGCAATCAATACATAATGTGTTCTTTAAAAAGAGTGGAAAAAAGACGCTATCTACAGCTGGAGTAAACCTGGGAACACACCAACCAATCCCTGCCATCAGGAGCCAAGGACATGCTACATTCAAATTCATGCTAGTTTTCTGTGACTACCAATCCTAGCTTTAACTAGTTATAACTGTTAGAATTTTATCAACAATATTAAAATGTGTTTTTCAAGTGAAGAGTGGAGTGAGGACTTATGTTACTTTACGTGTTCTGCAGTTGCTCTGGTGTAAGTTTCCTCATATCATAGCAAAACACAGAACAGATCTAGCTACCTCCGTTAGCTTCATGTTTGGTAGCATGCAACACTGGCTTCAGAAAGAGTGCATGAAACTAAACCCTAGATGTGTTCATTGGGAAAAAAACTCTTCTAAATATTATAATCAAACTGAAAAAAAATATTCAAAGTAGTTTACTAAGCTGTCAACATTCATTGAGCTTAACAGCAGTTGAATATGTTGTTGAATACATTTCTTTTACTTGTTCATGGAAGTCTGGTTTTAGAAAGACTGAAACCAACTTGACAATATACAACACTTCAATCTCTTTAAATGCTCTAACTAATTAGCTTTTATTACTCTGCACATAGCCCTACTGTGACTCACAGAGAAATTCAAAGGTTGACATGATTAGATTTTAGCAGTCAAATCTGATTTTAGCTAACTGTCAAATCTGAGATGAGTAGGTCAGAGTTATATAAAAGAGACAAAATGTTTAATAGAGCTAACATTAATCTCGTAAAGTTAATTAATAGAAAATGTTATCATTTGAAGGATAAAAACTCAACTCTGGTTTTACCTTCTCAAGTGTGAGTACAAGCAATGTGAACATGTTGATTTGAGCATTGGGAGAGTACCTTAACTGCAGATTTTCTGGTAACAAACACAACATGACACAGCTTTTATCTACATCCAAATGATTCAGTATTTCTGAGTTTCAGTTCACTTTCTGTCTTGTTATTTTTTTCCAATGTTTATTGTGCTTTCTCCCCCTCTCCAGCACGGTCACATCATGTAAGCTGAGGCTCATCTCCGCCAATGCCTTCCAACACAACCCCAAGCTGCAGTATGTGTAAGTGTCCTTGTCGATACAAAAGGATTGTCTTGCCTCGTGTCATGTTTTGACCTGTGTGTCGGTCAGCCTATTTGTCAGTGTCACTCAGAGCTCAGATGGCCATTTACTACTACAGCACGTGTCACTTGAAGGCTTCATTTCCCCAAAATCACAGTGACTCAGTTCCTCTGTTCGAGCAGGTGTATTACTCACTCACAGATCTGGTTAGTGTGTGAGCTAATGCAAGACACTAACAACACAAATTACCTTTCTTACAGTAAATCTTCTTGGCAGATAATGAGCGTATAGGTACAGAGTTGTTCAAAATATTGAGTTGTTTAGAATCAAACTGTAATCACAGCCGGTTTGGACTCATAAGAATCATAGAGTATTGGTCGAGGTTTTTCTTCTTTGACTATTATCTGCTATTATTCTGACGTGTTTTTACAGCTGTAGTCATAAATTGAATAGATTTGGGTTATGGGCTTCTTACTCAAACAAAACAAGCAATTTATAGACACCCCTCAATGCTCATGGATATCTCAATGAGCCATTTTTGTGTTTTTTTTTAAGATATATAATGTGAAAAATAGTGAAAGATTCATGTAAGAATGCTAATCAGTAGATTAGTCAACGGGCTTTCCCCCATTTCTGTCTCAAAAGTCTGTTCAACAAGGATCACTCCGTTTTTCATCATCATCTAAATAGTGGATAGATTGCAATCTTTACACTTATTTTAAGTGATTAAAAGTTAAGCCATGTTGATATTAAGTTGTGCAATTTACATAAACAGTTTAGCCCAACAGTTAATAATAATAATCCTGTGAAGACTGATCAAGTGGAAGCATTGAATCTCTCTATTCATCAGCAGCAGACCCTTATCGCCACCATCTTGTCCTCATCGTTTTACTGACCATGTGCGACATGCCCGATGTTGTTTATCTGGGACGGTTTGAGGATCAGATATAGGGGGGTTGGCAGAAGTGATAGTAGGCGGGATGAGCTCGAGAAATTGGAGAAGACATCCACCAGTCACCTTTTACTCGCTCACTTTGGCGGATTATCGACAACTGATGCATAATAAATACACTCCACTAAGGGTCCATTATCACTTAATCAATATTTCACTGTGGAGAGAGAGAGGGTGGGCCAAGCTTTGGGGGAGAGTAGGGGCTTCTGTGTGACAGATGTGTATCTGAGATTAAGAGGGACAGACTATAACCAAACCAAATAGAGGACATTGCTTCCTCTTCTCTCCATTTGCTATTTTCTTTATCCACAATCCTTCCTGAACTCAACTGTATCATAAAATTACCGTCAGTTTTTCAAGATGGCTGGAGGAAAAAGGAGCTGCAGTTCCCGATTTTTCTCCCTCCCCCTGTGGACCCGGTCAGGAATCGAGCTGGTAATGGATAAGCCCCAATGGCTAACCCATCTGACATGAACTTTTGGGAGCAAGGAAAACAAATAATTGAACCCTTGGCCCTGCCAGAGTGAATATGTATTGGCTTCCATGTGTGTGCTCCCCAGTGTGGCTTTCTGTCATCTTCTGAGGGAGGTTTTCATTTACAGTCTGGTTTCTTGGCTGTCTGAGGATCATTTGAGAGCCCCTGTGATGATATTTCAGTGGCCTTAGAGGACTGTCAGAGATATGCACTATTCATCTATCACAGGAGTTTGATTGACTGACACATGACCTTTTTCAGATGTATGATTACAATGTTTACAATGTTTGTGTGTGTACATTTTTTCCCAACGTTTTGAATATTGAACAAGAATAAGAGTCTACAAGTCTATCTGTGCCGCCATTATTGGAGCTTAATGCTTATGTTAGCATGGTAAAATATGCACAATACTAAAGATAGACTTTATGTTGGGTTTAGGACTTATTTTTCATTAAAATGTCATACTGTATATATCCTGTGTGTGCAGAGTCCTACAGTCCCCCCTTCATCCTGATCAGCTTGTTGAAGCATGTAATGCTGATCGATGCTGTGCTCATGCTCTGACTGTAGTTCATCCTGAGGGTGGCATTAATATTTGCACAAAGTTTGATGTCAATCTAATCAGCGGTTGTTGAGACATTTTACCTAAATCGCAAATGTATCACTATTATCATCCAAAAGCAACCTCATGGGGGTGCTGGAGAGAATTAGGATGATCAGTAAAGGGAGAGGGATTAAGAACTGCCTTATGTTTCAAAGACTCACTGGGGGTTCTCACTGGATGTAGGAACTGAAATATAATGAGCATGAGGAGGAGGAGCGGGAACCTTGACTTGCTGCTGGCACAAATCGCAGCTGATCATGAGGTTACATCTTTAGGACAGCATGGACATCTTTAGAGGCAATGCACCAAATTTTATGTCAAGATACCTCACTTGGAAAGGTTTAATTGTGCTTCTTCAAGTTTTAAAATAAACTATTAAGTAAATTGATATTAATCAAGTTGTGAGGTAAAGATGTGTTCAAGTGATCCCAAGAAAATACTGCTTTGAATGGCAAATTCAAAAAGTGATGATAAATGTAAAACTTACAAACAGAAAGGACATATTTGGGATCCAGAACATACGGCCATAGTTCACCAAACACTGGTTGACTCAATAACGATGACTTTGTAGCTTGGCAACAGTGGAGGAGGCTTCTGTAGAACTGGCCAATTGGACTAAAGTGGGCTTGTAGGTGGGGGAAGGTGAAGGGATTTTAATGAGACAATACCTAAAGTGCAGGGATTCAGATTGAGGCTGAAATAAGGGTATGGAAAAGGCATTGCACTGAGATTAGCTATGAATTTCTTAAATTGTAAATGATGTAAAGCTACTGCAGAGGTATCAGAGGGACAGTATAAAACATGACAATGAGCATAGTACTCCATCTTTAAATCCAAATATAAACCTGCTGTTAGAAAAACTGCAAAGACAACTAAAGATGTGGGAGACTAGGAATTATGATAAAAAATGTCTGGGCATTTGTGGCCATATTTTTGAGATATGTGTGGATCACAGAGGTAGATCATTCATCTACGGACATTATTGTTGCAGCTAGTGTGACTTCATACTGTTACTCCAGATAGTGCAATGACTAAGAATAGTACAAGTCCTGCAAAAAAATTGAAAACTTTGACTCCTAAATGCAGCTCTGAGGAGTGTTTCAGTCTCATCTGGCTGAGCAGCGTTCTACCTCGAAGAAATGTTTGTGACTCTGGACTAATCACCTAATGTACTGAACACAGAGCAAACACACAGGGAGGTGTGCTGAGGGGTTTGTGAGTGTTGCTCCTGGCTGGTGAGAAATACTTGCCAAGGTAATTGATCAGAACCCATTTGGATGCATTAACGTTTTCCACTGAGAGTAATTCAAAGCAGGTAAGTATTGCTCCGAAAGTGAGCAATCAAACCACAGCGTGACTCAACTGGACAGCAGGACTAGATTACAAAATGACAAGAACAACTCAGGTTTTTCTTTCATTTAGGGAGCTTATAGTAGTTTAGATTTAAGATAAACATTCTTATATGACTACAAAACACATGCACACATCTCACTGCAACATTATTGATTCAAATATGTAGTTGTTTTTAAAAGTGTCTGATATTTGTACCAACAGGAAGGTAATTCATGTATATAGACAAAGCAGAAGTCCAGCATAAAAGCTTTCCTACACTTTAAGTTGAATTACTTTGTGTGAAATCCTGTTAAACTAAAGTACAGCAAATCAAATGTTGTTATTACTCTTTGTCCTCTCTCCTTGTATTTTTTAGGAACCTGGCATCAAACTCCCTCGAACACGTCTCCTGGAGGGTGTTTCATTTTCTACCGCTGCTCAATCTGTGAGTGACTTCAAGTTTATAATGAGAACTCTCTCAATCACTCAAATAAATGTTAAAAATCTTCAGGAGGTCAAGTTGGTTTAAAAGAGGGACATAATAAGACTGATTGGGCCCCACAGCGTCAGGAACCCCACAGAACACACCACAAAGCACCTTCCATCACTTTACTCAGTCAGTAGTCATGTTTGTTCATTCAGCAGCATAAGTTTTGGATTAAACTTACTGTTTGACATCTGTACGGGAACTTTTCCAACTGTTTGTTTGTCACAGATCTGGTTATTTCGAGTTTTGATTGATAGTGTGCTTTGGCTCATGGTATGAAAACAGCTCACATCAAATATGCTTGGCGATTGTCCAAAGGCTTCAAACTTAAATGCTTCAGGTACCACTCAAGCATGCTGTACGCTGTCCTACTGCATGTTGCTTTCTTAGGCTATTGGAGTCCAGTTAAGACCCCTGTGAGAAGTGAATGGTTTGTGTTGATTTTGGCGCCCCCTTTGGCCATAGCGGTACATCTTAAATGAAGTGAGTTAAAGCCATAGACTGTATAAATAATGGACGTAGTATCCGTGATGTCACTCATCTGTTCCTGAGAGCTGTTTTGAAGCCAGTCGTCGGCGGGAGCCATATTGGTAATGCTTAGTTCAACCTAACTTAGTGTGAGGTAAAAAGGTGGGGGTTGAGCCTCCTAGCCAACAGCTATGTGGCTGGGAAGTCGTAATCTTAATATCTTCTGAACCGTTGCATTAGAAAAAAATTCACCCCCGTACAGTGTGTGCTGATAGAGAAATTAGCTACATAGACCAAAGCTGTTTTTGAACCAGACTGGAAACATGTTTGTTTCTGCTGCAAAGATCGTCTTTTTTGAATCGGTGTGTATGTGGTTTCTGGTGTTTCTGCAACCAGCCTCAAGCAGTTTATAACACTTCCGCATGGGCTTCATATTTTGAGACCGGAGGTTGCTGCTTGGTTACAGCTTGAAGTTTTTATACATTTGACTGTGCAGAGAAGCTGTGTGACATTTTTGCAACATCAGCAAAGAGACAAGTTACTGCTTTGTCCACAGGAGGCGCTAAAAGCAAAGTCCCTTACAGGAGCTTTAACTCTAAAATAAAAGCATGAGTCCCTGTCTGTGAGACATTAACTCATTCAATTGTTTCTCTGTAGAAATCTTATTTGCAGTGTTTGACGATGGAAGCTGAGATCTCTTCTACCTTCTTGTTCATTAAAAGGTTCTATTTTTTTATCAGCTAGCCTAAACAGCTGATTTTCTTCTTTTTTTCTCTTCAGGGTTTTAAGGGACAACCCTCTTGTTTGCTCGTGTGACCTTCACTGGCTGCAGCAGTGGCAGCACAGTGACCGAGGTGACCTGGACACTCAGATGTTGTCTTGTTTCGCCAACGATCTGGAAGTTCCTCTCAGCTCTATGGTGATAGACAACTGCAGTGAGTTTGTCTTTTGTTTTGATGTCTGGACTTCATTTTGCACTGTATTATGCTCTTTTATTTGTTATTAGTTATAAATACACACAGTAAGACGTACTGAACATTCAAAATAAGATTGAATCAAATACATTGTCTTGTAGTACATTTCATGTCCCTCCATTGCAAAATTTGATTTGCTTTTGCAAAATCACTCAGATTTCTGACCTTCATTTAGCTAAATTATGAATTTTCAACACTTAAAAGTTGTTTTCAAACTCATCTGGTGAACAATGAAGAAAGGATGATTTGTTTTTACAAGGATTTTCCAGATAGAATGGTTGGAGATGATCTTTGTAAGAATTTGAAGTAGCTAAATCAAATGTTTTTTTTGTGGTGAAAGAAATCAGACTCAAATTATTGTCCCAGTTAGGAGTATTTCTCCAAATATCAAAGCAAAAGATCTTGCAGTAAATTATGCTTGTGACACCTTTTTTGTCTTTATGATAGTACATTTATTTTGTTTGGCAGAACAAGGACAAAAATGCTTCACAAACAGAAAATTAAATTAAACAAACTAACTAAAAATAGGTGACAGATTCAAGGTCAGTGTAGATAAGGTCTCAACATTTTTTTCAGTCAGCTTGAAAGTCATGATTAAAAACAAGCATGTTAAAGCCATCAACAGGCAGGTGCAGTGAAATGCAGGGAAGAAACCGGCTCAGCATTGTTGCTTTAATTGCTCACAGTGGGAACATCTTGTTGCCAGGAAACATATGAGCGAGTTTGGGGCCCTGTTTCTCAGAAGCGCTAAAAAAAAAAGAAAAAAAGGATCAGCTCTACAGGTAGTTTTATACATCATACGACCTACCTGTGCTCTTTGCTGTGTGCTCATGCTGCCTCCTCCGCTGCTCTCAGGTCCGCCGGAAGTGAAGATCATCTCCAAACTCAGACACAAGACTCAGGAAGGAGGAAACCTGACGTTTGAGTGTATAGCGACGGGAAGTCCAACTCCTGATGTGAGATGGAGAACTGAGAATGTGGACTCTAACTTCTTTACACAGGTAGTGAAACACTTTTGGAACAAGAGTATTTTATTAGTGTCATTCAGACATCACACATGAAGCATTTTCTGGTCTTTATGTACAGTGTCAGTGTGTCCCTCCTGAAAGACAGACCCTCCTGTCTGCTTTTTTGATGTGACAATGTATGAGGATTTAAAGATGTTCATATATTGTACGGATTGTGACCCCTGAAAGCAAATTTATGTTATTAGCAAATAAAATGAAATTGAGTTAACTCTTAAAATCCAGCTACAAACAACACAATAACCCCAGGACCTTAGCTCTTTTTCTTACACTAGAACATTAAAAAAAACTACTTTCATGTTCTGCATATTTTTAAGTTTATTTATTTTAAAAGTAGGTCAACAAACTCTTATAAGAATATGATCCATCATCAGATCCAAATAAATTCAGCCTTATATTCATTAAAGCTACTGTAAGGAGTTTTTTCACTGGTAACCAAACAGACTGAATTTAAAACTGATGTCACTTACAGTCTTATTGACCTTCATGGGTCATAAAGAGATTACATTTAATATTTATGTATTATTATTATTCTTTTTTTTTTTTTTTACGTTTTTATTAGACTCAGCCAACATCACAAAACAACAATGCAGCCATCAGACTCAAAACCAGATATAAACAAGATTTTTGAAAACACCTAGTCCATAGTCAGGAAGTAAAGATATGAATAAATAGATAGTACACAATTAAAAATAAGTGAATACAAACATACAAAATAATAATAATATTAAGATTGTAATAATTAACACAAAATTATTATTGTTGTTATTGTCCTAATTGCTATTTATACAATTAGGACAATAACAACAATAATAACAAAAAGAAATCCTCACAGTAAACTTCAAAGGAAATAATAATAATTCTGTATACCCCAGATCAGCCCATCAGAGAATTAGCCAAAAAGAAATGAAGCAACAGGCGCCCACCTTATCTGGAAAAGATCAGTTTTTAACTGTAATCTTGCAGTTATACTCTCCATATAAAAAATGTCCTTCAACTTGTTCTTCCAATGTGTGACTGTGGGGGGCTGTGACCTTAACCAGGAGATTGTGATGATTTTCTTTGCAACTAAAAGCAGGACCCTCAGCAAAGCTGCATGGCCACTGTACTCCTCATCCTCTGGTAATATTCCCAGTAGGAAGCAGGAGGGTTCAAATGGCAGTTCTAAACCCAGACAGTTGTATTATTATTTTAAATGCCTGAGGCTCACCCCGAGGTAGGGCAGGTGTCAGGAGAGATTTGAAGCTAGCTGATGAAACAGGACCCCACTGTGGGACCTCATGTTGTCGATGAGTGACTGTTATTTTTTTTGTTAAACAATACAGCCTATACATGTGCAGCACAAAATCAGCAAAGAGGGAAGAGATAAGAGGATAGACAGCTTTGTTTAAGTTCCTCATAGGAGCTTTAACATTGACTTCTATTGTATTCAAAAGTTGGCTACTGAAGGAGCAATAACATAACTTTACCTACATATTTTATTATCAGTGAAAGTCTTAATGTTTCTGTCAACTTTACAAACATGAATCATCAAAAAGCAAATAAAAAGACCATAACTAACAAACTGTTTCTGATGATATAGCTTAAACTTGATGATAGTGATTGCTGTACAATGTAGATCTCAGTTGTAGTCCAAAATCTGTTGTAGAAACAAACACTAAGAGCTGAGTGCAAAGAGGATCAGGAGGTCAGAGAGTCAGGCTAACATCTTTTTCTTAATTTTATATTTGCACCTTTATTTACAGAGGAGAGGGCAGTGGATACCAGGATACCAGGCCGCCCACTATATGGCTTTTACACCTTCTATTCCTTTTATGAGTATAAGACTGAGTGATGGTCTTTTCATGGACTTTCTTGACTTTAAGAAAATGCAGAATCCAACTAATCCTGTCTTTTAACTTCTCCCTTTTTCAACTGATTCATCAGAAAATGTTGCAGCATGGCCAAAGAGATAAAAAAAAAACCTTTCCTTCTTTTCTTACTTTTAAGCTTTAAGACTTGAATTCTGTTTTTTCCAAAAGCACTGCGGCTTTTCTTCACACATTTTGTGAGGACTGAGATCTCTCTTCTATCTCCAGATCCAGGACTTCATGTTTAGAGGATAGAATTTGCTCAATAGCCTCCCCCAAAAAACGTGTAACCTCCTCCCCTCCTCTATTTGATCTCACTTTATTGATGCTTTCAACTTCAAAATGCACTTTCACTCTCACCGGCTTTTAACAGCGTCTGAGTGTTGTTGCCTGTGGCTGCTATTTGTCTGCAGGACTTTGTTGTGTGTGTGTGTGCAGAGTTTCAGAACTTTCTCTTTTATTTCATTTTAATTCACTCTTTCAGTAATTATCAGCATTTTGCTTTGTTTTCTGCCTCTCTCACTCTGCTGTAGAGCATTTTAGATCAATTGTGCTGTGATTACAGCTGTATAAATAAAGTTGGCTGTAATAATATATCGATCCACAGCATAGTAAATTGGCTCTCATTTCATCCCTCTGAACTATACCTCTAAGTGATCCATATGTAGCTGTGACAAGCCTGCATTTACCTCCTCTGCTCTTTATGTCTGCAGGAGAGAATCAACGGCTCCACACTCCACCTGGTCCTCTTCCTCACCAACGTTTCCTCACATGACAACCTGCTCAACCTAACCTGTGAGGCCGAGAACCAAGCTGGGCCCGGGGAGGAGATGGTGCAATTGGACATTGAGTGTAAGTGCCTGCAAAATAAAAAAAAAATCGCACTCTTGAAAGCTCACAGGCTCAATACAAGTCGTCGAGCTTAATGGAGGTTAGGGCGAGAGCACACTGGGGCCATTTTTCGAGTGCAGGCAGGGTGGACAGGCCGAGAAAAGGAAAATGCACTGCACTGATTTCTTCTAAATGCCCCCTCTACAAATACGAACATGTACCCACCATGCTTCTAATGGAGCTCTTTGTCATCTGCCACTCACTCAGGCGACTGGTGAGAAGTGTTAAAATCACTCGTGAAGTGCTGCAGGTATGGCTCGCCATTTAATGCAGGGATACAATGAGAGGACTAAAAGAGAGTGAAGTTTCCTCGCAGTGCTCTTAAAGAACTCCTTCACCTCATAAACTCAGTTCTTCTAAATTACAGTTGCAGCTTGACCCTAGAGGTTTGCTGTTGTTGTCTCCTTTTAGATGCATTAGTGCATCTGGAAGTTGGCGAACACCGAAAGAATGACAGCACCCAGCGGTCCCACAGAAAACAGAGTCAAATGCATTAGTGATACATTACTGAAAAAAAATACTGCCCAAACAATATCATATATCACCAACTCAGTGACACTCATTAGAAAATAAAGCCAAAAAGAGCAGGGGCGCCAATCAGCTGAAGCCAAATGCACAAGCATCAAGGGACAGATAATGAGCGTCAGGAAAATGGGGCTGATAACCCGCGCGAAGATCTGATTTGAGCCTGTGCTAATGGACTTTTCCCTCCTACTCCGGAAAACCGCTTCATCCGCAGTGATTGGCAGTCTGTAAATGCGTTAGTGCAGCTAATCTATCAACATCAGCCCCCCTGGTGGACGGACACTCGTTAACCGCTAGCCCTTTAATTACTCTTAATTACCTCCCAGAACAGTGGGTGTTTACTGTTGAGTGGCTCTCCGTGCCATTGATTCATGGCACTCATGTGGGTTCCCTCTCATAAAAGAGCCTTACTACATCGTGCTTTTTTGCAATGTCTTTTTTATGCTTGGAGTTAAAAGGCAGATTTGGAGCTTTATAAATACCCATCATTAAAGGGGTTAATATTTTGTATAGAAAGGCTCCAGAGAAGCCAGGAATCAGCCCAAAATGTCCAGTCTGCTATGAGGCTCATTAACCATAATTCTAGCCTTCTCTTTAAACCCTGCAGTGAAAGAGCTTGTACGAAGTAGCCGGGGTCGTTAATGGATGATTAGTTAAATGTGATAAATAGCACTAATTTTCACTCAGTGTAACGGACTTCAGCACGGCGAGACGGATGCCTTAGTATCCCCCTTAGCGCAGCACTTTGTGAGGATGGGTCATGGGTTAAGAGCAGCAGAATGGTCCGTGCAGCGTGAGGGGTCTCTGCTCTTGAGAGTCGTGTTCGATCTTAAACGAGGCCATTTCCTGTAACTTGGTGTCCGGTGGAGCTTCCAGGTAGCTTTTTGTGGTCAGGGGGCACAACGACAACCAGGATTCATAATTCATAGCAGGTCAGGACAGGTTTGCAGCACAGATGGAGAACATTGATTCATGGAAACTGTGAGGGGAACATATGGGGATCTTTACAGACTGTTACACATGATCAAGGTGCACATTCAGGAGGGCAATTGTGGCTTATGATGTAAATGTCAAGAGGAGGTGTATGTACACCCAGGTTAATATCCTCCTAAAATGACATCACTGGTTTGAAACTGATTTTTTATTTTTCAGCTCTAATATGTTGAAATTACCAGATGTATCACTCCATGAAGCCTTCACTCCCAAATTTTCAGGCCAAAATTTTTCATGATTTAAGACAGTCATATCTCAGCAGAGGCAGAACAGATTTATTTTTTTCAACATGCCTTTGAGACACCTATCATTATTAGATCTCACCTGGAATAAAAAAAAGTCTCTTGAAATATTTAGTTACCATCGACGAAGCCACTTTTTTAGTTTCCCACTGTTTCCAGTGTTTTTTGCTCAGCTATGTAAAGCTGCTACGGCTTCTTTGTATTTCCACATAGTCATTATTGTTGTGTGAAGTCTCTTAAAGCTATACTCCTTAAAACCAAGGCCCTACAGTTTGTGCAACAGCCAGCCTGGCTATACAGTTTTGTTCTCTACGGACAGAGCCTGGCGAGCTGGTCTTTATGCTAAGCTAGGCTAAGTTAAAGCTGCAGTAAACATCTGTTCAGAGAGAGGGTTCGAATGTCAACACTATCTCTCCCAACCAGATTTCCTCTTAGTCCCCCAACACAGATCGGCGTGTGCAGTCATGATAGTGCCAGACTCATTACCAATTAAAGGACGTAGCAGGGGCCGCCCCTTAACCAATCAGGACAGAGGATTGGAGACTAGCTATGATTGGTCCGTCATAACGGGAACAAGGGGAGTAATAACATTGCTTGATACAAAGGCATTGGAAAACACAGAGATTTTGCAATAGTCTCAAATTACTCCACTTACCAATTAATATCTACAGGCATTATGACTTTTTCTCCAAACCCAGGAGGAAAAAAGTAATGTTTTTTACACCATTCCTACCAACAGCAGCTTTAAGCTCAACAGTTGCTGATTTTGCTTAAAATGTATTTCATAGTGCTTGTTCTCTCTCTCTTGTACAGAATAAGAAATGAACCGTTTTCAAAATTAAAATCATTCTGAAATATTCTGAGAAGCGGCTCGTAGCAGTGTGCTTTTTGTTAACTATTTCAGTGTTTCTGGTGAAAACCAAATATAAAGGGGGCACTTGCTTCAGGTATTGATTGGCGTTTACTCCAAAACTTGTAAAAACTGAAACTCCAGGAAAACAGCAGAGAGCTGGGAAATCAAAAGGGTTAGCCACGAGGTGCTCATGTGCTCCGGGTAATTAGTGACATATGTTATCGTGTAAGTTTATTTATCATCTTAACCCTCCTGTTATGTTGCGGGTCAAATTGACCCATTTTAAAGCTCCAAAATCTGAAAAAAAGTGTTTTTTTCGCTATGAAACTTCTTCTGCTTGGCTTAATTAGCGTAAATAATATATAAAATGAAAATTCCTTGCCCAAGGACACTTTACCATTTGACTGCAGGAGCTGGGATCGAAGAGAGACAATCTGGCAGCCTTTAGAATACTGAGGGACAAGTGGGTACAGTAACTTCCACTACTCTATAGCCCAGGCCCTAATGTCACAGCGGATGAAAGGCTAGAGGCATTCAGAGGTTCCTTCCATTCTAGGAAATATATGCCTCCAAACCAGCTAAATGCAGCATAACAATCTGGGCAGCATGTGACAGAAGAGGTGTTGTGTTCATTTATCAACATCACTTCAATAAAAAAAAAATAAAAAAAATTTAAAATAAAATTAACAAAAATCTATGTCATGTGAAACTATTGTATCTATATTAAGGTCTTTCAAATGTACATTAAAAAAGTTTTAACGTGAATTTTTATGAAAAACGAGTGAGTTATTCTCATTGAACCATGATCTGTGAGAATTAAAGAACACCATTGCACTAAATATTGATTTAAATGGTTAGTAATGGAGTTAATAATGAGATTTAAAAAATGTTTATTGGGTTTTATTTGGGTTCTGACACTTTTGGATCATTAAATATGCCCTGGGTCAAGTTGACCCAGGAACATTATTGCTGTCCCTAAGAAAGGAACACAACAGGAGGGTTAAAGAGACAAGAACTCTCAAGACCTACAAATATTCTGAGGCTAAATGTGGGCTTTCCTAAAGTGCGCACTGACTCATAAACACCATGTTGAAATTCAAAATTTCTATAAAGAATACCTGCAACATGACTTATTATTATTTAGCAGCTAAGTCAGGAGCAGTAAACCAACTTGCAGCTGTTAGGAAAAAAAAATTCTCATTCACTTTCCTCGTCCACTTCTTCTTTTATCACTCTGTCCTCTTCCAACAGTTGGAGTTAGAATCCTCTTCCTGCGTGACGCTGAGCAGCAGCATCACTGGTGTTTTCCCTTCGCTGTGGATGGCAACCCTGAACCAACCACCAGCTGGCTTTACAACGGCAGAAAACTGGTTCTGAACCACTTCACGTTCGAGCAGCTGATCCCGGACACTACCGATGGATCGGTGAAGCACGGCTGTCTCTTTCTCAACAAACCCACACATGTCAACAATGGCAAATACACTCTGATCGCGCAGAACAGACTGGGAAAGGACATGGCCACGGCCAATGGATTGTTTATGATCAACCCCTTCGAACCGCACAACCCCGAGGGAATCATTCCAGGTGAGTTCCTGAAAACATGTTGTCTCTGCAGAATGTTTTTCCAAGTAGTTTACCGTAAAGGGAGATGACCTTAGTCAGCTTATGAAGAAGTCTCTCAGAGTGTCTCGTGTTTGTTTTTAGCTCTGTTTTACTTGTGTTGGAACAATAACATGATCAGTCATTTTACAGCCACAGAATAAGGCCAATAAAAGACATCACAAAGAAATAATAAAGGAAGCAAGCACACGCAGCCTGATCATTGATAAATTACTGAGAACTGTTTCCTGAAGGACTTTGCATTAATGACCATAAAGTGGATCATTATATGTTAATGAAATATGTAATCATGAGCTCCCATAGATCTGTGAATCAGTCAACACTATGGCTGTCAAACGATTCATTATTTTAATCCCAATTAATTGCTGGGTTTTAATAGCAGTTCATGCCAGTTTCTTGATTTGTGAATCAAATGAATACAATGATATGTACTGTAGGATCTTTACTATTAGATTTATAATTCTAATAATAAGCAGCTTAACAGATTACCTAAAGGGACAAAATAGCACATGGTTTGTGACAAAAGAGTTCATTTCTGACCTTAATTACATCTCGATTAACAGATTAACCCTGTCAGCCCTGTTGACTGCTTATCTATAAAGAAGCTGGCTAACAAAGCAAATTACTTACTTACTTATTATTTTATTGCTATAATTCCATTTAAAACTCCCCAAAAACAAAGACGCTTGGGGAAGTTTCTAGTGAAACTTTTATCTCCGAGTCTGAGAATTGTGCAAAACTAAACAGGCTTCCTGATGTAGAGGGCAGAAAATGTTCCAAACAGAGTGCACACTTTCTCAAAGACTAGTACTTTAGAGCAGGGGTCCCCAAACTTTTCAGCTCGCTACCCTCAAAATATAGGTACCAAAGACTGGCGACCCCCCGAGAAGTGATTAAATGTTGTTTCATTCTTCATTCATCTGGTCTGCAGAAAATGAACCACCTACATGCACACCTGGCTGTATTTCCTGTGGTGCTGTGAATTAACTTGCTGGTACTGATGCTTCTATTCATTCATTGTTAACTTACCTTAACCTTAGAAGTCATCAGGCAACAAAGCAAGACAGAAAACTAATGAAACATTTTTAATTCTGCAAGATTTTATTTGAAATTTAACTATTTTTGTCAATATTTTTTTAGAATAATGGTAAAATAGGCAATTTTAGATCATTAAAAAAAGAAAGAAAATTCTGGAAGACATCTTGGGACCCCAAATTAGTGTCTCGCGACCCCCCAGGGGGTCCCGACCCACACTTTAGGAACCACTGCTTTAGAGGTATTTGTTAAGACTAGCTTAATCATTTATTTGATTCATTCATTTAACCTTTATTCAACCAGGTTACTCCCAATGAGATCAGATATGTCTCCTTCAAGGGAGACCATGCCAAGAATCAGCAGAAGAACAACACACAGTTGCAGAAACAGACACACAGGGAACCAAAGTACAATTCATAAGCACTAACATTTACATTAAAGAGAAACTATCAAAGAGTCAGGTGAGATAAGAACAACAACATCCTGCAGAATCTGCTTAAAAGTCTTTCATTCAGATTGAAAACATTTAATAACACCTGCTCCTTGAATTTCAAGTCATCCTGAGTAAATCCCAGGCTGAGGGTACAGAATACCTAAAAGTCCTTCACCTTATTTCTGTATGAGCTTATATGCTAGAGCTGACCCTGTCTGCAGCATTTGATAACCTAGCTTCTGTTCCGCTTTCTCATCAAAGAGGCTGAGCTGACTGGCATCCCCTATGGCTTATACACTTACTGTTGACACAAACCTCACACAACCTCACCTCAAAAAAGGCCAAACTCTCCCTTTACAAAAGATTTCATACTGGAATTGTTTGTGTACTTTGGATAGGTCATCAAATTGTCAGTGCACCCTTAATAAGAATAAATTGTTTGTAATTGATGTTTAAAAATGTGTTTGTCTTCTCTCTGCCCACATGCCAGTCCCTGATGTTGATCCAGGTAAGCCTTTGATTTTGACTTCTCTTTAATCTCAGCATGGGATCCAAACACTGCATGGACTGTTGAGACATTGTTCCTCTATCTAATCTCTTTCCTGCTCCTCAGTTCCTACAAACAAATCTGACATGGACGTCACTGAGAACCCTGAGAGCCGAGTCTTTGTGGTACGTATCTGTTTTTATTCCCCGTCATGGAAATGAATTGATCAGTGTTTAAAGTAAATCTGTAAATCTGTGTTTTTTTTACTCTACCAGGTGTCTGTGGCTGTGGGTCTGGCTGTGTTTGCCTGCACTTTCCTCCTCATCATGATTTTGGTCATTAACAAGTGTGGCCAGAATTCAAAGTTTGGTATTCACCGTAAGTTTTTGCACAATATTTAATATCTTGCATGAACAATAAAACTTGATGGGACAGTTTGACTATGTTGGAGATAAGAGAGAGTATTAATACCACTCTAATGTAACTACACTAAATAAGAAATCCGAACCAAGAAGCTGTTCGTATTAATATTGCATGCTCTTAATTTGATGGGGTTCAACTTCCTGTAATTTTTAAAAACGATTTAATTACCAACATGTATCATGAGATACTTCCCCCTGCTTACGGTATTTACACTACATACAAAGCTAGTCGACTTCCAGTCAGTCCATTATTTATTAACCATCAACGGCTCAGTCACAACAGATGATGCTCAAACTCAACCACTTCCTGTCTCACAGTACTTTTGTTAGCTTCCATTACTATTACTATGCCAGAGTGGCTGTGGCTCAGTGGTTAGAGCCGGCCGTCTATCAATTGGAAGGTTGGCGGTTCGATCCCAGCTCTGGCAGTCACATGCCGAAGTGTCCTTTGAGCAAGACACTGAAACCCAAATTTCTCCTGCTGATGTTCAGCAGTGTGTGAGTGTTGAGGGAATGGGTGAATGTGACAAGTAGTGTAAAGTGCTTTGAGTGGTCAGAAAGACTGGAAAAGTGCTATATAAGTACAAGTCCATTTACCATATTAGCTAAGGTCTTAAACTTTTCCATCAAATGATGACAGTAGTAAGAAAGCGACTGAATGAATGAAGACAGCTTTTGACTTATTTTCATTTTGTTTTGTCAAAGGTGACAATAACTCATCAAATGAGTGGTATTTCCATAAAATATGGCGTCATTGTCTTTAAGATAATCTCTGGTCCTTTCAAATACTGATAAATTAGTAATCATTCAAATGATAAGGATTTGTCAGAGTCCCTATGTTTATGTTTTAAGAACCTGGGCCCAAGCAATGAGACCACAGGGCCTTTCTTTCTGTCTTCTGTCTAGCTATTCTCCCTGGGATTCAACCCAAATACAATCATACACACTTACATGCAACACAACATTAAAGAAACCTGACCAAAACCACTAACATCTGTTCACTAACACATTGCGCTGACAGCACCTACTTTATTTATAAAACCAATGCAGTTCGCTGTTTCCAGTTCCCTCTGCAGCAGCTGTTTGTTGTCGCTGCACTCTCAGCCCTCTCAGTTGAAAACCAGACATCAAGTCTGTCAACAACAATGACGAAAGTCCATTCGGAGGAGAAACTAACCACCCTTATGTTTATCAATCCAACTACTTCCAGGTCCAGAACTGTTGCTAATGTCACAACACGTTTTCTTTGTCACACAACGTTGAATGAAAGCAAATATGAAGGATACACTTCAGCACTTTAAAACAGACTTAACCATCATTACTAAGGGAAGCAAGATGACACAGGATTACTTTTCTAACAGTAAGCATTGGTGAGAAGCACAGAAGCAAACTGAGGTTGTGGGCGCTGCCAAAAAAGCGCTTTCAGTGAACACAGGCCCTAAATCAGTCGTTTAGCCCTCTATCCTGAGCGTGACATGAGATATGATGTGTTTTCATATCATTCATATAATTCAGCCTTTAAAACGCTCTGATTTATACCTTTGCAAGTGTGAATCAAACCCAGTGGATTACATTAGTTGTGTTAATTTCAATACCTCTATTAAAAAACAAGCAATTACACTATGTGCTTGTTTGAGTTAGTGTGTTGATTTTTACAGAGTTGTAAAAATTGATTTTTACTTTAAATATCTACTACCTCTTCTTTTTTGTCTTCTTCTCTTTCTTCTTCCCTGTTTCCTCCTTCTTCTTTTTAATAGTGAATTGCAACTAGGCAGAAAATGATCACTAACCTTATACATTTGACTTTTTTTTTTTCACATAATGAGCACACCATCCGGTTGCTCAAAGTGCTCTGTATTTTTCCATAAATGTCAATGTGGAGGCATTTATGTACACAAAATGGCAAGTATAAGTGCGGAAGTAAAGAGAACTGAGTCACAGCAACCGTCGAAGTCCTGAACCACTGACAGAAGTTATATTAGCGTACTTAAATGTGAGCTGTAATCAAATGTTCTGCCAAATTATTCTTTCAAATACTCTATGGTTCTGTCAGGAGGTAATGCACAGGAGGGACGGACTAATATAGGATCTCCACAGAGCTGTAAGTTTGCACACAGGCTGCCGCTGTGCTGGCCGGGCTAAAGTGCCTTAATTACTGAGAAGAAGAATGGCGGCAGAAACCTCCCTGGGCCTTTGCCACGTGGTGAGGGCCATTAAAGAGGCTGGATTGGTGGATGGATGGATGGATGGATGGATGGATGGATTGGTGGACGGATAGATGGATGTAGGAACAGCTAGATGTGATAAGGCCCGGCTCGGACCCCACCCCCGACACACACACGTACACACACACATCTGCCCTTCTCACTCTCAAAGTGCCTAAGTGGGCCTGATTGCCTAAGTGGACCCTGCTCCCTCTTTCCTTCCCTCCATCGCGCTCTCTTTGTTGTTCCATTTTCCGCCGTGTTGGACTCTAGGGGTTCTGTGGTTTGCCTTGCTGAGTGGGGTTTTACAATTTGGGCCCCACTTGTTTGGCTTTTAATACAGCATCGTAGCCAGGGGTTGCAAACCGTTCTTCCTCCATGTTCATTTTTCTGTTCATTGTGGCCTGATTGCCGCATGGTTGATGATGGTGATTATTAGAGCTTGTCGTCGTCTGTCACCATGGCACCAACAAAATGTGCAACCAAGTTTGTGGCGAAGAACGTCGATTCATCGCGTGGGGAAAAATGGTTTCTGAATTGCTCCTTTTGATGGCTGCCGCAATCACGACTGTTTAGAGGCTGATTAGATGTTACATATCTCTCACCTCTGCTTGTTTGTGTCCCTCCACTTTTCATTAGGTTCATCAGTTTTGGGCGCCGAGGACGACCTTGCTGTGTCGCTCCGTTTCATGAACTTTGGAACGAGCCCACCTTCCTCAGACGAAGACTCTGGTCTATCAAGCTTTGTGGAGAATCCGCAGTACTTCTGTGGCATCATCAAGGAGAAGGACATGTGTGAGTTTTGCTGCAACACTTGTTTCCACTCTGCTGGTGTTTCATGTTTTGTTACTGGATCCACACTCATACTCAATACCAAAGATTTGGGTTATATGAAAGACTTATTTTATTTATGCAAAGTACTTTTAATGTAAGATGTTATTTTTGTATTTCTTTTCAAACCATTTGAATGTGTGTAGTTTTTTTTTTGCACATTTTAAGTAGCACAAATGGCAAAAATGGTGACGAAACATCAGCTTTGTATGAATTTGTTTTAACCCAGAGTTTCTTTTTCTCTGTGTTTGATGTTCAGGTGTCCAGAATATCAAACGGCAGGACATTGTGTTGAAGTGGGAGCTGGGTGAGGGGGCGTTTGGTAAAGTCTACTTGGCAGAGTGTGCAAACCTCAGCCCAGACAACGACAAGATGCTGGTGGCCATCAAGGTGAATTCATTTACACAATATAGCTTTCACTGTTAATGTGGATTTATTTCCACAGAACATTTGCAGCCTAACTACCCCCATAGCAGGGGCTTTTTAGGGGGAGATTATCTACCCCTGAACTAAACTTAGACCCTAGTTCCACCGGTCGAAACGCACTTAGTTCAGGGGTAAAGTCCCTAGTTCCGTGGGTAAAGTTCCTCCGGTTGAAATGCCCCTTAAGTGAAATCATGTTGAAGTTCTTTCTTCATACTTCAGCAACAAGTACTGAGAATTATGACCCATTACATTAGCACTATACATTTATTATTTATGTATATAGCACCAAATCACAACAAACATTATCTGAAGACTCTTTACAAACAGAGCAGGTCTAGACCGTACTCTATTATTAACAAAGACCCAACATCAAGACAGGATAAGATCCAGTCCCATCTCACAGACAGTCTGATCTCATCTTAATCCACCATGAGCAGAGCACTTTGCAGTATTTAGCAAGTTACAACAACAAGGACAAACTCCCTTTAACAGGCAGAAACCTCAAGCAGAACCAGACTCATGTGAGACACACATCTGCTGAGACCGAGTTGGGGTTGTAAAGAGGGATAGAGGAGATGAAGAGAGAGAGAGAGAGAGAGAGAGAGAGAGAGAGAGAGAGAGAGAGAGAGAGAGAGAGAGAGAGAGAGAGAGAGAGAGAGAGAGAGAGAGATAATAGTGGTGAGATGGATACATGTGATTTATCAATTCAGCTTCTGTATGTATAAACTCAAGACTGTAGCAAGTAAACTGGCACGTGTCAGCAGTTCCAGCTTCAGCTTATCTAAATGGCCTGTCCCAAGATTGAAATTAAAAAGAAGTAAAGCTCAGCAAAACAAATACAGGAGGGGTGATACAAAACAGGAAGTAATCTGTGAGTACATACAGGCCAAGTTTGCCGTGATGAAACCCACACATTAAAAGCTTGCATTAAATTTTCATTCAAATAATGTTGAATAGAGGGGGAGAGGCTGCTGATTGAAGTGAGCACTCTACTGTTCTGGCACTGCTGAAGTGTGAATCCTGCAGCAACACGGTGTCACTCGCTGGAATCTG